>NC_056689.1:82868482-83530982 GCF_018350215.1 Panthera leo | reverse complement strand
TGATTGGTCCCCTTGATTCAGGGCCCCATGCTACCGACACACCGATTGGTTCCTTTGATTCAGAACCCCCGCCTGCTGCCAACATCCTGATTGGTTTGCGTCCCCGCCCCACTTGGGTGTTTACCTGCCTGGTTGGAGCCCAGGGAGAGTGGGTACCAGTCTGGGAGCGGTGTGCTCTTGCTAGTGTCATGAAAAGGCCAGCACAAAAAATTAACTTTCGTCCTTTCTTCCCCGTCACTCGTTTCATTGTGGGGTTCTTATCACACTGTTTATTAACATTTTAATTATAAACCTCCTAAGTTCATGGTGTTACTAAATATGTACTCAAAGCATGGAAAGAAATACTTGTCTAAGCTTCCATCCAGCTTTTTGGTGGGAAGATCGGGGATAAATCAAAGACACTAAGGGGTTGAGGGACTTACACGATGCCACACACCCTTTGGTGAGCTCATACAGAGGCGTTTACCCCTCCGTGCAGGGGTATTTCTGTGGCACTGCAAATTGTCTTCTGTAAGTCAATTCCAGATTAGGAAGAATTTTCAAAATACTGCTGACAGCACACCCTGGAGACAAAAGGATCAGATGCAGAAAATCTCTATTGTATTAAAAGTTTGGGAGCATTTTTATGATGGAATGACACTGGCTGTGTATGATGCCCTTGTCTTACGTGGCTCTATACATGACTGTGTCTTTTTGTTTTTAAATAAGAAACCGGGTTTTCAGATTTTCTGTGCCCCTCCCCCACGTCTGGGTTTTTCACATCAAGCAGTTACTATCTCAGTCGTCTACTCAAATCTTGCGTTATCTGATTAAGAGGACGGGCTCCGTTCAGAGGACAAAACACGCTAATGGAGGGTGATAGCCCAGTGCAGCCATTGGGAGTAAGTAATGGGAGGTGTGATGTCACACCTAGAGCATCAACGGAGGCCTCCAGTGAAACGCACAAGAGAAGGACTGTGGTGTCTGCATAGAGGGAGAAGCTTAATCCCCTGTTCTTTTTCACCTCCGTTTCTGAATGAGCTATTACTTTCGGGTTCTTGACACCCAGGAGACGTACAGAGAATGTGTGTCACGTAGAGGAGAAAGAACTTGTGTGGCCTACCTTACTTAGGCTTCCTCATCCTCTGTAGATTTTCGGGCTAAGAGAAGTAGAAAGCCCCACCTTGAATGTCAGTGGCTCCAAAGTTAGCTTCATGATTGTGTGTCCACGCTGTAGGGGACACGGTTGCTTATTTCCTTCTCCCCGCCCCCCCCCCTCCAATTTTCCTTCCATTCCTTTCTTTCTTCCCTCATTCTCTTCCCTTGCACATCTATCTGTGCCAGACCCTGCCAGTGCTGAGGAAATAAATGAAAGCCAGGCTTTGCCTCACCAGTGGACTGGGGGCTCCCCAAGGGCAGGGGTGTAGACATGTATCTGGACTCAAGAGCACTGCAATATCTAGAACACGGAAGAAGGCCATTTATATGCAAACGTTATGTAAAGGGACTAACTTTGAGTATGGTTGGGTGAAGGAGTTCTTTACAGAAAAGGAGAAGCTGAGTAGGGTTTTGAAGGATGCAGAGGGGTTTGCCAGGCCGAAAAGATAGGGGTGGCATTCTGAACAGTGGGCCTGGAACAGTTTACTTCACGAGGGGGCCTCCATAGACAGCATGGGGGGCTAGCTAGGGCATGCACGGTTAGCGGTAGGAGGGGAGCAGAGAGAGACAGGCTTTGACAGTAAAGCAGAGCTCTGCAGAGAAGGTCCTTCTGTGCCAGGTACCCTTCTGGAAGGTTTCCTGGAGTGCAGCAATAGGGAGCCATGGCAGGGCTGTCGGCAGGATGGTGCTCTGCTCAGATTTGCATTTTAGAGAGATTCCCCCTGGCAGTAGTTTGGCTGTCCTTGCTTTATGTCTTGGGTCACTCTCCTGGGATCCCGAATGGGGGAGCCCATGCCGCACACTGTCAGCTACGTGAGCAGGCGGCTGTGACAACATCTGTACCGAGCATGAGGACAGCATTTGGCGCTTGTGGAAGAACTGAGAGCAGGGATTGAAATGAAACCAATAATGGGTTTTTTAAGCGTTTGTTTTATTCTCGCTCTAAATGCGCGCCCTCTCGTAACCCCGCGCGTGGAATGCTATTGTGTCCAAGTCCGTGGACGTTGGAGAACGGTTTTTGGTAAAGAATATGTCAAGGAGAAGTGGAAGAAACCGTTCAAAACTGCCCTTTCCGGGCCCGCCGGGCAGGTGGGGTGTCCGTGGGCCTGAGTGCTCAGAGGTGTATTTCTGGAGCTGCTCTTGATGGGAGGGGAAGGAATTTGACTTTTAAGCACAGAGCGCTGCACGCAGGGAGATACCTTCCGCATTGTGTTTGGAACATTTTCTTAATCAAAACACCATGCCAAGAACCCTTTCTGGGGAAGTGAGACTTGGGTGCCAGCACGATCCTACTTATAAATAGCCTGGGCCTGCTCGTCAAGGAACAAAAATACCGAACCCCGCGCTCCTGCGGCCGGCGGGAGCTTTGAAGGATGCTGTCAACCCGTCCAATGTATACCCCTTCCCTGGTCATTGTAGGCAGAAACAATGCCATCTTCCCGAAAGGAAATCGGCAATAAAATCTCCTGCAGGACTTCCTATTCAGAGTTTTTCCCATTCAGACCTGAAGCGGGCAGCCCCCTCCCAGAGCCAAGCCCACCACCACTGAGACGCTTTCAGCCACATTTGCGGGTTTCGGGAGAGTATCTGGATTTTCCTGAGTGGAGCCCGGAAACTGCTTTTACAGTTCCACAAAGCGTTTTTTTTTCTTTTTTGCCTTTTTCTTTTTCTCCCCCAAATTGCCTTTCTGTCTCACATATCTTACGAAGCTTCTGACAAAACGCATAAAACCTCAGATGATAAAATGGCAAACGTTTTTATAAAGTGCCCCGTTGGCTTAAGAATTCTTTGTGATTGCATTTTTTAAATTAATAGGTGGGTATGTTTTTCTTTTCCTCCTTCTCTCTTTTTAAACAAATGTTATGCTTTATAGCAGCATGATCTTGCTGCTTTACAGTATCGATAAACGCAGGTACACCTGCACTATAAAATCCACTTTACATGAAGCAGGCCATTCCTGTTTTATAGCCCATTTTTCACCCATTGTTCTCAAGTCATGTCATAGGTGTGCTGTAATGGGCCGGGGAGGTGGACGCCTCGAAGATCAGTTTAACAAAATGGTCTAATTTTGCCAACTTTAGTGCCAAAATCTGGATTGAAAAACGCAGGACTAATATCCCAGTAGACGCACAATATGATGTCACTTCCCTGAAAATGGCCAAGATAAACATCTATTTCCAGATCACTTGCACTTACAACATGAATTCTACCTCTTTTTCAATCCCCAAATTACGGTTCCTGTTTTCTAACAATTTTAATGTTAACCTGGTTGACATTTGAACTTTCCTGACTTTTTCTCAGACTCGAAGATTTTATTACACTGCTGGTGGAGGAGGCGAAATTCCATTCCAAATATAATGATACTTTTGGAGTCTGAAAACCTGCTAACTTTTAAAAATGAGGCGAGTCAGATTGAATAGTCCTTCTGACGGAAGCGTATACGCAGATGTGCCATTGCGAACCCCAGGGCTTGGCCCGACAGAGCTCTTTAACGTGATGCTAGTTGATTGGATGTTCCTTTGCCACGAGAGAAGCTTCATATTTCGGTTTTCTTTCTCTTTAAACGGGCAAGTCGAGTTAGCTTGTATGAAAACATGTAATTGTTATAAGAAATTCTTTTCGTACTAAGTGCAGTGTTTGTTGAGTGTGGATTACATCGGCCAAGGCTCTCTGGGGGATATAAATACATACTGCTCATAGACAAAGAAGCTGAACGTCTACTCTGTGTCAGGCTCTGTATGTGCGTGAACCCCAGGCAGACCCGAAACTATAGTACCCACTTCACAGACCGGCAAACTGAGGGGTAGCGGTGGTAAATCACACAGTTGGCTGTGGCTGCGGCTGCCGCGACTACCAAAAGTTCCTCCTAGATCTCGTTCACTGGGGACTTACTGCACGCCGGACACTTCCTATGACCTTGTAACGTCCCTGAGAGGTAGGTATTACTACTTACCCATTGTGCAGATGAGGTAGGTGACACTGGGAGCCGTGAAGTTACTTCACAGCAAGTGCTGGCGTTAGAATTCACAGCCAGACTCAGTAGCCTGGTCCGGGCTGTGCTATATTGTTGCCGGACTGGAGAGTGACTGTTCTCCTGAGCACACCCCCTGCAAGACAACAAGACGTAAAGACGCTCCGTCCGTGGTTTACTGGCGGATACCGAGTGGAAGTCTGCAGGAGCCAGACCAACTATTAGGAGCTCGGAGAAACAAAAAAGTTGGGGAGGCCTGGAGAAGATGGGGAAGGTGGCTCTTGAGTGGCACCCACAGCACGGATGGGGTTTTCAAGGACAGGAAAGGCAGGTTTTGACTTAGTCTGCTCTCCTTGATTTTGTGAATCCTTTTTCTGGTCTCATGTATGGCATTTCCTTCTTGCCCACCCCATTCTGGCCGGACCGGTTTGCTTACCTGAATGTCTGCTCCGTTGGTGGACAGTGTACAAGTGACTTGATGGCCAGCGTGCCCTGGCCATCTTGAAAGGCTGCCCCACCTACTACTGTTACCACTGCTCCTATGACACAGACACATACCCTAGAGTCACGCTTTATTCTGTCCCTTCCTCCGTCCCTCTCTTCACATCTATCTGTCTATCTGTCTCCTATCTATCTATCCATCTACCTACTACCTACCTACATACAGTCATGTCTACACACATATAAAGTGTGGTACACGTATAAAACACACATAATATGAACCCAACGTTGCTGGTTGACTTTCGCTCTGTCATCTCCCAAGCAAAACCACCAGTTCCATGAGTGTGGGCCCCTTACGCTCTGATCTCCTGGGACTTGCACCTTGCGTGCGGATCATGTGCAGTTCTGGGCTGCAGCAGGTATGATTCGATTTCATAAGAGTTTTATCCACATGGCTATTGGAAAAAAGCTCTACGCGTAGGGTCAGGGTTTGCGTGTTCCACTCTTAACTGTTCTTGGGCAAGTGGTTTAGGATCTTGTTAGTCTCATCTTTTGAACAGGACAACGACATCTTTCTTTTCTGAAACTAGTGTGAACAATAGTGACCTGGGTGGAGGCCAGAGAGCTTTGTGTGCTGTAGAAATGCCACCACCCTGTACCTGCGAGCTCAGAGGTTGGCCTCACATCTCCACCTTCTCTGTGAGCTGGCTTGTAGGAAGAGACCACGAAGGGGAGAGGTATGTTATGTTTATGGAAAAGGCTGCCAGAACTTCCACCCAATAATTGGGGCGTGCTCCTTCACTGGTGTAGATGTCACGTGGGGCCCATGCAGCCCCCTGGTCTCCCCAGCCGGGGTGCTTCCCTCCTCCGGGCTCTGTCTGGCCCACTTGGAACACAAAGGCATGGGGTGTAGCCTGTTCTCAGGGCTTTGCCTCACTGGTAGACTATGAGCTTTTGGAGAAGAATAAACCATGTCTCCTAAGTCTTTGTTCTTCCCTTTGCGTGTAGGAAATACGAATGAAATTTAACAAATAGCTCTTTACATTTTGGAGAGAGGTCAGAATTTTGGCTCACAAGCCCTAGGGTGAAACCCCACCGTCTACGACCTGTGATCTTGGGAAAGTCATTTCCCATCTTTGCCTCTGTTGTTCTCCCGCTAAAGCCAGTAGGCTGGCGGGGTGACCTTTCAGGCAGCTTGTTTTTCTTAGTGCACATTCTACCTGATGCTTGTGGTGTAGAGGGCAGTCAAAAGAGTGAATGCAGAAATGCCCTGGGAGTACACTTCCATTTCACAATGCATTTTAATCAGCCGTGTGTGTGTGTGTGTGTGTGTGTGTGTGTGTGTGAAGACAGCGGCTTTGACAACACTATTGCAGAGTGGAGGGTCTACTTTTGAGGAACTTACAGAGTGTGGCCCGTCATACCCCCTGTCCTACCCCTGCCTCCTGACGTGAATCTGCACACTTGATGGGGGCTTCGCTCGTCTGTCCCTCGGTCGACTTCCTGAACTTGGTCTCCCCTCCACTCCGAGCCAGCTCGGGCGTGGAGGGAGGGACAGCGTGAGCTTCCACAGGCTGTGTCTGAAGCCGTCGGTTACCGGTAGTCTGTTTAGAAGGTGGATTGCTAATTGTTTGATTTTTCTGCCAACAGGATTCCCTGCAAATTAGAATTGTAATCTCTGTGGGTATTTCTTGAATTAAAAGAAAATATATAATAAAATAAATAAATATTAGTTGTTTGGTTGTATAAGCTTTTGAGACCTGCAAGGCTCCTCATCAATTATTAAATATGGCCAAGGATGACATTCCTAACTAGTGTCTGTGCCTTTACAGGGAAGACATTGGTAGAGATAGCTTTGAGGCAGAGATTTTCGCGTTCTTCCTATTTAACTCGGAAAGTCTTGGCCCAGAAGCTTTGATTTCTCCACGATATAGTTTCTTTAAAAACATTTAGTGTATTTATCAAACTCGTATATGATCTTAAACACATAATTTTGTGTATAGAGCACATATGCCAGATATTTGTGTATACATACACATACGCAAACGCACGTGCTTTTTTTTTCTTTTTAACTGGGGTTAAGGCATCATGTCCTTTCAGACTGATGGGGTGGATTCATCCAAGGCTGTTTTTTGGCGTCAATAAGAACGCATTAGGCGGCGGTAGCAACATGCCGGACCCGACGCGCTTCGTAATTTGGTGGCGGGAGAAAAATGGCAAAATATTGCTCTGGTCAAAATTATTAAAGGCCAGGTTCACTGCACGGTTCTGGTTAGGAGGTAAAATATGAGAGGGCAGCTTACATATTGCAGTGATTAAATATTTACTGTTCAAAGAAGATTCACAGAACTTTTTAAAATTAATGGCTTCGAGTCTTTGTTTGGATAGTATCACAAGTATTGAACCATTTATTGAACTGTTTGCTGAGCTATTTTACTATCGTTAGTGACATCCTAAATTGCCAGGCTTCCTCTCTCTCTGTCTCTTTCTCTCTCCTCTCCCCTTTTCCTTCTCTCTCTCTCTTTTAAAAGAGAAATAGAGTAGGATTGCTCTCTTTCTGCTCTCAGCAGCTGGTAGATATAAATTATATATTAAACTGTATTTGCAATGGATCACTGCAAGTGACAAGCAGTTTTCCGAAGGCTTTGTCATTGCAATGAAGTGTGTGCCTTTCGTACAGTGGTTAATATGAGTCCTTATTCATATTGTCCAAGTCTTCAAAAACATAATTCAGAAAAATGGGCAGCACTTAATAGAGCTAATCTCTTGTTCTGATTCAGCCTTCAAGATCAGCAGCCTGTAAATAAGTAAAAAAGGGCCTAAACGGATTTAGCGCTGTTAATCTTTCCATAGTGGGGATATCTAGCTCTTTAGACTGCGGTCTTTGTTGACAGAAGTGGCTTCTATTGTGCCAGCTCCAGTGGCTCAGAAGCCGGCTCCTTTTGAAGGGGCTGCTATCGGCCCTCCACACGCGTGCCACCCTCGCCCTGCACCAGCAAGATAGGCTGGCCACCGAGGCGGAGGGGGAGATTGGTGTGTGCGTCACCCCACGGCATATGCTGAATTCAGCTCCTGTAAGTAGTGCAGAGTGAATGTTAGCAATGACAATGTCTTGTGCTACATGCTCGATGCCTCTTCCTGCTCGTATTTGACTTTGCCTGCTTCACTGATTTTATTATGACAGCCTGAATACTGAGGAGGGAATTAAACTGTTAAGCGGGCATCAGAGGCTGTCTAATGTTTAATGCAAGAGTCGGAGCATGTAAGAACTGATAATGAATACAAACAGGGCGACATCTTATTTGCTGTGTTTTTATTAGCATGACTTGAGAGCTTGACATCCATTGCTATCACTTTTCTCTTCTGTTTTTTCAGTTTTCGGGGGTTAAAATTTCTAGCACCGGTGACAAACGTGCCTAAATGTGATGTGAATTAAAGACGGCTCTAGGAGATTGTAATACTTGGAAATCATCACCTATAATAATTATGTATAGATAGGAGGTAGTCATGGCTGTTAAAAGGTCACCCAGTGAGATGTAATTGCCTTTTTCATACTCCACTACATTTACTAGGACAGAAGCGCGACCCTGCTGGCAATCGCAGTAAATATGCCATCTTGAGAGTGTAATGATACATACCAGCACTCTCGGGCTCTTGCTGACTGCCCAATTCCTGCGACGGGCTGCAGAGAACATGGGCTGAAGATGTAAAGCTAAAGTAAAGACCACATGGTAAGAATGTGAAAATTGAAAATAAAGTCTTCAATTAAATATCCACCCCCCTCCTAGTGTCGTGAAAGACAGAAAGCTGCCTTCGTGACACAGTAACTTGGAGGTGACTCTCAAAGGTCTTTTGTATCAATAAAGACGCGGCCGGTGCCGTGAGGCCGCCACATCCTGAGCAGCGAGTGGTTCGCTGGGCTCACGTACGAAATTCCGGTGCCCTCGGTGCCTCTTTGGACAGCGGGACCACATGCCGAGTTGCCCACTTTTTTTTTTAATTTTTTAAAGCCAACGAATGCAGTTGGGAGACCCTGGGTCCCCTTTCCCATACAGACGCGGGAAATGCAGCAGTATGGTCGTCTTTCTGATTACATTTGGAGTGTATGAGAGCAATCCGAACCAGAGACGAGTATCCGTGGGGACTGACAGGCAGGCAGAGGAGCCCTGCTTTCTTAAACACGGCTTTGTTCCCCAGTACAGCAGAGGTGAAGGGGTGGGGTGGGGTGGGGCCGGCGGGCAGCTTCTGGGAGCCACGTCCGCGAATCTGTGCCTGCCGCCTGGAGCCCGGGGAAGACCAGGGACGCCGAGCGGCCGGTTGTGAAGACAAGAAAAGTCTATCATTAAACATCCCCGGTAAATCACAGTTTGCACTATTAATGTATCAAATTCACGGTCCAAGGAGGAGCAAATTCAGGAGCTCTGCAGAGAGGGATTGCACAACACTCTTGTTGTTTGTGATTGCGCCCTGCACTTTGATATTATCTGGTACAGAAATGTCTTCGTGGCGCAGGTCCCTCAAGCCAACGGTGGCTACCAGGGAGATAATAGGTGCCCTCTGCGTGGAGAGCAGAATATTTTCAAACTTACGAGGCAATTGCAGTTATCGTGGAAACGGGTTTTAAATTACCGCCTTTCAACGGTGAACCCAGCTAATAGGAAACCCAGAAATCCAGCTGCCTAAGTCAACTGCTAAATTTTTAAAAAGTGAAATACAATATGTAGGACCGTCCCCCCCCCCACCCCCCAGCATCTTAAACATCCCTCTCCTTTAAAAATCTCCCGAGTGCTAGGCTATGCTAGTTATTACCAATTGAATTTTCAATAGCCAACTTTCCAAGCCCTAACTTTGACAAATTTTATTTCACATTTGTCAAAGGAAATAAAGCTGACAGCATTACAGGGGCTGTGTACTAAAAGTGGTATCTCAATTCCAAGTCTGTCCAACCTTTTCTTCCCTAGGGGGGCATTAAATCTGGACCCAATTCACAGCTTTGTTTGAACACTATATTTTGCCTTTTCTTTGCACCTTTGATATTTATTTCAGTGTTAAATCTATTCTTCCCTTCATCTATTACCCTGTTTTATTTCTGTTTTTGAGAACCTATATTTTTGCTAATAAATATTCACTACGGCATTTCATCCTGTACTTAATATGCCCAGTGCATGTTTTCTGTGCTAACTTCGCAACAGATTGAGTGGACATTCCACTGTTGCAGTATAGTCATAAAATTCAGGAACTTATAAAACCTACCTTTCCCCTTCCACCGTGCTTTGCTACAGTATATTTTCTGCCCTCGCCTCCCCCCCACTGGCTTTGGCGGCCCTGAGCAGAGCCACAGCTCCCCCCTGTGGCCTCCTGGGGGGATGGCTTCCCTACCGCAGCCTCCTTCCCGTTCCGTCCTCGGCGACTGCATTTCTGCCTTTGAAACCTGGGTTCCAGGCCTGACTTCAGGTGCCAGGGCCCGTGGGTCAGTGAAAGAGAAGGCAGTCACGGGTGGGCGGTGGGGTGGGAAGTGTCCTTTAAACGTGAGCCACCCACGCCCGTGCAAATAATTAGTGATTAGTGACCGAGCTTGCTTTTTTTTTTTTTTTTGTCTTCTCCTCCCCCCCCCCCCCCCCCCCCCCCCCGGGCACACACCAGCACCAGCATTTCTTGCAGTGGGGTGGGGATGCGGGAGCCTGCGTGGAGCGGCGCTGTGCTGTGCGAGCCTCCGGTGCGTGTATGTGCGTTGTGGTCTCACTCACGCTGCTTCAGGAAAATCCCACACAAGATTCTTGCCAGATTTGAGGAAATGCTCAGTTTAATAGAAACCCTGTGCACTTGGAGTTAAGGTAGAATTATAGCCAACTTAGAAAAAAAACAGAAAAAGCTTTAGCATATGACAGCGAGTCAGCTGGAACCCTCGAACACATACCGCACGCACCTTTGATCTCCCGCATCACATTAAGTAGCAAAGACCAGAGGACTTCAGATATGTACTAGATAGACCGCGTTTGATCACAGTAAAAGGCTTCGCCCCATTCCGGACTATGGATTGCATCATTGATTTTTCTTTTCTCCCCCCCTGAAAGAAGGGACTCTTTTAAGTATGTCTGATTCTTTTAATTAGATCATTACTGCTATTGTAATGTTTACTCCAGTATAATCTCTTATGAATAGCATGGGACTTTTTAACAGTAGCTGTTACGCTGCCCCTGATATCATTTGGGAAAATACATTCAAATAGTTAAGTCTGAATAATAAATACGGCTGCTTTCTCTCTCTCTCTCTCTCTCTCTCTCTCTCTCTCACACACACACACACACATGCACACGCACGCACACACACCCCACAAATTGTGTGAAATCACTTTTGAAAAATACCACCGTTTCTTGCTACTTAGGAAACGAGCTAACATGAGACCCGGCACATACACTGTATTATGCATGTAAATGCATGCGGTCCGCAGAGAAACTTGCTGTAGAGCGTCTGTCTGCGTTTGAAAACATAGGAAAGTTTTCACTGCAGTGATTTGAAAGATTTGAAAGGAAAACCTTGAATCTGTTTCTTGATCCCTTCTAGCGAGCTCAGTCACCGAGACTTTTCTTTCTCTGTTGCCAAGGGCCTCACTTTCCTTTCACTGGTTCCCTCTTTCCCTGCTATCCTTAGTCTTGTTACCTATTATTCCCTTCTCCTGTTTTTTATTATGCACTCTTCACCTCAGTTTGATGAATCTGGGCCATCCATGGGTCTGGCAGTGGTCAATTGGGTGCCTAGTGATGTAGCTAGCTGGCATGCTTTGTGAATGTGCGGAGAAAACATCGGGGAGGCTTCCGACATGCTGGGTCCCGGTGCATTTAAGTGCAACTTAAGACAGTGATTTGTTCGCAAGACCAGCTGCACATTTTAAAAAATCGTGGCCACTGATTTCAAATTAATAACTAATAAAGGAAGCACACACATTGAGCGATGATTTTCAAAGGCAATAATTGGCATAGTTGATCTCTTCCAATATCAATGTTTATGACGTGAGTCCTCATGGAAAGCACGGTTTATTTGTTTCTAATGAAGGACAGCATCATTTTATTCGGGGAACCCTAAGCACTTAGGCTCAGGCAACCGGACAATCATGAAAGAGGCTGTTCTTGGTGTGTGTAATGTAACGTCCACAGCACTGCCTCTTAAAGTATGTTAAATAATAAATAACTTATTAAAACATGTTCAATGTAATAATGGCCTTTTTCATGAATTGTTGTAAAAGAGAGATTAGAAAAGTAGGGGAAGCAGCCTTCAGGGGAAAATAACAGGAATTTCCAGCAGTAGAGTTGTGTAATGGTTCTATATTTTTTAAACGTGCCTGTACTCCATTCATAGTCATTTAAGTGCTTAAATAAGCACAATAAATGTAAATAATTTACTGCTTTGCAAACAGAAAATTGGGCAGAAAAGTAATTTTGAATAGCGAGTTGGCTTGCAATCTTCGATGATTTGGGACCCTGTAAAATGCAGCTGACACGCTGTTCATTAAGCTCGCTGCTATCGAGCCTTCTTCGCATTCATTAGCGATTAATTCCGACAGATATTTAACTTAATAAGGTAAGCAAATAAACAAAAAATCACTTTCTGTGCCTTAAGGTTTTTAGACCCCCTAATTGCTTTTGTGCACTAATTATCAAGATTAACACCTTACACTTTTCTCACTCCGTTTCACCTTACAAAAAAAAAAAGGAGAAAGAAAAGAAAAGAAAAGAAAAGAAAAAAAGAAAGAAATGCCACCAGGGTATTTTGAAGCCTTTTAAGTGGGAAGTGGGAAAGGGTTAAGGATTTTCCTTGCTAAGACAAAATGACCACCCACCAAAACGAGAGACTCGGGCTAAGTTGTGCGTGGATTTTTTAAAACATTAGCTGAGCAGAGGAGCCACACACATCCGTGCCGAGGGGATAGGGCTGGAATGGAATTCTAAGCCAGGAAACGAACGCTCCTGTCACACGGATAAATCAGACTTCCAGAAGGAGTGCTGGACGGCCCGTCGGCTTTGCTTATCAGGTCTCAGGCTGCATTTTCCAAGCGGCGTTAATCAAAGATTTGCGGTTGGGCTGTGGATTTAAAAGTTGATATTAACTTAAGATCACAGGTAGCGATCAACACTTTGTAATTAGTGACAAACCACTTTCAGGTCCTTTAATATTTACTGTAATAATATTATTCATAATGGAGTCATTCAGTATTCATGTGGATATAATACATAATTCCATTGTAATTTAGCATTAATTAATGTCTGCTTATTGCAGCATATTATAGTATAGGAAACAATTTCTGATAAGAGACACCAGTGTAATTTAAGGATGAATCTGATTGTAATTTGAATAATGATATGCATTACTTCAAGTCTCCGTGCCTCTGCCCCCACCCCCACCTGCCAGCACACACGCGAGCCTGCTGGAGTCCCACACACATCGCACAGCCGCACACGCACGCACACATGTGAGCCGGGAGCTGAAGAGGTACGTGCACCAGTCTAAAGTGTGCGGAATCCCTTTCTAGAGCTTACTTTTAAATGTCCAAGTTTGTCACTCTCAGGGCTTTACGTTGCCACGGCAATGTCCACACGGATTGCAGATTCAGTGTCTCTCCTACAAAAACGTTGTTGTGAGACAGTCGCCCTTCAGTGCCGGGGGGGGGGTGGGGGGCACCTATTTTTAAAGTAACAATTACAAAGGGGCTTTAAAAATGAAAGCAAAAGTCCATCGCCCTATTTATCCATCCATCCTTCTCTCTCTCTCTAAATAACTACCTAATCTTTTTTCCTGCCCACCTCTCTTGCCACAAACTTAGAACTGACCCCTGAGAAGGGCCACCTTGGAAAGCAAAGGGAGAGGGTTCTTCTGCTCAAACTGGTCGCCGGCTGGGCCAGGCGTGGGGCTGCTGTGCCCCTGAAATAGCTCTCCAGCCTCGGGTTGCTAATTGCTACTTGCTGGGCTTATAAAAAGTCAGGAAGCTCTACCCCACCACTCCGACTTGAACTCCATACCATATTTCACTCGTTCCTGTAGCATTAGGGGATTTAAAAACTCCTTTTCCTTGAATTCTTTTCTTTCTTTAATGGGTGACTGGATAAATTCAGTGGTGGATTTCTGTGACACTAAAACAGCAGAGAAGTCTATGATGCACTCTCGCTATGTGGTTTAAAAATCCCTCACCATATGTTTTCTCACTGGAATGCCTCGTCTTGCAAAATTACAGGAACCGAAGCTTAAAAACACAATTAGGTAGTTTAAAATGAAGTATTAAAGAAATACCGCATATATTCAGATGCCTGCAATGTTTTCTTCCTCTCTCTCTCTCTCTCTCTTTTCTTTTTTTTTTGGTTTTGTTTTGTTCTTGGAGTATTCAAAAAACCTCTACTGTATTTGATTTTTATACTAATCATGCCCCATATTTTTTGGATTATGTTATATAGGCTGTGGTTAAATTATAAATGAAAGAGTGAACTACCAGACTTCTTGTCATAACAGCAGCTTTTATGTTGTTACAGAAAATGCAAAAAGAAAAAAAAAGGCGTTTTGCGTTGAAGGGTCCCCTCGCCTATTTTGTGCTGCTTAATGTATAGAGGCAGACAAGGAAAGCAATTTGTAGAAATGTTTTTTGCAGTATTTTGAAAATTACAGCACCCTCTCCATCCTCTGAGGGGAAAATGAAAGGAAAGTAAGTACACAATGCATAAACGTAGCTCTCCCCTGCTTCGTGCATTCCTCCTTGTGAAACACATGTGCATGCACGCGCCCACGGGCGTGCACAGAGCCTGCTTCAAGTTCAGTTTCTTCCCAGGTTATAAACCAAGGCAACTCTCCCGTGTGGTAGCCGCCTAAAGACCACCTTCCACCCTCCCAAGTGCCTCCTTCTTCAGTTGTTTGAAAAAAAAAGGAAGGGCAACAAAAAGCCCATGCCACCGGAGGACGAGGAAAGGAATCGAGTATCAGCTTGTAATCTCCATACATGTTTGGGTTCCCATTAAACTTATTTCAAATTCACTATACATGAAAACACAATAAAAGATTTTATAGACGTCTTGTATCACACTGCTCAAAGCACTTGCTGAAAGGCCGCTTTATGTCCTCAACCTAGAGGGCTGGAATTTTAAGATATAATTTATACTCAGCAAATTGATGAAATATTTAGTTTATAGGCTGTGGCATTTTGGGCCCATTGTAACCGCATCACTTAAAAGACTTTGCCATGGTGCAGGCACGAAGAATAATTTTCTGCATTAAATCTACTGCCATGCCTAACCGTTTTGTTAATTTGTCCCCAAACTTTTTGCCAACTGGAGTCAGGGTAAGAGGTCAGGGAAGCCTGCGGAACCAGGATGGATTATCTCTCTGTATGAAGTCATTTGTTGGGCGCTTTCTAATGGAAGGCGAGATTTCACAGTATCTACTGGACTTGCTCAGATGCTTTCCATAAAGAGCAGATCCTATGCAAAAATCAATAGCGTAGCTTATGCCCTTCATTTGTAGATAAGTGTATTCTTGAATGTCTGAAAGGATATTTGATGTGGGACTTAAAACAGTGCTGGAAAAATATCTTTGCCTTAATTGCCTCTCTCTCAGCAGCCATGTGAGCCACTTTGCCAAGGAGGTGGGTATGGAGGGGTCGCGAGCCAACGCCTCCTTCGTGCTCTGCGTGGTGGGCTTGGCTCCTTTGCTCCCCTGCAACCAGCCTTAAGGACTGTTGTGTTTTTTGTTTTTTTGTTTTTTTTTTTTTTGGCTTCACTGGATGAACTGTCTTCCCAAGATAACAAATTTTCTTTTGCAGCACTTGGCGGAGTTTGGTTAGGGGCTACCTCTGAGCAACATGAACTTGGCCTTGCTGGTGTCTTACACTAATACCTTCACTCCTGTTACGAATCAGGTGCTCGGGAAACAGCCTGGAGCCAGACAGCTGATTATTTCACCAAATTTGCATCTTCTCAACAGTAATGGGCATGGCTTCCACAAATGCTCCCAGGCTCTAAATAGATGTTAAGTGGTTGTTTCTAGTTTCTTCTCTTTCCACTCCCTGGAGAGCCACTTTCCAACCCACCCACTCCTAGCCTTGTGCGAGCCTGCCGGTGGGGCCGAGGCCTGCCTGGGCCCGGCAGCCTGTCCCCAAGGCCACAGCCAGCTGGCCCGGCTTGCAGTCCCGGTCGGAGCCCTTCTGGGAAGGCCCTGGCACGGAGGCCAGCTCCCTCCCGTGGCCCCACGCCCGACGGCAGGAAGCTGGACCGCTGCACGCACCGGGCCTGGGGGGCGTCCCACCATGGGCACCGGCCTCCCGCAACACAAGAAGACCTGAACCTACCGAGAGTTGGGTGGGGAGAGCGCTATGGGCCCCAGGCTGGGAGTCTCAGGCAGGCCGTAGGTGTCGGAGACGGTGGGGCGGGGATGAGCAGAGCCCCCAGAGAGGGGTGTCGAGGCGTGCCCCAGGCAGGGCTCCGCTCCTGACTGGTAGCTGAACGCGGGCTGAGCCGAATGGACTGTCCCGGAGCAAATATTTTTTTTTAATGTGGTTTTGATTAAAGATAGGATAGAGTTTTGTGTTCCAAAAATGTACCAGATGTTTGTTCTAATTGTTTGATGCCCTTCCGCCAGCCACAGGCCGGTCAGTTCTGCCATGGCTGTGCGGCAGTCCACGAGGTCAGGCCCGATGGGCTCTGAGTGTGCACAGGACCTGTTCAGAGGGCAGACTGGCAGCTTTGGGCCCCCAAGTGCTCCTGGGGTGGGGGTGGGGCTTTCGAGAAGAGAATTATCCTGGGGGGATGGTTCTATTTTCTGTAGCTACTTGGGAGACTGAAAAAGCAGTGTCTGCCAGCAGTGTCCTTCCATGGCCCTGGTTCCTCTTCCCGTCTCAAGGGGCGCTGGGGTCAGAGCCAACGCTGTCCCCACTCACCTTCCTCCGGAGCCTGTCCGGTTCCCAAGCTTCGAGGGATTTGTACTACTTGGACCCACTTTACCATCTGCTGATTCTACAGGGCAGAATGAAGGTTAGACCCAGCTGGTTCTCCACCAGGTGTGTCCCAGGGCCTTGTTGCTGTCACAGGGAAATGGCCTTGCACTTCCTGAGAGCATCCTTCTGAGGAGACTCACTTTGAGGTGCCGTGTGAATTTGCTTGCCCCATTTGTGCTGAGGGAAGCGACAGAACATTCTTTCCAAACCATGTCTGGAAAAGTGCATTTATTTTCACTGATATAAACAATAACACTTGAGTGTCTTTCCTTTAAAAAAACACCCCCGTGTATCCATCCTTCAGCTTCGTAATGGATATAAAGCCATGATATTCTTAATTTTCCTGTAGAGATGATTCATGACAAAGCCCGTTTTCTCAAAGTACAGCTTTTTCTATTTTCAATATATACAACTGTTTGTACCTTAGATTTTTAAAAATCTGGTGAATAAAATCGATTTATTTTCCTTTTCATTGCCTATTGGGTTCCAAAGCAAGGAAGGGAGGCAACCCATTCAAAATAACTGACAAATGGAAAACCCGGACCCGGCTTTTTCAGATTTCATGTTTGTTTTGTAATGACATAACTCAAAGGCTTAATGACATCTTTCATTATGGAAAATCTGAAATGAAGGATTGAGTCTGATCTTTCTCTCTGGAAGGAATGTCTTGTTTTATGTGCTTTATCTCACCATTGACAAGGGGAAGAAGGGGAGGGAAGACTCTAAGGAGACCCATTTTCTTGTTGAAACAACAGAGGGGCAAAAGTGAGGGACAGGGTGTAGCCTTTTATGAATGAACCGGGACCTGTGAGGTGCTGAGCATGACCCGCTGCTGCTGTGTCCACAGTGCACAGAGTTCATGAAGGAGCCGCTGGGGAAGCAGGGAGACAGCGGTGCCCTCGCAGGTGTCTTTTCAGTCCGGAGTCCCATAATGACAGCAGGAATTGTGCCATCCAAAAAACAGTGTGAAATAATGGCCGCCATTACCATCAACTATGTTGGGTTCTTGGATTATCCGGGTCTGACCATGTAGTTTGTTTTACTGCTTTTGCGTAATGAAGTTTATTTTTCCTAACTAGGAATTGAATAGAAAGGGATTGCACTGGGTCGTCAGCTTTCATCAGGAAACCGTGGACCCTACCCCACCACAAGGAAACAAACATGAAAGATCCTGGTTGCCCTGGAGGAGCCCTCCCTGTGGCTCTTGGATGTCCCTGCTTCCTTACCTGTCCTTACCTTCCTTACCTGTCCGTGCTGATGTCCCTGCTTCCTTACCTGTCCGTGCTGATGTCCCTGCTTCCTTACCTGTCCGTGCTGATGTCCCTGCTTCCTTACCTGTCCTTACCTTCCTTACCTGTCCGTGCTGATGTCCCTGCTTCCTTACCTGTCCTTACCTTCCTTACCTGTCCGTGCTGATGTCCCTGCTTCCTTACCTGTCCGTGGTGATGTCCCTGCTTCCTTACCTGTCCTTACCTTCCTTACCTGTCCGTGCTGATGTCCCTGCTTCCTTACCTGTCCGTGGTGATGTCCCTGCTTCCTTACCTGTCCTTACCTTCCTTACCTGTCCGTGCTGATGTCCCTGCTTCCTTACCTGTCCTTACCTTCCTTACCTGTCCGTGCTGATGTCCCTGCTTCCTTACCTGTCCGTGGTGATGTCCCTGCTTCCTTACCTGTCCTTACCTTCCTTACCTGTCCGTGCTGATGTCCCTGCTTCCTTACCTGTCCGTGGTGATGTCCCTGCTTCCTTACCTGTCCTTACCTTCCTTACCTGTCCGTGGTGATGTCCCTGCTTCCTTACCTGTCCTTACCTTCCTTACCTGTCCGTGCTGATGTCCCTGCTTCCTTACCTGTCCTTACCTTCCTTACCTGTCCGTGCTGATGTCCCTGCTTCCTTACCTGTCCTTACCTTCCTTACCTGTCCGTGCTGATGTCCCTGCTTCCTTACCTGTCCGTGGTGATGTCCCTGCTTCCTTACCTGTCCTTACCTTCCTTACCTGTCCGTGCTGATGTCCCTGCTTCCTTACCTGTCCGTGGTGATGTCCCTGCTTCCTTACCTGTCCTTACCTTCCTTACCTGTCCGTGCTGATGTCCCTGCTTCCTTACCTGTCCGTGGTGATGTCCCTGCTTCCTTACCTGTCCGTGGTGATGTCCCTGCTTCCTTACCTGTCCTTACCTTCCTTACCTGTCCGTGCTGATGTCCCTGCTTCCTTACCTGTCCTTACCTTCCTTACCTGTCCGTGCTGATGTCCCTGCTTCCTTACCTGTCCGTGGTGATGTCCCTGCTTCCTTACCTGTCCGTGGTGATGTCCCTGCTTCCTTACCTGTCCTTACCTTCCTTACCTGTCCGTGCTGATGTCCCTGCTTCCTTACCTGTCCTTACCTTCCTTACCTGTCCGTGCTGATGTCCCTGCTTCCTTACCTGTCCGTGGTGATGTCCCTGCTTCCTTACCTGTCCTTACCTTCCTTACCTGTCCGTGGTGATGTCCCTGCTTCCTTACCTGTCCGTGGTGATGTCCCTGCTTCCTTACCTGTCCTTACCTTCCTTACCTGTCCGTGCTGATGTCCCTGCTTCCTTACCTGTCCGTGGTGATGTCCCTGCTTCCTTACCTGTCCTTACCTTCCTTACCTGTCCGTGCTGATGTCCCTGCTTCCTTACCTGTCCGTGGTGATGTCCCTGCTTCCTTACCTGTCCGTGGTGATGTCCCTGCTTCCTTACCTGTCCTTACCTTCCTTACCTGTCCGTGCTGATGTCCCTGCTTCCTTACCTGTCCTTACCTTCCTTACCTGTCCGTGCTGATGTCCCTGCTTCCTTACCTGTCCGTGGTGATGTCCCTGCTTCCTTACCTGTCCTTACCTTCCTTACCTGTCCGTGGTGATGTCCCTGCTTCCTTACCTGTCCGTGGTGATGTCCCTGCTTCCTTACCTGTCCTTACCTTCCTTACCTGTCCGTGCTGATGTCCCTGCTTCCTTACCTGTCCGTGGTGATGTCCCTGCTTCCTTACCTGTCCTTACCTTCCTTACCTGTCCGTGCTGATGTCCCTGCTTCCTTACCTGTCCGTGGTGATGTCCCTGCTTCCTTACCTGTCCTTACCTTCCTTACCTGTCCGTGGTGATGTCCCTGCTTCCTTACCTGTCCTTACCTTCCTTACCTGTCCGTGGTGATGTCCATGCTTCCTTACCTGTCCACGGTGGACTCCACCACCAGCCACCGTCAATCACCTTGATAGAACTTTACGCACGAAATTGAAGAGCTTCAGGATGTTACCTTCTTTTCTGTTTCCTTCATTTCCTATTTCCACACGCCGGCATAACAGCCACGTCAGCAGAAATGAACGAAGATTAGGAAAACATAAAACCTATTCTTCCGTCGGTAAAATAAGATTATTAGTTACTTTCCTATTTAGAAAGTAGATTTTACTTAATGTATAAAAAAAAAAAAACCTAAACATATAAATTCATTAAAAATGTCCTCGGTTTAGTTCATTTGAGGGACAGTCATAAACATATACATTTATTTATTTGTCATATATTTTTGTCTTTGGTTTATTTTCTTCTCTAGCCTTCTGTGAGACATGTATCGATAGACTATGTGTTTACAGTGCAGGCACATATCAGTACGATTCTGTTTCTTTGTTGGTGTGCTCAGATGTGCCGGGACAAAAACATGCTTGTACCGGTGAGCTTGCAGTGTTCCGGGAAGATCCGTTAGAATTTTATTTTTTCAGATGTGCCCCCCGGTTCTCATCCAAGTTGTAGTTGTTGGCTTACGCCTCACCACCATTTAGCTTCTCTGGGAACCCCATTACTGTGTCCACACGCACGCTCTGACCTGTGCTACTCGGAGATTTTTGAGATGAAGTCATTGCTGGTTTGAGTTACTGGAGAGACATTAATTCGTCCAGCTGGGCTGGCTCAACAGCCCTCCCGGCACTTGGCCTTCACAGCCGCCCTCGGTGAGGAACCGGGGGAGGGAAGGGGGTGGGAGAGACGGGGGCGCTCTTGATGGGGGAAGCGGGGATCGCACATCACAGACACGGGACCACTAGGAAGGAGATAAGCTCACCGGTCCCACAAGACCTTTATGGAGAACACCTTTCTTGACAGCTGGACTTTTAGTGAAAAATCTTGGGAAATGATCAGTTGTTATATTATCAAGTGGACAATGAAATATATACATATTCAAATATATGTTCTATATTTATGTGTAAATATAGAACATAAATACATATTAACACACGTATGTAATAAAAATAGCGTGTGTTTTAAGGGCCTGTTGCTCTGACATGCGCCGGGTGCTCTCTGCGCTAAGACTGGCCTGTGTATGCGCGGCTGCCCCGTCCCGGGCGCGAGTCTCCCGTCGCCGTGCAAAGCCACACACTTCCGGAAGCAGTTTCCGTGCGGGAATTCAGGGGGCCCTCACCACCAGCAGCACCTAGAGGAGCTGAGGGAGGGGGCAGAAGAGGTGGGAAGTGACCCCTCCCCTCCCCCAGGTTATAACATGTCCGTGACCTCTCCACCCACACATTTACCACATAACATCCAGATGTCCAGAAACATTTTTTGAGAACTCTATGAAATTTGATAGAATGTGAAATGTGATAGTGTATGAACTCAGTGACTTGAATTGTAAAACAGCCCAAAGTTCTATATGTAAAAAGGCAGCAAAGCTCCCTGGAGGTTCACCCTGACAAAGACCAGCCCCGAGAGGTCTCCATGCGGGTCTGGCTACCTCCGCCTGGGCCTTCCTCCCTTTTTCTCCAAAGCCCTTTTCCCTTCAAGGGGTGCCTCTTCTCTCACGAGCTTACTATTTTTTTTTTTTTTTTTTTTTTTGCTAAGATAATTGAAGATTCTGGTGCCTTTTCTATGGACACGGAATTCACAAATGGCAGAGACAGTTCTCAAACTCCTGCCTTCTGCCTCAAGACAACGGGGTGCCCTCCCACCTGTCCAGTCTCCCCTGATCCTCCAGTGCACAGGGGCGCTTAAGGGGAGCTGGGGTCGTGGCTCAGCCCTGGTCTGTGTCCCCACAAGGCCCGGAGCTCCTGGGGGGCGGGCCCGAGTTCCCTCACCCTTGCTTGTCGCAGACCAGCAGTGGAATTAATTTTTGCCAAAAAACTGCAGTTATTCATACTCTGGAAAGTTCATAAATTCAGAGAGTCCAAAGACCTTTGATTTGTATCTTGTTAATAAAAGAAAACAAAGTATTTGTTGCCAGTTCAACAACATCAATGCCAACGGGGCTTTACATTAAAAAGTTGCCTCTTTTAAAAAAATCGTATTATAAAAAGAGTACATGCCTATTGTGGAATTTTTAGAAATATAGGAGATTATTTTAAAAATTATAATTGGCCATCAACTCATTTCTTTCTGTTAATATTTTGGTCATTTACTCCACTTTTATCTATATTTTTAATATATTGATATTGTTCTGTGTGTACAATTTTATAAGTTGTCCTGTTCACTTAATGTTTTTCATAAACCTTTCCCTATTTTGCTTCAAAAATCTATGTGGACATCCTTTATAATGGCAAATGTTCTTGCAAATGGATTTAACATAATTGACTGAACTGATTCTTCATTATTAGATATTTGGTTTTTTCCTCCTTGTAATTAGATACAATCCTGTGTTTTACACCATTGTGTGTAAAACTTGCCCCACACATATGGCTGTTTTTTGCGGGACAGATTTCAACAAATAGAATTTCTGAAAGAAGTTTGGTAACATCATTTCCAAAAGAATTTGCCTGATTAACTCTCACCAACGGCCTGGGAGACAGTGAGGCTCACGTTCACCTTGGAACATTTCTGGTTTTTTTCTCACCTCTCGAAAATAACAGGTATTTGCAGGTAATATTCATTGCTTAATTTGCAATCTTCTTGTTCATCGTGGCGTCAGATATTTTTTCCCCTACAAATGTGAATCACTTGTTTTTCTTCTCCTGTGAATTGTCTGCTTTGTTTTTAGAGGAATGACTGAGAAATTCCAGGATTCGTGCACAGCTTATGTTTCTTAATATACCACCTGAGAAAGTATTCTAATGGCCAACCGATATTATTAAACAGAGCTGCAAAAGTTTCCATTTGAAAAATGCACAGAAGTAAGAAATTGAGCAAAGATTTCTCCCTTGTCTATTTCCTCCATATTGTGGACCTCTCTTCGGCTTTTGAGAGAAGTAAGAATACACCATCACCCTTATACTCCTAAAGGCAGGATAAAAAGCAACGACATCACCTCACCCAGTTTTACCAAACAAATATTCTCCCTTTTCTACAGTGGGAAAACCTCATTCTGACCATTTAGACGGTAACCTCGTTAACCACCTCACTGCCAAACTCCACCGAGAAAATGTTCTTAACTTCGGTGACAATTTTAACAATAAAAACCATATGTGCTGTCATTGAAAGAGGGAGTAACTCAAGAATGTGGTTTAAAGTTAAGCTGTGGAGATCATCACTCACCTTCTGAGGTTGCTGAAGAATAAAAGTGAAATCGTCGCCGGCATTGTTACCAGTTAGAAGCTTTAGTCTCTCCAGCGGGGCTGGGGTGGCTTGCTGGGTTTCCATAAAATCTTAGAGCAGTGACAAATTCTGAACATCTTATCCTGACAAGTATATTGGAGGTTTATGTCATCATCCTATAGTACAAAACGCATTTTCGAGGTAGAACTAAATACTTTGAAAAAGAGTTCCTCCTCAATTCTCTGCCCAGACCCTGATATTTTCAGCGGTAAATATTGATTTCAAAGAGCATTTTTCAGCTCGTTCGTGAGAAACACCTGAGTTACCGTCCATTGTCCCGGTTCATTATTTTTCTAGAACCGAGATATCGAAATAAGAAATTAAGATGTAATTATGTGTGGATTGAGAACATACAATACATTTTTTTTTTGCGTGTAGCTGTCACGGAGTTATGGGAGACATCCCAGCTGACCTTGACCTTATTTAGTTGTTAATGGAAAATGGAATAAGAGCAGGCATTTAAAGGGTTAGACCTCAAGCTTATATTGTGTTTCAAGAATCATTTTCATTTTGACTTTCTTTGTTGACATCCTATATCCTTCCGAGTCTGAGAGATTAAGAAAAATTGAGGAGTCAGGAAAACAGGTGATAAACGCCAATTAACATAGTGCATCTATATTGCAAACATCTTAAGTTTCTCAAAGATAGGGACCCACATGGGTAATAAGTCCTACTGGGCCTCAGAAGATCCAAATCTGCTTCTTCAAAGAAAAGGCTTCTGTTTTTCCTATCAGCCCATCCTAAGCAACATGCAATTATTGTCATTTTAATTTGGGGTTTTGGACATGAGGCTGTGAAGTGTTTCATATAGATGAAGTTTGCAGCTCGAAAATAAATGAGTTGCCAATAACTTCGAAATGGTGTAACGGTGCCTTCTTTCTATTGTCAATCATTTTTAGCACAAACTTTTGTGGTTGGATTGTCATAATGAGTGCATGCCGACCATGCAGAGAGCTTGAAGTTCTTGGAGCAGAATCTTAAGTGAGAAGATGCCCATTTCAGGAGTTACACTGAAGGGTTCTGGGCTCAGCAACCCGAGAGTCGTCACAGGGTCCGTGCACACGCACACCCCTACACCCTCGACACACGTACATGGACGACCGATATTATCAAACGTGTGCTTTAAAAGTTCTTATCTTACATGAATTTATATATGATGTTAAAAAAACAACAACCCTGCCTCCACCTTCGCTCCATGGTCTTTATTCAAATTGTGAACCTGATTGATTATGGTATTGATTTAAAGTCTTTAGAATGAAATTTTAATACGTACCTAAAACTAATGACTCCCCTCCCAGCCCCCAAGTTTTTTCTTGTGGATTTAAGAAACGTGTGTTCTCCACTATTCCTCTCTCTCTTTCTTATTACGAGTCCCTGGTTCTTTCCTAATTATAGGGCTGCAAATTATTTACTCTAGTTTTAAATTAAGAAGCAAACAAGTAATCTGGCGTAAAAAGCACAGGACCAACTTCAGGGGGGAAAAATGAGTATGTGTTTAATTTCTCTTTAGGCGTGCAGCTGTACAGCCCTGTAAAGGAAGGGTTGAGGCAGAATGCCCCCTCCACCTTGCTTCGGTGTAATGCAATTTAGTTTCATTAAATTACTGGAGGGCCAGTTACTTAAGCAGAATATTGATTTTCAGTCTGGCCCGTGTTTAACATAATTCTGCGTAGGCAACAGCTAATTCGGCATTTGAATCTAACACCCTAATGAAATTACAAGATGCTGCTTGACCACAGGCGAGCACTCAGCCATCCCATGTCCCACTTCTGGGCAACCTCTCTAACACCCAGGGCTCAGCTTACCTTCATGACTCCTGGAGATGGGGGGGTCCCCTTGCTTCCCAGGTCCCTGGATGCAGCTGTCTTCTTACCAAGGAGGCACTTTGGGGCACTAGGATGTGTCCTCAGTGGCATCGTATAGGTTTTAAGCAGCTTGTACTTGGCCTAAATACATATTATGGGTAAGACTCTTAGATGCGGTTAGCTTTCTTTGTGTTTCTGAGAAGTAAAAATGAGGCTTGTCTTTAAATTCAATCTTAATCTTACTTCAAATAGGACTCAGACTTTCAGAGTTTTGCCAAAAACATTTTTAGGTGGAAATCAAACATTACTTGGCTGCCTATTTTATGTGTTGGTGACAATGAGCAGGGAAAATTGTTACAATAATGTTCTTATCATTTCATTTTATCTTTAGTGAATCACAGTTTCAAAACGGACTTTTTTTTTTTTCTCCCTGAAATATAGAGGCAAAAAGACACGAGACTGGAAGTTGTCCTGCCAGCCTGGGAGGGGTTTGCTGGTCCTCTGGACAAGGGATCCCAGAGTTGCGCCAGAGGAAGCGACCAGGTGGGCAGGGCAATGAGGGGAGAGCCCTTGGGGCAATGCCTGTATGAGGAGCAGCTGAGACTGAGGCTCTCACTTCAAGGAAGGGACAGTCCCTGGGTCGGGGCTGTGCCAGGACACTCACCATGTCACCCTCATGGGCTTGCTTTGCCCAAGAAGACCAGGGTCCCTAAGTCTTCCCCGAGCCTGCACCTCAATTCTGATGCCCATGTGAAGGGTTATGGTGGGAGGGGCATGGTTGAGAGACCCTTCAGATGACCGAGCGTCTGACCAGGGTCCACCTGCTCCTGACCAGAGGTGCCTGGAAGTCGCTTCTCTCAGGTTTTGTTAGACTTGACCAGACACCGAGATTTTCCAGGAGCATCTGTGACTCTCCTTGTGCTCTCTGCCTTAGCATGAGAATATGCTACAGGTCAAGTCACTGGGCAGAAAAGCTTAGGTATGTGCCTAGTTTTTTAGCACTGAAACTTGTGTGCTCATTGGTCATGGAAGGCAGACAACCCTGAGTGGGCACTCTCAGGTGTGTCCAAGGCCCAGTGACTCTGGAGGGACTTCAACGCCTGTGACCCTCCTTCCCTCACATGGGCTGGACGGTCGGTGACCTCCCCACCCCCCTGCCAAGGATGCAGGTGCCGATTTGCCTGCCTGGGTCCCAGGCCCCTCTGGTCAGTGTTCTGTCTGAGGTTAGACCACGGTGACAGCAAGGCAGGTGCACCCATTTCTTTGAGGCCTCACTTAAGGGACATGTGGCCTGTAGCAAAGGGGCCCATCTGAGGATGGGCCCGAATGGAAAGCAGCCCATTCTAAGAGATTGACGAAGAGGGAGTAGGCATTCATTCTCCCAAGTTTCTCAGGAATGGGCCCCAATAAATCCGCATCTGTGCTGACGTTAGTGTTGGGGTTCTATGCCTGAAGTTAGTAAGTCCTGGTGCCTGGGTGGCTCAGTCGGTTAAGCGGCCAACTTCAGTTCAGGTCATGATCTCATGGCTTGTGAGTTCGAGCACCACGTCTGGCTCTGTGCTGACAGCTCAAAGCCTGGAAGCTGCTTCAGATTCTCTCTTTCCCTCTCTCTCTGTCCCTCCCCTGCTCATGCTCTCTCTCTCTCTCTCAAAAATAAATAAACATTAAAAAAAATTAAAAAAAAAAGAAATTAAGTAAGTCCTGACAGAAACACCTGCCATCTGCTCTCAGGAAGAATTAAATGTTCCATGTGAAACCTTACGGCTTCTCCCTTGATCCATATCAGGTCAGCATCCTGCTTCCAGCCTGAATCTTCAATACAAAACAAAAGCAAACCAAAAGGCCAAAAAACAAAAAATACAACATAATAAAACAAAGACACAAACAGACAGACCACAAAAGCCAGCACTTAGGGCGACAATTAACAAACACCCCTGTACTTCTGCCCACGGAAAGCCTTCCCTCTCTAATTACATTTGTATAGAGCTGGTTGGTTAAATTTATGTTCTCATTTTATCCTTAAAACAGCTTCCTTGTGGGGTCAGTTTCTACTTTCAGGGTAGCGATGACAAGGTGGGAGGGTAACCAGAAGTGAGTAGCTGCTAAGGGCAGGGCTGGGGTTTGAACCAGTTTCCTGTTGGCGAATTCAGTTCTCCTTCAGTTGCCTCAGGCTTTATCTTTCTTTCCTCCTTCTCCTTCTCCTTCTCCTTCTCCTTCTCCTTCTCCTTCTCCTTCTCTTCTCCTTCCCCTCCTCCTCCTTCTTCTCTTCTCCTTCTCCTTCTCTTCTCCTTCTCCTTCTCCTTCTCTTCTCCTTCTCCTTCTTCTTATTCTTCTTCCTCTTCTCCTTCTTTTTCTTCTTCTTCTTCTTCTTCTTCTAACTTTTTAAAAGTTATTTATTTATTTATTTTGAGAGAGAGCGAGGAAGTGCAAGCGGGGGAGGGGCAGAGAGAGAGGGAGAGAGAGAATCCCACGCAGGCTCCATTGCTCAGCGCGGAGCCCAATGTGGGGATCCATCTGGTGACCGTGAGATAATGACCTGAGCCGACATCAAGAGTCTAACCACTCAGGGGCCCCTCAAGCTTTACCTTTCCATGTTAGAATATTGCATGTTTTCCCTGTGATGGAGCCCAGATATGAGGTTTATCTCTCCAAAACATTTCTCAATCAGCCCCCCAAGCCCATCGGCAGTATAATTAATGTGGGCAGTATAACCCACATCTTAGTGGGTTTGGGCGGCCATAAGGAAAGACCGCAGACCAGGTGGCGTATAAATAATGGACATTCACTTCTCACGGTTCTGGAGGCTGGACGTCCAAGATCAGGGTACCCGCACCATTGGCTTCTGGGTAGGACCCTCTTCCAGGTGCCTTCTCGTGGAGTCCTCACACGGTGGAAGGGTGTGAGGGGACTCTGTGAGGTCTCTGTTTTTAAGAGCATTAATTCCACTCGTGAGCGCTCTACTCTCATGTCCCAAGCACCTCCCAAACATCATCATCTCTGGTGGCTAAGATTTCAGTATATGGATTTTTCGGGGGAACACACAAACGTTCAGACAACAGCAATATAATAATAATATGTAAGAAAATAATAAATTATAGAAGATACCTTTTTACCAACTCTGACTCAGCTCCATGTTCTTTAGAAAGAGACTTTCCAGGGGCGCCTGGGTGGCGCAGTCGGTTAAGCGTCCGACTTCAGCCAGGTCACGATCTCGCGGTCTGTGAGTTCGAGCCCCGCGTCAGGCTCTGGGCTGATGGCTCGGAGCCTGGAGCCTGTTTCCGATTCTGTGTCTCCCTCTCTCTCTGCCCCTCCCCCGTTCATGCTCTGTCTCTCTCTGTCCCAAAAATAAATAAAAAACGTTGAAAAAAAATTAAAAAAAAAAAAAGAAAGAGACTTTCCATAGGTGCAAGTTGAAGAGCCAGCGGCCGGTGAGTGAGGGGAGAGAGCCTCTCTCTCTCATGGGGCAGAGAGAGAGAAGGCAGGAGTGGAGAGAGGGATGTACTAACAGGAGGCGAGAGGGGGTTGAGCATGGGGGGGATCCTGGGCCCATGGAGACAGAAATGTCTACAGTCTATAAAGACAGCATGGAAAAACCAGGGGAAAGTGTGAACCCCAAGTGGCTGCTGCACCCGTGGAGACTGCCCGGCCAGCCTTGTACTGAGGGGACTGCTCTGGAAACAGTCGGTCTGAGGTGGGAGGGTGTGGGGTCTGTAGAGTCACCCCCAAAAAAGAAGGCTTGAAAGGTGGTCAAGCAGACTAATGCCGACTACAGTAAAACTTTTAAATTATGTGTATATCATACACGTGGATAAATATATACCTATTCACATCGCTAAGTATATTATCATATATACTAGTTATAACACTAATACCAATTATAATACACCTAATTGTCACTCTGGCTGTCTTTGTTCCTTGGTACACTGGATTGGGGTTGGGGACTACTTACTAAAATACTGCAGGTCTGGGACACAGTTGAGGGAGAGTTGTGAGACTGCTCTCTTCTTGGAGGTGCTGGGCAGGGGGCACCAACCCAGCCCTTGGTGGGAGGTTCCAGGGTGCTAACCGTGTTGGATGCAGAGAAAGGAGCTCGTGGCAGTTAGGTGCTGTAGTTGTCTGGGGCGTTGCTGGCTCTTAAACTGGAAAACTCAGTCCTCCCTCATGGCCCAGCCTGGCCTGCTCACAGTCCTAAAAAGAGCTGAGTCTAAAGTCCTCAGGGCCTGAGTCCGCCCCCCCCCCCCTCCTGCTCACTGCCACCATCATGGCCCAGGGGGCTAGAGGGCCGGCCACTGCATACAGGGTTGAGGTCTGCTCTGGTCCACTGTGGGCCCAGATGCTGCTGCTCAGGAACTTCCCCAGTGACAATGCCTGGATGCCTGTAAGCCAGCGCCCAGGAGCAGGGGTCCGCCCAGGTAAGCTGGGGGACCAGCTGTCCCTTCAGTGCTTGGGGCTGACCCTTTGGGTAGGGCTCAGCGGGGATGTCTGCCTCTGCCCTCTGTGAGCTGGACTCATCTATGGGTTGACACCCAGCTAGTGGGGTGGCTGGGCCTGGCCAGTCTGGGACATCCTCCTCCTGTGGCTGAGCTCTGGGACAGCTGGATCTCTGTCCATGTCCTATGTCCAGCTCTTCACAGGGCAGGAGGAAATTCCATGAAGAGGCTCCCCAATGGCACTCCTTTGTCAGATCGCTGGCCAAAGTACAAGCCCTCCCAGATTTGGGGGAGTAAGGGGGAGACTTGGTGGCCTTATTAACCTATCACTTTGGACAATGTCTCAGACCCAAGGTGCTAGAAAGGAGACCGAGTCACGGGGTTCCTGCAACCTGGCAAAGAGAGGACTGGACAGCAGGGGTTGAGCTGTGGGGGGAGGTTGCCCCCCAGGGTGGGGTTTTCCTGACCCCATGGTGCACCCCTTCCAGGCTCTGAGGAGCGAAGCTATGCCTCCGGGGCCCACGGAGAGTCATAGATTTGAATAAAGGACGCAAAACCCCGGTATTGATCTTTTATCTCCATCCCATGGGATGTGACCCCCCCACCCCCCAACTATAAAACATCATTTATAGAAGAGGACATATTTTATGAAGGAAAAAATAGGTAAGCCACAACCCCTCTTTACCACAGTGGACCTAGCCTTATAAGGAAATTTGCAACTCCATTGATATCTATTTCATTCGTAAATATTTTTTTAAATGTTTATTATTTACTTTTGAGAGAAAGAGCACGAATGGGGGAGGGGCAGAGAGAGAGGGAGTCACAGACTCCAAAGCAGGTTCTGGGCTCCGAGTCATCAGCACAGAGCCTGACGTGGGGCTTGAAACCACAAACTGAGATCGTGACCTGAGCCAAAGTCAGACGCCCAACCGACTGAGCCCCCCAGGCACCCCACCATATGCAACTATTTAATCAGTGTATAGTTTCTGTATACATCCCATGCCATGTGCTCTTGGGCCATTTGCAACTTTATTTTTTTAATTTTTTTGTTAAATTGATGAAGAGCAGTGCCCATTGTTTATGTCTTTGTGTGTTTGAAGTGAAGAAAAGATTTGTTTTCAGACCAGCCATGAGTAGAGAATCAAAAAAATAAAATTCCCTGTGGTAGATTAACTTTAAGAAAGGTGTAATGAATATTTGGAACTAGTAAAAATGTTTATCCCAAATTTCAGTAAATTCAATATCATGGAGCAGTAGATGTACAAGATTCGTAGGTTGTCAGTTTGACACCATCAAAATAACATTTTCCATATTCCCATTTTGCTTTCCTTCAAACCCAGTTGACATAAAGGAAGGTTCAAAAGTAAATGTGCCTCATTGTATTTGTTTCCAAATGTGTTTTCCAAACTGTCTGTTGGGGTGGGGGGTGGGGGCAGTGCCAGTATTGAAGGGTCATATGAAACCTTCTACGGTATCACTGCCTGAAGACCATCTGGGAGCTTGTCCCATTTGGAAATGGCTTGGATGCTGTTTATTGGGAGACCTCTTGTATGTTAGGGTTTTCATTTCAAAGGAATTGCTGTAGTTGGGGCTGTGTTCTCACATGGCCATGTGCAGCTGAGTATAGATATCAGCAGTTTGGTTGATGACAACTTAAGGGTGAAGGAAAGCCCAAGCAGGTATCCAGAAAGAGACATGAAAGCTTGGCTTCAAACTTTATAAGACACAAACTTTGTGAGACCCATCACTGTGTCTGTGTTCAGACAAGACTTCCTTTCTGGGTATAGCGAGTCCTTGTTCTGCAAGCTATTAACATTTAGGCTCATCGTGGCCAAATGGGAGGGAAGTTTTCCATGGCCTATGCTATGGGACTATATGGAGGCTATTGGCCAATCACCAAAAATCTGTTTCTTCTTCTTGGGCACATATTTTACTTAGCTATCTCTTCTACAAGTAGAGGAGGCTGAGTCCTACCTCACAGAGGTTGAGCCAATTGATATGTACCATTTCCATGCCAAAGCCACTGTTGCCTTCCATTACAGAGACCCAAGATGGAGGAGACTGGATCCTTCAATCACCACGTGGAGGAGAGAGCTGCCAGCTGCCAGGAACATTTGCTCCTCACTGGGGTATGGATGGGACATAGCATATATTGTGCTCGAACCACAATACGTTCTGGCTCAGTTTGTTACCATTTAGCCCTTCCCTAAATTGCTCAAAGTGGCCATTACCATGTTGTAGGTCGAGGAAATCACCTGAGATGACGGCTAAAGTGAGGTCCCCAGGTCTTTGTCCTGGAGTCTGAGCCCCTTGGTCTGGGGATGGGGGTGGATCTATTCATTTTTTAACTTCAATTTAGTTGATTCTTGTTCAGGAGTGTTGCTATAAGTCATCTTTGCATTTAAAGGAATCAAAGACCATGTGGATTTTGGTGGGACAAGAATATATGGAGCCAGTTATTCAAAGTTCACGTTTGGATACAACATTGAAATGGGACCTTTGAAACTAGTCTTTATTTGCCTTTATACATTGTAATACTATCTTTTCTCTAAAAGAGAGAATTCCAAAATTCTCTTTGGAAAAAGTATGACTGATATAACAGGGGCTAACAAAATAAAACAGTCCTGAGAGGTTCATAATGAACAGGTTTCCCTTGCTACATCCTATCTCACCCCCAGTTCAATATTCCACAGGCAATCCCCTTAGCTTTTTGTAAATGGTGTATTTGCTTCATAGATACATGCTTGCATACACTTGGTTTGTTTCTGGATTTATTAACTTCCAGTGTTGCTTATAAAATCATTGCTAGGAAAGAATAACATTTAGCTAAATTTTCTCCCGCCTCTCTTTTCATTCCAATCTGGCTAATCCACTGTTTTAAGTCCCTCAGCCAGTGTATTTCTGAAAAACCAAGCAGTATAATCAACCTCTTTCTTTTTCCACTGAAAGTATTCTTGAGAACCCACTTGCCCTTCCCTCCACCCCTTACCTGTTCCTCCGCCTCTCTGTCCCTCCCAGTTCTCAGTCCTGACAGCTGCCCTTCCTTTTATGTTATCAAGGTTATAGCTTTTACATTCTGATATGGATTCAGTTAGTCTTCGGTGAATTTTGTCTAAAAGTGGATTCCAAGATTTCAAAACCAATGAATACCATTTACATTGCTATGATTCTGGAAATAATGTTCACTGCAGAAATAAGTGCTCTGATAAAATTACATTTGCTTTCCTGAATGTCCAATTGGCCCTGAGTAGCTGTGTAAAATAAAATGTTCTTGACACTAAATTAAAATTGATTCCCCTCTTTTACCTTTGATAAATTCTCAACTTTTATCCAAGCTGTCAATTACATTATCTTATTCATAATTGTGTGTGTGTGTGTGTGTGTGTGTGTGTGTTTTCATGGAGACTTCCTCCCAAAGTCCTCTGTTCTTCCTTTCTAATCTGTACTATTTGATCTTTATACCCATTGTGAAGCTGTCACTTTTGAATTTCACTGTATGCTCTCCTGGGTCAATCTATTGATTTCTGGTCTCTCTTCTTGGTTTATGTCTTTGTTACATAATTAAATAACTCCCTAGAAATTTGCTTGGGAGCTATGTTTTCATATTCTTACTTGTCTCAAAAGGTCCTTATTCTGCCTTCATATTTGAGTGATAGTTTGACTGGGTATAGAATTGAAGGTTTAAAATAGAACTTCAGAACTTTGAAGACATTCTTCCATTAACCTGTAGCAAGCAATGTCGCTGTTGAGAAGTGTGATATAAATTGGATTCCTTTTCCTTTGTCAGCAGCCTGCATTTTTTTCTCTCATAGCAATTGGTATCTTTTTTAAAATAAGTGTTCTCGTTTCATGATGATTTTTTTTGTAACTTGTAAAAATTGTTGTGATTGACATACTTTCAATCTTATGACGTATTTTTTTTTTCAGTTCCAAGGAGCTGTCTTTCATTATTTTGTTCCTTTCCTTTGTTTTCTGTCTTCTTTCTTCTTGCAACGGTTATTAGTTGGAAATTAAAGTAATTTAATATTATTCCTCTCTCTTGACTTAACATATTCTCCATCAAATTTTTCTTTTTCTTGGAAAATAATTCTCAATTTTGCATTCTAGTCTTTGCTTTAAAAATCAGTATTTATATTATTTTTATTAACTTTCTATAAATCCTTGTTCTTTGGTCTTTTTCCATTCTACCCTGTCCTTGTTTTGTGAATGCAAGACCTATTCCTCAGAGAATATTGATTGATATCTACATCTAACTTCTCTTATTTTACTGAAATCACATATACTTTGTCTAGAATCATGGTTTCTGTTTATCTTGTTTTTTTTAATTTTTTTAATGTTTATTTATTCTTGAGACAGAGACAGAGCGTGAACAGGGGAGAGGCAGAGAAAGAGGGAGACACAGAATCCGAAACAGGCTCCAGGCTCTGAGCTGTCAGCACAGAGCCTGACGCGGGGCTCAAACCCACAGACTGTGAGATCATGACCTGAGCCGAAGTTGGATGCTATACTGACTGAGCCACCCAGGTGCCCCTGTTTATCTTGTTTTTTATTCTTTCTCTTGAATTACAGGGTTTCCTCTGGTATTGTTTTTATTATATTGAATTGTGGAATTACCTGTGTAGAAATTCTGGGTTGTCCCAGCATACTTTAGAGCAGCACGTAGCAAAGTTGACCAGGAGTTCATTGTTTGTTGACTGGCAGGCTTGTTTCATATTAATTTACTATATTGACCTCTGCCATAACGTTAAGGGCTTCTTTGAGGTCATTAATATCCACACAACTGCCCAATGTTCTCCAGACTGTTCATTTTATTCTTTAGAGACATATCCTCAGGTGTTAGTGGATAAATACCTGGCTCCTAGTTCTTCTGCTGTTACAGGTAGGTGTTTGTCTGAAAATTAATCCTTTTGTTTTTCAGTCCCAAGGGCCATCCATGCCTTTTAGCATTCATGTTGTCTCAATGTTCTGCTGGTACATTGGTTCCTTTGCAGGTGAATCACTCTTCATGTATTTTTTGAGCTTTGGCTTTTCCATGCTTTTCCAGCCACCACTTGGTCCACTTTTTGTCTTCCAGAAATCTTGAAAGTTCTTATTTGCTGATGGCCTCCCTAAATGTCTTCACTTTGGGGCATTAACAAACTTTTTTTTTTTTAATTCCTTCTTAGGAAGGAGGAAAAATGCACATGCTACCTTTCTGAATGGGAAGTTCCCAATCCTTCCTTTTTATTTATACAATATTTTCAGTGTTGTTGATTTGCAGTTATGAATGAAAGCAAGTCCAAGACATCCCATCAAAAAACTATGTGTATTTGGTAAGACTCTATCTGGCAAGCTAAATTGGAGAACTAATGCATTAAATTCCCAAAATGGTAAATGCTAGCATCAGATTTGAGCAGGAGCTTGAGCTTGGGAGACCAGAGCTCAGTGCTTATGTGCAGAACCCATGTAAGTGGGCAGAGGGAGGATCTTGGTGGCTCATAGTCTTCTCAACCTGTGGATCAAGACTCTTCTGGCAGATAAATGGGTTCAGTATGTAGCGTCACCTTGTGATTCAGATTGTGACAAAGAATACTTCTGCTGGATTCATGTTTGAGACTTTCAGGCCCAGCCCATTTCCTGGCTGACACCATTCATGTAGGGTATGGTGAAAGGGATGCCCTCATCTTTCTCAAAGAAGGTTTAAGCCAGCCCAGGTAACAAGGTCATTTCTCCTGTATCCTTGGTCTGCTGTCCCTGACTAAAGCTTCATTCTCTCTCCTTATTTCTCAATCCTTCACATTCTGAGGTCATTATGTCTGGTGTTGTAATCTTGGGAAGACACCAACTGTGAATTGGCCCAGTTGAACAGCCCAGGGAGAAGGTAGGAGTCTTTTTCTCTCCTAAGAATTTTCAAGTTTTCACCTAAGATTGGTAACTTTTATTTCCTCCTGTTTCTAATCATATGGAAGGTAACCAGGGATGCATCTACCCCCGACGGGGAGGAAGAGGGTCCCTGCTTCCGACAGAGTGGATTGTGCCAGGAGACCTGATGCTCACCATTTCATGTTGGATCATGTCAGCCTTTCAGCTCTCTGCTTCACACCTCCCTTCCTGCATGTCCTGTGAGATCAAACCTTGTTGTGTGACTCACCACGGAGGTTCCGTTGATTAGCAGAAATGCAATATGCAGAACGGGTTTGTCACTGAGAGTCAATGAACGGCTTCAGGTGCCTCTTCACATTCTGTCAGATCTGCTATGTCAGGTGATTGATAACTGGCCACATTGTCAAGACGCTGAGTATGATTTGTTCCCTGCCATGGTGGCAAAACTTGGTGCGGAGTCTTTTGTCGTTTGAGGGACATGGTTTTGATTTTTTGGAATCTTCTTGGGGTAACAGTCTTATTTTTTTCTTTTAAGTAATGAAAATCCCAGATATATGAAAACCTTGATCTGTGAGTGTGTGATTGGAGGTTTAGGATATCCACTCAGTGGATAAAGATTTTATAACTGGCTACAATTCTTTCAAAAGTTACACATTTTGTCATCTTTTAATCACATAATGAAAGCAAATATGCACAAACTTTTGTGCCCTAAATTATTTGATAACTTTGAATTTGCTGATCCACGAAGAAATATATAGAGACTTTATGTTAGTGGAATTAATTATGCCTAGGACAATCAATAGTAGCCACGAGGGATGATTAAGTCCGGAGCCACACTGAAAGATGCCCACTCTTTGAGTTACCTGGAAAAATATTGCAAAATCTGTTTTCAACACAGACAATGTGATTTTCTCTCAAAAACTCATATCCGAGGAGTGCACAAATCCCTAAAAATTTAAAAATAGAAAGAAACGTGTCCAAATAAATAAAAATGAAGATATCTGGAAATAAGTTGAAATCATATTGGATGTCAAGTAAATGGAAATCTAAGGACTATTAGTTTTCAAAAATATGTTTAGGGCAATAATTTCATGTTTCTAGTAGAACTGTCAACCAAGTAAAGTGTGTGGAGCTGTGAGCCATTCCTAGAAGCGACTGATGACTCTGGACAAGATGAACCCAAAGGTAGGGGACCTTGGAGTGACAACGCATCACTCCGCATCGTGGAACACGGAGGACGGGAGTGATTGGGAGCTGCCTTGTGGAGTAAGAGTTGCTGTGACAGCTTTTGGGTAAAGGTCAGACCATCTGCCTCATCATCTCTCTTCAGCATGAAATTCAGATAAAAATGAGATAAGGCCATGAAGAGGCAGGACGTAGAGGTCTGAGCAACTGTGGTGGGAAATCAGGTGTCGACAGCATGACTTCATCGCAGAACGAAAGTCTTGCCTCACAACCTTGTGAGACTGGATTTCATGCCTCTGTGACATCACCAGACGCCCTTGGGTTGAAAGGGATCTTACCTACCCAGGAACGTGGTCCCCGAGAGGGGACCTCCTGCTCTACAGTGTCATGGTGAAGGGAATGGGCTCGAACTTTGTCCTCTCATGGAAGAAAATCACCCTTGACCAAGAGGTCTTATTTCCTTGTTGGTTCCCTCTATCACCTTTGTCCCTGACTCCAGTGTCATCGTCTCCAGCTGACCTTGAGAGGGTGGGATAAGGCGTCATGCCGAAGCAAGTCAGCTAGGAGAAGCCCCATTGAAGGAAAAAAAAAAGAGCCCCCAAAGAAGTGAAAACAATCCTGCCCATGGGGCCCTCCGTAGAGAAGTGCCTACCTCTGCTTTTAGGGAGGTGTTTCCTTAGAGAGGAAATAACTGAATGCTTGTTAACAAACTAACACTACTTGACCCAGAGTTGGGGGGTGTTGGGACAGAGAACCTTGGAACTAAAGGGCCTGAAGCTTGACATTAACATTATGCTTACAAGTGGAGGCCTTTGAAACACAGTCTGCAGATAAGCCTGTTGTCTGGTGATAAGAATAGGCCATCATTTGACAGCCAACACATTACCTTCCCCGTTGGGTTATTCTTGCTAGGCTTACATTCTGCTAGGTGCTCCATCTATCCCGTGTGGCCATCAGCCAAACCCACTGTGGAGGGACCCAAATTCACCCTGTGAGACCTGAGATTGCTCCTTAAAGCCGGGGATGCCTGCCCGTGTTGGCTGCCAGATGCATGCATTTTTGCCCTTCATCCTCTTTTGGTTGCGATCCATTGTCTACATCTGTCTTTATTCCTAATGACCTTGCCTTGTTCCCCTGTGATGCAGAGGACATCATTGCTCTTTCTGAGAATTGGCTGGTATCTGAAATTTTAAAATACAACAGAAGGAGAGGAACTCTTCTGTACAAACACCCTAGACAACATATTAGGCTTGAAAGAATGGATTCGAGATATCTCAGTGGTGATGACCTACATTGCTTGTCTAACTGCAACTTCCTACATCCAAGACCTCTGGCAGCTGACAGTCAGTTGGGTCACTGCTCCCATTAGTTCTGAACACTCGAGGCTAATTCTGGTTGAGCTGTTGCTCTAGGTGGGGTACAGCTTTGACCACAAAAGGTTCACAATACAATTGAGGGTTAAGATGAGGAATAGAAGAGGCACACTAGGTTGAATTGCAATGAGAGTTCTTGGCAACCTGTCAAATGATGTGTGGGGAGAGACACAATCTGATGGCTCACAGTTTGTGCGTCTTTTCAGCAGAGGACCTTTCCAGTTTTGTGCACTGTATGTAATTTTGTGAAGACCCTCAAAACATACTGTGTTTCTAAGGATTAGACATGGCTTTGAATTGGAGTCTTGTTATTTGCACTAAAAAGAAGGATCGTTAGGGCACCTGGGTGGCTCAGTTGGTTAGGCATCTGACTCTTGACTTTGGCTCAGGTCATGATCTCATGGTTTGTGGGGTTGAGTCCCGGAGCCTGCTTGGGATTTTGTCTCTCTCTCTCTCTCTCTCTCTCTCTCTCTCTCTCTCTTTCTCTCTCTCTCTCTCTGCCTCTCCCCCACTTGCTCTCTATTTCTCTCTCAAAATAAATAAAAGTAAACTTTAAAAATAAAATAGGGATAGCTGGATGGCTCAGTCGGTTAAGTGCCTGACTTCAGCTCAGGTCATGATCTCGCGGTCCATGGGTTCCAGCTCCGCGTTGGGCTCTGTGCTGACAGTTCAGAACCTGGAGTCTGCTTTGGATTCTGTCTTCCTCTCTCTCTGCCCCTCCCCTGCTCACACTCTGTCTCTCTCAGATATAAACATTAAAAAAAATTTAAAAAGAAAGATCGTCAGATAAATAGAAACTCACTAACTGTTATCAAGACTTTTTCATATATGACCTTATTTGATTATGGTTTCATGCATCTGATTTTGGTAAATTAGAATGAATTAGAACACACATCTGACTGAATGGACATTGAGTGCCTTCTATGTGCCCAGTGCTTTGCCAAACACTTGAGCTATGAGATCACATGAAAGAGAGTCTGCAATCCTCTGGAGGGTGAGTCCTCAGGGGAGATCCAAGTGAACACCCAGATGGGGAGTTCTGGGAGGCAGAGATAGGGTTGGTGCTGCTGACCAGGTTCTCATTGGAGAGCTAGTTCCAAATCTTCATAAATATCTTTGGTGTGGAAAAGCACTTCAAACTGTAATAATTTAGAAGAACAAAGCCTTCTCAATTCCTCAGCTCTTTCATATTCACGTTTGAATAGCAAAAAACTATCCAACAAAAATTTTACAGAATTCTGCATTTTTATTTAATATGCCCGGCAGCTCTTTCTTCTTTTAGTCATAATATTCAATCCCATCCTTTTGGGGAAATGCTCCCCATATGTCTTCCCTCCATCCTCCAACCTCCCACCCACATTCTAGTCTTCTGCTTTGAAGATGGGAACCCGCCACCTCCTGCCTGGACCACAGGGTTTGGTCCAGGTGTCGATTCACCCATGTCTGTGCTTGAGGTTTCATTGTTTTTAAATCGTTGATCTTCTCCCATAGGTTCCTTCAGAGTAAGTACCTTGAAAGCAGAGAACTTCTCTGTCTTGTTCATGCCCATGTCTCTACTGTCTGGAACACGTGGGCTGTGTTGGGCGGTGTTCAATCAATATTCATTCAAATGAATGGGTGAATTGACTTAGAGACTGACTGAATGAATGGACACGTGGCCCGAAGTGAGAGCTTCCCCAGGACTTTCCCGATAGCCTCAGTATAAGGGGTCTCTCTTGCTTTTTGTCACAAAATTTTAGGGAAAGTAGCACAGAGCTTTTGGTGGCCATACCCCGGCACCCAAGTAAGTTGGAGGAAAGAAGATGACGTACAAGGAGACAAGCTGTTTGGGGAGATGTGGCTGCTCTCTGACTCCAGCTGCCCCCAGGTTCAGCCACACATGTTTCCTTACCAGTAACATGAGCCAGAAAGTTCCCCTTTTGGATAAATAGGCTTTTGTCACATGCAAACAGGGAAACCTAATAACCCAACCCATCAAATCAGGAACGAAAAACGTTTGCTTAAAGTGGCACATACTCAGATTTTTCTTTTTATCTCTAACGTGAAGATAATATCCTTCTTTCTCTAAGGCTATTTATGAAAGACCAAAATAGATCAGGTGGAGGAAAATGCCCTGCAAACTCCAATGTTTTGTGAGTGTAGGTTGCTGCTTTTTTTGCTCTGATCCTTTAGAAACAGCTCTGAAGTGGAATCTGTGTATAAGTTCTCACCTGTGGAAGAAGCAGTTGTCTCCGGACGCTCTCCTGGCCCCACCCGCTCCTTCCCACTGCTCCACGGTCTCAGGATCAGAGATGCAATGTGGCCTCTGTCCGGATTGCCTTCTGACAGGCCTTCCTTAATGAATCATTTCCTTCAGTCCCATCCTGCTTAAAACAAACAAAAAAACAAAAAAAAACAACCCTCCTAGCGTCTCGCTTCCTTACTGGTCACCACCACACTTGGCTTTTCTCTTTAGTAGCCAATTTCTGTGTGTCCCTTGCCCACCTTCTGCTTCTTCCTTGCCCACCACACTAGGGTTTCCACCTCCACTGCACCACCAGAACCCCCAAGACTGCCAACGGTCTGCAGACCGTCACCTCATGTGCACCTGTGTGCATGTGAGCGTGCATATACCTGAGTGGGGTGCAGCTGTGAGCTTATGCCCCTCGCTGCTGCCGGCTCCTTTGTACCCATTCCTCGAGGCTGAGCTACATTCCTTCAGCTTTGGGCAGCTCCTCTGCCCACCCTGGCCACGGAGCTCCCCTCTGCAGCCCTCCACTTCCCGCTGGTTCGGGCATGCTCCTTCATCACTGGCTCTGCACAGGCCCTCGTATACGTGACTCTTCACGTGGCACGTTCAACTCCTGGAACCACGCTTCTGGCAAGCAGTTCAAAACCAAACACTCATTTTGTGTTTATCCTGCCCTGAGGTCTGGTTGATGTCTCGAATTTCCAGAAACCCTTGGTCCTTGCCGCTGAGGTGCACAGTGTAATGTTTCCTTCTTCCCATCAAAATTGGGGAAATAACCGGCCAAGCTGATCTACTTCCCACGAGACCCACGCAAGGGCCTCGGTGTTAATTGCATGTAACCTACCATAGTCCCTCATTCTTTTCCTTTATACAATAACTAATATGTAAACTATGATTGCACTTGGAAATTACTTTCGCTTAAATTCTATTATTGAAGCCCAGCACGTGAGAGAGCTATAACCCACCTCATTAACAGACCAATCACGCCGGGTGTCCAACTGGAGGTTCTTGTCCATGTGAGTCACACCGGCAAATGTGACATACTGCTCGGCTGACGTTGAAGCATGGCGATGAGAACAATGGTGAGCATATAATTAAATGGAAAATTCCATTGTGGTGCAATGGAGAAAAGTAGAACTTCTGGACTATAATAATAATAATCTTCCTACCGATAAAGTTTACCCGATGGATCTCTTATGATGGCGTCAGCGTTTGTGAGAGTGCACGCCACCGGGGTCGTGCCTTCCCTCCTCCCTCAGGCTCATCACTGTTCTCTCTGTGGACTCGTGTGGCAGCCCGGCAAGGTCAAGGGTCAGCGGGTGTGGCTGGTAGGGGTCAGGCCGACTCTGAGCTGGTGCTCGGGCACTAAGGAGCCTGGAGAAGGAGCTGGCTTTCCTGGTTCGCTTACTACACCTTGCTTAGCGACACCATCCCCGGCCTGTGCCTGGTTGCAATTCTATTCCATGTGGAAAGGGACAGACAGGACATGAACTCTGAGTCACTGTGCGCCCAGGGCCGGGGCCACAGGAGGCCTGAGGAGAAGCGTGGGGCCACCAATGCGCATACGGGTAACGGAAGCCCGTCTTCACCACGCAGGGCCCTGCTCTGAAGGAAGGGCTGACTCCAGGGCTTTCAGGGGGAAGCCCAAGTGTCCCCGGAGGGTCCCCAGTGGAGGCGGTACGTCTGCTGGAGGCCTCCTCCCACTTGGGCCACCCCTTTGCCCAGCCCCGGACACACTTTCCCCTTTGAGCCTCCCCTCCTCCCGCTTCAGGGCCGCAGGAGGCAGATCCCCTGCCCTGTATGCCCCCCCTGTGTGGACGGTCCACCAGCCTCCAGGGGTCCTGGGGAGATTGTGGGGCCGCTGGGACCTGCAGATCACAGCCGTGTTGGGCCACTACCCAGGGTCCCGGGGATGGGGTGCCCTTCGCCTTCTCTGACTCGGGCTCGTGCAGCCTGAGCTCTAACTTCGGGCCAGCCGCCACACGGCCACCTTCGTCTCAGCTTTGGGGACCCACGGGAGCCCGAGCTGCTGTCAGATTCCAGCCTGGAGCCTCAGGCAGGGATGGGGGCGGGGGAGGCACCACCTCGCAGGCTTATTCCCTAAGGCGGGTGTCCCCCTCGGCCTCTCGGTCACTCGTCGCTGAGGCCGCGCTCAGAATGCGTCCGTCTTGCCCGGAGAGCCGCCAAGCGTGGAAGGGTGTGCTGTGGAGAATCAAGCCAGATGTCGAATCCTCGCCCAGGAGCTGTCCCGGCTGCTGGCTCTGAGTGACGAGACCCACTTGATCAGCAGCCCATGACTCCCTGCTTCTTCTGCGTGTGTGTGTGTGTGTGTGTGTGCGCGCGCGAGGTGTATTCGGAGCCGTGGCAGGCCGTGAGCCTCTCCGGGAGCACCTCCCTCCTGAAGCCCCTCAGGATTGCTCCCACCGTGGACGGTCAGACCGGCTGCTCTGATGCTCTGGGCACTTACTCCACACCCCGATGCGATCTGCTCATTCCTGTCTCCTGAGCCGTCGGGGGCCTCTCAGAGGGCAAGGGGGGTGTCCACCTCATCATCCTTCAAGGACTCGTACAGGCTTGGTGCCCCCGCACTTTTGAAGACTGCGGGGTTGTGAGCAGCGGGTTGGTCACGGGCGTTGCAGGCACACGTCCTTGCACGTAAAGTAGCTCTCCTACTGGTAAAACACTTCATGTCCCCGAACCTGTTTCTTTCTCTGCAGAGGAGCGACCTCAGGGCCTTAGCAGACACATCCTGCAACATCTCCCTGAAAGCGTCAAAGATGCTGAATAACAGTTTTCCTGCCTGTTTTCCTACCTATTTGTGCCCCACAGGAAATGCTGCAGGAGCTGCTCAGGGCACATTAGTGTCCTTGACTGGAAAGGGAAACAAAACACTGGTTCGGGGTCTGAGAGAGAGGCTTGGGTCCCAGGCAGTGTCTGGGGAGGAGGCTGCTTCCCCCACCGTCCGCTACCCGGGGCGTGCACGGTTGACGTGCTCCCTGGGTGCGGGGGTGGGGGGGGGAACCACCTGGTCTGGGTCAGCTGAGGAACTGACCCAGGTTCAGTGCTCCTTTCCGGAGGGCACCGGAGCAGACGGCAGAATCCAGAGGTGCTGCGGAGAGGGTTCCCCGGCCAGTTTTAGAGGACGCAGTGTCCTCCAGGAGCCAACTGGTAGCAGGGAGTGATGCCTTGACCTAGGGATCATTCCCGGGCTCCAGGGGGACCCTCAGCATCATTTGACCCTTTTAGCTGTCACATCTGAGTCTCAGGTCCTTCTTGTCAACTCGCTCATTTTACAGATGGGGAAACCGAGGCCCACAGGAAGTTACTGGGGGGCGAGGCCAGAACTTAGGGTCTGAATGATCTGCCATCCATCAGCAAACGTTGGCGAGAGTCTGCATGCAGCAGACACCGGGCCTGGACCCTCACCCTGTGGTCTGCAGTCGGTGGGAGGGAGGCTGGGGACGGGAAGGCAGTGTTCTCGCCCCTGTTCAGCTATGTGGTGCGCTCTCAGGAAAGTCAATTTTCCTGGTCCGGGTCTCAGAAGTATAGTTTTTGTTTCTTTTCTCCCTGTAAAGTGAGCAAATCAGAACTATTGCTTTGTAATAGTCTTTACTGCTTTAGAATGAAAAGAATAATTAGTGTTTCTCCGGGAGGACTTCCTTACTTATCAGTGTGGGTTTGTGAAGGCGCAGGCACTCGCCCCCAAATCGTGAGAGCCAGGCTGCTCTGGGCTGGGTTTGGGGCTCAGCTGATGCCCACCCCGTTCTCTGGCTGACTGCCACTCTCTGCAGCCTCGGAGAGACCTGGCGCCATTGGGCAGGCCCCGCAGTGACAGCCAGGCCTGGCCCAGTGTCTGTGACCCCCACCCCTGGCACGTCTTCTGGAAGGATCTAGAGTCAGAAAGCACTTTCTTCTTCTCTACTTCTTCCTTCTCCTCCTCCCCACCCTCCTCTGTCTCCTCCCCCTTGCCCTCTTCTTCCACTTCCTCCTCCTTCTTTTTGTTTTGTCTTGTTTTTGTTTTGTTTTGTTGAAGGAGGGCCCACTACTTGTGGGAAATGCCTCCCTTCATTCACCCAGTTTCCATTTCTGGCCAGTCTTCCCTGTGCCCTGCTGGGTCCCAGGACTGGGGCTTCAGAGGCAGTAGTGTGGCTCCTGTTGAGATGCTGAGGCAGGGGCAAGACAAAGGGCCGATCCTTCCGGAAACTTCTTCTTGGTAGATCTGAGCAGGGCTGGTATAAGTGGATCTCCTCATTGCATCTCCCCAAATGCTAAGGAAGTGAGAAGGCGGCCAGCACCAGGGGACCCGTCCTGGGCCATCAGCTCAGTAGCCAAACTGTTTGACCATTCCTTTCTTTTCTGGGACGGGGAGCCCTCACCCTCACAGCTCACCTAGATCGTGTGAACGAAATAGAAAGCTCCCTTGTTTGTGCCATACAGGCCTAATTTCAGCTCACTTGAACTTGGTCTGGAAATAAAGTGCTTCATCCTATCAATACTCTTCAAGAGAGTTCTTCTAAGGTGTGATCAAAGGGTCAATGGCCTGCCCACCGCTCGGGCCCTCACTTGTTGGGGAAGGACCTCTCGGCTCCCGGCTTTGAACCCTGTGTCTCCCTCGCTCCCAGAGCCCCCACACAGCAATAACTTATTACAATGGAGTGTTTTCAATTGTGCATATGGGGGAGGGCATCAAAACAGACGAGCTGAAAACAGCATCTCTTGGAGAAATCATCACAAAGCCGGCTTCTCTTGATTTGAGTTAAAAAAAAAAAGAGAGAGTAAAGGTTTGCATTTTTCCTCAACATAAAGGTGCGGGTGCTATGTCTCTGGAGAGGTTAAAGAGCGACCCGACCGAGCCTCCTACTGCAGAGGGGGGCAGGGGATAGCCCCTGTCCTGGGGGAGGGCACCAGTGCCGAGTGACCTTTTGTGGGCAGGCCTGGGAGGGGGGACAAGGGATCCCACCCCCATACACTCCTGTAAAGGCAGAGAAAGGCCAGTGCTTTGTGCACACACACCGCTTGGCCAGGCCACGCCTGTGAGCACATGTCGGGGATCCACCTTGTAGCCATTTTCTTCTTCTAGGGCCCTTCAAGCTTCCTGAGATTATCCAGGGAGGAGCTCTTCCTGGCCTGGCCCTGGCTGACTCTCACCTTCACCTGTCTTTGTCATCTTTCCCCGGAGATGGCTTGCTCATACTTCTGTACCCGAGCAGACTCAGGGCCCTTTGCCTGCGATGCCACCTGCTTGACTGGCACATCCTTCCCCCATGCTGCAAGATGCACCCTCCTCCCAGCAGCATTTCCTAGCCCTTCTGCTGCGTGTGTTAGGGACCAAGCCCCATAAACACCCTTTGTGTATATCTTCCTACCCTGGACATTGGCCAAGAGCTCTTTGGGCGAGGACCATGCTTTGTTCCTCTTCGAATGCTCAGGCCTAGAGGTGGGCAGACGGTCAGGCTCAGGTGTGTTTGTTCAATAGTGGGTGCTCAGATGGCATTTGTGAAACACCCACTTTTCCCTCAGTGGGGGCTTCAGGACCCCAGATCCTTTGCTCTTGATGATCCTGTCACCGGCGGCACGCAGGCTGGGCAGTGCTTTCTAACAGACGCCCAGGGTGGGCAGCGGCTCTGGGCCAGGCTCGCCGGGGTCCGGCCCCCACGGATGGGACCTGCGGATCCCTGGCCACCTAGCTCAGTGTCAGTCTGTCTTCCTGGAGCATCGCAGGACAGATGCATGATCCCAGTCAGAGACCACAGATTCCTGTTCAACACTCCTAGTTACCATGGCTGGGATTTTCATCTAGAGAAGCACAATTTTATCTTTTTTCTCTGAAAAAGTGGGCACGAGCTGGCTGTCCTGATACCATTTTCCCTTGGTCAAACCATGCAAAAAAAACGTCCTAAACTCACAACGGAGCAACTTCCATTTCAGATCAGTTTCTCCTCCTCTAACATGGTCTATTTATTTTTATTGGTTTGTTTCTCATTAAATCCTTCAATTACTCTGCAGTGTAAAATGGTGAAATTATTGGCATGTGCCACCTTCATCATGTATCTGAGTTTGCTTATTACACTTGCAGAAAATGCCTGAATGGTATTTGGTTCTGTTGTGGATTGAGACAGAGTTAATAAATATTATTTGGTGTTTTTTTTTTTTTTTTCCCTGAGAAGCACTGCTTTTCTTGATTGTTTTTTACAGTTGGATTGGGAATATTGATTTATTCACCACTGTTACAATAATTGTATACAAGGAACAAAAAATGCGGAGGTAACATTTCATCTGCTCTAGCAGATTAATTAGTTGTAGTAGATTAGGCACAGTGTTACAGGGAAGATTTGCATATAGAGGGAGAGAAAGTTTCTTCTTCTTCTTCTTCTTCTTCTTCTTCTTCTTCTTAATCTTTAAGAAGCCACGAGAATTTAATAGAGATGTTTTACCATAAGCTGCTTCCCTCATTAGTCAATCAGTATTTCTAGATGAGCCAAAAGGACAAGTGGAAATAGTACCTCTGCCTTCTAAGAAAAAAACGTGATGAAATTACTGGGGGAAAAGACTTATGTGAAATCAGGAGAGCATAGTGATTGCCCGCGAAAGTAGAAATTAAGAACATTACGAGAATTTGAATATACAAGTGCTGGCCAAAACTTCCTTCCATGGAATTCGTGAGGGCTCGTTACTCAGGAAGTACCTGCACTTTCTTTGTATTTTTGTAACCAAACCCCATGCACTGTGGCTTTGTTTGCATTTATTCTACTGGCATGTAAAACAGGTTGAAGATGAGAAGAGTCACTTTCCTTCTCAGTGTCTCACACGGGAAAGTCTTTATGTCCCCTAAACACAAATAGCATAGTTTTCTCCAGCAAAATCAGACGCGACTCATAACAGCACAGCGGAGAAGCTAGCTCTCATCCACATTGGCCGATCCAGGAGGATCCATTGGAATGAGAGACGAGGCTTCCTGGGACTGGAGGAGGCTGCACACCTCCTTCCTTTCCTCCTCTGAACCGAAGATGCTGTCCCCCCCTGGGCTGCCCCAGAACCGCTCGGCTGCCCTGCTGTTTGCTGCCTTGTTGCTCTTCTTAAGGGTTCGGGTCATTGCAGGATGCATGGAAAGTGAGGGCCTCCTTCTGGTCTAAGAGGCAGTACAATCCTGCCCTAGAGAAGGGGGGAAGCTCAGGGAAAGTGAGAAAGGTAAGGTGAGGAGAGAGGGGGTGGGGTAGGAAGCCAGAGGAAAAACGCAAAGGGATACCGAGATTATGTGGTGGCCGGAGGGGAAGACCTGAACGTGGGGCCACCGCCATGCCACCAATGGGCACTGAAGTCCTCCCGTGTGACTGTGTGAGTCCCAGAGTGAGGCGTGAAGTGGACACAGGTCCCTGCTGTGGCCCCTCACACAGACGTGCTGGCCAGGGGAGGAGCGAGTGGCTGCCCAGTCTCGCTGAGTGGGACGCAGGAGTCCAGGACAGGCAGCCCTGAGCCAGGATCCTAAAACCTCCCTTTTCCGGGGCCAGCGCTTCTGCCACGATTTGTACAGGCTCATCTGGGAATCCGAGCTAGGGTGGGAAGCATGGGGTAGCTTTGGGACTGTGGTGGAGGTGCTGGTCAAGTTTCCTGGGTCATTTTAACCTGGTTTTTCTGGCACAGGGCTTCCCCAAGATCAGCAGACAAGGTCTTAGCACCTTATGTCCTAGACTTAGGGCTTGTTTCTTCTGTCTGCTTCTATGCTGGCTTATTGGTTTCTGTTTTTATTTAAAGCTACACTGAGCAGGTTGTGAGGACACTTTTTTTTTTTACTTTATCTTATTTATCTATTTTGAGGGGGTGGGAGAGGCAGAGGGAGAGAGAGAGAATGCCAAGCAGGCAGTGCAGAGCCAGACGTGGGGCTCAGACTCACGAACTGTGAGATCATGACCTGAGCCAAAATCAAGAGTCAGACAATTAACCAACTGAGCCCCCCAGGAGCCCCAGTGAGGACACTTTAAAACAAGATTTAGAGTTGGAGTGGCATAGGGATACGTTCAAAAGTTCTGTCTTTGCTTGCAATGTTAGTGGTGTTAATATCAAGTCTACACTCCATAAGGTGCCCCAGGCCAGTACACACCTTTGTGTTAGAGCTGCTGTCACATGGGTCACTCAGAACCCCGAGGGTTCCTACCCAGCAGCCCTAGCATGATCTCTGCTGTGATGAAGGTCATCGGGAGTGGAAGCGACCATCGCAGTCCATTTGGCCATTGTTGGGACAAGGACACATGGCCATCTACTGAGGAGCACGTTTGGAAGTTAACCTGTTGAAATGACACAACTGGGAGCCCTAGATATGGTGGCTCCAGGTAGCAGGGCTTCCATTTTGAACCCATCGGCCAGTTGGAAGTCTATTCCCACATTGTGTAAACTTCCTCCAATTTTTATCTTGAAATATTTCAAGCCCACAGAAAACTTTAAAGGACAGAACAAAGCACACTGTACTTCCTGCACTGATGTCCACCATTTTGCTACATTGTGCACGGACATGCACACATGCTTTCTGAACCCCTTAAAGTGAGTCGTCACATCTTTTGACCCCCAATTGCTTGAGCAGAAATCTCCTAAGGAAAAGGACACTTAATCTCAGACATGATGCTTTATCTTACTCAAGAAATGTAATGTTGATATAACAGATTTCATATCCAGTCTTGATTTAGACTTCCCAAACTGTCCCACTATGGTGTAGAGACACCTCCATCTCGGACCTAATGAAAGATAACATAGTGCGTTTGGTTGCTATTAATTCTTACAATTTTTAAAGAAATAAACACGTTAGTAATTTACTTATGAGCTATAACTAGCTAATGCTTAATAGGAGGTTCCAGTTTGGTGATAACTTAATGCTTAAATAAGATGTGTCCGTCCTTTACTTTCCTACCTGAAATGAGTTTGGGGTAGCTTTGTATCGCAAGTGGATTGAAATTCTTCTGCGAGCTTATTCACGTGGTGGGTCCCCATGGAGAAGGGGCCGTTGCTGTACAAACTTGGGAACACGGTATATTATGCTCCCCTCTTGGAGACCTGCACGTTATCACACGGAAGGTGCCGGAAGGTGCCGCAGGAAAGAGCCCTTTCAGCTCTGTGCAGCTTGTCTTTCCACTCATTTCATAATGGATCCCCTCATTTAGCAGTGCCTCTAGTGCCAAGGGACACAGTCCCTAAGTGAATTAATACCTAGTGCTGTGCAAAACTGAAGCTGTCTCAGAGCACTTTCTCACAGCTTTACCAGAGTGTTCCATTAGCAGGGCTGATACGGGAGGTTTTCTCTATTTTGCCTGAAGATCTCCATGGATGGGACACTGTCCATGGAAAGGGTGAACAGTGAGCCCTCTCAGGAAAGGTCTTACGTCAGCACGGTCTGCCCCTCTGGTGTGTAGGGTGCACCTGGCTGGGCGTCTGATGGAGTCATGGGGGTGGGTCATGGGGGAGAGGAGCTGAGAGAGTCAGCCAAAGTCATCTGACCTTGGGCTCGATGCTAATAACTGTTGGGGATTGATTCTTATACATGTGCCCAGAGGTTTTCACAATGGCCATGTGGAACAGAAAACAAACATCAGACAAGTTCCACCATGGAAGAAGCTGACTCTTTCACCAGATCAACGCTCCCGTTCATTTCATTTCTTGATGCCAATTGGCATCCCTCCTCCTCTATCCTCTACTTCCATACATTGAATATTTGGAAATTGGTGAAGTACACACAGCAATGGACCCTGCTTCACGGGCGACTGGTAGACCAGCTATTATGCAGAAGAGAAGCTTTGTGGACAGAAGGAATGGAGACAGGTTCTGTTAGATGGACCATGGTTAGCGTGGCCACTGACAGCAGCTCTGAGTAGAGGTGAAAGATGGAGACTTTGGCTCCAGAAGGCCATCACTACTTGCTACGATTGTGACCTTGAATTCTTGGAGACTCAGTTTCCTCAAAAAGAGAGAATGGTACTATCTCAGTGTGTTGCAAACATTTAAGTATAAGGGCAACAATACTAACATTGCACACAGTGCTCAGTTCACGGCGGGAGCATACCAGGCTGCTGGTCAGCACAGGCTGGCCCAGAGTTTGCAGGGTCTGGAACTGATCACCTTCTCTCTGGGCTGTGTGTCCCCCTCTGTGTATCTAGGGGCCAGACAAGACTGGTATAAGGACCCTCCTAGCACTGTGACTTCACAAAATTCTGTGAGGGCAATTTGAGGACACCGTTGATCTTATGTGAGCTGGTCTTCCTGCAAGACACTTGCACTTCTGTGCACACAGCTCTCCTGTGGCTGTTGAACACCCTAGCTCATGGCTCCCAACAGTTGACAGGGTGGGGCCTGCCCAAGTCCCAGCCGCAGCCCCTCTCTTGATGTATTCAGTTTCCATAAGAAAGTTCTGAACAACCTGAGAACTTACCATTTTTAGATTTAGTGGTTTCTTCTGGATGATGGAATGAGAAATGTCCAAACATCTGCCCAGTTCTTTGGGAGGAAATGAACTCATACAGATTAAAGGGATCTTTGCTGACAAGATGGGCCATTCACAGACCTCTTCCTCCTCTCTGTAGAACCAGATAAAATAATTCCAGATATCCCTGTGCAGAAGAGAATGGGAACAGCTTCACCTAGGACCAGGCCTCTAGAAAGCATGTGGCTTTCCGCCTTTCTTGCAAGGTCAAACGAGCCTTCACGTGGGGTGGGTCTTCAGGGTGCGAGGCCACTCCCCGTGCTGTCCCCAAGCAGCCACCCAGTCACCATCATCAGTCATCAATATCTGTTCACTGCTTTCTGGTTTGATATCTTGACCTAGACACTGAAGGGGGTTCACTTATTAACTTCCTGGGCACAGGGCTCTGCTGGGTGTTGTCATGAAGGATGGTGAGCGTGTCTACAACCGCATGGGTATTTCTGCCGTAATGTGTGACATCGTGGCAGGAAGGATAGGACCCTTGGAGTTCACAGGCCAGAGCTGCCATTCTGCCTATGCTACTTGGTAGCCATGTCACTCTATTTTTTTTTTTTTTTTACTAAATTATTTCCCCAATTCTCAGTTTTCTCATGAGCTAAATAGGAAGAAACATGCCCTTCCGAAGCTATTATTGGTCGAAACGAGCTCAGGTTTGTGAAGTTGCTGGTGCTAACTTGCTGCTTGGTAAATGCATGCTCCCTCCCTGCAGTTCGGAGGCTGGTGCGTTAGCGGGACCCATCAGAAGAGAGTCTCAGCCTGTGCTGGTGTGAACCTTGCAGTCCCAGGGCAGGGACGCCCCCCAGGCAGGGGACACCAGCCTAGTCCAGAGGCCCCTTCTATTGGAGACGAAGGGCCCCGCCGGGGTCTCTCGCCCTCTCACCAAAGTTGGCCCATGCATAATTGACTCAGAGAAGCCACCATTGTCCGTGTGGGCAGAGTATGTCTTTACTTCTTTGTAGAGGAAAGGCTGCCAGTCTGAGTCCCTGGCTGTCGCTCTGCTTCCCAGGATGGTGTGGGGGCCCTCTTTGTCAGAGGAGGAGTGGGTAGAAGGAAGAGCTGGCCCCCTCCCATCACTTCTCAGCTTGACAGAGTATCTGGAGCCCAGGGGTGGCCCAGGGCCCAATGTGGGCATGTGTGGGAAGGAGGGACCAAGGACAGACCAGGTGGAGCCATTTACCCAGGTGGCCTGGAGTGAGCAGGGCAGGAGCTGAACACAAGGAGAATCCAGCTGGGGCAGAGCTGTTTTCAGAACTTGCTCCAAGGGGTCCACTCCAGAAAGGGATTTAAATTCAAATTTCCTGCCAGGTTTCGAAGCATCAGTTAATTTCCTTCTCTTTCTATTTGGCTCTAAATTCTGAGTCTTTGCTAGCACACGGCATCTGTGGGCATGTTGAGGATTCGGCCTCATGGAGGCGATCGATAATCTAATGGGAAACTTCACAGCACATTTCTGATGAAGCAAAACCCATTTCTGACCGAGCCAGATGGGGACTGAAGAGAGGAAGCTTACAGAATAAATCCTGGAAAGTAGCTCTGGTAGAATCACATTTTGCCTCTAATTGATCTTCTGCTTTTTCAAGGAAAAGGAAATTAACATCCAGTATGTGGTTTTCCTAAGAAAACCTGATTTCCCACTCAGGGGCCACGGTGCTCCGATCAGTAGGCCTGGGGCTCCGGCTCAGCCAGCGACATAATGTTGACATTTACTAGAAACTCACTTTCACATAAACACCTGCAGGGCCTTCCTGAAGGTGCCGGGAACACCCCCTCAAGTCCTCCCTCTCTCTCTTCTTCAGCTTTGGAGAGGGGGACCCTACACACATCCAGCAAGTGTCCCTGGTGTGGTGCACCCCAGGGAAATCTTCTGGCCACAGGCTTGATTCAGAACTGGAAACTGCAGCACCGACCAAACCCTCCCTGACCTCTTCCAGGTGTAAACACAGAAAGAGTGGTTTAGAAACATACAAGTGTGCTGAAATTAAGCTTTAGATTTTCTTTTTTTTAATGTTCATTATTTTTGAGAGAGGGAGAGACAGACAGAGCATAACTGGGGGAGGGGCAGAGAGAGGGAGACAGAATCTGAAGCAGGCTTCAGTCTCCGAGCTGTCATCACAGAGCCTGACACGGGACTCGAACTCACGAACCGTGAGACCGTGACTTGAGCCGAAGTCGGATGCTTAACCCACTGAGCCACCCAGGAGCCCCAAACTTTATATTTTCTGATAGAAGTTACTGGACTGGCCATCCGGAGTGTGTGTGTGTTGTGTGTGTGTGTGTGTGCGTGTAGGCACATGCTCGCTCCAGCTGTCTGGTGTCCTGAGCTCCACACGCCTATCGGCTAATCTTCGAGGTGGAGTTGGATGCTTATAGGGGTGTGGGAAAGGGGTTCTGGGCAGAGACTGAAAGCTCTCTGCTCTGTACACCCGGCGGGCGCTACGTGAGTGGCTGTCATGAAGTGGCTGCATCTTGCAAGGCCTGAGGACATTCAGTTCACTTACCAAGTGGTGACAATGGCAGGTGACCAAGCCCTGACCTACTGGCAGGAGATGTTGGCTCACGTAACATTCAGGGGCCTCACCCCCTGCATCCCAGGCCATACAGGCATCCCCTTGTTCCCCTCAGGGACCACAAGGGGGTTGTCATTGCTGTCATTTTGCAGAGGAAGAGGTAGCCCTGGCATCAGACAGCCCAGCCCTGGGGACTCCAGACCCTTCCCTTTCTCCTCTGTGAAATGGGGATACAAGGTCACCTTGCTTATAGGGTCTTTAGGATTAAATCAGTCCTGGTGTGGAGTCAGCAGTAGAGACGTATGAGCTCATGTGCTTTTGTCTTCGGGACAGTGTCTAAGTGATTTGGGAGAAGAGCCAAGTGTCAGCGCACTTGACCCGCCTCAAGGTGGCCATGTTCCCAGGTGGTCACACTGCAGACCACGGGGAGGGGCTGCAGAGGTGGGAGAAGAGGCCAACCGAGATGTCCCGCTTCCTCCTCACCGCCGGTGGTGCCCGGGCTGGGGGCGCAGGCACTCTCCGGTCGGCAGCTGCAGAGCGCTGTGCTGGTGTCGTTTCTCCGCCAGACGCGGTGTCATGGGGTCACCGACCTGACACCGGCGCTGCCTGACGGGCCCAAGGAGCGCTCAGGTGTGCTCAGTGCCGGCCTCTCGCGTCGCCAGGAAACGGCCCTTTTGCTCACTCTTTCATGGAAAGTTCAGCCAAGGGCAAGGCTCTCTTGTCAATCAGACGAGGAGCCCCAGTTCATGGAGAAGAGACGCCCGGCAGGGCGGACCCAGCCTGGCCGCCTCTGGAAGCATCTGTAAGTTTAGAGATGGACAGATGCTGAGCCGGGTCCCTGAGAGGCCCACAGAGCTGTCCAGGGTGACCACTGGGACACTCGGCCTGTCCCTGTGGACGTGTCTGTCTGTCTGTCTGTCTCCTGCAGGACTCGGACCGCATTTGGAATCAGACTGAGCCGCAGCCTGGAGTTTCTGCTTCCTGCCGAGGGACAGAAAAATGAGGCCTTGCACAAGACTCCTACAGGAAGAATCCGAGGGAAAAATAAAACGGTTTGGAGGTAAATAGGCTCCTGCAGATGCTTCCCTTACCTGGTCACGGAAAGGGTTTCTATCTGCGGCAAGGAATTTTGGACAGCTGTGTGGAGGAAAAGTGTGCCTTCAGCAGAAGCTGGCAACGCTGCTGTGGATTGGTTTTAAATGTCTTTTCCCTCATAACTAGATTATTCAGTACAATGTCATTTGCGGCCACTGACATTTTCTTTAAAGTCATAAAGGCCTACATAGTAATAAAAGAGCCAGGAATAAAATTAGGAATATCATGTATAAATTATCTTTAACCTTAGCTTCATTTGGACTGTGACTTTTTAGACCTGATCAATTTTCATGAAACTATCCACATAAAACCGTGAAAAAATATTTGATCCCTGGCTCTCGTGAAGGCAGTGGTAACAAGGCTGCTACTTTACTTCTCCTTAATGGTGCTGTTGGTGCCAGTCTCTGTGGGCGACTCGGGGAAAGCAGGGGATAATTTTGAATTTAATGTAATTTCCCAGAGCTTTGTTAGGGAAAACATCTCTGCCGACATGCATATTTTATACAAGTGCTATGCAGTCAAGGACATTCAGCAACTTACTAAATTTTCTGCTTAGTTGGAAAAGCATCCCACTCACACAGCGGGGGCTTGTCCCTGGTTTCGTGGGGGTACATGGGTCAGGCACCGCTGTCACCTCTGTCCTTCTCACATCCTGCTCGTTACAGGCTTCCCTGCAGAGCCATCACGTGGGCCCAGGAAGTGGGTGGGACGCATGACCCGGAAGTCACCGTCTTGTCCCGGGGTCTGGGGCATAGCCTGGGCTGGCCAGTCTGGAAAAAACCCAGAACAGGTGGTTCCCCTGGGATCTGGAGCCTCCAACAAGGATTCTTGGAGCTATATTTGTTTCGAGAGCAAAATTGCCTACAGTGCTTGCCTTCTCTCTAGGGAGATACCAGCTTGGAAAACCTCAAAGTGGGAAGGAAGATCTGTGCCACTGGGCAACTCCTGTTTAGCATTAGGAATTAACCAATTCCTAAATTTCTGGAGGGTGCACTGGCCTTCCAGGACTTTCTTGGGGCTCCGGAATTTCTGCTAAGCCTTGCTCGGCCCTCATGGGTCAGTCCTCTGCCTCATTCAACGGCTCCCCTCTGCACACGGGGTTGCTCACAGTGATGGGGGACCGTGGCAGCGGGTTCCCTGCAGGGCCCCCTCACTCCCCGCCTTCAGGGGCTGCAGTCCATGCACAACAATGGCACCCACCCCAGCAGACCCAACTCTCATCCTTCCCGGTCTTAACACAGGGACTGGGGCCCGAGAAGTCTGAGGTCAGTAGGTACAAAGCGAATGGAATATTAGCCATTACTCCCCTCGTAATCTGAACATTACGTTTATAGACCTTTCATCCAGACGGTTCCCAGAGGGCATTTGCAAATTTAACAAACTGTGGCCGAGAAGTCCAGCAACCTCTCAGGTGAATGATCGTAATCGCTGAACCATGCTGCCTCCTGAGCCCCTGCACAGGATGTTGGAGCCCAAGTTCAAAGCGGGGTCTTATGGTGGCCCACACCCTGGTGTTCCTTCCAGAGACCTCAGCGCGGTGTCTGTGACCCATCGGCCCTTTCGCCTAGGAGGGAGCCGCCGCCCTGATCACCTGTCACAGGAAAGCAGAAAGACGTCCGTCTGTCACCTGCACCCAGCTCAGCTGTGCGTCCACCCTTCCTGGGCATGGGTACTCTTCCCTGCACTCAAGTCTCTGAGGTGGCGTGTTTGGCCCCATTCTGGGTGCACCTTTCCCCAGGGAAATGTGGGAGGGTCCGGTGCCCCCTGTAGATTCTGGGAAGCCCTCCCCACCATTGTTTGCTCACTGGCTGTCAGGTGTATTTGTTGTCCCCGAGAGACATACTACCTCGAGAGAATGCCCTGTGCTGTGGATGTCCAGGACGGGGTGTTCAGAGGGTTTGGGAGGCATGGTTGGGGGAACAGTTAGAGGACTGTCCAGCCCCCCAACCTCCCCTCCCCCAGCTTGGGTTATACATGGCTGGGTGTTTCCCCCAGGATGCCCCAGTGAATCAGTAGAACTCCAAATGGATTTCCTCAGGGAGCTCTTCATTAAAAGATGCCCTGGTAGAGACACCAGCAGCTGACAAGGCCTCCCTTCCAGTGTCACTCCAGTCTGTGGTAAGGGGCCGGGCCCCAGGCGTGACCCTGCTCCTTCCCTGTGTCTTCCAGAGGCAGAGCCCTGCTGTGCCCTGGGGGCTCAAGCAATGGGCTCTCTCTCTCTCTCTCTCTCTCTCTCACACACACAGACACACACATACCTGTCTCCACTTGAGGCTGGCACAAAAGCTAATCCCTTGCCCAAGACTCTACACGAAGGTGAGATGCCCTTCTAGGCCAGGTCAATGCTAAGGCTACAAGTATTTCCCTGGAGAACGTCACAGCTTGGCCTGGCCTTGGGGGCTTCCTCGAACACAGGCCTGTGCAAAAGGGCTAGGGCAGGCTGGAGGCATGCTGTCGAAAGTAGGTCACCCCTGGCGCAGGCCCACAGCCTGGCGGAAAGTCAGCTGGGAGCTGGGAGCTGGGAGCTGGCCTCGGCCCATGTCAGTAGTTAGTGCAGGTAGTTAGGGAGACTGAGGCCCAAGGAGATGTGGTTTCTAAGGATGTGGAGCAGACAATGGTGGGGGTGGGGCGGGGGAGCTGGGAAGCAGAGACCTTGGGTGATTCCTGTGCCAGTAGCTCACATGGGAGTGTGTGGGAGGAAACGCCACCTGGAGGCCAGAGGTGCCCACAGCTCGTATATCCTCTCAGCGGGGTTTTGTCAGAATCTGCCAGAAAGGCCGCGTGTTCTCCGGGGCAGGCTGTGCTCTCCCCGACTGCGAGTGGACCATCTCTGCACAGAGCTGCAGCACGATGACTGTATGGGAAGGTGTGAAGGACAGTTACTAGAATTCACATGGGGCACCAGGCTTCTGAACTTTGTTCGAAGTTACGGATTCGACTAAGATCCGAATCCGTAAAATAGGAATATGGCTTTTCCTGGAGTGTGCACAAGTCAGGACACCATTGGCAACAGGAGGCAATAGTGACCGTTTCTGGGTCCTCGTCACGCTGCTACCCATGAAGCCACGCTGCCTTCTCTACGTGCTGAAGGCACGTAGCAATTCTCCATCTGACAAAGGAAGCTGACTTTCCCCACTCTCTCGGGACAGGAGCCACACTGGGCACCCTTGTGTGCCCCGTCCTGGTAGGATGGGTGCAGGGAAGGCTGGGGTGGCCTGAGGGGAGCAGCACCCTGTGCGTGGGGCCAGCCCCGTTCCCCGGGTGGTCCGGGCTGGAGTAGGCAGGCACGCGTAACAGAAGTCTGCAGACGGCTCCGAGTGGGGGCTGGCTTCTTCCCCATAAAATGCAAGACTGAAGCGGCCTGGGTGGTGGCTCACATTCTGGATTTAATTGTCCTTGAAATCGTTACATTCTGGGGAGGGATTTCCCTAGATTTGGGCTGTCCTTGAAAAGGGGACCCCACAACTCCACATCTCTGTGATTAATAAAAGATGCAGGCCCTTCCATGAATCCCTCCCATGCTGTGGACCCTTCCAGCATGTCTGATGAACCAGATGAGGCCATTTAGCCAGGAGAAGCCACCTCCTACAGGCTCCAAGATCTTTCTTCTTCTTCCTGTTCGGCCCTGGTCCCTGACTGTTGGAGCCCAGAGGAGTCCCTACTGGGCCAGCCTGGTCAAATCAAGTCTGATGCCCTGGCTTGGCATTCTAGGCCCTTGCTGTCCTCTTCAGCCCACCTCCCCTGCTCAAGCTGCTCCCTCCAGCCATCGTCAGCAGCTGTGCCGGCACGACCTTCCTCATTCCCTGCTCTGTGTGGGTCCCAGCCACTGGGGCTCATCAGTGCTTGGAGGACAGGCCTGAGTTTGGTGCAGGTCCTCGGAGAAGTTGAGGTTGTGGACACAGGAATGTCACCATTGTCACTGGTGGGTAAGGCTCTGGAATCAGATGCGGCTAACTCCACTTCTGCTAATGACACCCATCCCACACTTGCTGGGGAGAAGCAGGTGGTTCTTCTTGGAAGACTGGAACCTCCTCTCCTGCCACAGAGCCCAGACCCCACATCTCCCAGTCAAATCCTCTGCAGCTGGAAGGTAGAAGTTGTCACTCTGTCTCCTCCTGCAGCTTGGGACCCAACCTGGATTTTACTTATTTATTTTCCCGTCTGTGCCTGGACTTTAGCCCCACTGGATCCCCATCCTTACTCGGAGAATGCCCCTGCACCTGCACCTACCCAGCATGTCATATGCAGTTGTGACGCATGCCAAGCATTTATAGAACGTGCTGGGAAATTGCTCTGTGGATTGCAGTGACAAACCTGGGTGCACTTCAGAAATACTTGTGACATTTTGTTTGTTTGTTTGTTTATGTATGTATGTATGTATGTATGTATTGTCAAGTTAGCTAACACACAGTGTATACAGTGTGCTCTTGGCTTTGGGAGTAGATTCCCATGATTCATTGCTTACATACAACACCCCGTGATCATCCCAACAAGTGTCCTCCTCAATGCCCATCACCATTTCCCCCTCTCCCTCACCGTTCCATCAACCCTCAGTTTGTTCTCTGTATTTAAGAGCCAAAACATAAGAGACTCTTAAAAACTGAGAACAAACTGAGGGTTGATGGGGGTGGGAGGGAGGGGAGGCTGGCAATGGGCATGGAGGAGGGCACCTCTTGGGATGAGCGCTGGGTGTTGTATGGAAACCAATTTGACAATAAATTTCATATTAAAAAAAAGAGTCTCTTATATTTTTAAAATTTTTCTTAATGTTTTATTTTTGAGAGAGATAAAGAGTACAAACAGGGGAAGGGCAGAGAGAGAGGAAGACACAGAATCTGAGCTGTCAGCCCAGAGTCTGATGCAGGGCTTGAACTCATGAACCTCGAGATCATGACCTGAGCCGAAATCAGACTCTTAACCAACTGAACCACCCAGGTACCCCTACCTGTGGCATTTAAAAATGCAGATGTCTTGGCCATGTCCTCAAGCGGCAACCTAGTGCTGTTTTGGAGAAGGTCATGCTACCTTAGCACAGATAAACTTCTCTTCTCTTTTTTTTTTTTTTAACATTTATTTATTTTTGAGACAGAGAGAGACAGAGCATGAACGGGGGAGGGGCAGAGAGAGAGAGGGAGACACAGAATCGGAAGCAGGCTGCAGGCTCTGAGCCATCAGCCCAGAGCCCGACGCGGGGCTCAAACTCACGGACCGTGAGATCGTGACCTGAGCTGAAGTCGGACGCTTAACCGACTGAGCCACCCAGGCGCCCCTAAACTTCTCTTCTCTTAAACCAACTACTCCTCTGTTAATAGGGTCATTTCTTTCAGGTAGGAAGGACTATTGCATGAACAAATGTGATGTTGTTGATTTCTCCCTGGTGTTTAGATGCTAAACACCAGTCACTGGCCAATGCCTTCTTTTGGGAGACACAGTGACATCATCAACGATGATGGGGTCAAAGTAATAAAAGCCATGTTAATTTCAAGGTCCATTAAAACTCCAGTTTAAAAAAAAATCAATATTTTCTGAACATAAATGGGAAAAATTGGTAGGAGACGAAATTCTATTTTAAGCTTTTAAGTCTAGAGCCAGCAAAGGATGAAGATACCAGCAAACCCCCCCCCCCCCCAGCAACACAACTTTTCAGTGTTTGATGGATAATTTCCCTCAGAAATGCTACATGAAAGTATACGTTATTTAAGATAATTGTCTACTGAAGAAAATGGTTATCGCAGCCATTGGATTTTAATGGAAAGTCAACTTTTGCCAAGAAAGATGTGTGATATCATAGAACCTATGAGCAAATCAGAAGGTGTTTCTCCACTGGGCTGAGAAACACTGCTCTTCAGAGAGGAGGAAGTAGACTTGTCCCCAGACTTCATGCTCTGGTTCTGCTAGCCTTCCCATAGTGGTCAAATAACACCTTCCTGAATGGACAAGAAAATCAACGATGTACCAGGAACAACAACAACAACATCAACAACAAAAGGAGCTTGGTTTCCTGCAGGATTTCTATCTGTCTAGAAGAAAACTGGTATAAAACTCTTCTGTGTTGTTTGAAAAGTACTTTATTGCCTTTTGGCTGTTGGTGGTTTCCCTTGTGTGATAATGGCACATGACCATGGCCACGTACACAAGTGTGCAAGGGGTGGACTCTAATCCATGCCCTCTAACAGCACAGCCTCAGCCCCCCAGGGGCCAAGTAAGGACTGAGTCAGGACTGAGTGATGTCTTGGGCTAGTCGACAGAGAAACTGCTAATTTGTCTTGACTGTTCACAACACATAAGAGGTAAGACTTGCAACTCAAAACACCTCCCTAGGAAAAGGCAAAACAAAACGATTATGCATTACCAGCTTTCCATTCCCAAATAAAGAATATTTGTTTGAATAAATCTAAAGCTGGCTTAGGTAGTCAATAGTTTAAATAATTAAGACCTATTCTTAAAGGAATTCTTTAGATAAGACCCACTGGTGACAACATTGTGTCAATGGAAAAGAATTCTAGAGCCAACCAAAGTCGATTTTAGTCTTGTTGGTCATAGATGGCATCAGGCATGGCTTCCTAAACTCTAATGGTGTTTAGGCACCAAAAGCTGTTCCCAGTTCCTGAGTTGGTAGGCGATTTCCAGGAGCCTCCTCCCTCTTCTGGTAGGTGGCCTCGGGTAGAAACTTGTCTGTTTCATCCAAACCATGCTAACCCTGCTGGGACTAGAGTGCATTCTTGCCCAAAAAGGCTCTGTTCCATGCAGTTTGCACCCAGAAGAATGAACCACAGTTCAGTTTCATGTCCCATCAGGCTCAAGAAGTCACTGCCATGCCTTTTGGGTATATTTTCCCTTCTTTGTTTTGGCAAATAATTCCTATTTCCATGAGCTATGGAGAGTCCTCGTATGATCTAATTGATTCAGGCTGAGTTGGCCCTTCATTCAGGCTACAGGAGACCTGGCTTCACTAGCAATTCTCATCTTTCTTTAGAAAGTGCCCCCAGCCAATGGGGATTCCCTTCAGCAGCTTATTGGTGAGTGTCTGGATTTTTTTTTTTCTCTCTTTTAAGGCAATGCCAGTTCCAGACCTGATCACCACTGGCATGAGATCTGGTCAAAGTGGGCTTCTTCCCTTCTTTGACTCGTGCCCGGCTTTTCTGCTGGTGTCAGCTGTGTTTCCCCTGGTTCTGATGGTACCCATCTCTAAGTCCTCATGCAGATGCCCAGATTCCTCTTTCTCCACCTCAGTTGTTGCCTCTCTGTCCAGTGTTGGTGTAGGTCAGCACCAGAGACCTTTAGCGAGTGGCCCACATGTCTTTGCAATCAGAAGAGTTGAGCTCAGTTTTCTTTGGAGCTTTGCATTTGTCACCCAATGGTTTCAACAGCTGAATGTCCAGGGCAGGGCTGGTGCCGGGAATGGTTGGTGCAGACATGTAAGACAGAGGCAGTGCTAATTGTTCCAATCCCCCTGCTCAGTAGGGAGAAGTCCTGCTTTCTTACACTTCCTTGAAAGCTTGCCTTAAAAATTTTGGAGGAGGGACATTTTAGCAATGCTTAGATTTCGAAGAGCAGAGCAGATGCTTTTGAACAATTCCCTCCAAATGGTAATCCTGAACTTTGATAATTAGGTGCAGATGATAAGATTTCACATAAGAAACCAGTGTATTTTACTACCCTTGAATTTCAGTCAGATTGAATCTGCACATTTCTCTGTGCTCAGATTGCTTCTGAAGCGGGGGAGCACCCCTGACCAAAAGGGGGAGACTAGAAGATAAAAGGCAAAGGCTGATTTTCAAAGCTGATCTGGGTCCACTGTCTATGGGATACAAACCAAAGTTTGGAGAGAAACGAAGTGGTGTGTGTGGGCGTGGATGGGATTTTCTTAATCTGGGAAACTGGTTCAGGCCCATGAAACATCTCATCAAACACTGATGTGAAACCGATGTGCTCATCAATATTTATGTCCTCCCAACAAGTTGTGGGCCTCTCAGCTTCCTCCCTTGTCTTACCAGAGCAGCCAAACAGTCCAGCAAAGGAAAACAGTGGCACCAAATCATACAGTATGGCCTACAAGTACTTTCTTTCTGTAAACACGCTTTCTATCTTCCTTTTGACTATTTATTTGTCTCTTGGAAGATTTGCCTTCCTCCCTCCCCCAAACCCGGAAACACAGGCACTTAGAAACCCCATCCATACCCTTCATTCCTCCCAGTGCCTGAGGTTTACTGGGAGGAGAAATGGCCACTGAGCTGCATGGACCTTCTCTTATTCCACGTCACTGCAGCCCTGAGAGCTGGGTACCGGGATGATGGTCGTCCTTTTACAGGCGGGGAAATGTAGGCTCCCAGAGCATCAGTAACTTCCAGTAACTGGCAGCCCCAGATCTGGACTTTCCTGTGGCACGTCAGAACCCTACCCAACACCGGGCCTCCTGTAGACTTACTGCAAACTTGTGGTCATCTTGCGTGGCTTAGGCTCTCTGGAGAGTGCCGGATGCACATCCTCCTTCTCTCTTCCAGTGCACGGGTGCTTGGCCACTCCAGAAGACTGCAGAGGCACATCACGCTGCTCAGTAATAAAACAGTTCTTTGGGCATTTCTCTGCTAGATCCCGTGTCCCCAGGGGGCAGGATGAGCTTGGGTCTGAGTGATATCTGGGCCTGGATATCTTTCCCAAAGCCCAGTGCCAATGAGGCACTGAGGAAATGGTAGCTGAATGAAGAGGGCGGGGAGGGGGCCGAGGGGTATCCCAGACCATCTGCTGCTCAGGTGCCCTGAGTGGAGGAGACCCCATTGTGGCTCCTTGTACTGTGAATGGGAATCCATGTCTGTGTGTTGTCCCAAGCTTGTCCCCAGTAGGAACTGCTTCCCTAGAAGTCACCCTTTCGCCTTGTTTTACACCATCTCCATGATCTCAAAACTTCCAAGCTGGATTTTATAAACCTAGGGGGAGAAAGGAACCCTGCCAAACCTGAGGCTCATTACTCACAGAAACTAATTTTTAAATACACAATTCTAGCATAAATTTACATATAAAGAAGGATCTTGGTCGGGGGAAAAAATCCTGTTATCATAACATTGTGGTTGGCATACAAAACCACAGGAGGCACATATGCAGAAGTTATGGTTGCTCAGCAACCATAATTGCCCAGTTTAATGCCTAAGCAGATAGACTGATGGCTGGAATAGCATGGGGAAGACCTCACGTCTTCTGGCGCTGCAGTTGGGAAGTGATCGCTCAGTCCTCACAGACATCGTAAGTGGGGAGGGTGATTATTAAGCAGAAGAAAGTGTATTTGGAGCTTTGTGATTCTGCATGGCCATGTAACAGCTCATTGTGCCTACCAGCAGAATGTTTCCATCCTGCCTCCCCTCATCAGGATCCGTCCGTGAACTCTGCAGAATTAGCGGCACAAGTGCTTTCCCTGCTTCTCTAGGGGAGCAGGATGGGGGCTAGAACTTGCCTGCAGCCCCACAGTGTATGCCAGGATGGCCATGGTGACTACCCTCATAAGTCTCTGAGACAACGTGACTGAGGTGAGGTTGAGGAATGGCTCCCAGTCCCAGCTGGGGACAAGCTCTTGGAAGAAAGGGCTGTAGGTGGGGACAAGCTCTGGGAAGAAGGAACCGTAGCTGGGGACAAGCTCTGGGAGGAAGGGACCATAGCTGGGGACAAGCTCTGGGAAGAAGGGGCCGTAGCTGGGGACAAGCTCTGGGAGGAAGGGACCGTAGCTGGGGACAAGCTCTGGTGACCAAGGAAGGCAGGAGTTGGTACCAGGGGAATGACTGAGGAAACCCAATGGTTATCCATGACATATCACCCTCAAATCTGCCCTTCCTAAACCCTCTTACCCTCAAAGTTCTTCAGTGGTTCCTGTGGCCTTGGAGAGAAAATCTGAAGAGCTTCAATATTCTGGCCATCAATTCCTGAAATAAGGCTCTATGTGACAGAACTCTCATTTCCACTGACTTTCCAAACTACCCTACTCTCTGGCATAAGTACAATCTATCAGGGAAGAAGCCCTGTAACCAGTTTATCACTAGGTCGTGTGAGAGGCCCTGTCTGTCTCTGGGGATCTCAGAAACCCCCACGTGTTGGAAGGGAGAAGGGAACGATGCCCTGCATTTCCAGCAGGCTGAGCCACCCAAGATCACCACAGGCCTGCTGGGAGTTGCAGGAGGCATCGTGTCAAGGTTAAGGCTCTGAGGTCTCCCCGCAAAGTCGGGCTCTGGGTCTGCCAGTTAGCAGGAGAGTTACTTAAAACACTCGATTATTCCTGGGCTGAATGACCTGTTTGTTTCTTGCTTTTGCTAAAACATGGTTCGTCAGTTTGTTAAAGATATCCTATCTCAGTGTACTGCTAAATGGGTGTTTTTTTTAGGTATAGAACAATGTTCTGACCCACTCAGAATCTCAGTCTATGTTTAACCTCTCCTGCATGATACACAAAGATTGGGAAAGAAGAAATAGAATGTAGAAGACTGTTGCCTTGACCTGCTTGCATGCAAACAGACACCCATCCCAAGCCTTGACCTTATTAGCAAACAACTTGATGAAGTTTCATTTTTGATTCCATCCTTGAACTCTAAAGGGTTTCCCCAAAAGGAGTGCCGCAGATGACAGATGGCCTCATCTTGGCGAATATTAATCAGCAGCTTCTCCGCTGCCTGTCTTTTGTGCACAGTGTGACCCGCTGTGTGGTCTGTGTTTGCCGTGACACTTGTGGCCTCCACCTTGTTCCTTCTCAGAGGATCCCTCCCCAGTGGAGAAGGATGGCAAACACAGGTGCCACTGCCTCCTCATGAGTGTAATGGGATGGGAAGAACCAATGAAATGTCTTCAATTCGCCATGGTTCAGAGCAGCAGCACCGGCTTCTAAATGGGTCACGGTGAATGTAGGGGTCACGTGGGAAGCCGCCACGGTTCTCATGGTCCACCTCTAACCTCCACAATAGTGCTGCTTTTGAGGGTGGTAGGGAGCTCTTTAGAAGGTACAGTTTGGAAAGGAAAGAGTAGGGCATCACTGAAGAATAATTTCCATGCTCAGGTATTTATTCGTAACAGGCCGACTCATTTTAAAATTAAACCCAGTATGTGATGGGACTCCCTGTTAGTAAGGAAGAAGGAAGAACTAAACTGATCCCCAAGGAAGACACTCGATCATTCCTGGGCTGAATGACTTCTTCCTTTCTTCGTTTTGCCAAAACACTGTTCAGCAGTTCGTTAAAGAAAGTCTATCTCACTGTACTGTTGAATGGGTGTTTTCCTAGGTGTAAAGCAATGTGAAATTTGAAAATCAGGAGTGAAAGGAATAAATTAAAAATTAATAGTTTGGAAATTAATCAGCCACTCTTGCATTTCCACTATTCCGAGGCAACCTCTCTAAACACTCTGACACTTGTCCACGTATCTTCCTAATACTATAACTTAGAAATTTGTTTTTATTTCTGATTTCACGGTAGATGAACTCCTTCCATGGTGCAGAGCTTGTGTGGGTGAGATGCCATAAACATCACGTTGGAGAGATGAACGGGGCACCAGTTGGTTTTTTATCAGTGCTTCTCACCATCAGCTGAGGTTTTCGGTATTTCGGCTTGGAAACTTGCACATTAGCCACAGCGTCGATCAGGAATCATACACTGAAATATTTCTCATAACCAGAGTGATAAGTATTATCTAAATCGCATGCGCTTAGCTCACTGGACACATTACTTTCCTTCTTTTATGTCAAAGAAACTTAGTATGCAGCTCAAGCTGAAGTCCACTTATCAGCAGCGCTGCTCCGTCACCCAATGGAGTGGTTACATTTATTATGAAAACATTGTTCAACTTTATCACAAGGTAAAATTCATGTACATTCTGCCCAGAGGGTGCGGGCAGAGGAGCGTGTGGTTTCTCTATCAGGACTGTCTCTCTGTGTAGGATCTTATTTTGATAACTGAGCATTTTAAGCCTCATCTCCGGCCCTGTGACTTAGAGTTTCTCCAACGCCTTCTTGGAATGAGGTAGAATACAAATAAACGGACACACAAACAGCCTTTGCAACATCGCAGCTCCAGTTTGATGAGGGACACAGAATCACTGATCCAACATCCTCCCACATTCAAGTGTGTTGTGGGGAGACAGATAAAAGTGTAGCTCTTGTGACTGAATGGGTAAATCTTACTGTGGTTGACTACAGTGTTCGGATCTCATATTGCCCTTCCCAATCTGTGCTCAGGATGGAGATAGAAATGATCCCGAAGGCCAAATTGCTCATCTTTTCCTTTAAGAGATAGGCACAGTGTGAGTCCTGCTGACTTCCTGGAATTTTGTGAGACCCTGGACACATGACTTGCCCATCATTCCATCTTCCCAGCTGCTGTTAGGGCTAGTGGTGCCTTTTCTGCTCTTCCCAGCCTCCTTTCTGATTTTCTTTCTCTTCTGGTTGGTTTCTGAGGCTGGCTGTCTCTGTTCCCTCATGTTCCTCTGTACCCAGCTCTAGGCTGCTGGTCAGCCCACTCTCTGGGGAACACGATGGCCTCTCTTCTGGCTCAGGCTGTCCAGAGAGGTACTCACGCCCCCCTCTGCCTTTTTTGTGTAAATTAAAGTCCTGGGGTTTCCAACCTGCAAGGTCTTTAGGGGCCAGCCAGGAACCTCTGCGTTTTTTAGAAGAGAAAACTGTCAGCCCACTGATTCATTCATAAACATTTACTGAGCATGCACTGTGTGCTAAGACCATTTCCAAAATCTATTTGGATAAACTAAATAAAACAATTCGTGGGGTGGGAGCTGGGGGGTTATATCTATTTGCTGAGGTCAATTCAGGAACCTATTCATAAATATCTACTTTGGCACGAATGAGTCTGCCTTCCTTTATTTTCACAGACAATATCTGCGTCCATAAAGATTCACCTAGGGCTGCCCATCCCCTAAAATGATACTGTCTCGTTCTTTCTGCTTGGGGATCTGCTCCTGACTGCCTTAACCTCCAAGGCCAGCTGCCTCGAGATATAGCATCACATTTCCCCATGGACCTTACTTCCCCTCCATATAAGTCACACTAGGGCAAGAGGTGAGTCATTTAAATACATTTTCTTCTTCCTGGGTTTTTAAGTTTTCATGTTGCTTTTGCAAAATGCAGCAAGGGCCGGGAGGTAGATATAAAGTGTGCAGGTTGCTTCAAATCCAAATACGTCCAGAAGCTATGGTTCAAAGCAAAGACTATCTGGGTTGGGAGAGAAAATAAAGGGAAACTTATGAGATAATGCTCGAGACAGATCGTCAATAGCATGTGGAAAGGCCACTTCACTCGCTCAGCTGGGCTGTTTTGAGCAGAATTTTGATTAAAGAAGACATTCCGGGCAGGGCCGGTGTGGACAGGCCGTCTGAACAACAATTGCTCAAAATGAATAAATGTGCGCCACAGTGCGTGAGACCAGGAATGAAATGGGGCTGTCAGAGGAAGGGTGAGTGTGTTTTCTCCCTGTTGGTGCAGATCACGGGTTTTACCACAAGTTATCAATAGATCTCATAAATCTATTGAAAAAAAAATGGACAGCTTCTGACCAATGACACATCATGGGAAAGATGGGGGGCAAGGAACCAGGCTGCCTTTCTTCCCGACAGCAGGCTGATGGCCAAGGCCTTCACCCAGCCGGCTCTTTCTGAGCACTGGACCCCAGGTGTGCATGCCTGTGGGGAAGCCTGTCCTCCTTGGACCCCCTCCTATTTCGCCTACACCCCAACCACAGGCAGCTTAAGAATTTCAATGGAGAAATGTTTGTAAATATTTGAGTTATCATCATGTGGAAAATTCTAGAAAGAGTAAATTTGGGGGTCCATGTTCAGGCAAGGATAGTGTCCTGATGAAGATTTCACTCTTCCTTTGCCCCCCCCCGCCTCCCCCACCCCGGACTCTGGAAAATGGATGTTGCATCAGCCTAGGGTCAGACACAGATGGGCCCTGAGTAAGGGTTTCCTGTGGGTCGGGCTGCATCACCTCTTCCACCCCTTCCAGGGGGCTGCCCTGCCCCCAGGTGTGTCCTTTGCTCCTCGTGTCTTACTCAGGAAGGTGGATTTATCAAGGATCATCTAAAGAGATGTAGTGAGAAATCCCAAGATTTGAGGGGCCTCTGCATAACTGCCCGGTCAGCCTGCCTTAGCCATAGGATTTGGGGCTTGGTTTGTGGCTTTCACATGGGAAAAGCATGTGTATCCACTAAGAAACACGGCAGCTTTGCTGGGAAGGGTTTGGGTGGCTTCTCGTGGGTGCAGCCTGGGCAGCTCATGGTGATGGTGACTGGCTTTCCCAGGGTATAGCCTGTGTGCCGTGCTTTGGCTGAACTGCTGGGTCATGGCTATGGGTAACTGGATGGGCAAGTCCCTAGCAGGGGCAGTATCGGAGTGGAGGAGGAGGGAAGCATTGCCTCCTCACAGTCCCCGACCTGGGTCAGGTGCCTCATGCCAGGCCAGTCTGGATGCTTCTTTCCTCTCTATAAGCCCTGCCTGTTCTCCATTCCTCTCCTTCTGGGCCTTGCTGGATGCCAGGTAGGGAATGTGGGGCTGATTCATGCTCTAGGGGCAGCAAATGGTCTCTGTGCTGACCCTTCTGGGGATGCCATTGTCTGTACCATGGTGGGGACAGGAACTGGGGAAGTTTCTAAGAGATGTGCCTGGATGTGGCTCTGGGCACCTTCAAACTGGCATTGCTAACGTTGGCCAAAGCTCTGAAAATGTTAGCATTTCAGAGGAAGCAGTGGTGGAGGTTTTCCTTCATTTCTGTCCACCATGCATTTGCTCCTGGATCCGATGAGCTTTGTCCCTTGGAGCAACCACCCAGCTTCATGCTTTGGAGCAGGCATTGAACTTGCTGGTGCAAGACCTTTCTTGGGATGACCGAAGGGCTGTGGTTTGTGGCTGAAGTGAGTCCTAGAATGGTGGGAGAAACACTGCGTCCTTGCATTGGGCACCTGAGGCTGTACTATGCATGTGTGAGCACCTGGTTACTACAGTGGTGCCCTGGGTCCCTTTTGTCAGCTCTCCCCTCCCCCTGCCCCAGCATCCTCCTCCTTCTGGGAACACGTACCTCTGCTCACGAACCATAACACGGGCTGGCCGGAAACCATGGGGCACCACCTAATGGAGATGTTCCCCCAAAGTGCGGTCTGGGATTCTCTGTAGTGCCGTTGTGCCCTGGCAACAGACTGACCCCAGTGGGGTTTCAGGGAAGGAAGGCAAAAGGCAGCCAGTTCTGGGGCTGGGAAGGGAAATTAGGACAATTTATTATTTCCCTGTTGCACTGAGTAAATAGACTTTAAGATAAATTATTAGTGCCCGAAGCCTGTTTGATGCAAAACCCGTAAGTAAAAGCAGACTTTAATGAACATATGCTGGCCTGCCCCCCGTTCTGACTTGAAGTCTGCTATTAACTTTCTATGCACTCGGGAACCTTTGGCTCATGGCCTAAATAATAGAAGAATAATTAGAATAATTACTGGAGAAGGCCAGGTCAAATATCCAAGGATCTTCTCTTAACTACTTGGTTATCTTTACTTTTTTTTTTAAAGTAAATTTTTAGGTTAACCAAACACTGTTACTTTGCATCTAGAATATTTATTTAATGGAAAGTGAAATCATCGCTTTGTATCTCGAGCAGACATTCACAATAAAAAAAATCATAGTAATTAATGTTCTGGTACGAATGAAACTCTCGTGCCAGGTTTTGACTTATTTTTGTTAAGTCAGGCTTCCACAGGATAACCTGGAAGATAGACGTCATTTAAGGCAACTCACCTGAGTAGCTCATGAGGGCATGGGTGCCTTCGGCCAGTCTTCTCGTCCTTTGACTAGTTGATATTACAGAGGTGCGGCAAGAAGGACTCAACTTCAGATGGAAGAGCCCTCACTGAGCTGGATGTCCAGGGTGGCAGGATCCCAGGTGGACAGGGAAGCATCACCCCAGTGCTGAGGCCCCGATGCACCCGGCTCCGGCCTCACGTGGTAGGGGGTCCAGGATGCTTTCCACGCACACACACAGCTTTATGACTCCAGTGGAGATTGTCACCCTTGCTACAACCCCCAATGTTTCTGTCCAGCCTCTCAGTCAGCAGCTGAATCTTCATGGGAGTCAGGGCTCCAGTCTCATCTTGGGACTTGTTAGGTCTGATACCCTGGGCCCAGACGTCACTGACTGCCTGGTGACTCTATTTCCTCATTTGTAAAACAGAGAACAATTAATACCACCTGAGTCATGCAGGGCTGTGGGGTTACGGTTGATGTTTTTATAAGAGTGCCTGACATGGAAGAAAGGGTGAATTCAGGTTAGCCTGTTGTTTTAAGACCATCCTTGCAAATTGTAATTATTAAACAAAAAAACAAACAAACAAAAAACCCCCACAAAAATTGGAAAAGGACCTGTGTGCCAGAGCTGGGTGAGGCCTGTAATCTCATGCTTTATCCGTGTTCGTGGCAGGTCCCCAGGCCCTGTCCCTGCCTATTTCCTCCCACACTAGTTAAAATTCCGTGCATAACTCTGTGGACAGCAGGTAGGGCAGAAGGGGAGGGCAGAAGAAGTTGCCAACGCTGCTGCTTCTTTTAAAACATAAAATAAGACAGACTGATCGAAAGCAGCCATTTGAAGAACTAGGTGGAATGAAATCAACAAATACCTTGTGCCCTGGGGAGGTGCCGAGGGCAGGTCAGACCGTGCCTGCCCTCCGGGATCTGAACCCTGGTTGGCAGGCGGAAACTGTGGGAGAATCAGGCTTCCTTGCCAGGCACACCTGGGTGGCAGGTGTTCAGGACGGGAGGTGGCCGAGCCCAGCGTGAGTGGAAGGTTACAGCTCGGAGGGTGCTTTCCACACATCCCTACCCGCCCCTGCGTCAGCCACATCGCCGGCAGCACAGTCCGTGGTTGGTTGTCCCCCTGCGGCCACGAGGGCTCCGAGGGGCTCGGTGTTGGTGCCTCGGATTGGGGAGGACAGCTGTCCCAGTGGAGAGAGGTGGCTGAGGATCTGGGCGATTCTAACGCGGGCTTCCCCTCTGATGCCAAAGTGCCACGCGTGCACCCCTCCTTGCACGCTCAGCAGTGAATGATGGCCAATCCCCTCTGCTTCAGCCCAGCCAGGCAGCCATCCACCATGTCACCACGATCCTTAAATATTCCTCCTCCTCATTTTTGATAATTAATAATATGCATCAATAACGCGATGCTTCAAACCTGAATCTACTATAAACTTGAGAGACTCCTACCGTCCCTTGGTTGAGTTTCTTTTTTCCCCTAAAACCATCAGGGCCTCTGGTGAATAACTACTCCCAGGAAAATGATCGCCTGCGAGGCACTGCTGTGGCGATGTGTCGGGCATCAGACCCGCTCATGGTCCTGGTTTCTTGGACCTCTTCGCGTGGCCGCCGGGCACACAGGAACCGCCCAACCCACCTCTCTACTGCTGCAGTTGGGGGCACACACGAGGGTGTGCCGATTAGTTTTCAAGGTTAATAAAATTAGGGGTTGTGAGCCTGAAATCTTCATGTGCAGCCTCCCTCTACCCGTGCACATGCCGCAGCCCCAAATTCCTTTTCAAGACCTGCTTACTCATGCAGATGGCACTGGAGCTCCAGAATCGTGGCATGTAAGCCGTCCCACACCTCCCGCGTTTGAGAGGTTCCTAAATGAGAACTTATTATCAACCTGTCATTCTTCCGTAATTATCCACAGCCCGGACGCTTTCGGTTGTTTCCATATCATTTGGAGTGACACAGAGTAGATATTACCCTTGTCTGTGTATCGTGCACAGTGAGCTTTGCAGGGAGCACTCGCCCATTAGCATTTCGAAAGAGGCAGAGGCCTGACAGAGATTTTTTGAGCTATTATGAAGCACTTATTAGTAGAAACTGATCCATCCCCCCCCCATCATCTCCTTCCTCATAATTATTTCTACAAATTCTCTGCACCTTCCCAAAATTCTAGGGCACACTGTCTGAAAAGATCACCTGCCCCTGAGAGCATTACTCATTTGAGTTAATACAGTCCAAATCCTAATGGTTCCCTTCTTCCTGTTTTCCGGAGATCACGGAAGGATCGCCCAGAGGGAAAATCACTCCATACGTGGCTTAGACGTATAGCCACGTACATGCGTGTGTGTGTGAGGATGCGGTACATACATAAAACAGGAGACGTTGTGTGTGTGTGTGTGTGTGTGTGTGTCCATGTGTGCATACGTGTGTGTGCCTGGAAATCATGGATGTGGGCACATTTTAGATTCGGAACCGGTGGGAGCGGGGGCCTGCTGCTCATTATGTGTTTAAATTTGCCTTCCAAAGAACATTTTTTACTAAAAAAAGCTCAGTTGTGGTAGCAGAGGAAATGTAGGGTTTGAAATGTTCTCAGCTTCTCCGTATTCAAACCCTTGCTTTTATAATTAGTCGTTTTCACGCTGTTTAAAAATACCTGAGTGTCAGCTGGAAAGCCAGGCTCCCCCCTCGCTCTCCGAACAGGGACACCGCCCCCCTCCTCCCGTCCCAGCCTGTGTGCTGTCTCTGTTATTTCTTTACATTCCCTTCACTCTGCTTTCCTGACTCTCTCCTCTGCCTCTATCCCTTTCTCCTGACCTTCCCGCTCGCCCTCTGGGGACAGGGCTGTCTGTGAGCTCACCTAGAAGGACCCTGCTGCCTGCTGCCTGCTTCTTTTGTCTGCCCCAGGCCCCAGGGCCATCCGGTGTCCAGAGAGGCTCAGCCTGGCATGGCTCTGTGGTTCCCAGCCCACCAAGGCTTGGGGAGAGGGGTGAGGCCTCCCGATTCCCCCCTCGAGATGGGCCTGGCCCCAGGTCTACTGTCTGCATCCCTCTCCCCACATCCTGGAGCAGGCCCTGGCTCCGCCCAGCTCTGGAATGTTCCTCCAGGTGGAGCTGCTCGCACCCTGTCCCACTGCACTGTGTCTCCGGGCCTCTATGTCTTGGGGAGGTCCCAGGGCTGCTCTCCTCTCTGTCCCCTCAGCAGAGGACAGCACTGCGGGCAGAGGCTTCTGTGCAAAGCGCAGGTCCCCAGGGGTCACCTTCCTCTGGCCCTGGCAGGGCAAGTGTGACTTGGCAAGCGGGGCAAATGTGCATACTCCCCACTGGAGAGAAGGAGACTCGTGCGGATGTGCACGGCAAGGCCGTGGAGCTTCCCATGCAACGTGGAATTACATCGGAGTATCATCATTATTATCAATTATTATTTATTGCACACCCACCGGCGGCCCCAGCAGACTCCAGTTTGATGTTTCAAGAAGGCCTTGTTTGCACAGCCCCCGCCAGCGTCCCGAGTTTCAGTCCTCACCCAAATCACCTTCTAGGTGACACGTGCTTTTCAGATTCTCGGATTCAACCCGTTCTCGCCTCTCATTCTCCCAGGTCTTTAGACATCTCCTGCAAGAACCAAGATTATCTCTTCAGCTCCTCCTGCTCTGTGGGCTTTTTTTCCGGATTTTCTCTTTTTTTTTTTTTTGCCCCCACTTTTCTTTTTTTCCTTTTCTCCTTTCTATTCCCTCTGCCGGCCGGTATGATTTGGGGTTGTGCTCACAGTACAAGTAAACCTCTTGACTGAAAATGTGTCTCCGTGTCTTCTCTCTGCCTTTCTGCGTGTGACACGCGTGCTGGGAGGCACATGCTCGTGTGCTCCGTCCTGGGCAGAACCTGGCGGGGGTTTCCATGTGTTTTCCATGGGGCGTCCCGGCGTCGTGATGAGCCCTGGTCGGGGAAACACTACAGGGGCCCCGAGGGAGAGCGAGAGCTTCTGAGAAGCCACTCCAGGTCAGTGCCGTCTACACGGGAGAAGGGCTCCGACCTGTCCTGTGCCTCCGGCTTGCCTCCCTAGGGCCTGGGCACTGCTTTCCGATATCGCGTGCAGAATCCCGAGTTCAATTTAAGCAAATCAGGCCTAACGTGAATCAATAACCATCTCCGTGTTCATTATGGAGTTCGGAGGCACTGTTTTATGAACCTTTATTGTTTAAGGGGATCCTAAGCGCCTCCCTCCGAGCGTCTGGAAATAAGAATGTCTTCAACCGTATGACCCAGATGCACATATTTATTAGAGTTGAGCGGCAGATTAATGCTAGAATGCGTTTTTAGACACAGTTTCTTTATTGCTTAAAAAAAAGAAAAGAAAAGAGGAAAACCTGCCTTGGGAAAGGGAGTGTTAAGCTCCAGGAGCGTCCTTCGGTCTCTGTCTTTGGGAAACTTAGTCTAAATCAACCAAAGACAGGCTGACTGCAAATTATGCTGAGCGGAGATGGGGTAAGGTCGGCACAGCCTCGTTCGGGGGAGCGTTTATCAAACACCACAAACTGACATCCGTTTTCTTCAGATCTAAGAGATCACAGGGTATGAGTAAGAAGAAAAACAGCATCAAACAAACACCCACCCCCATCACTTTTTGGAATGAAATGCGGAAGAGGGACCCCTTTCCGCACTCGCCCTATCATCCCCCTAAACTACGGCCGCCCTTGGGAGCGGCACGCTCAGGCTTCAGAGAAAAAGAATTAGTGTTTCATTTTCCAAGACTGTCACACCCCACCTTAATGAGCACTTAAAAGAGATGAATGTACTGGCTGGCAATGAAAAGATTTATTTGAGATATTTAAATAATCTCTCTCAGCTATCACTAAGCTGACACACCGGGCCCGCACAACGGTATTTTCCCCTTATTTTTGATAATACCCGATAGAAGTTTGTCGCTCGCCCTCCCTTTGTGCAGAGCACGCCTTTGTGCTGGCGCTTGCCGGGGAAGGGGCGGAAAGGAGGCAGATCGAGACACCTTACCCCTCCACGCCAAACACGCCGGTGAAGATATTTAATTACATTTCCGAATGCAAGCGGCTAAATAAATACCTCGTTAATTTTTTTTTTCCTAAATGGGTAGTACAACAGATCTTCGACACTTTACAGCACACTAAAAATCCTTGTGAGGGTTACAGCACCGTCCGTTACAATCAGCCATGAAGTACATTACAAAGGTAATGTGGGTTTAAGAAGGAACTACCGCAGAATGTATATTTTCATTATCAAAAACGTTAAGCCATTTATCCTGAGGAGTCAGAATAATCATTAATGGCTGGGAATTTATGGTGCCAGATCTTAAACTAATGTGAATGATTCCAGGTGTTACTAATGGCTCCAGTGAAATGTGCCAGGATCTAAGACTTCTACTAAATCTGAGGTAATAGTCGGACGCTTAATCTCGACAGATGAGTAGCAATTTAACTGACACATTGATTGGATTCTGTAGACTTAAATGGCACCCATTGTGAAGGTGCACGGTCAAACGGCAGTCCGGAGGGCGACTTAGAAGTCATTCTCCTGGTGGGCGCCCCTGCACCGGGCTTGTGGAGATGGCACGGGACCCTTCTCGGGTGATATTGTCAGCGTGTGCTTACGTTTTGGTGGCCCGAGTGATAAGGAAGTCTAACACTGCCCGGCCTGCTTTTAACCCTTCTCTCTCCGGTTTGTGGAAGGTCCTTTGAGGTGGTCGCCTGATGGCCTGAGAGCCGCTGAGCTGAGGTGCTGAGCCAGGGGGAAGTTTTCGCCCTGCAGGGCTGGGGGCAGCCGGCGGAACAGGCTTTGTCCACCACCGGCCCCCCGCATCGCACCCGGCCATCCCCGGTTGGGTGTCTCGGTGGGTGGCTTCGCTGAACGGGACTCTGGTGCCCGCTGTCTGATGCCGGGTCAGAGCCGTGCTCGGGTACAGATTTGGACCTGGGTGGTGCCTCGGGGGCCCGACGTCCGGACGCCCTCCTGGCGTCTACCCCTCGTGCTCATTAACGGTGACCGTTGGGGCCGGCGGGGCCCCCTGCCCTGGAAACGGAGCGTGCGTGGTGGGCACTCCTGACTGCTGTCAGCATCCTTTGAAAGCACATAAAAATAAATTATCCATAGGTTTACCTGTCGGGAAGATAGATTCGGTGCATCCGACTGTTGCAGGCACTCGAAGTGACAGGAGTGCCTATCATGTTCCCGTAATAGGGTCAAACAGCTGGACGGGGATTTAACGCTCAGCAAGGCCAGAAGGGCCCAGCGCTTGTAGGGGAGGATGAATGGAGTGATAGGAGGCAGCGGGTCCTGTTTATTACAGCGTTTTTCTGCTTCACTGCAGACCTCTAATGATTGCCACGGAGCCCGATTGACGGCTGCCCTCTCTCTTCCAGCGCTTTGAGGAAAGTGGGTGAAAGCAGAGAAGTCTGCCTGCTGACCTATCGCTCTGCCCCATCAAGAGTTCAATTTACTTCTCCTGACAAGCATCCGGGAGTCGGCGAGGGTTGCATTTCATTGGTCCATGTAGGTTAAATAAAAATTGGTTTAATGAATATTTCAAAATGTCTTGTCAGGATCAGGTACTTTAATTAAGGGACATGCATTCTGCATGTCGTGTAGGCCCCCTTTCCTCCAATACCCTTCAGGGAGGTCCGTGGGGCCTCCAGCTTCAGAGGAAAAGAGGAAGCTACAACGGGCGGGTCGATGCGGTTTGGGTTAGGAAAAGCCCGTCTGCTGTTTGTAAAGAGGAGAAGGCGAATGTTGGCGGGGAGGCACAGCCGTGTCTAAATAATGAGACCCACCGGGTGACCAAGGGCCCCAGCCCACAGGGTGCGGGGGTGACTTCCTTCTCCAGCCTGAGGAGAACTCTGGCCAGGTCACATTTGGGATCACGCTACCTTGTTCCCAGGGGATTCTGAGCCAGGGCCTGCCCCATCGGCCCTCCTCAAACCCCCGACACGGGGGGAATGGTCTCCTGCCCCATTGCCCCTTCACTACCTGAGTGTAAACCAGGAAGCCACAGAATAGTTCCCACTTATTCCTGGACCTTTGTATTACCAGGTGTGGTTCTGTTTCATTCTGTTCCATGAAAATATATGGTGCCCTGTGCCCCTCTCAGTAGTAGGGACAGAGGATGCATAGACGATCCAGGCTGGAGCTCACAGACTGAGGGCGAGCCTGACAGCAACAAAGACCACCTCGGTGAGAGAAGGCCGCTGAGAGAAGGCAGGAGGCTGTCCAGCTCTGTGCTGTGCTTTTCACCAGCAGCTTCCCAGGCATTGTGCTAGCATCCCCATACTGGGGCCTTGCCTCAGTTTCCTTAACTGGTGGCTGGCTTCCCGGGGATCATGACTTAGGCTGTGACAGGTGTCACTGAATCAGAAACAGAATAGAATAAAAGCTCCAAGCACCTGGTCTACTTAAATCCTAGGTGGGAAGGAATTAAGGTGCCACCTCAGAGTCACATGTGTGTAAGTTGGGTGTCTCTCCTTTTCTCTGCTCTGGAAAAAGATGAGGTGCACCTTGAAGCTCTGGATAGGGAGTCCTGTATGTTTGAAGCAAAGGAAGAGACTGACACTCTACCCTCACGGCATAGGCAGGAAGGGGATCTGACACGAGCAAGGCAATGAGGTTGTCTGTATGGCAGGAACTAGAGTTCTATTGGCAAGTATTAGGACGGAAAACCCATGCTTATTGCAAATGCTTATTTTTTCTATGCCACCTTTGCTATTGCTAACTGGGTCAGATTCACTTGGAATGCTTGTTACCACCGCCGGAAAGACACCCAAATGCTTTTCCACTGGCGGGGGTGGCAGGGAGGAGAATATTCCGAGGCTGGACCTTTGGGCAAAGAGACCCGTGGCTGTTGGGAAATCATTTTCTTTCCTGGACATGTACTGCAGGGAGCATGTCCTTTCCCACTTGTTTCGTGCCAGGCCCTCGTGGAGGGGCGTGTCCTCAGAGGTACTGGGTTCAGAACATGCCCGAGAGGACAGATAACTTGTACCTGTGGAAGTGGACAGCTTCATGTTGGTGGCCTTTGTTAGTTTCCAAAGGCAACAGATTACTTGGCCACAACCAGTGTCTCAGATTTTGTTTGAAATGCAAAGTCTCATTCTCCAGCCAGTATTATTTAGCAGGGGGGCAGGAGGGGCAAGTGTCACTGGGGCACTGGATAAATGTGAGGTGGTGAACAGACATCAAGGTGGCCTGAGCTGGGGATGGAAGAAATGGAAAGACTCACAAAGAGCGAGCTGGACAAATCTTCAAAATGTGCTACTCAGTGGAATAAATATGAAACAGAGTACAGGCTACCGGGCAGCGCCATTTGTATAAGGTAAGCACGTATTCATAAGCAAAACAACATTTAAGGCTATGTACCTACATGACGTGCATTGATAAAGTATACCGGAATGGACCCTTCTGGGTCGGGGCGGACCTGGAAGAGGAAAGACCGATTTCAGCGGAAATGGAATAAAGGACGGGGTCTTGCGTGAGCAGTGGTGAGCTGTGCCGTGTGCGGAAAGATGTGCTGAACTCCATTCTACCCGTCTCAGGAACAAAATAAAGACGGGCGAATGGACGGGTGGATGGAGGTTCCCACCTGTGATGTAATCTGTACAACGGGAGACAGGAAGCCGCATCAGGGTGTCTGCTCAACTTGGTAGGACCATCCGCGTCACAGGGAGCAGGGATGTTTCCAGACAGGGCTCTGTCTGCCTTGCTGACTATGGTTTGGGGGTCTCGGCACACCGTCCGGCACCCGGTTGGAGCCCAGTCAATGTTTTCAGAGGAAACGTGATCTAATTATCTATGTACGATTCCTTTCTCCCTTTTTATTATTATAAAAATAAAATATATCTGGTTAAAAAAAAAAACTTTCAAACTTGGCACAAGGGTGTACAATGAGCGCAAGACCCCTCTCCCGCTCTCGGCCCCCAGAGGCCTCCCCAGAGATAACACTGCAAATTTCTCTGCGTATGTGCCGTGCAGGATGACGTCATCCTAATAATAGCTCCATATTGATTATAATGATGATGATCACCCTTCACGTGTGGGCATGCGCTGTGTAATTGATGGAGAGTGCTCCCCTGACGATGCCGTAAGCAGGACAGAGGCCGCTCTACCATTTTATACCCAAGGACGCTGAGACTCAGAGATTGAGCATTCTGTGTGATGCTGGCCCCATTTCTAGGTCTCCCCAAGTGTGATTGCAGTCAGATCATTAGGAAGTGCTCGCTCTATGCTGCCAGCTTCCTTTCTCTCTCTCTGCCCTCCCTTCCCCACCCCAGGTCTCAGTTTCCCCATCCTAATATAAATTGGCTGGAAAAGACAATGCCTGTGTCTGTCATCCTGTGGTTGGGGTGCGAGGTACGGGGTGCCATGCTAACATTTGCGGGGGCTCCGCGTTTTGCAGTGAGCACCAGCGTGGTTGTCAGCAAACCTGGCCGGGTATTCCAGATGCAGTTTGCTTAAAAAGAGAAGCCGGGAAATGAACTCCAAACACCTGGTGTTGCAGCTGATGGCTCTAGGTGACAGTCTGTGGTCCCCTAGGTCGGTTACCTCCAAACTTTCCGCTGTCCAACAGCACTTGTAGAACCACTGCTCAGGCCATAGTGCCTCCCTTGATGCAACATGTATATAGTGAATTTAACACATTTTTAAAATAAGTTACACAAAATGTGTTAAGTGGGTAGATCTCATGTTAAGTGTTCTTACCACCAGGAAGCAAAACACAAAAACCAAAAGAAAGGGGCACGAGGAAATGTCTGGAAGTGATGCATATGTCTATTATGTTGATTGTAGTGATGGTTTAAGACTGTGTACAGATGTGCAAACTCATTAAATGGTGTACATTAAATATGTGCAGTTTGCTATATAGCAATTATGCCTCAACAAAGCTGTTCAAAAATACCCGGTTTGTGTCAAAAGGACACAGGCACCAAATGAAAGCACTCCTGAGAGCGAAATCCATCAATTGATCGATCGAGTGTATTGGATTATAACCAATGTATAAAATAAATACTCATGAGTCTACACTGATCTAAATAAATAGGGCAGAATAGACGTATTTCCAGCGTTAATTCCAAACGATTTACGTAGTTACTCTGCCTGCAAAAAATTGAACGTCACCTCATCACCTGCACCCCTTACGTGTGGGCTACACATGGGTGCCTCTCAAAGGGGGCCATGAGCAAGGGGAGAAGGCTGACGGTGGAGACCCCCGACAAACGGACCTTAGCTGGGTGATCAAGTCAACATTGACATTGACAGGTCATGTGGACAGAATGGACCTTTGATCTGATGTGATGATAACCTCATCTTTGTGGTCCCTCTCCTAAAAATGCACAACCCCAATCTAACCATGAGGAAAGCATCAAATCCCATGAGGGACACCCTACAAAATGCCTTGACTCGTACCCATCAAACCTCTCAAGGTCATGGAAAATGAGGAAAGCCTGAGAAACTGTCCCAGCCAGGAGGAGACTCAGGAAACATGACCGTTAAAGGCCACGTGGGATCCCCGATGGAATCCTGGGATAGAAAAAAATCTAAGGAAATTTGAATAGAGTAGGAACGTTAGTTAATAATAATGTATCCACATTGGTTCATTAATTGTAACAAATGCACCAGACCAGTGGAACATTCATAATAGGGAAACTGGGTGTGGGGAATATAAAAACTCTCTGTACCATCTGCACAATTCTTCTGTGGATCTACAGCTGTTTTAAAATTAGTTTATTTTTTTAAATGAATGAAATTTAGAAATGTACGAAAAGAAGCTCTAATAGTTTCCTCACACTCCCCCTGCCCCCTGTGAATCGTCTCTCACGCCCTGCACTATGTGCAGCAACTTGGAGGTGACTTCTCCATGCGGTTGAGAGAACAGGTTGTTCTGAAGGTGGTTTGAGGGTCTTGGCGGAGGGTTCCTTACCCGGGAGACTGGGTCTTGCCTCTTGTTCCCTCTGGGTCTTCTCAGAATCTCGCTGGCCGAGCCCGTCTCCTGGCCAAAGCAGTTTAGTTCAGGGACTAAATCTTAAAGGTGCACTTGATTGTAAAGGAAAATATCACTTCCTTTTCTTAAAGGCAAGGAATCTGATATCACGAGTATGTGTTCGTTTCTAGGAACACTCTAAGCAAGTGCCACAAACTGGTGACTGATGCCAACAGACATTTTGTTCTCTCTGTGTTCCCAGGGCCAGTAGTCTGAAATTGAGCTGTTAGAGCCAGCTCTCTCTGAAGCCTGTAGGAAAGAATCCTACTTGTCCTTCAGTCTGGTGTCTGTGGATGGTCGTTGGCTTGTCCACGACCCTCCATGTCTGTCAGCACACTGCCGTGTGTCTGTGTCTTCACATGGCCGCTCCTCTCTGATCTGTCCTCCTCTTCTTATAAGGACCCTGGTCGTATAGGACTAAGGCCCACCCCAGTGACCTCATCTTAAGTTGATTGCATCCACAGTCTGCATCTGCAAAGACCCTATTCCTAAATAAAGTCACATGAACAGGTACTGGAGTTTGGGACTCCACCCCACTCTTCTGGGAGACACCATGCAATCCACGACAGGGGTGTGCACACCACATCCACAGTCGCAGTTGTCATGGAAGGTCAGAACCCATTCCTTCTCCTCCTGGTGCCCTCCAGCCCTCCCACTCTTTCTCCTCATGGGGGTGCAAACCCACCTTTCACACAGTTAGGAAGGTCTTTATCTGCACCACCTCAAGTACAGGTGGTGAACAAATACCCCCTTGGATGATGGCTGTAAGGACACAGTGCACTGAGGCTGTCGTGCATGCGAAGCAGGGTCCTGGGCCTCTTCTCCTCGGCCATATGCCAGGGGCGCCAGCTGTGCTTGGCATTCGAAGGCCTTCTCCTCCGGTCGGTGCTGGGTGTCTGACCAGCCGCTACTCACTGCCCCAGCAGAAATCTGTGATGACAACAGCAGAAGAGATTAAACAAAGAAAGGAAGAAGAGAAAAACATAGTCATTCTTTGTCCAACGGAAATACTTGATTTCATGTTTCTACTTTAATTCCAGTCTTTGTTTCCAATCAGAAGAAACCAAAATCTGTGAATTTTAACACGCTATAGTGTAACTAGTTCCCACAGTCTCCATAATTACAGTTTTAGCAGCCAACCAATATTCCGTCACTTCGACATACGATCCTTTGTTGGATATCAGGATTTTCACCCGTTTTTTACGATCATAGAGAATGCTGCTAGGATTCACCATGTGCAGGGTTTTTCTTAAAAAAAAAATTATTTCTTCAGGACAAATGTACAAGTTTGGAATCCTTCCTGCATCAAAAGATAGCACAATTATATGACTTTAGATATTATCATAGAATATTCCAGAAAAGTGTCTCCCGGACTTGTGCTGTTGCAGACTTGGGGAAGTGAGTCTTTCCTGCCACATGTTAATCAGCATCAGAGACTGCATTTTTTGGGTCAATTTAGTAAAAACAAACTGAAGGCCCGCTGTTTAGCTTTTACCCTGTTTCTTGACTTAATGACTTCATGTGGGACTCTAAGCTCATGAGGAGGGAAGTGTCTGTTTTGGCCACAATAATGTTCGGTGACTAAATAAAGGACAGATAGGAATGAATGAATGAGTATAGGTTTTGGCCACAAGCGGTTCACTGCAGGTGTAGTGGGTATGATGTGGGAAACCTGGATGGGCCCCATGGGGTGCCCAGACTCAGAAGCAAAGAGCACCTATTGGGCACGGAGGGGAAGTTGTTTCTTGGTCCCGTGGGGTTAGCTCTGTTCATACCATTTCACAGGTGAGAAGGCTGAGACTCTGGTCACAGAGTTGGCCCAGAATGGGCTCCAAAACCTTTATATGCCTCTCAGGCCACAGAATCTGACTCTTAATCACAGAGCAGAAATGATCCCTGTTGGGGGTGACCTCGTACCTGCTGGAGAGTGTCTGTAAACTGTGTCGCTCCTGATGCACAGCCTCTTCCACGGGTTCTCCCCCATCTGGGTCCACCAGTGACTCCTGAAGAGCCCTAAAAAAGCCAAGGGTGACTTAGGTAAGAAGCAGGCAAGAACAGAGGCATTGTTCGTATTAATCAGCCCAAGGAATTGTTGCCCACACCGGAAGTGTGGATAATTGCCATTTTTAATGGGGTTGATTTAGCAGCAACAACTTTGCATTTTCTCTTTCCCTTGGGGCTGTCACCTGGGCCCCTGCACACCTGGGAGAGAAGGCGGGCTGCTGAGGTCTGCCGAGCTCCCCCTGGGCTGGCCAGCTTCAGGCAGGGCATTGATTCTTCAGACCCCCGGGGACTAATTAGCCCCCGTACAGCAGCCGTGTCCTAAGTGCTGCACCACAATGGTGACCCTGAAGGTGGCTCACCTCCTGTGACATTGGGTCCTCCTTCTCCAGTGACACGGGCAGTTCCTTATGGCCACAGCTGATGGGAATCATGCCAGCGCCAGTGCAGTCAAAGAGTAGGAGCAGGGCTGGGTTCAGGCCTACTGCCTCTATAGTAGTTATTAGCTAACGTCACCTGCATCCTTGCTGGAACAAATCAGAAGCAAGAGGTGATGGCAGTGGGTCTGACTGCTAGGAGACACTGGGTATGTCATCACTTAAAATATTAACTATTTGAACATTTATTTTAATATTAAAGAAAGGGTTACGTTGTGGGATTAGAGGATTTGGGTCAGGATTCTGGCCCCAGGGTCCAAGATCCTGTGGACTTTGTTTCTGGAACAGCACCTGAGTTGGATGGAGGAGCCATCTTTGCTGCAGTGAGTGTGTGTGTGTGTGTGTGGGGTCTGTTTACATGTCCTTGGGGTGCAGGACAGTGTGGCCAAGCAGACCTGATGAAGGCACGGCCCCCCTCCATGGTTATTCTCATCCCCAACACACAGACTGCCTCTGGCTTTCCATCAGTCACTCCTCCTCTTGAGATTCCATCCGATGCCCCTGGGGGTTCCAGAATGCCTGGACCAGGTGCGGCTTATCTAGGCCCTCCTGTGTCCTCAAGAGCCCAAGGACCCCGGGCCTCTGCTGCAGATGCCCGCCTTGGGCCTCTCAGGCTGCATCTGGGAGATGGGCCCTCCCACCCTGGGAAGCTGGCTGTAAAAGGTAACACCCTCCCCTCCCTCCGCAGTCCTTCCACAACTTAGGGAATACTTTGTGGACACTTGACAAGTCCTCCAGGGCTTTCCACACCTTAAAAAGAAATGCAGGCTGGATGCTGCCATGCTGCTCATCTGGGAAGATGTTGACCTGTGGGCAGTTCCCAGTTCAAGCAGGTGCCAAGTGTCCCCTCTAGGGACAATTCACCTGGTGCTTTCTTCCCACCCGAGGAGAGTTTTATGTCACCTGATGGCACCAAAGAAAGCGCCTGGGACTGGAACCGCACTGGTTATCTGTCCAGAGCATGCTGGTGGGAACCACATTCGAGCAGGTGGGGACAACACTGCCTACCAACGGCATGCTGAACACATTGCAGCACCTGTTCCCATCCTCTGCCCATCTCAGTAGTACCTCCTGGACATCCACTGAGTAGGCCACAGAGGGTATCTCTCTAACTGGATGGTGTCCCTCTAATTTGGATCATGTCCCTCTGACAGGGCTGTGTCTCTGCAGTAAGGTCATTTCCTTCCAAATGGGCCATGTCCCGGTAGCCTCTGAGGAAGGGGGATGGGTTAAGGGCTTCTTTCCTGCTTTGGCCATAACCAGTGGCCTCCAGGAAGACCCGTCAGCAGACAAGTCGTGTTGCACTGCACTTCCTTGTCCTGCACCCTGGCAGCCCTATGTGCTGGGTGTGGACCCAGCTCTGTTATCTGCAGAACAACCCACTGGGACAAGCCTGATGGCTTGTTCTCTCTGGGCCTCTCGGGATTGCTTTTAGGGTTACGGTCACACATCCTGTGTCTGCTTTTCCTATGGCTTTCAAAAGAGCACGTTGACTTTAATTCCAAAAGTGCACTCTCTTGGCTTGAATGGGTCCCTGCTTCTGTCATTGACCATAACAGCTAGTCCTTGTCAGATCAACCAGGGTCTGCTCTAACGAAATCGGAAATAAGTGATAAGTACAGAAGCAAACCACCAGAGGCTTTCTATATAACATTGTCTTTGCATTGGCAAGAGCTTTATGTGTCTTAGAGGCTCAGGTTTTTTTGCTTCCATTGGGCTTCCCATTAATGGACCATCCACATTCTGATGCCTTTGCATCTTGTCCCCTGGTCTCTGGAGTGGAAGATGACACAGTTGTCCTCTGCTGGTTAATGTCATAATGCACCAGAGATGTCAGCAGACAGCAGTCCAGACGCCTGGGACACAGAACAAGAAATGCATCTTGTTCTTTGTCCTGTGTGGCAGGAACCCTAGGGTCTGAGAGACCCGACTAGACCCTGTGCAAGCCTCCTGGAGCCCCCAGAAGCCTGTTGTCTCCTTACAAATCCTGTAAACCGCCCGTAATTGAATCCAATTAGAAGGAGACTGTCTAACTTTAAACAAATGGCAAACCAATGGAGCATTCTCTGGTGAGCCACAAACTTTATGCCTTGGCACTTTCGAGCGTTGTCAGGCCGAGCACATACCCAACTTAGAGCCAAATACACTAATGCTGAGAATTAGTTTAAAAGCACATGAGAGACTGGGAAAAAGAGAACGATTTTTAGAACTTAATAATTTAAAGGCCCAGTTTGCTCCATTGGAATATAGGCTGACTGGATCACCTTCTCATTTCATAATTAAAATCTTCCAGGAGTTCTAATTGACAGGATATTAACTCTTTTTTGTCCTTCCTTTGCCCCAGTTTTTTTTTTAATCTCTCCATGGAGGTGGTAAATGTTTTTAATAAAAAGTTGATAATCCACTTTCACAATACCTTAAAAGTAACCCAAGTTAAGCCTTCTGATCATATTACTTGATGTGTTCCATTTGGGGTTTTTCCTTTCTTGCATCCTGAGCCAGGGAATTGAGGACAGTTTCTGAAATATAGGACTGTGGCATCATGCCAGCCCATTTGAAAAAAAAAAACAAAAAAAAAAAACACAGTGCAATAGGTAGATGCTGAATGATGACTCAGCTGTCCATGGTGCTAATCAGATGCCTTCTTGGACCAAGGGCCAGGGTTCTGGGTGTGGAACACACAAAACCACAGCCTGGGCTTCTATATGAACCCCACTGTACTGAAAATGGCAGTTTCTGTGTAAACCATGTGCATGTTATGCCCTTCAAGGAGTATATGGTTACACCAGTTGTGGTACATCCATGCAAGGGAATATTACTCAGAAATAAAAAAGGATCAAATGATTGGCACACAGCTGCCTCAATGTATCTTCAGAGAATTATCCCGAGGGGATAAAAGCCAATCTTAAAGGTTAGATATTGTATGATTCTATTTAGATGCCATTCATTTTTTGTTGCCATTTAATTAATTTATATTGCAATTTATATTACGTTACTTACACTGCTATTTGCTGTTTGACATATGATATTCTTGAAATGATGAATTTGTTGCTGTTTCTTTTTCCAGTGACTGACAGCTGGTTCTGATCTTAACACAGATGGTTCAGGGTCTGTGGGAGGTCAAGCCATGTGCCCCACATTCTCCCAGAGGCCTCAGAGGGGGCCCTGAGCTGGGCAGATGGAAGCTGCAGAGTCAGTCTGAGGAGCAGGGAAAGTTCTGGAAAGTCTGACAGGTGGCATGGAAGAGGATGGGCAGGTAAGCTTCATCCTTGCCTGGACAGAACTTTGGGCTCCACCTGTGGCAAGTGCAGGGGCTGACTTCACTTGACAGAGAAGCCGAATCCTGCGGCAGATGGAAGCAGACTAAACATGCCAGAGAACACGGCCAACCCCAAGGTACCCGGGGGACCCCCAACATGTCCTAGAGCATCTCTGCTTGGGGCCAAAATTTTCCTTTTTTTGGAAATGAGAATAAAAACTCAGGCATCAAATGAGGCTCCTATAAGATACTATGTGGGAATGTTCTTTAAAAGTTTCTACAAACCTGAGGACTTTTATTCCCAGAGGCCTCCACATAGCCAAAAGAAACAAGGTGAGGTCACTCAGGCCAGGGGCTGAGGATGAGGTTGTGAGCTTTCAAAATTCCCATCCTTTTAGAGTGGCATGGAGGGTGAAACCTTGGTCTCTGCTCAGATGACAGCTCCTTCATCCTGAAACAGAATATGGCAGGTGCCCATGGGCAGGTGTATATGCCCACCTGGGTCTGGGAAGAGGTAAGGAGGCAGGTGTTCATAGGAGCTGTGGGCTTGGATGGGTTTGCTTGAGAGAGTAGGTGCAGACAGGGGTGACAGGGCTGGAATCCTGGGGAAGCTTGGCCTCATGCTGCTCCCTGGACGCAGGTGACCAGGTGCTGGGGTGGTGTTACCAACACCCAGACCCGCAGCTGGTAAACCAGCAACCCAAGCCTCAAACCCAGCTCTGTTGTTTGCTCTGTGATCAGGGGAAATTTGCCTCCTCTTACAGAAGCAAAGTGGGGTTTCCCCACTATGGAGATGAAGAAGGCATTGCATCAGCGTTTCTGTAACTGATCTGTGGGGCTTGGGGGGTTCCATGGACCTCTTCCATGGGTGATAAGAGGCAGGGAAGCATGGGACCCCATTGATCAGCCTTGCCCTCCATAAGGATTTGAACAAAATGACCGTGTGGCCAATCAAAGTTTAGAATAGAGTAAAGAGATGATACTTGAGGGTTGTTTTGATTCTAATATTCTTCAAAGACATTGTTTTTCAAAAAGGAGATGTAAATTGTAAAGACCAAATAGTCTCTGTAAACGACCTACATCTTTTCTACTCCTTATCGCTGACCAGTGGTTGTGCCACTGAACCATCTCTCATATTTATCCACTTCCCTTCCTTGGGAAATATGTATCCTATAAATCACATGGTGGGACCCCTGTCTGGGACAGCTTAAATCAAAGAAGAAATTCCAAAGGATGTAAATTCAGGAGAATTAGTGAATGGAACACATGGGTATATATGTTTGCTAGGTTTGGAATTGGCTGGGGAAATCCTCTTTTTTTTTTTTAATTGCCCACTTGAAAAGAATTTTCTCTGATGACAAATGTGGTACATGTCAGCTCCTGGGGCAGGATGAAGGGGGTTGGGAGGGGGAAAGCATCACACCCTGCCCTCTTCCTGCTCTAAGTGCCTCCAGTCTCTGTGCTCAGAACGCTGCTCTGCTCAGCTACTGAAGAGACTCACTTGTAGAGCAGACATATTTGGGTCAGCCATGTGCATTTCTGCACAAAGGCGTTCCCTTCTTTGGCACAGCCCACCTCCTACCTGGAGGGCTGACCCAGGGCCGGGAGAGCTCTGCAAAGCACAGCATGGCCGTAGCTATCTACCGAGGAGGTGAGGCCTGCTTCGTACAGTGATAGGCTCAGAGGACCCTGCAGTTACCGGGCAGTTAGTCCTATCCTACCTGACTTTCAAAATAGAATTGACTCATTGTTATTGTTTATTTTTGAAATAGAGTAAAACCTTGGTTTGCGAACATAATTCATTGTGGAAACACGCTTGTAATCCAAAGCACTCATCTATCAAAGGGAATTTCAAGAACCATTGGCTCAGTTGTGATCATGTGACATTCAGCGTCACTTCCTACTCGTACCGCAAGACATAACTCATTTATCAAGTTAAATTTTATTAGAAATGTTTGCTCGTCTTGCGGAACACTCACACAACAAATTCCTCACAATCCAAGGCTTTACTGGATTTCTCTTTTTTGCAGACCTTCCTTACTAATTCAAAGTAGCCTTGTCTGTCCAGTGTGGGCCCCCAATGAGGGTCTGTACCCTGAGTGAATGGATGAATGTGTGACAACATCTGCCTGCTTGACCCTGAAATTGTCTCTTAAGATTAAGGCGCTCTAGTGTCAGCCCAACCTGGTGACCGTGAGCTTGGCGTTTGAAGCAGGACCTTGGGCAGCCCACTTCATTCTCCCAATCTCAGTATCCTCAGCTTAAAATTCCTTCCCTTGGGGATCTCTGTGCAAAGTACATGAGCGGAGTCATAATAAAGCCCGGGGCCTGGCACCCAGGAGATGCTCAAGGCCCAAGTACCGGCAGTGATAATTCTTACTGTCACCGCATTCTTCAAAAGGTCACTTTGTTTCTTTGAAGCTTGTCTTCCTAGATGTCTCCAGGATCAAGGATTCCCACGTGTTTTGAAAATCTGTGAGCAACCAGTGCCTCAAAGCCGATCCCTTGCAGTCTGGGCTGAGTGATTACCTAGTAGCTGGTAATAATTGGTCACAGACATCCATCCTAGGGGGTTGATTAACTGGGAATCAGCTCAGCATTTTGTATTTCTTTACTGTAAGGCTTTTTGGAGTTAATTCACCCATCATTAGAAAGACAAATTTGGCCGTCCACCAGGAACCTCTGCCAAAACCATCTTTTCCATCAGGGGACTTTGAGTGAGGCTGCACTGCTGTCCCCTGGGGCACAGGAGGAAGTCCCTTTGTGGGTCTCAACTTACGGTGAGGACCCACTCACATGTGGGCGTGTGGGTGTCTGAGTATGAGTGCGTGTGACCTTGGATCTTCATCATAATCAAGGCTTTAAAGGGCATTTTGGTCCCTGTGTTTAGAAGCACAATTCTGTTCTATTCTGGAAACGTCCTCCTTATGTGCATGGAGGCCCCTTTTGGAGAGGAAAGAAATGCTCTCTCTGCTCTGTGTCGCTCACGGAGTTGCCTTTCTCCCCAGGAAACCAGGGCTCTTTCCCTTTAAAACACCCACTTTTCTCCTGATGCCTGGGTCTGTGTCTTTAAGACAATAATTGCTGAATTGAAATTTGAGACTGTTATCTTAATAACCAATTACTCAAATAACTTTGAAATTGGCTTAAATTGGCTCGTCATGCTACATTTACCTGAATCTTTTTATGGGAAAGTTAGGAACAAGAAAAAAAAAAAAAATCTTGGCGGTCTTATTTGTTTGGTATCGCCGAAGGGTCTTATCTGCAACAAGCAAGTGGAGCTGGGTCGCCGTGGCCCAGACCCCTGCCTCCTGCACGGGACTCTACCCCGGCGGGCTCCTCTTTGAGCTCTGTCCACCCAGCGCTACAGCCCCTGGGTGCTCTCATGGCCCTTTCCAAACTGAGGCACCGTTAGCAGTGAGAGATCCAATCTTTATGGGTGTCATGCTCATTAAATAAATTTCCGTCTTCTTTGCAGAAGATTTAAATTTTGTGGATTTTTTTTCCTTTTGGAAAATAATAGATGGGGTTATGTAGCTTTAATTTTCTCCCTTCCAACAGTTATGAAAGCTTAAAGGTGAGAGTCACAATCTTTAAACTAAAGGAATTCACCATTTATTAGTGGCTTGAACAGAGGACGAGAGGCTGGGAGCAGTGTACTTGGATTTTATATATAGCTATAAACCCAGTAATAGAATATTACATCTTTTTCTCTAATATAGGCTTATATGCCCTCATTTTTCTTGTAGTCTAAACTAAAGTAATGGGAGTTCTTAATGCTCTTCAAGACCATACTACCTTTTTCTGCGCTGTTAAAAACTTGCTTCTGCAAACATGTTACTGATTTTAAGTAGATCTGTGACAAGGAAAGACAGAAGGGAATGAGAAAAAAATTAGGCACCAACTTTCTGCACAGTGCAAGGACCAGCCCTATCTGAATGATTCCCCTGCCTCCCTCCACTTGGGCACCTGAAGCCTCCAGTGGCTGGATGGAAATTTCAAACACCCTCTCCACCACACACAGATGAGCATGTCCCCAACCTGGCCCTGAGGTTTTAACTTAGCATCTCTACCCTGACTAAGCAGAGGTTGGAGTTTTCGCACTAAAGTTACGACATAGAGGTGCTTTGATTTTAAGGCATTGGAAGAAAGGCAGGAAAAGAACCAGGATGGTTTCCAGGTTTGATATTGATCTCCAACCATAATAAGACGAATGGCTTTCTCCCAGCGTGCCACCCTTCTCAGAAGAAGGAGCTCTCAGAGCCTTGGGGTGCAGCGGGGAGCTGAGGGTCTGATGTACCCTGGGCTCGGATCTCGGGTCTGGGCTCCTGTGATTCGACAAGCCACTGACCAGGCAAGTGGGGTGGCGGGTCCTGGGGGTCTCTGGCCCCTGGCGTCCCCGTCTGTGACACGAGGGACTAAATGAAGAGCTGGTGGCTTGCCTCTGCTCTGACAGCTGTGGGGCACATGTGGTGAAGTGGCAGGGGCACCAGTGGGCAGAGCGGTGACCCCGAAACAGAGGCCCATTTTCTGAGGGATCCTGACAAGGCACCCGGCTGCCTGGACGCTTAGTTTCCTGTCTTTGCGGCAAAGAAAGATGATGTTTCCCACCTCCCCTCGTGTGTTTGGGAGGACGAAACGAAAAAAGTACGAAATGGAGTTTGAAAATTGTAAAGCACTCTATATGAACAGGAACTATTAGAGCCTTCATGATGCAACAAGATTTTCAACCTCATAATTTACCTCGAACTCTGGGAGGAAGTCACCCTGTCATAAAAACATCTTGGAATGGTAATCCATTATTCCCCTGTACTGGGAGAAAATTCAGAGCGGTTTCCAAAAGAACGAGATTATTATAAAACTGTAAAAGAATCTAAGTTCAAAAGCCCTTGGAAACTGCTGGACTGAGCCTTAATAATTTAAACGATTCTGCCAAAGTTTTTCTTTCTCATGGAATAAAAATGTTTTTTCGACACACCAGATAATGTGTCATAAAAACCTCAGGCAGGATCCAGACAGCGTGGAGCAGAGATTTCCCCCACTTCTGATGTTCCTTTTTGGACACCCAGCCGGGTTTCCAGGATGCTGGGGGCTACAGGGAATGCTTGTGAGCCAGAAAATCTTCCCTGGCCTCCCCCCAAGACTTCCTCATCTCCCGCTGATGTCTGATGTCACAGTTGTCCCATGACCTCATCCAGAAGGGGCTTTCCTGCTCCCTCTGCACCCCTCTCTCTTCCTGCTCAGGTCTTAGGTGACAGGTGTCACTGAGGGACCCATCTCTGGGTGGCCCTGGCCACAGGAGGGTCAGGGTCCAGGGCTGGGGAGGAACATAACTTAGGGTTTTGGAGGAGAGAGGGTACAAGAGAACAAAGGTGTCTCTCTAGCCTTCTCTAGGTTATTCTAGCTTTTTGGAAATGCCACAGTGACTTAAGATTTGCAAAAGAACACATTTTTCCCCTTTGGAATCATTTTAATATAAGAAACAGGTCTCCAATTTAATCTACAATCTAAAAGGAGAAGCCAAAGATCCTGTATACCATGAAGGACACTTCCAAAGGATTTAGGCAAACACAGTATTTAGTTTAAATATATTGTAATTTTTTTTTCTATCCACAGAAGGGCAATGATGTTGCAATACGTGCCAGTATTTATTAAAGTGCCAAACCTTTTGTAGTTTTTGCTCTGGATTCAACTAGGGAAAGTCAATTAAGAAGAGTAAAAGCCCCAGACGTGGCTTGTGAGAATCCTGAGTGAGTGACTCCTGAAAACTCTGCCAGAGCAGTGATATTCTATCAGGAGGAATTCTCAAGAGGAGGCATCCAGAGACGAGTCCCCTTCGATAGCTAGGATCTCATGAGCAAACGTAGCTGGATTCCCGATGTGTGGAGATAGAGCTGACCCCGCCAGTCCTCCAGCAGCACAGCGGACCTTGGGAAGCCCAGCACCAGCGTGGCTTCCGGGACCTGGGGTTCAGCAGGCTGCGGTGCCGGCGGGCTGACCTTGGACGACTCCCACCAGAGAGGCAAGACTCAAGCGGGCAGCTGAAGGGGGTGTTGTGGGCCACTCTGTCTCTTTGCACCCGCACCTGTAGTCCATAGACCCCCCACCCCCGCAGATCCTTGCTGCCAGTTATAAAACCACGGTTTCAGGAGACAAATAATCATGCAATTTTATTTGTGTCCATTTCACAAACGTGAACTGTAAGAGTGGTCAGGAATTTATAGTAGCCACGTCACGTTCTGAAAGTTTGCACGGCGTTGCAAGGATAGAGTTTGCCTTGATAATATTCCCTTCGTGGACTTCAGCCCCCCCCCCCATGTAAATTCTGCTGGAGCACATGCACCACGGGCCACAAAAGTGACAGCAAAGGGAGTGGACTGTGCGGCCGGCACCATTTGCTACTGAACAGCTTTGTGGCACGCTGCATGATATAGAAGGCAGCCTGTGTTAGGGACGCTTCAGGCAGGCGTGCACACGAGCTGTGACCCTGATATGCAGGTGGATGGAAACACCTAGGACAGCACTGTGTGACTGTGCTCTGATACGCAAGGGAAGTGCTCAGGGCCGGCAGGATATTCAAGGCTGTTTATCACAGCAAATCGATGCTCCTGGAGAGATTTTTAATATGGTCAATGTTTAGTTTGTAGGTTGTGATTAGGCTGAAAAGCGTGCTTTGTGATGAGACTTTTGAACATCTGATGCCAATCTGATGCATCTGATGCCAATTCAGACCCGGCTTCATTCACAAAGGGCAGTGGTAGTCAGCACTGACCCAAGAGTGATAGTCGTGAAGGCCTTGTGCACACGCTCATCCTTTCAGTGGAGAGCACACAGGGTGAAGCTTTTTCACACGAAATACTCTGCGGGGTGAGAGAAAAGGGACATAGGCTGAGATCACAATATGCCTGCAGACCCATTTTGTGTAGCACGATCCAGGGGCATGTCTCTGCGAAATATTTGGTTTCTTGAATCGCCTGAACCTGGCCTTTTAAATCAGGCAAAAGTTGGGGCACCTGAGTGGCTCAGTCGGTTAAGCGGCTGACTTCTGCTGACTTCTTCATGATCTCGCGGTTTGTGGGTTCAAGCCCAGCGTCGGGCTCTGTGCTGACAGCTCAGAGCCTGGAGCCTGCTTCCGATTCTGTGTCTCCCTCTCTCTACCCCTTCCCCGCTCATGCTCTGTCTCTCTCTCTCTCTCTCTGTCTCTCAAAGATGAATAAATGTTAAAAAAAATTAAAAAAAGAAAAAAGGGGCCCAGTCAGTTAAGCGTCCGACTTCGGCTCAGATCATGATCTCGTGGTTCGTGAGTTTGAGCCCCGCGTTGGGCTCTGTGCTGACAGCTCAGAGCCTGGAGCCTGCTTCCGATTCTGTGTCTCCCTCTCTTTCTGCCTCACCCTCACTTGTACTCTGTATCTCTCTCTCTCAAAAATAAATAAACATAAAACGTTTTTTTAAACCAGGCAAAAGAAATTGATTACATGGCATTGAGAATCGTCCCAAATTGCATCCAAATTCTGAAACAGAATATAGTTTGTTTTATTTTTCAGACCCAAATACTACTAAGTAATGGATTAAGAATCAATTCCCTATTATCTCCCAACCTGAAAGATAATTTCACCTTTCCAACTCTTCCAACTGTTGAGTAAAATATACGCATCAAAGGCAACTGGCAAAGCTAGTCTGGTTTTCAGCAAGAAATCTCCTCAAAATTTCTGGACCACATTCAGACCAAATGTCCAGATGCCAAAGTTTGGGGATAATCCCAATAATATGTGGTGTACAACTAGGATATTCTTACTTGGTAGTTTGGGGAAAAAAGAAAAAAATAAAGGTGAGAAATAGCCTGTTTTAGGCTTTTGCTCTCCACACCGAGTCCAGAGTATCTTCATAAAAGATTATGGACAATAGCATTACTCTTACTGATCCAAAACAATTATTTTAACTGTTAATTTAAAAAAATGTTACGTTTAAATGAATGTATCGAACAGAGATGTGAAGGTAGAGGATTGAGGAGGAGGACAGTAGGAGCTGTTGCCAGACGTGGCCTGTGCCATGTGGTTAAATCTAAATGCGTGATGGGGGGATCGTCAGGAGACGCACGAGCTTCTGGAAATAGAAGAGACATGGAGAAAAGAAAATTCTAATAATAATCTCGAAATAAAGTAATAAATTACCCGGCAAACCTAGGAGCCGGTGGGAGCTGTGAAGGGGGACATAAGTCATTCCCAGGGTCTCATCCGGGGAGGAGAGGGTAGGAGAAGTGATTGAGGGGTCACGGAAGAAATGGAGGGACAGAATATCTTTGGGGGAAGGACATGGATGCTGTTTTCACATGGTTTTAGAGAAATATTTGTCTGGTGATGGTTTCCAAAGAAGGGGGGGATTCTCAGCCAGTCTCAGCCGGAAACGGAGGGCATGCTCAAAATGGGAACTTTGAGAAATGTCCGATGAGGGACAAGCAGGGATATTGCAGTGCCCCAGGGAGCGGTAACTCCCGTGCAGCTCCCCAGCCCGGACGTGAAGGACGAGGGAGTGGGGTTAGCAGGACACAGAACCAAACGCAGAGCTGGGAGAACAGAGTCTCCAAAGTATGGAGGGTGCTTCTTGGCAGGAGCTGAGGTCTTTCCTCAAAAGGCTCAAACTGCCTTTGGGCAGCTGCAGGTGAGTGTGGGGAAGCCATGAGCTGAGTGTGCTCACCCTCCCTCCAGTTTCCGATTTCCAGCCAAAGCCCCGGTTGCCCAGAGCTAACCAGAAACCCTGGAGCAAAGGAGCCTGATGATGTGGTCCATCCAGCTCAGCCCCTGGACACAGGGCACAGGGATGGAGACAGGCTGGGGGCAAGTGTGAGAGGCCCAGCACAGGTGACCGACAGTGAAATACAAGGCAGAGCAAATGTCCAAATCGTCAGGGGCCGGGAACTAGATCAAAGCAGCAAAAATAAAGGAAGAAAAAGAAACAGTGTACATGTATATACGCACATGTTCACATACATACATATATGTGTATGCATGTATATACATATATACATCTATGTCTTGAAACAGAAGAGATAACGCAAAGGAAATTGTAATCATAATCTCGAAATAAAGTGATAACACATTTATATAAATATATCTACCTATGCAATAAATCCAAGAAAATCATGCTACATGCTATACTTAGAATCGAATTCTTTCCCCTAACGTAAGAAAACCCCTGTCTTACAGGGTCAGCCAGCCGAGCCTCCTGTCTGATGCCTTTCTCTCCCCTTGGCCTCTGGTCTCCTCAAGGTCCGCCTTTCCCTTTTTGCCAAATCTAGCACAGCGCCTGGCACACAGCTGTTTGCAAGGTGCATTGGCATTAAGCGCCTCTCTCCTTGGAGACCCGGTGACGCAGTGGAGCCCCCGCCTCTGGCTGCAAGCGTAGAGAACATCGGTTCCCCAGTTCTACGGGTGCTGACAGTTTTCCTAAGAGAATCCCCTCCATGTCCTGTTTGCACATGGTCGGTAAGGAAGCAGAGGGAACAGATCCACAGTTTGCTGGACTGTGAAGCTTTCCCGGAATTTGACACGTTACGATTCATGTGAAGAGAAACGTAGACTGCTTTTATTTGTAAGTAGCCCTGTTTGCTCACCGCACCTCTCATGCTGATTAGTAGGCGGGGTGGGGGGGGGGGGGGGGGGGGGGGGGGGGGGGGTGGAGGTGACTAAATAACCAGTCCAGTCTTAGGCCAATTCAGACCAAGAGGTTTAAAGGAGCAATTTAGGCTGTTCCCAGGGCTCTAGGAGAAGAATAATCAATCTCTCCGAAGCTGCCCTCCCCTCCTCCTCTCCCTCCCACCCAGGGGTCTGCGGAGGGGCATGATGGAGAAGATTCACGGCCTTGACCGTGACCTTGCCGTCCGTGTGGTCTCCAGAGCACCATGCTTCTCCAAGTGTGGCCATCCCTGTGAGCTTGTCTGCATCTGGCGGTGGGGCCTCTCTGGCTCCTGCTGGTGCTGAATAGATACTGGAACCAGGATGTCCCTGGCAGCTCCCTCCCAGGGCCCCAAACAAGACAGAGAACAAAAACCCCTTCTGCAGTGGACTGATATTTATATTTATGCCCCCCAAATTCATATGCTGGAACCCAATTCCCAGTGGGACGGTGTGAGTAGTTGGGACCTTTGGGGGGTGTTAGGGTCATGAGGGTGGAGGAGTCACAAATGGGGTAAGTGCCTTATAAAAAAGACCCCAGAAAGCTTCTAGCAACTTCTACCGTGTGAGGACACAGGGTGGCTCTCTATGAACCAGGAAGAGGCTCTCAGCGGACAACAAATCTACTGGTACTTGACCTTGGACTTTCCAGCCTCCAGAACTGTGAGAAATACATTTCTGTTTTATAAGCCACTCCATCTGTGATATTTTGTTATAGTCGCCTAAACCAACTCAGATCCCTTCAGGGAGGCCCCTGAACTTCTCAGAATTAAGACAGAGACCTACTCAACCCTCTTTGCTGCCTTGGCCCCCATCTGTCCCCCAGAGCTGGCAAGGGGCAGGGTTTCTTTCTGCTTTCCCTTTGTTGCATCCTGTCCCATCAGAGATGGCCTAGTTCTGTCATGGGCAGGTGGCCACGGCCCTCAGCTCAGGCTGAGTCCCTCAAGGTCAGTTTGGATAGGCTGCTCAGAAAAATCTGGCGAACGCCCTTCCCCCACAGTTGTCCCACTGGCAGAGCTCTGGCCTGGGGGGACCTCATCTTCAGCTGCATGCCGGGACCTGGAGATGACCAGCTCTGCTTTTCTCCTTCTGGTGACGGATCGCGATGACGCATCAGGTGGGAGGGTTCTCCAGGCAACCACGGAGAAAGCCATAAAAAACGTGGATGTGAGTAGTTGCCGTATTCTTACAGCTGGGTTTGGAAACATCTTTGGCTCCTCTCACATCACCGTTTGCCTTACCTGGCTACCGTTGTTAAGCAGGCCTTGGGCTTATCCCCGTCACAGAGTGGAGGCTGGGGACTGAGCGAAGGCTCTCCTGGGTTAATTTCACTATCCTCACTTTCCCCCAGAGTTCCTGAGAGCAGTGCCTTTGAGGTTGACTTAAAGTCAAGGGGAAATAGCTAAAATATCATTGCAGAGAGTTCAGGCGTAGCCTTTGCATCTTCAGACGCCGAGCAACACGCTTTCAAAACAAGGGCTCCATGTGTGTGTCTGCAGGGATACGGGATGCAGATAGTTAAGAACTTCAAATGGTGACATTCTAGGAAAGAAAACAACAACAACAACAACAACAACAACACCAAGGATGCTTGCTGTGTGTTAATTTGTAAGCAATGAATACAAGATTCTATTATCGATTAAAAAAAAGAAAGGAAAGGAAAACCAAGGTGAAGGTTTGCGGTGGAAGGAGGGAGGTTCTGTCTCAGAAATTCGGAGTGGTGGCTAATAATGAGGGGCTGGCATGTGCTGAATGAAAAGCAGCTCCCACTCGCCATGGCTTCGATCTGTGCTGTGGCTTTGGCTTTGTTTTCTTTGTAAGCAAAAGGCCTCCACTCCCTGGTCCTCCGTATCACCCTCCATTGCTGCAGGAGGCATAATTGGCCCTTCACAGCACTGTCAGCATCCCGGACATTAGCATGAAGTGACACAACATGGTGTAAATAATACTGATGCCCATGTCCACAGCACATTAGCTCTATTAACCTTTTAGCTGAGCTGGGAGCACTGCCATTTTGTGTCCCCCCGAAACAGTCAGTGATGTTCCATTTCATACACGAAAACTCAAAGCACCTGTGTTTAATTTTCATCCAGAGCCTAGTTTTCATTTCTGAGCTGCAAAACTTCCGTGCTCCTGGCCCCTACGATGTCAGAAATGCACAGTGGCAGACTGGCACATTGAGCTATTAATAATTTGCTATATGTGTTACAGATGTTGCATAAATGAACGGTGTTCTATCACTATTTCTTGACATTGGGGCCCTTGGGGTGGCGGGCTAAGACCCAGATCTGTCTACAACCTGCCTGTTCTGGAAAGAAAGGGGGGAAAAAAAGTGGCCCCTTCGAGCAGAATCACATTCCAGTTTGCAGAGCCAATTTTTCAGATGTTCTCTCTTTCCTGTTCCTTGTTCCTCCACTCAGACCTCATCTGGCCACGATGAAAAATGATGTGATGCAATTTTTTATTCTGCGTTTGACACTCTTATGGAAGGCAATGTGGTTCATTGCTTCCAAACTCCAAAAAGGTCAACAATGAAGAACACAATTTTTGGAAGCAGCCCAGGAAAAACTTTCAAGCCCAGAAAACAAAACTGCTAATTGTTACCCCTTCTGCTGCTATTAAAGCTTCAGAGGAGTGCTGAGTATGTTTCATGAGCACATACTTTTCCATTAGAACCTTATTGAGCGACCGGGTGAAGTATATACCAAGTGCCCGGCTGAAAATGGACACTAGGTTTAAATTTTGACAGTAAGCAGCTGTAGGATTTCTTAAACTTAATTCAAATAATGAAATCAATAGGTTATGCTACAGTTTCAAGTTTCCCCAAACAAATTTATATGAAAAATGATATTAATTTATCTGAGATTACTTCAGCCAAGAAATAGATTTTTCTCTGTCACTTCTGAAGGGTAGGGAAGAAAAAAAAATCTGAACTATTACAAAAAATGGAGCTTGGGTAGTTGAGGGATCTAATAAACAAAATGTGCCTTTTCAATTTAGATTAATCATGATTGCCCTGTTTACCCATTCTGCGGCCATGACGATTTTTGAAATGCTAATAAATTAGATTTCTTTTTACCCCCCAAGTTCGGAAAATGGTTCTTTCCAAACAAAATACATGTGTGGGCAGCATGCCCAAGGTTTTCCTCCTCTCTCTCTCTCTCTCTCTTTTCATATAAACTTTTAAAAAATGCCACACAGCGGTGAGCCCTCTATTGTATAATTCCAGTATGACTAAAACCTGAAGGTTAGCAATCCAAGTTTAAGCCAAATGGTGCCAGATAAAATTCCAATTTAGACACAGTTCCAATTCACACCGCTTTCAGCCCATAACCTTCCCTGAACAGTACAGCCAAAAGATTTAATAGTGTCACCAGTAGGGCACGCATAAATAGCAACTTTTATTGGTCACTATTTTGGAAATGTCAAGAGGGCTGCAATATGGTTCTGGTTTGCGCTCAGCATTCGCTTTACACACCTCTCTGGACCTTGGAAAACGCTTTTTCACTGTGACGTATTACAATGCTGTGTGAAAAAGCGTTTTCGCTCTCGAGACTTCTGATGTGGGATTTGGCAAAGCGTTTCCTGGTAGCATCCACTAATCCACACCCCCTTGTGGTCCCTCACGGGCAGAATGCCTGGCCTCATTGCCTCCGGACCAACAGGACCCTTGTCCCCCCAAGAGCCCCATTGTCTAGGTTGAGAGAGGAGGGCCGTCCCTGGAAGGGTTCACGTAGTGCCATCTGTAAAAACAGGCCGCTGGGGTCAAAGCGGATTAGAGCATCTGGAAAATGAGACCTATCTGGGACACGAGACAGACCTCAGCAGGAGGGCATGGCGGACGCAGAAGGAAGGGCGTCCCAGGTGAGAAGGTGAGGTGTAGGTAGGGGTGGGCGTTCCGTTCAACACATAGATGAAGAATCGATCACGAGCACTTTTTCAAAGGAAATTCTTAGTCCTTATGGTGCGTATTCTGTTTGCAAGAGCGAGAAGTTGCCATCACTCAGAAACGTCACCTTTGGAGACACGTTTAGCTCAGATTCTGCACTGTTTGCAGAAATGCTTTGATTCTACTCTACGTTCTGCGGTCCAGGAAGGTCCGGGAAATCCAAGGATCGGGGTAGAGGGGTAGACTCATCTGTTATTGTCCTGTTTCCTGGAAGGAGTGTTTCAGAGTGGGCCTCTGCATGGATGGAGCCCCGAGCTCCTTGAGATACACTGGCGGGGCCTTGGGTGTCAGAGGGGGTGGGTCCTGCCATTGTGGGTCCTGCTGTGTCTTCCAGACTAACGATTTCACTACAGTGGTAGGAGTGAGCCTTACTGGCAAATTTCAGTTCCCGGTGCTGCTTGCTGGGGACCCACTCGCCACCCTGTCTGTGGACATGCTCTCAAACCTCAGGGTCTGTGGGCACGAGCGAGGGGCCGTGATAGTCTCAGATGGGCCGTGCAACTGGCCCAGGGTCTCTGCACTCCTCTAGCACCATGCTCCGAGGGCTCAGCCGGCCTGGCCCCCCTCCGGCCTGCTGTGAACGGCCCTCGCTTTCTGTGTCAGGCTAGCTGGGCACGCTTGAGGGGGACGCTGGCTGGAAAAACCCTGCCCCCCCCAAGCCTGCATGGAAACAATCCCCAAAGACAACCTCAAATATAAAACCGATCTAGAAGGAAGGCCTGTCTTGTTGAAGGAAACCTGAGAGCTTTTTCCTATTGCCAAGTCAGCCCGGTTCCTTCTCCCTCATTTATTGGTGACTTTAACAAATGTTTTAAACCAAATTTAGAACAGCTGGTTTTGCAGAAACTGCTGGAATATAAAGAGAATGCTTCGTTTGGTGCCATACCCAAATAAACAGGAGTTTAAACCTGAAGATCTGAAGAAGCCAGTCTGGCCTCGGGTGGCTCTGGTTAGTGAAAAATTGGCCTTTGTTCAAGAGGGATGACGTAACCTTGCCAGGCTGAGCTACCTCGGGTGTTATTTTGCAGTGAGTGTGAATTAGTAGATGCCATGACTCCAAGACCTGGATGGTTTTCCTAAAATGTGCATGTGGACCCAGGCATAAAAATGACACGGGCAGAAATTCTGACAAGAGAAGTCTCTCAAAGGCGGTGGGTGGGGTGGGGGGGGGGGTCAGAACAATCCAGAAATCTCTACCTTGTACTAGGTGTAATTACGGGCTTTGTTGTTGGTTTATCTGTGCCTGGTATGCACGTCTTTTTCCCCGGCCATTCTGCTGTAGGACCGTTTCCTTCTTCCTCATCAGAAAATACGGTTTTAGTTTTTGCTGCCAGAATTAAAACAAACAAAAGCTTCCCTGATCCTCAACGTTTTCACTCTGGAGGTGAGCTCCTGTGTCTGAGCTCTGCCCCCCCACCGTTCGTAAGTGCCAGGGAGGGCAGAACTATTCCTTGCTTCTGTTTTTTATTAAAATAAAAAAGCCAGCTTGCAATCATGAGAGGGAAAGGATTTCTCCCCCAAATATGATTTCTCATGGTATAATTCTGGTTTCTATTCCCCTAGCAGCACTTACTTGTTAATATGCCAGATATCAGGGAGCAGGGATCACTGAAAACATGTTTATTAACATATTAAACTCAGCGAAAGGACCCAGGGCCAACGCTCTGCTGGTCAGAAGGACCCAGGCTTCTAAATGAAGCCACATGCCACAGACCAGGCCACCCCAGAACTGTTGCAGCAAGGGGCTGGGTCTGAAACGCAAACACCAACCGCTGTGGGGGCGTTTAAAGTGCCCACTTAAAATCAACACTGAAATGCTAACTAATGGTGTCCTGTAAACTTAGGAAGCAAATTCCCGGTCCCCGGCTTGGGAAACACATAGGGCACAGAGAGGGCTGGTGCGGGGGCCCAGCCTTCATTGAGTGGGGTCACATCCACGGATGGCATGCGTCCGGGGTCGAATGAATGCTCACAACTGCCCAAGCACAGCCAGACAGCGCACCAGACTTCTGGTTCTGACTTCCAGGCCCAGAAGAGGGAAGGGTTCCTCCGCATCTTGTTTTTGTTCTGGAACATAAAAGCAAATGTCTCAGAACCCAAGCACCTTTACTTTGTAGAGTTCAATGCTTTCGCTCTTTCAGTTTTCCTTAAGTAGTGACAAGTTTCCTCCGCTGACAGGGTTATTTCACAGGGTGGTAAACATTCCAGTTTTGAGCAGGGCCAGATAGGCCACTGGCAAACAGCACCATCTGCAAACGGGCACACGGTAGGCCCGGCACAGATATGGTAAACATGCGACTGCAGTAAGAGTGCTTTCAAACTCACCCGGCAAGGATGAGCAGGTGGCCTTGGTCACCTAACACTTTGATCTCGCTTCTGCCAGTAGGACACGGCCCCCAGTATGGGTGTATGAGTGTATTTTTTAATATGTATATTCTGTAATATATGTATATATATATTCATATATTTATGTATATATTCTGTAGGATATATATTTTAGAACATACACAAAATGAAATTTCCAAAAGCATGAGGTACAAAACATATAAATAGAATTTCTAGTATTTTCTTCCTGTAGCTTATTGTATCATCTTGACCCTTGATCTGGAGATGGCTGTTCTAGAACACCGAAGTCTGAGCTGGGTTTTTTTTCACACCATGACCTCCAGTCTGATGTCAAGCTGCTGATGCATTCTGCTCCTCTAGGCTTCTGTTTCCCTATCAGCAGATTGAAGTAATTGGGGCAGAGGAAGGGACCAGGGCTTCAACTAGACCACTCCTACTTTAGACTTTATCCTTTGTTCTTTCTCCCCTTCCTTCCTTCCTTCCTTCCTTCCTTCTTTCCTTTCTTCCTTCCTTTTTGCTTTCTTTTTCCCTTTCCTGCCTTCCTTCCTTCCTTTTTGCTTCCTTCCTTCCTTCCTTCCTATCTATCTATCTATCTATCTATCTATCTATCATCTATTTATATCTATCATCTACCCATGGAAGCCATGAAAATGTTTCCAAACTGTGTTCAGCTATGGAGAAGAACTTAGTTTACAAATAATAGGACTAAACCATCTCAATCATTTTGAAGGTGATAGGACTGATTTCAGTGTTTTCCAAAGATCTGATTGAAAGATATCTGAAAAAATTCTCTCTGGAGGTTATTTCCAAAGGAGGCTCAGGATTGGAACTGACTAGAAGCTCCTTAGTTTCAGGGGGCAGGAACCCCACTCAAGCAGCTGAAGCCCATGGGGGTGCTGGTTATAAGAGCTCTGGGGATCCAGGAGCAGGGATGTGGCTGGTCCTCATGCACACCTGGAACCCTGGGGACTGTCTCCATCTATCACCTAGGCTCGTCCTTCGTGCTGTGAGTGCATCAGCTTTCTCTGTGTCTGGTGATGGAGAGGAAACATGGTTGCCAACAGCTGGTACATGTCACAACATACAGCTTCAGCCAGTGTTAGGGGACTGGCATCTCTTTCCTGGATTGGAAGTTCCGAGAATATGTCTGATTGGCTGGGGAGAGACACCCAGCCTGGACCAAACCGCTGTGTCCATGACGTTTCTAAGGTAACCATCCAGGTGGGTGTGGAAGGGAACTTTCCCATAAGACAGATAATTCCCTAAGTGTCTACCAAAGGAACTTTGAACAAATGCCCATTTTCAGGCTCCACTCTAGAAATTCTGATTCAGTCAACCTGGTGTGGGGCCTGGGGATGGGCAAGATAAAGACAGAGTGAGAGGAAGACATCAAGACAGAGAAAGGGAGGAGGGTAGAGGTGATGGATGAATGGATAAATGATAGATAGATAGATAGATAGATAGATAGATAGATAGAGGCAGAAACAAATATAGGAATACAGAAGTCAAGATGTCACCAAATGATTCTAACCTGTAATCTGTAATTTTTAGGAACCAGGATGTAGCCAGCTCTGCACAAGCCTGCCAGGCATCATCATTGATGGCGATGTTCCTACATCCTCTGCTGTCTGAGATGACCAGGCCCTTGGCTACTGTTTGCCCATTGGTTTGCCCTTCCTGAGGCTCAAGATCCGTGACTGAGACCAGCCAAAGGGATTGGCTTTTCCAATCCCATGAAGTTGCTCCTGAGACACACTCATTCTGTGACCTTCTGCAGCTCACCAAGTTGGGCGTGTTGCACAGAATCACAGTTAATCCTAAGCTGAGACATGTGAGGTGATGGCAGAACCGCCACACGCCTGTTTTACGGGCAAGGAGACGGAGCTTCTGTGGAGGTAGATGATCTGCCCATGGCTACCCACATCTTCCACGATCTGCGCAGAGGTCCCTCCGGGCTCTCGTCACACCCGCAGGTCCAGGGAGCTTCACGCTTCTATCTAATTCCTCAATATGCTGCCATATTCAGATGACTTCAGGCAGTGCTTTGTTTGTGGCTGGTATTCGTCTCTCCCTCCAGATTGTCAGCTTTTTGGAGCAAAGCCTGGTCCAGCTCAGTTTTGGGCCCCCAGGCCCCTCCCGCCACCCCATGCTGGATAGAATCCAGAATCTATCCGTTCTAGATAGAGTGGGGTTCCAGGTTTTGCATGGGGCTACTGGAAGGTCACTGCTTTGCCAGGTTGTGCCAACTGCCGAAGTCCAAGTTTCTTAAATCTCTCACTGGCAGGGAGCAGGTCAGTTATAAAGCATCTGAAACGGTCCAAGCACAAAGACTCCCTCTAGGTTGAGTTTAAAACATGTGTCTGTGCGGGCCATTCTGGACACGTGCTCTCGAGCTGCTGCCACCCAGGGCCACCACCCGGGCATCCAGAAGGCCCAGTGCTGGCCCAGGGTACGGGTTGGGTCATACCTCTCTTCAAAACCTCCTTGTCTCCATAGTGCCTTTCGCAAAATCAACACAGAAAATGAAAATGACTGAACGTGGACCTTTTCCTTCAGCTCTACAGCGGAAATGATGAAATTCTCGTGATTACACTTGACATTTTAGGCATTTTAATTGTATAAAATTTTGCTGCCCTGTGTTAAAAAGTTCTAACTTTATAACCAAGCATACCTAAGCTATTGAAACAATTGAAAAGGAACACCAAGGTCAAAGAAAGGTGAAGTACAAGCATCATACGTGTGTAAACCATACCCTAGGAACAGAGTGATTCTGGAAAAGGCCATCCAGCTATGATCTTTTGACACAAAGTCAGAGAGCAGAGGGCCTGCCAGAGGAGCACCCAGTCCAAATGCTTACTTGGAGTTGTCAAGAGAGCAATCTGCCAGCCCCATCTACCTGCATGAACCTCTACCTTTCTAGGGGGAGAGGGGGCCCCAAGACTTGTTTGCCAGCAAGGCCTCTGAAAGGCCAGGTGTCCCAGGCCAGCCACGCTTCGTGTGGTTGATGCTGTTTACAGGGTGTGTGAGCCAGTGCGGGGCCAACAGTGGCTGCTTTTGCATCCGGTTTAGGGGCCAGAGGGCCAGTGGTTAGTGTAGAATGTTCTAGACATCCAAGGTGGAAGGGATTTTGAGGCCTCAGAAACGTGGGAGTTTACCTTGGAAAGTGCTGCTTTGGTAAAAGATATTACTAACAAGATATCAAAATGGAAACTTTCCCCCTTCAGTTTCGATTTGGTAGATTTACAATTTTTGAAGTGAGTGTGTGACAGATTGCCACGTGCAGAACTCACAAAGGATGTGGCTAAGAGCAGGTTCTCTCCATTTTGGACACTCAGCCGGATTAAAGATACAGCGTTGTAATCGGAGACTTGGCACTGGGAGTAGAGTTTCCCTGGAAAGAGTGGTGCCACTCAGTGGGTCCTCTCCCATCTGCTTCTTGAAGGTGGGACCACTGCCCGTTGAGGCGAGGCCTCTGTGAACCTGCACAGACCCTGGCGCTGTGGGTGGTGGACACTCGTCTGGTCCTCCCTGGCGGAGCTCAAGGGAGGCTGAGCCACCAGGCTGGGAAGTGGTGGGCAGAGAGCATGAGCCGTTGCCCTGCCGGGGAGTAACTCCTCCCCCTCCGCTGTGGCCAGAGGCTGGGACTGTGGGCACCAGATGTGGACTCCACAGAAAGAAGGAAGGAATTCGAGCCTGGCGTCCAGCATTGCACGTTGCCAGGAGCTCTGCCCTGACAGGCAGCAGGAGCCCGCCTTGGATGGAATGCCAGGGGGTCCTTGGCTGAGGGAGGTCGGAGGCAGGTGGCCCTGGCACAGCACATTCACCCTCACCTCTAACCCAGAGTCCCAAGGAAGCTGTGACAGTCACCAAGGGAGGTGTACATGTTCCATTAGCACCTCAGATGACATGACCAAAAGATTGTGTGTGTGTGTGATATGTAAATATGTACCATGTATATATATATATATATATATATATATATATATATATATATATATGTGACATTATGATACACACAAATATATACAGCCAATACGCACATTTAAGTGAGCATATAGAAATATATACACATAAACATGCTTTCAGGGTGGTCACATGACCAAAAGTACTTAGATCCTTGGGCATCTCTCTCTCTTCTGAATCAGTTCCCACAGCAGGAGAGGAAAACTCATTTCCCCTCTATCCTGAGTTTTTCGCTGAGGTCGTTTGCCACAGAAGACAGGTAACAAGAGAAAAACAAGGGAAGCTTTATTACCACATCTACCTCCAGGGAGACATGGGGAGGTGCCCAGGAAGCAGAGTAGAAGTAAATAGCACTTTCAGCTGAAGACAAAAGATGGGGGGGGTGGTGGGAGGGAGGGGGGACCACTTAACTGGAAAAGCCAGTTAAGTTTTGCACCTTCTCCTCAGATAAGGGTTTCTTGTGATTTCAGTGTCTTTCTCTTCCTGGTGTGAAGAGGGAGGTGGAGATTTTTTAATATGAATTTCCCTTACAAAGGGGTAACTTCGAACTCTTTTTCAGAGCTTCTCCTGTACCTGCAGTCTCTCAAAAGAATCAGCTCCAAATACGCTTTAAACTAAAGAGGCACGTTTTGGGGTACCGTATTCCTCTGCCTTTCACCATCAAAAATATGGTTCCCGGGACGCCTGGGTGGCTCAGTCCACCAGTTAGGCAGTGAAGCATCTGACTCTTGATCTCAGCTCAGGTCATGATCTTACAGTTTTGTGAGTTTGAACCCCTCATCAGGCTCTGCTCTGACCCTGCAGAGTTTGCTTGGGCTTCTCTCTCTCTCTCTCTCTCTCTCTCTCTCTCAGCCCCTCCCCTGCTCACACTCCCTCTCAAAAGAAATTTAAAAAAACTTAAAAATAGATGGTTCTGCAAGGGAACTGCGTTTCAGTTGTAATGCATGCGATATGACCCACGATTGCTGTATGTGCAATATACACACAAATACATGGTCATATAATCCTTATTATATGTAATTTATATGTTAATAATATTTAATTAATATATTTAATTCTCGTTAAAATGCATGCAGTGGAAGAATGAGTTTAGAACTGAAATTCTAAAAAAAAAAAATAAAGCTCATGTCCCACCTGAGAAGGGGCATTGGTGATCTTGAAATGAAGAAAATGGCGTATGTAAAACAACAGGGCCTCAAAGGGAATTGCAACGTTTGGAAAACGGCAAATATTATCAACATAGAAACACTCCTATTAATTATCAAGGTTGGCTTTGGGCGTGAGCCAAGATGGGTCAGGTCAGGGAAATTTTGAGCTAGGGAAGTAAGGCATGACTGCTTGCGACCCTGGGCGTATGGGTCCATAGCCTCGCAGTTAACTATTTATTTTGAAATAATTATCCGTTCTCAGAGAGTTGCAGAGATAACACAGCGATGCCCTGTATGCTTCACCCAGCTGCAGCCGACAATAGCTTACATGGAGCACAATAGCAAAACCAGAAAATGAACTTTGGTACAAGCCACAGACCTTATTCGGAGTTTGTCTTACATGCCGTTCTGTGTGCATGTGTTTTGGTGTGTGCAATTTGGCCACATGTGTGGGTTGGTGTGATAGCCGCAGTCAAGCACAGAACTCCTCCCCTTCGACGAAGATCTCCTTGGTGCTGTTGCTTTGCAATCATATCCATGCTTGCCCCCTCCCCGCACAGCACTAGGCTGTTCTCTGCAATCTGCTTAGCTCGAGAATAGTTCCTAAGCGGAATCCAACGCGTAGAACCTTTTGCGATTGGCTTTTCTCACTCTGCGTACCGCCCTCGAGGTCCATGTGAGTTATGGCATCTATCGGTTGTTCCTTTTTATTCTTTTATCGTTCCGTGGAATGGGCATACACCAGTTTGTTCACCTACATTCACCCACTGAGGGACATTGTTTCCAGTGCTCGGCTCTTATAAAACAAAGCTGCTGTGAACACTCATGTTCAGATTTTTGTGTGGACAGAGTTCTCATTTTTCTGGGATATATGGTCAGGAATGTGATTACTGGGGCATCCAATAAGGTTGGCTTTTTAAGAAACTGCCAAACTATTTTCCAGAGAATTCGTGCATTTGCATTTCCCATAGGAATGGATAGGAGATCCAGGTTCTGTGCATCCGAGATGGCACCTGGTATTGTCGCAATTTTTACCTTTAGCTACTCCGATAGATGTGCAGTAATCTCTCCTTGTGGGTGTACCTTGCCTTTCCCAAATGTGTGATGATGTTAAACATATTATAATGTGTTTGTTTGCCATCCATATATCCTCTGTGGTGAACTGTCTGTCTTTTGTCCATTTTCTCATCGAATTATTTGTATTTTTGTTGTTGAGAAGTCTTTATAGGAGTCCTTTGTCACCTATACGTTTTACAGATACTTTCTCTTGAAATATATCAAGTCTGTATCTTGAATTTTCATCCTCTTGATGGAGTCTTTTGTAGCATTAGAGTTTTAAATTTTGATGAAGTCTAATTTATCAAAGTTTTTATTTGTCGATCATGGTTGACCATAATGTCAAAGAATACTCCTTTCCTGGTCCTGTGGCTGAAGAGGAAAAGCTTTCCTTGGGCCTGTTTTTCTGTTATCTATAAGGATTTCAGGATGGCATCCTTCACCAGTGCCTCACTCAGCACTTATAGGAAGTGAACAAAGAACCCGAACACTCACCACTGTGTTGTCTCTCAAGGCCCAGGTCCCCAGCCAGTCATGTTGTTCTTACACCTTTCGTCATATGCCCCTTTGACACACCATGTCAGTGGAGGGGCAGAGAGAAGGAGACACAGAATCCGAAGCAGGCTCCAGCTGCTTGAGCCTGACATGGGGTTCAAACTCACGAACCACGAGATCATGACCTGAGCTGAAGTCGGACGTTTAACTGACTGAGCCACCCAGGCTACCCAACATTGAGTTTTTGTGGAGCAAGTGTTTTCTGGAACAAATCTGTTTTGATCAATTCAAAATAAAAGTAGAAACACTTGAAATATGTAGCCGTTGTACAGACAGTTGGTCAGGGAATTATTTCGCAAAATTATTTTCATCAAGATTCATTCTAATTAATTCTAATTTCATCAAAATTAATTCTCCCACGTAAATTTTGCAGTCAAGCTAGGATTCACAGAGCAGTATTTTTGTCCACAGATATATATATTTTACTAATTTTAGCTTTTGCCGGTGTATACTTTCTATTTGCAGTTATCACATTTTTCAACTTCAATATTTTCCAGATCATTTTTACAGACTTGGGTCTGCCAAAAGATTTCAATTCTTCTGACAGTTTCACCATGTACGTTTTAGCCACTGTCACTTTTATTTCATGCTGATTTGTTTCTGCCATAAGAATCATCATGAACTGAATGAAGTTGGTCTCTCGTGCCTATTTCTTATCTGATCCTTGAGAAAATAATTTTCCCCAAATATTCCAGGATGGCTTGACTGTTCAGACTGGACAGCCTTTTCTTTTCTCTTTTCTTTTCTTTTTTTTCTTTTCTTTTCTTTTCTTCTTTTTTTCTTTTCTTTTCTTCCCTTCCCTTCCCTTCCCTTCCCTTCCCTTCCCTTCCCTTCTCTCTTCTCTTCTCTTCTCTTCTCTTCTCTTCTCTTCTCTTCTCTTCTCTTCTCTCTTCTTTTCTTTTCTTTTCTTTTCTTTTCTTTTCTTTTCTTTTCTTTTCTTCTCTTCCCTTCCCTTCCCTTCCCTTCCCTTCCCTTCCCTTCTCTCTTCTCTTCTCTTCTCTTCTCTTCTCTTCTCTTCTCTTCTCTTCCCTTCCCTTCCCTTCCCTTCCCTTCCCTTCCCTTCTCTCTTCTCTTCTCTTCTCTTCTCTTCTCTTCTCTTCTCTCTTCTTTTCTTTTCTTTTCTCTTCTTTTCTTTTCTTTTTTCCACTATCTAAATAAAGATAAACCCAACCTGTATCCTCAGCGTTCTCCAGAAGCCACGTGCCCTCTGCAGTATCTCCGGGCTCTACCCAGGACCGAGTGAAGGAGGGACAGAGGACTGAAGGAAGGGCCAGCCTCACCCCAGAGGGAGGAGAAAGTCGGGGAAGGGGCTGGTCTGTAACCAGCGGAGGAGGGGCTGCAGACTGTGTGCGTGGGGCAGGTGTCGGGAAAGGACGGGAACATTTCCAGGAGCGGGTGAGCCTAGGTGAGCCTAGGGTACTGGCATAATGGAGGCGCCTTTGACAACACAGGGAAATCCAAACTTGTGCAATCACCGTTTCCTTACACGCCCGGCCTCCTCGTGCACGTTGCCCTCACGAAGCCGTGCGCACACCTTCCACTTTGCCACAGGTACGTCCTGTCACCACGCTGCCGCCCTGTCACGCTGGTATGTCACTCTGAAGGGAGCTGCTCCGTGTGCCTCTCATCCAGACAGCGCCTTCATCCAGGAGGCAAATCGCCTCTGATGGCAGCGGCTTCAGAAGCGCCAGCTCTGGTTGCCAGGAGCAATGTCGCCCGCTGACATTTTCCTGGCAGGGCCTCCGTGATTGTCAGCAGGGCTGCCTGGCTGGGCCCGTGGGCTGGCAGCAGAGGGCTCTTCTGACATGTGCTCCTGGTGGAGGCCCCTCTTCCAGGGTGACGAGGGCCGCGGAAGAGGAGGTGTGCCGCAGAGCAAGCACGCAACCGCGCTGCGCAGGGTTCCTGCAGGGCGCCCCGCCCCGCTGTCCTCGGGCCTCCCCTCTGCCAGAGCAGCACAGGGCCAACCCGGCCACCGGACCCAGAGGTCTGGAAGGCCGGAGCCCCCTTGAGGAAGCGTTCTCGCCGGCTTGTGCTTCTCGCTCGCACAGTGACCTGCTTGGCCCGGAAGAGGAGGGGGGTACAACCCAACAGCCCTAATCTCCCGTCTCAAGGCACCGCTGCGAATCCCGGCCGTGCCTTCAGCTGCAGGGCTGGGGCGTCCTTGTCGGAAGTAAACACCACCAGGGCATCGGGGGTGAGGCTGTGACGCTTGGCTTTCCTGCACTTTGGTAGAAAGGAAGATGGCAGACGTTTCCTTGGCTCTTCCGACTCCTGGCCAGCACCACCTCTAGCGGCCCTCCACCCCTCCGGACAGGTCTGGCTCTATTCACCTCCTAGACCTCAATACGTGCTCTGTATCTCCTCTTGCCTCCCTTTACACCCCACCCTTGGGGGCTCTCTGCTGTCTCCTCTTGAGTGACACCCGTGCCTGGACCTGACCTCTAGGTACAAATGTCCAACCGCTCCCCTCCTGTCAGATGTTCTGTGGGTGCCCCATGGTCAGTGCCTGCCTGGGACTCCTTCCCACTAGCCCCGTGATATCCTGGGAAGTCCTATTCCTCTGAGACTCTCCTCTCCAGACTGTGGACAGCCACAGCCCCCACACCCCCAACCCGGAAATCTCCCCATGGATTCTTCCTCTGCAACTCCTCGCATCAGGCCTCCTCCCCAGGCCTGCAGCCCTTGGCTTTCGTGACTTGCCTTTTCTCACTTGCTTTCTCTTCCTTCTGGGCCTGTCCCCCTGCTGCTGCACCTGGTTTCCCTCCTCCCTCTGCCAGAGGGACAGTCCCCTAGACACAAATCTGAAAGTGCAACCGCCACATCGCCGTAGTCCTTCGTGGCTCCCTGGGGCCCACGGGGTGAAGTTCAGCCAGCTGTCTGGCCTCCTTGAAGCTCCCCTTGCTTTCAGTTAAAACCACTCCGGACTTGGATCTTCCGTGAAGTCTGGCTCCCTCCCTGAGGACTTCCAGGGCTCCTGGGTGCCGACACCCTGCCATCCAACCCCGCTGCTCCCCACAGACCTCCCGCCCCTGCTCTTTCTGTTCCTGCTGCTGTGGTGTAGGTGTGTGCACACGGGCCCCGGACGTGAGCATTAGGTCGCACGGCCGCCCTGGCGGGAGGTTTCGCAATGACCTAAGGGCAGAATGATTCTAAAAAGAAAAGAAAAAAAAAATCAGATTGTTAGATTGTGCACTGGGATCTCAGCGTCGTGTGCCCTTTTCCAGGGCAAACCCCTAACAGTGCTGCGGTGACTGTGACTGCGGCTGGCCAGCAGCCCCAGAGCAGAGAGATGGGGCCTGAGCTCCGGTCCCAGCTGTTACACTTGCATGGCTGTGCGCAGTTTCCTTCACCTCCACTTCCTTACCTGAGAAATGGGAATAATAGCCCCCTACTTGCTGCCACGAGTTGTGAGAGCCAAATGAGAACATACAGGCAGCTGTGAAAATACTGAAGGTTCCTCAAGGAGACGGAGACGGGTTGAGAGGCAGGCCAGTCCCTCCTCCTGGCAGACTTCACAATCCAATCGCACAATGTGTCTAAAACATTAAGAATTTCGGAAATGCCTTTTCAGTATGGCGAAGGAAAGGAGGAGGACCCAGGAGAAGGTGAAAGCTGGGGTCCACAGCAGCAGAAAGCTGGCAGCAGCTTCGGCTGGAAAACAAACCACCTGAGTGCTTCCCACGGAGATCCGGACGTTGGAAACCACTCTCTCAGGGTGGATGATAAATGCCTCTGGGGTTTCGCAGCTTGGGGGGGAGTCGGGCTGGCTAGGGCCAATGAGAGCCCGCTTAACCTAGAGAGTAAAGACTCTGTGATGGTGTGTGCTTCCAGGAACAGCCGTCTGGCCGGGCCGCAAGGCTCCCTGGTGCGAATGGGACACACCCGGGGCAGCGGCAGCCCTGGGACCTTTCAGACAAGATGCTGCCAACCACAGCTGCACCCACACTCTAGGAGACTCAGGCCAAGGCTGTCTCAAGTCGTCAGCTCGGTGACATGCGCTCAGAGGCCTGCAGTGCCGCCACCCGAGGGACCAGGTGCCTACTGAAAGTGCTCCTGGAAAGAGCAGGCCCCGGGGAGAGGAGCGGCGCCTGGGCCGGGTCTCTGCTCTCCTCCGCAGCATCCTTACTGGCCCGAGGTCTGTCGAAGGCGCGCCCTTACCTTTTGCTGCTAGGACTCCATTTAAACGAAGAATGTTGACTTACTGACAAAGTCCACAGGCACATTCTCAGCCAAGTTTAATAACAGGAAGATCAACTTTGACCCTGATGACTTCATGAGAGTTTCTTATAAATGAGCTTCCAGGCTCCAGACACGGCCTCCTTCCTGCTGTGAATGTTTATTGCAATCTGCCGAGGAGGTGGAAGTCGGGATGTCTCCGCGTGTGTCCCCGCGCCAGCCCACAAGTGCCTCCGGGTGGCGGGGGTGGAAAGGACCGCCGAGCTGCACACCTGCGGAAGCCGCCTTCCTCCTGGAGCCGTGAGGGCCCCGGGCCCGGCTCTGCCTCTGCCGCGCGGGGACACGAAAGCCGAGAACACGACCGGGGATAAAAATAGCAGGCTCGGGAATAGAGTTCATTAAGCATTCGATTGTCTTTGCCCCAAATTATATTCCTGGGAATTTCACTTAAGATCATTTCGTACTGTGTTTGAAAACAAAGCAAAATAAAACAACAGAACCTCAAACTCATCTCAGCCGAGTGCTCCTGGCAGACGTCAGTATTTTAATTCAGCTTGGAATGGAGGGGACTGAATGCTAAACTGGTTTGTAGCAGGATATAGTCATAAATCAGTCTTAAAATATGGATGCTTTGTTCCCTAATATGAATGAACCAGTTAGAAATGAAAAAAAAAAATCAGAAACAAACAAACAAAAAACCCAAATAACCTGAGACATTTGTTGAATAGTCTGGCACCATCATAGTATAAGCTACCTTAAATTCGGGGAAAATGTGCTCCAATTAGTACCCGGCTTATGCATATTTCAGGGCCCCTTTTCTTCTCCTTATTCTCTCCCCTCCCTTTGCCTCCCGCACATGCACACACCGAAATTTTGAAATTTGACTTTTAACACCTGCTCAAGGAGAAATAGCTTTTCTTGTACAAATCATCATTCTTTATGCCCGTACAAAATTTTGGGTGCACCGGATAGAAAGGATGCGGACGGCTATCCGCGTTGCTTTGGGGGAGGGCCCAGAGCCACCCCCCCTCCGTGAGTGAGCAGTCTCTAAGTCAACATCCCCTGCTAGATCCCCCTGTCCTCCTCCAGGGTTGGCAGATGTCTGGAGGAACAGACATCTATCCTCCTCCTGTCCTTTTCCATCTTTGCCGTTCACCCTGCACCCTCCCCAGCCTGGAGGGCAGATTCAAAGTCTTTCTCTTTAAGTCTGATCCAGCAAGAATGTATCTTAAAATTTTAACACACATTCATGTCTCCTTGGGACAGCAATCCATTGTTTGCAAAATACTACTCACAAGCCTTCAAGGAGGGCCAAGATTCAAGTTCAAATCCATAGACTCTCCTAGCAATGAAATAGGGTGCCTGACAATAGGGCAAGCATTCTTTTCCTCTTGAATTGAGAGGCGATTGAACCAGAGGCTGGTGCTGGGCAGAAGGAGAGGCTTGGAACGGAATGTCTCATACATGTCCTGTCTTTGTGGCTCCCTGCCATTCGACTTCTCCGATCCCGTCCCTTCATTTGAGAGACTAGAGTAGTCATACCCGTCAGACCCCCTTAACTACTCATAAGGACAGAAATGTTGTCTCCGTCCACTGTCCTCATTCTTCACAGTATTATTGGAAACGGTTTGAAAACAAATGGAAAATGTACTGACAATGATTTCTGAGGAAACCAAGTAAAGTCAGCCACAATGACCAACTCCCTCCGAGGAAATACCTAGCACCGTCACACCTGCAAGGATATTTCTACCAACGAGGCACCTTCACACCTAATCTTATTGGAGATCTTAGTTTTGGACCCACTGTGGGAAAAGAGCCCGATCAGCCAGCCAGGAGCCACAGCTTCTGCCATTGCATTTGAGGACATCATAAATCCCTAGAGCAGAGAGACACCTTGGGCCATAGCCATTCCGGAACCTTCATTTATAGAGGTGCAGGCACCCAAGCCTGGAAAGTGGACAGGGCTCACCCAAGGTCATGCTGCTGGTTAGTTGAAAAGGAAGGTGATAGGACAAGGTCGGTCGAGCTCTGCAAACATCACGCAGGCCCAGCCCATAGTGCGTGTTGTGACTGGGCACGAAGCTCTCTGGTTGACACCTTACAAGGACAGGTATGGCGCATCCAAATGTCTTCACCAGACAGAAGGCAGACGGAAGGTTGTCTCCTCCTCCCTGACTCCTTTATCCTTACCGTCAGCCTTCTGGGGACTCCCCCAACCTCCCATGCCCTCTTGTCTTCTGCCTGGCTTTTAGAACTCTTTCAGTATTTGGTTTGGACTATCTCCTGTTCACCAACTGGGAATAAGTATGAGAATTCCAAGGGAGTGGTTTCCATGGCAACAACAACCTCATGGAAGGTTTCAGAACTTTTCCCTCCTACTCATGGTACTGCAGAAATTCAGAAAGCATAAGGCACAGAGACAAGTGCTAATGATCTGACCTGAATTTGCTGTGGCGTGGCGGGTAGAAGAAAGACAAATGCATTGCGGTCTGCCAGACATTTCTCATCGGCACGCATCCAAATGACTTCCTGGAAGTGAATCATGATCATATTATTGTAATTTTTTTTTTTTTTTTGTTAGAGGTGGCACTACATATCAAAGACAGGGTCATTTGTCTTCTACTGTGAAAGGCTCAGCCTCATGCTTTTGAGGGTGGAGAGTTGTTTCCTGGTGCTGTCTTTCGGTCAACCTGGCAGAAATGACGTCTGCGTGGATTATGATGTCTCTATACCTGCGATGCAGGTGCAGTGACAGAGTAGCCCATAATCATCAGTATTTAAACACAGATCACCGTGGTCTTAGATGTCTAAATGCCAGGTCTTGACTAGGCAGATGGACTTTGTATCATCACGTGAAGGGCTTTCTCTGGTGATGAGACCCAGGTGTGAGTGGGGCTTGACTCCATGCTGGGAGCACTTGGACCAACGGGAGGCAGGGGCCAGTTCCTCTGCAGCAGTCGCCACTCTGGGCATGGTTTTTCCATACAGTCCATCTGGTGCCATCTCATCAGTTTGAGAGGGTGCACCTGTCCGGCCATCTCTGGGTAGCTTGGAGTTTATGGCAAAGCAGAGCCAGGGAGGTGACATATCACCTTACATTTGCTGCCCACCCTACTTCAGTCCTCTCTTCCTTTACTCTCCCCAGCCTGGAATTTCATCCTTCAGTAGGACATTGGCACACACTCAAGCTTTGCCTCCACTGTTTTGTAGGAAATCGAAGCAAAGGCAAGACTTACAGGGCCAGGAGTTGATGTAAGCATTGGGGTGGATGTGTCCACAAGAAAGGAAGGTTCATCATCTCATGAGCTTGACATCTTACAAGGCTGACAATGGACACTTTTAAGTTAAAACAAGCTTGGATTTATTACAGCTAATGCAAAGAGATGGCTGGCTTTAAATGGCTGAAGAGTGACGGTCAGGTTTCTAGTATTTTGACACTGATTTCAGCAGGCAAGGGGGTGGTGCAGTGAGGTGATGGATGGGGCTGAGGAAGCCACCCTAGTTGCCTGAATTGCATTCTATAAGGGTAGAGCTGCTACCTCAGTATGGCTAGGGTAAGATCCCCAGGGCTAATCTCCCTGCTCCCCCAAACAGGCCTTATAGGCAAAATGTTTGAACTCACTCTCAGAAGTTATATGGAAAGCTAAGACAGAACAGTCTGTGCCACTTCTCCAACTCCTCTAGCACGCACACACATGTGTGCACACACACACACAATGTTAGGTACTTATCCGGCATTATGGTGGCCCCATCAACCACCCACACTACTAGTTGTCTTCATGTACAATGCTTTGGAGACAGATCCACCAGGTAGAAGGGATTACCTGTTGGATTAAGTTTGAGGATCCGATGTCACCTCTGCCCATTGTAAACAGAAGGGCTTGGATCACCCAGGTGTTTTCCTATTGGCACAAGATAGACATGTCCTCATTGTCTTAGCTAGTGAGGCCAGCTTCTCATCCATAAATGGAAAACCAGAACACTCCAGAGCCTTCCCTTCAAATGCATCCCTCAACACTGATCCCTGCAATTACAGAAGTTTGTCTGCAAGGATGGTTAGGGTAGGGTGGAGACACAGAACCTCCAGTAGCCCCTCCATTGATGACAAAAATATGGTTCAGAGTGCAAGCCTGGGAATCCTCTTGGACCCTGCCCAGTTGTACCCCTTGGTGATGCTAACAGAGATCTGCTCCACCCAGGCGAGCAGGAACCAAGGCAGGAGAGTTCTCAGAAGCGACTCTTGCTTTCCCAATTAGCCTAACTTTGCAAACCCAACAAATCACGAGGTAGAAATGACTCTATGGTAAGGTCTTAACCTTTTAGGTTGACATTAAATTGGAAGAAACTGCTTGTGTTAGAAATAATTACTGCTGATAATGAATACAATTAAGCATAAAAGAATCTTTATAACTCCGGTACCATTTGTGCACTTAGAAATCGGCTCGTATTTTTCCCTTCACAGATGTTACCATAATGGTGTCAACACTTTTATTTCTTTGTCCATAAGCTGAAAATTATGGCTGTTTCATAAATCGGTAACGCGCTCAGATGGAGGCCCAGCTGCGGAGCACATGAGTTCAGGCTCCTGCCCCAGCCTCATGTTTCACGATGACCTCAGCTTCCTGTGTCAATGGGAACCCATGCGAGTAAGTACTTGTAAAACTGGTTTTGAAGAGTGAAGTTAGGAAGAGGTGCTGTGGTGTCAAACATCTGCTTCGTCCATTACCCTCAAATAGGGGCCGGAATGTACCGTAGGGGCAAGAAGCATCAATAAATTAAAATTCTCCTGTGAGCACAGAGCACACTTTCCATGCCTGTGCCAATGTGAGCCATGTCAAAAGAGAGACACAGAGAGAGAGAAAGAAAAAGAAAGATGCCAAACAAAAGAAGAGAGATTTGGGGACAGTGTTAATTAGAATCTGCTTTTCCTCGTGCAGCTGGTGGGCTTTGCAAAACACAAGCATTTTCACGCCTGCGCGAGACAATGAGAGTTCTGCTCCTTTCGGGAACCAGGTTCTTTTGCCCACCACCACCATATATTCATCAAAATACTAGAAGGATGAAAGAAAGTAAATAAGGTGTCATTGCAGTTAAGGGTGTAGGTTTCAGATGGCATAAATACTCACATAATTATTTATTTTACTTGGACTGCAATACTGTTAGCTGGTTAGGTTGTGTCGCCAGACCGGTAACACACATTTTGTCAAAACTAATGTATGTATTAATTACGAAAGAAAAATATATAGAAGCTTAATAGAGTTTCTAAGTTTTTAAGTGGGTTGTTTCAGGCTGGTATTCGAACTGAGCAGTTTGGGTAAGAGACACCCTCCCACCCTTTCTCGCATACGTGGCCTCGCCACCGAGACCCATCGTAAAGCCAGGCCGTCCTCGCTGCCAGAGGAGGGAGACAGGAAGTTGGAAGAGGAATGTTCAGTAATCCTTGAAGCCCGGCCTGTACAGTCTTCTTCCGTCTCACGTCATATATCAGAGAGAGTCCAGACTGTTCACAGCCTCACATCAGTCCTGGTACCGGAGGCCGGGTCTCCGAATGCGCTGTGGTGAGGTGTGTGCTCAGGCAAGGCTGTATGTGCAGCCAGGAGCAGAGGTGGAGTGTGGGGCTTGCATTTGGGAGATTCAGGGTGTACCCTGCAGGGTCACCTGAAGCTCCCTTTTGATATGACCGAGTGCCTGGCCTGTCCTTGCTGGGATGTCTAGAAGGAGCAGACCACAACTATACCCCCTCCCTGGCAGCATTTGGCGTGCTCATACCCTAAAGCACCCATCGCTCTCAAACCACAATCTTTTAGAAAGTAACTAAAAATGCCTCAGGCCAAAAACTCTGGATTTTTGCCTCATTTATCCCCTGAATAAATAAGTGGTAGTGGAAAAATAGTGTCTCCCCACCCCAGTTGGTCTTACTCATCCAGGAAGACTGAATTTATTCTTTGCATGTCCTTCTAAAAATTCTGATTTTAATCTGAGATGATGAATTAGAAGGCTTATTCACCTTATACAAAATTTTTCAAAACAGACAGTGAAGTAAATTTAAAGGCTGTGTATATATTTTTTCTATCCCTGAGAACAAGTACTGTTTGGGGGAAGACAAAAGAGTAGATTTTAATCTGTTTGCCCTTTGAAATGACCATCAGCAACCTCCTTCCAATCACCTGTGCCCTGTGATCGTGGTCCTGGGAGCCGGCTTCATGAGTTTGGGGCTGTTTGCATTGCCACCAGACTACCCATAAAGACTCTGTTAGCCCACGTGCCTTCATAGTTTCTAATTGGCTTCTTGACCAAAGGGAATGTTCAGTAAATATTTGGCTTCAAAGTCATTGTTCTTCACCACCATACTTAAGTGAGATTAGCTCATTCAGGCAAACTTGGGTTTCAATCTCAACTTTACCATTTAACAGTGGAGAGACCTGGGCAGGCAGTGTGTAACACCCCCAACCCTCATGATCTCCATACGGAAAATGAGGCTAATTGTGCCCAGAGGATTGTGGGTAGGATTGAAGGTGTCAATGCAGAGTTATTTGCATTGTGCTTAGAACCTGGAGGTACTATCTAGTAGTACCTGTTATTCTTGTTGTTATTACTAATATTTTAATCACAAGTTAAAAAAAGATTTCTTGTCAGTTTCTCTCTCTCTCTCTCTCTCTCTCTCTCTCTCTCTCTCTCCTCCACCTACCTTGGTGTGATTATGGTTAAACCAATGTGTCTCAGATAGTTAAAGACATATAAGAAGCTTAACCTGAGTGCTGTGTGGTGCTATGATGTTGTCTAGGTTACCGTTGTGTGTTATTATCAATCATTCCAAAGTGTGCAATGAATATTTCATTCTCAGTGTCCCGTATAACCATTTAAGGGACATAGAGCCTAAGTGGAGCCAAAATCTTCTGAAGTTATTATGGATCAGAAAAGTACTGGAGAAGCCAGGGACACACACAGTGTAACTACATGGTTCCTGATTTTTTCCACATGGATCCCTGTCCCTCACTACCCTGACATTGATTAGAGTTCCACACACACGTCCAAAGAGTCAGATACACAAAATAGAAGCAGTACCTCCAGCTCCAACAAGACTTTAGCTCTTGAGAGGGCAGTATGAATGCATGCTTTTTTAAAAATTAAAAAAAAAAATTAAACAGAGTGTGAGTTGGGGAATAAGAGAGAGAAAAAGACACAAAATCCAAAGCAGGCTTCAGGCTCTGAGCTGACAGCACAGACCCTGATGCGAGGCTTGAACTCATGAACTCGTGAACTCATGACCTGAGCCGAAGCTGTACATTTAAGTGACCAAGCCACCCAGGCACCCTGCATACTTTCTAGTAACATATTAGAGTTGAAATTTCCAAATATAACTATGAATTTTTTCATTTCTCCTTTCAGTTTTGTCAATTTTTATGTATTATATTTTTAAGTTTATTTATTTATTTATTTATTTATTTATTTATTTATTTATTTTGAGAGAGACAAAGACAGCATGGGCAGGGGTGCAGAGAGAGAGAGGGAGACAGTATTCCAAGCAGGCTCTGCCCTGCCAGTGCGGAGCCTGATGTGGGGTTTGAACCCACGAAACCATGAGATCATGACCTGAGCCAAAACGAAGAGTCAGACACTCAACCAACTGAGCTGCCTAGGCTCCTGGATTTTTATGTATTTTTGAAGCTCTATTATTAACTGCATACACATCTAATAAAGTTGTGTCTTCTTGATGAAGTCATCTCTTTATTATTATCTAATGCTTGTCTTTGTCCCTCGTAACATTATTTACCAAAATTTACCCAATATTAAAATAGCAATTCCAGGGGCGCCTGGGTGGCTCAGTCGGTTAAGCGTCTGACTTCAGCTCAGGTCGCAATCTCGCGGTCTGTGAGTTCGAGCCCCGTGTCGGGCTCTGGGCTGATGGCTCAGAGCCTGGAGCCTGCTTCCGATTCTGTGTCTCCCTCTCTCTCTGCTCCTCCCCCGTTCATGCTCTGTCTCTCTCTCTGTCTCAAAAATAAATAAACGTTAAAAAAAAAAATTAAAAAAAAAAAATAGCAATTCCAGCTTTATTTTAGTTTTCAATTAGTGTTACTTGATATTTATTTTCCATTCTTTTACTTTTAACCCTGATGTTTATATATTATATATACATATATACATATATACATATATGCATATGTATATACATACATACATATATACATATATATGTACATATATATGTATATATAATATAATATAATATAATATAATATAATATAATATAATATCTTTATATTTCAAAGTGGATATCTTATCAATAGCATAAAGTTAGGTCTTGCTTTTTTTGTCCAATATGACAATCTCTGCCTTTTAATTGGGGTGTATAAACCATTTACATTTAATGTAAGTACTGATAAAGTTGTGTATAGTACTAATATAGTTGGGTGCTATTCGTTTTATATTTATCCCGCTTATTTTTTGTTTCTTTTTTCTCATTTCCTGTTTTCTTTTGGATTATTTTTTATAATTCAAATTAATCTCCACAATTGGTTTGTTAGTTGTATCATTTTTATTTTTTTATAGGCTACACTAGGGTTTATGATATACATTTTTACCTTTTCTCAGTCACCTTGAAATACTATTTTATGACTTCAAGTAGACATACTGATCTTACAACAATAAATTTTCATTTCTTCTCTCTCATCCTTTGTGCTACGTTGTTAAACAATTTATTCTACATATGCTATAAACTCATAATATATTTTTACTGTGTTTGCCTTACACAAGCATCCTTTAATTAAATTAAAAATATTAAGGAATTATTTTATATTTACCAACATTTTTACAATTTTTTTGGAGGTCTGCATGCCTTTGTGTAGAACTTAAGTCTTATCTGGTATCATACTACTTCTGTCTGAAAAACTTCCATTTATTTATTTATTTATTTATTTGGTGTGTTTCTGACAATGAATTTGCTCAGCTTTTTTTTTTCTATGAAATAGGATTTGTTTTGCTTTCCTTTGAAAAGGTATTTTTACTGGCTATAAAATTATTGGTTAATAATGCCTTTTTCCTTATTACTTTAAAAATGTCACTATTATTGCTTGTTTTCAAAGTGTCTGGCATGAAGTCTCTGATATTTCTCATCTTTGTTTCTTTGTATATAATATTTCTATTCTTTGGCTGTCTTCAAGATTTTCACTGTTTTTTTTAAATTTTTAAATTTTTTTTTATTATTTTTTTATGATTTGACCATGATGTATCAAAGTGTTTGTGTGCATGTATGTGTGTGTGTGTGTGTGTGTGTGTGTGTGCTTAATTTATTTTCCTTAGAGTTCTTTGAGCTTCTTGGTTCATGTCTTGCTTGTCTTTTACTAATTTTCAAAAATATTTGGTCATTATATCTTAAAATATTTCTTCTGTCCCATTCTCTTTTTAACCTTCTAGGACTGTATCAACACATTAGAACATTTGATATTGTCCTACATGTCTTGGGAGTTATGTTCTGTTTCTCTTCCCTGTTTCTACTGCTTTTTTGCATCTATTTGTTTTTCAGTCTGGATATCCTCTATTGATTTAGCTTAAAAATCACTATTTTCTTGTTATTATTATTGCTATTACTTTTATTGTCTAGTTTCCCATTGTGTCAATTGAAGGAAGTCTTTATTTCTGATATCATGTTTTCTATTTTCTACCATTTCTATTTGACTCTGTTTTCTAATCTCCATCACATACTTTTTCATTAGATCCTTAATGTATTGATTATAGTTATTTTGAAGCTCCTATTAGCATCAATATTTTGTTCATCTCTGGGTCCCTTTCTATTTACTATCTTATCTCTTAAAAGTTTTTTTGGCTCTCTTGCTTGTGCACATGTGTGCACACAAGCTCATACATGTGTTTTGTCATTTTTGATTGAATGAAGGACATTAAGTGGAGAATAGTGGATACTGATGTATGCTCCAAATGGGCATACCTTCTCCTCTGCTGGGTCATTATTGTGGTGTGCTGAGTCAATCTAGTCACTAAGTGGATTGTTTTCAGGTTTTATTGTTGCTACAGTTGTATTTAGTACACCACAGACTAGAACTTCCTCCGCTGATGGGCTGGTGCAATCTTTTTCCTTGTCAGGGCTTTGGATGCCCAAGGGTTTTTGAGTGTCCCTGTCACATCTTCAACTTTCAGCAACTTCTACACTCCACAGTTCAGGAAGAGTACTATTGGCATAAGGCTCAGAATGAGATTAGGGAGTGATTCTCAGCTCTCCTGGTTGAGCCTTAGTCTTTGGCAGGCTCTGTACATGTGTACTTTAAAAGGAGATTCCTTAGTGTTTCTGCCTGTCTCCACTGGGCAGCCAGACTGCTATATATCTGAAAGAGTGTCTTTAGTGGGGGAGTGTTTCCTGCCCTTCTTCTAGAAGGAGACTTCAAGGCTCCTGTTTGGAGCATGGAGAAACATATTTTGTTTCTACCTCCTCTATATAGATAGTGGGTCTTTGCTTGTGTACTGGGGTGAGGTAGGGATTTCCTGTCCCTTCCTCAGTGGTTTAAGACATTTCCTTAATATGAGATAAAATTCTGGGAAGTAGGGGTTAGTGCATATGTACCAATGAGTGGGACCCATATAGGTCTTCTCTCTTACCCCATACTTTCTTGCAAGCTCCTAGTACTGGCCTGTGGAAAGAGCTTGTGAGGGCTTGTGGACTCCCTTCATGTTCAAGGCTCCCAAGGATTTAAAATGCTAATTGTAGCCCACTCTTGGTCTGTAAGAGTTTGTTAAAATTTCAGCTTTTCCCTTTTTACTTGCTTTCGTGGTATCTGCTTCTTTTTCCATGCACTGCCAAAGGTAAAACCATTAGGATAGCTTATGTCTCCTAGGAGAGGCTTGCCACCATTCAAAACTCAGTTCACTTAGTTACCTTGTGACATCAACTCAAGAAAATGTAAGACTTATAGATTATCCTATCTTTTTTTCTCATTGTTTGGGTGGGAGTAAAGACCTATTGAAGCTTCCTACATCCTAAATGGAAGCAAACTCCTAGACAGAGGAAACTGGTAAAATGACTTATCTGAAGCTCTGAAATGGAAGAATGGTAATGACTCACTTGGGAGTCTTGAAGCTGTGCATTTAGAGTATTTCTGCCTTGTCTTTTCTGTGTCTCTCCAAACTCACCCCCTTCTCTTGCCTTTATTTTTACTATGTCCTCTCTACTTGTGGTCCTTCTAATAATGGGAGAGTTTTAGTAGAATTGGTCACCATACAAATAGATGCAAAGATGGTGTGCATTTTAATCATTTCTTTTTAATTTAAAAAAATCAAATTCCATACTACAAATTATTCTCAATTGTCTTTTATTTTGGTGGTACCTGCTTTGTTAGCTACTCCAGGGGAATAAATATTTGGCTTGGCTTTTGGGAAGATCAGAGAATTGTCATAAAACTTATTCTGCAAATATGCTAAAAGAAGTGACAGGTTTGCTTTGCAAACACATGGTAGTTTTCAATGATGATAGTATCCCAGAGAAGAGATGAGTAATGCCATTACACAATAGTTGTTAGATAATTATTTGCAGATAATCCGTGTTTCCATCTCTGGAAGACATTATTATGTTCAGAAAATTTTTGGAATATCTGGTACTTACTATTTCTGTAAATTTTGTGCTTTTTGCCCATCACATTATTTTGCACTGTGATAAAAATTCAAATTAGAGTGTGAATGAGTATATTGAGAGGAATTTGGGCTCCCACATGGATTGATGAAATAGTCAACTAGACATTCCTGTAGTGTCATTACCTTTGTTGTTCTGTGAGTGTAGCTGTGTCTAGTTGGTTTTCTAGCAGTAAAGTGCTTATTAGAAATTTGAGAGAAGTTGGGGATGGGTTGATGTCTGTAGATAAAGATTTGAACATATGGTTTTTAATGTAACAATTTGTATTTCAACATTTTAATGGTAAACAAATGTCATTTAAGGGCTCAACATAGACATGCCAGTGGTCATGATAACATGGAGCCCTCCAACCCCCAAGAACTTGATGGCCACTTTTCTCAAGCCCCCCCCCCCCCATCTTGTCTCAACATTATCCTTAAATAGCTTTTCTGCCTTGATTTCCTGTCATGGGCTGCAACACCCATGTCCACCAGCCCCCAGTCTGGAGCTAAGACTTAATTACCTCATTCCTCAACAGCCACACCAGCAACCAATTCTTACTGATTCTCCATTCTCTTCTTCCTGTCTGTGGTCTATTTCCTCTCCTGCCCATATTTCAAATCATTGCTCTTTCTCATCCGCAGATGGAATAGCTTTCTGATCAGTCTGCCTTCCCTACATCTCAGACTTCTCAAAATCTCCCTCTATCAAGTGCCAAAACAAACTTTCAAAACTGTAAACCTGACCACGTTACCATCTTACCTAATTCTTTGATATTTCCCCCTTGAGTACAAGATGCAGTCCAAATTCCCCATAGTCTGGCCCCTGAGCATATCCTCAGCCTCTGCCCTCACCACGGCCCACCTCCTACCTTCTACTCCCAGCTAAGGCCCAACTAAAGGAACTTGGCTGCTTCACACTTCCATGGCTCTGCTCCTGCTGTCGGCCGGGCTGTTCTTCCACTGTTCATTTGCCTGTTGAATTCCTGCTGCTTTCAGAGACCGGTTCTATCTCTTCCTCTGAGAGGCTCTCCTGTCCTCTCCTTTTTCTTTCCCATCACCTACCCTCAACACTCTGCTATGAGCCACCAATGCAATCAGTAAATGCACACCTTTATCAATGGCTCATGATAATTCATTGCATTTGTTGGTTTGATGTCCATTGTCTCCTGGTATATGCAAATCCTTTGCCCTTTTACAGGGGGCAGGTGAGTGGAGTTGGGGGCAAGGTTTGTATCTTACTGCATTTTATATCAGGGACTTTTCATGGTACCTCCTGCTCTGTTCCCTCTTTTATGGAATGTTTCTGGGTCGTTTCAGTCTTCCTAAGACTTTAGGCTGTGCTTGACATGCTCACAAATGCCATATTGTACTCTGCAGGATCCAGTCCTTCCTCAAAATCATTTCTGCACTTCAGTGGCTTTCTGGATAATTCCACTCAGATGGATCACACAGGCATCTTGACTATGAACAAACTGAAGTCACTTTCTCTGCCTTTCTTATCCCCATGCCCTTCACATCTTCCCCATGGTTTTGCCCCACGGGTGATGCAATGTCACCACCATTAACTTTCTGGTGTTATCTAGACCTCTGAGGCAGCCTCAGTCCTTTCTTTTGAGTCCTTCTCCCCCGAGTCTCTGCATCAAGTCCATTCACCTCTGAAACCTCTTATATTGGTCCCTTCCTCGCTTAGGTAATTGCAATAACTTCCTGGCTGGTGATCTTGTTCCTGGTCCTCCCACTAGCCCAATCACCTTCCAGCCGTCTATTAGTACCATCCAAGGTGTGTATATATATATATATATATATATATATATATATCCCAGACTCCTTCGCCAGGAAAACAGGGCCCTTTTCAGGTGGCCACATTGGGTTTAGTCTCTATTCCTCTGCACTCTGCAGGCTCTAAGCTTTGATCTCGCAGGACTCTCTCCCAAGTACAACATGAGCGGCCCAGACCCATCATCTGCACTGACTATACCATGCTCCTGTTCCTGTAACACTTTCTTCTCATTTCTCCACCTTGAAAACCCTGACCTCATATTTAATATCCTGTGAAAATATCACCCCTCCCCCATGAAATTATCTCTGACTTCCCCAACAAAGTCAGCACTTTCCTTCTCTAGGTGCCGGGGAGCTTGCATATATACCTCCAGTGAGAATGTATCACACAGTATTGCAGTTTCTCTCGTTGGCCCAGGAGGTGCCTGGGGACCCGGACTGTGTCTTGCTCACCCAGACACTCTCAGTGCCTTGCACAACGCCTGGAATCACAGGTACTCAAATATCAAACTCAAGTGTGAATTAGAAAGATCAAGGACCTGGGGTTGGCCGTTGTAGGAAGAGAAAGGGGGTGTGGTTAGGGAGAGAAAGTGCAAGAACAGATGAGGACCGAACTTGCACTGAGGTGTTTGTTTATTTGTTTTTGATCATAAAACCTTGGGAGAAGGGCTGAAAAGAAAACATGGTTCTTAATGAGTCACCTTTTCCCATCATTCCTCTTCCTGGGGAAGGAGCCAAAGTATATTTAGAAGGACTGTAAAGCTCCCAGGTAAAGTTTAAGATTTTAGGGCAAATCAAGAAGGTTTTGTCTTTTTTTTTTTTTTCTGGCACGTGGCTTAAGAATTACACTCCGTGGGTCCTCAAGGACTCTTCCAGTTCCCGGGTTCAGCAGGAGAGTCTCAAGTAAGTCTTTGAAATAAGGAAGTCCACGACAAGATGTCACTTTTCAAGGAGTAAGGGAACCCATACAGATGCATTCTGTGTATGCTATCACCTGGATTGCTAATGACAAGCCCGCTGCTGGCTGATAGACTTCATTCATGGCACCGAAGGGGGCCGGGGAGGAGGGAAGCCAAGCCAAAGTGGGCGGGTTGTGGAGTCTGAAATCAAAGTCAACAGCAAAAAGAAAGATCTGAAAAGAATAACATTGGAGCTCCTCATTTCTTTTCCTTTCAGGCTTTATGGCACCTTTGAAGAAACAAAAGCTTTACAGAGAAAAGGCTGGTTTGGCAGAGGAGCCTGGCTCCCCCACCCCCCTCACCCCTCCTTCAGCTCACTTTCCTGTGTTCCTGGAGCTTTTCTCTGTTGAAACAAACAAAACACTTATAGGTGCCATATTGGGGCTTCATCTCTGCTTCTCTTTCCTCCCTCCTTGCTTCTTTCCCCCATCTCGAATGGTTCTGGAAAAAGGGACATTGACAGACCCAGTGTGCCTTGCTCAGTGCTTCTCAACCTCCCCTCTTCCTCTCTCTCCCTCTCCCCCTCCCTCTCCCTCTCTTCCTCTTTCTCTACCTCTCTCCTCTCTCTCCCCTCTCCCTCCCCCTCCCCCATCTCTCTCCTTCTGTCTCTCCCCCTCCTCCCCCCCCCCGTTTCCCTCTCTCTCCCTCCTTCTTTCTCTCCCCTCCTCTTTCTCTCTCTCACTCTCTCCCCCTCTTTCCCCATCTCTCTTCTCTCCCTCTCCCCCTCCCTGTTTCTCCCTGATGTAATGTCTCTGAGTTTGTCTGGCTCCAGCTGTCCTCCCCTTGAAGTGGAAGGAAAACAAGGGGGGTCAGTTTGAAGACACAATTGTGACATTATTCCTAAGACCCCATTTTGCTCCAGTGGCTCTGTCGGACCCATGATAGGATGGTCAGGTCTTCAATAGAGTCTCTCACTTGGAGGATCACATTTACCGTTGTCTCCTGGCTGCTCTTCATAGTGAGACATTGGAAATCCGCAGGCAGACAGAGCCAACTGAGCAGAAAGTTTGGAATTCTGAAATGCTGCTGAATTAAGCCAGGGACTAGCCTAGCTAATTTGCTGATTTACTCAGCTCGACCCGAATGAATTTCTGTGTAAACGAAATTTATGAAGAAGTCTCTGAATAATTCTATTAAATGAAATGCCAGGCTTTTATTTTCCATTTTATGACATTTTCTGAACACTGTGTATTCCAATCATATTGAAACATTTTGTTTTCAGGCTCTGTAGAAAGTGCTGATGGTTGAACCTCAAAAGAATTGAAGGGTTAGTTCATAAATGAGGAAAAAGCCAGCGGCATTTATCCAAAGTTTGTTTAACTACCCTAACCTCATGGGCCTGTAAAAATTCAACTGAAAATCATTGAGAAGAGGTCCTCCCATGAGATCCCTTGGCTCTTTCTGCTTCTGCTTGGATCAGAAATACCATGAGAGTCTCTCTCTTTTCTTTCTTTCTTTCTTTCTTTCTTTCTTTCTTTCTTCTCTTTCTTTTTTTCTTTCTTTTTTTTTTTTCATGCAACATTTCAACACTCTTGGTTCCATTTGCAGATGGAAAAGAGCGGCGGGGAAAAAATGGGAGAAAAACATGGTTGAACTTTCCTTAACCTAGAAGTTCTTGCAGATTTTACATGGAATTTCAAGCCAGAATACCCCTGGTTGAGGCCAGATGTGTCTGCCTAGGAAATGGAAAGGGGTCCCCTCCACGGAGGTTCTGGTAGAAGATGGCTGTTTCAGATCAAGTCTAGGATACCTGACAAGGGAACGTGGGCTCTGATCTCAGCACCCATCAGCCTAACCTCCCTTCTGGGGCAACGGAAACAGAAACAGGATTATTTATCCAACTAGACCAGAGTTCTTTTGTTCATGGAATAGCATATTTCATATCAGTCATTTAGAAGGAGAGACTGTGTGGGTAGATGGATTGCAAAAATAGCCACAACCCTCATATCTATGGACATGGAAAGTAGATTAGTGGTTGTTGAGGACGGGGCTGGAGGGGAAGCTAGAGGGAAATGGGAGTGTTTGCTAATGGGTATGGGATTTCTTTCTGGGGTTAAGAAAATATCCTAAAATTGATTGTGGTGATGATTGCATAATTCTGTAAATATACCAAAAACCATTGAATTGTACCCTTTAAATGGGTGAATTGTATGGTATGCGAATTATATCTCAATAAAGCTGTTATATTGAGAACAATAATCACAATCCTTCACTTGTCTCTGGGTCCATGCCCTTTGCAATGTGACTTTGCAGCTTTTCCCACCAAGGGATGGAATCTGTTGACTCTGGGCTACCTAATGAGGCTGGTTGGCCCACAGAACATGGTGGAAGTGAGCATGTGCCAGTTCTGAGCTTTACTTCTATGGAAGTGCTGCAGGCTTCTGCTCACTCTCTTACTCTGCTGTCTTCAGTCTGAAGGCTTCATGGGCCAGCCCCCTGGAAGGTGAGGGACCTGTGAAACAGACAGGCATCATCCCAGTCAAGGCCACCATAGGCAGCTGGCAGGTGAGCACATCCAGCCGAGTTAGCCAAGCCCGTCCGAAGCAGCTGGACCACTCACTGAGCCATAGACTCCTGAGGCATAAAAATCGCTGTTGCTTTATGACAGGCATTGGGGCAATGCCTGACTGATATACGTGGCAATCTCTCTGAGGTTCGAGAAGCATGGGGAGGGAGAATGCGCATATTTGCACTGGTTACCCAGTAGGCCAATAATTTCACTCAGATTTCCAAGGCTCTGACCAGGGCTTGCATTTTCTCCTGCTAAATCTCCTTGAAAGGGTAATGAAACTCATCCTTGATTAGGTAAGTGCTGGTGATCATTAGACGTTTGCTCTCTGATGGCATGAGCACTACACTGACCTTCAGGAGCTTCTGGAGAGGAAAGTGCAGGGCCGCCCACAGTCCGTGGCCTTGTCTGTTAACATGAGAAGGACATCACATCAGCGGGGACAAGTGGTATTTGTCACACACGGGTCTCACCTACAGCATCCTGATGTGTCTGGCATGGCCCACTCTTAGAGACAGGGGAGACATTGGCTTGAACAGGTGTAAGGAAGGTCTGTGACCCTCACATAGGACGTTCTTTGTGAAAGCCCCCTCTTCATCAATGCCACAGGGTGGCTGGGGAGGTGGAGACATAGCCCAAGTGCGGCAGGGGTGGGGCCATGTGAGAAACAGGGAGGGAGGGGTCAGGGGTGGCTTCGTGTGGGAGGCACACTTCTTAGGAGCTGAATGGTATTAAGGTGTTAAGTTTTGTGAGCGCGAGAGCGGACATGACATGAGCCAGGTTCTAGAGACAGATAAGAATGGAACACACACACAAGTGCATGAAAATGCCTCACGTCCCCGCTGCCCAGCAGAACCTTCTGCCCTGATGGCGTGGATACTGAGGCAAACCATAAGAGACTCTTAAGTACAAAGAACACACTGAAGGTTTCTGGAGGAGTGTCGGGTGGGGGGTGGGTTAAGTGGGGGATGGGCATTTAGGAGGGCACTTGCTGGGATGAGTGCTGGGCGTTGTATGTAAGAGACGAATCACTGGGCTCCACTCCGGAAGCCAAGAATAGACTGTATGCACTGTGCACTAGCTAACTTGAATTTAAATTAAAAAAATAAACAAAATAAAATCTTGTTTCAGTAAGTTAAAAAAAAAAAAGAAATGTGGCTGGTACGACTGAGGAATCAAATTTTAAATTTTATTTACTCTTAACTACTTTCAATTTAAGCTTAAATAATCACATAGGGCCACCGGTTAGTATATAGGACAGCACAGCTGCATTCAAGGTATAGACGCATGTCTTCAAAATTTTTATTTTCTGCTGTAACAAATATTGCAGAGGCAGTTCTGTTCAGAGAAACATTGGGCTGTGATTTAGTCCTAACTAACTTTTATACCCCCAACCGCCCAAATTCCTTCCATCTATAAGAGAGAAGCTTTTTCCTGGTCAAAGAGACCCAGCACTCAACATATATATGTGTTTATTCGATGCCTGTGTGTATAGGCAAAACACATTTAAAACAACAGAAAACGAGTGGGTGATGGGCATTGAAGAGGGCACCCGTTGGGATGAGCACTGGGTATTGTATGGAAACCAATTTGACAATAAATTTCATGTTTAAAAAAATAAATAAAATGAAATGAAATGAAATGAAATAAAACAACAGAAAATGTACACACAGTTCCTTTGAGCCTCTCTGTTTAAAAGTTGCGAAGTTGAAATGCAAGCATGGCTTTGACAGCATTTTGGGGCAAAATTATTTAAATTAGAAACTATGGATTTACAAGAAACAGTAAATCGTGTGCATTTGGAGAAGGCTCCTCTTAATTTTAGACACTGGCAAGTCTGATTTCTGTTGTCATTGAAGGTGATGTAATTGTGTCTTAATAAGCAAAATTATTAAAGGGTTTATGAGCTTTCATTTGTGAAACCCAGGGAGAAAAGGTCAACAAGGATTTCCCCCCTACAAATCTCTAAAGAATTTGAATTTAAAATGAATCTCGGTCGACAAGGAAAAATGTAAAATCAGGAAGACAGAAACCAACCAAAAAAAAAAAAAAAGGAAAAAAAAAACCCCTTAATTTATGTTGACTTCATTATTCTCTAGATTAAAAGCAACTCAACATAAAATGAGGACTTTGAGTTCAAACTTTTAAGGAATTCACATATTTGCATCAATTTTTAAAAGGTTTTATGACTAATGAACTTGGATTTCTTTTGGCATGGCATAAAATCCATTTGTACAGTTTTTAATTAAGAATTCAGCCTATGCAATTAAAATTAAGGGTAGGGACTTCATCTGATGTCCTATGAGAACGCCAGTCGAAAAAATTATGGTAATGCTGTGTGTCCTAAAAGCCTTCTCTGAGTGCCACAAACACGTGGTGAGGAATTAGCCCTTCTGCATGATGAGGATTTGTTTAAAGTTGATAATTAGGAACATTTAATTTTGATGTGTTAGGGCCTTGTTTACCACTAATCTCCCTGGCATTTGCTGTGTGCTTGGGAACCAGCACTAAGGATCATCTAAAATTGAGCTCAGAAAGTATAGACTGGGTCAAACTCACAATCCATAATGCAAATACTGCAGTTTTTACATAGACAGGGGAATTCCTAATGTGGGTTTTAATATTTAAAGTTACCAGTGCCATTATTGAGAATATTAAGATGCTTTCATGTCGAACTGATTAAAATTACATTTAGAATAATGAATGACGTGTAAAGTACAAATACCCACCCACTTCCATTTTTTTTTAAGTATAAACAACTCTAATGGAAAGTCTTCCAAGGTATACTTTGGGGAGACGAGCTACAGGGTAGAAACCCAGGACCAGAGGGTCCTATGAGGTGGTCTACAAAAGCCAGGGGACTCAGGGCTTTCCAGAGACGAGACTCAAAGGGAAAGTGAACCCTCCCACCCCCCAGAGCTCGGTATTAATTTTCTTCCCAATCTCTGGAAGACTGAAGATACCTATTACAATAGGCCTTTCTATCTGGTGGAGGTGGGAGGAGGGACTGCCCAGGTCGAGTGACTCTGAATGCCGTTCATTTCTTTAAGCAGTAGGACACAGCTCTAAGTGCATTGTGTGGGCTGCTCCCTCCTGCCAAAGCTGCGTCCTGTCCTTACAGAAACCATCTTGGTTCCATTCTCCCATGGTCGGGTCACACTCACAGTTTGGTGCTTCTGGCATTGACACTCACGACACAGAGGTACCAGCCTCCCCATGTAGCCCTGGCCGTGAGCAGGGTTAGCTGAGACCCACGCCCTGGTAAGGCTTCCCGTCCCTTCTTAAGGGACTTCCTTGAGTGTCCCTATAAATAGCTCACCAAGCCACCCTAATCCTGCAGCCAAAGCACCAGGACCTGCCAGCTCTTCCCTCTGTGCCCCCATCCCATGTGCTCCCTTGCGCGGCAGAGTGAGCTGTGCTCCCCAGAAAGAGTTCTACGGTGAGCTGGAGTGAGCCCTGCACAGAAAATGAAGATGCCTCCACTGTGTCCCCCATCCAGCCCATCAGCCTCTCTTTTGTCATTAGAATGACCTGTTTAACTGTTATTCATAGAGTACTTTTTAGCTCATTTATTTTTCTGAGAGAGAGACAGAGGCAGAGCATGAGCAGGGGAGGGGCAGAGAGAGAGGGAGACGCAGAATCAGAAGGAGGCTCCAGGCTCCGAGCTGTCAGCACAGAGCCTGATGCGAGGCTTGAACCCATGAACCCTGAGATCATAACCTGAGCCTAAGTTGGATGCTTAACCAACCGAGCCACCCAGGTGCCCCATATAGAGTGTATTTTTAAAGAAATTTTTACATTTACAGAGAAATGACTGAAAAGTACAGAGTTCAGCTTGGCCCGGCTCCCCGGTCTCCCTGTAAGAAACATTTCACTTTAATGTGGTCCATTTGTTAGAACTGAGAAAGCAATATTGACCCTTTCCGATTAACTAAAGCCTATGGTTTACATTAGGGCTCCCTCATGGTGCTGCACCTTCTATGGGTTTAGATAAGTGTGCAATGGGCAGGTAGCCACCATTAAGGTATCATACAGAATATTTCCCTGCCCTTAAAATTCTCCATACTCCACTTATCTATACCTCCCTCCCTGCCTGTTAAAAACTTGATCGTGAAATTCCCTTGTTTAAAATTATTAAATTAAAACTACTCCCCAGAACCTCCTTCCTCTATCAGGCACAAGCCTTTTATACTGCCCATCCCTCCTTCACCTGGAGGAGTTATTACACAAAGCCCAAACCCCTTAGCTGAGGGTGCTAAACATCTCACGCTCTCCCTGGTCCCTGCCTACCTGTCTGGCTCCTTCCATCCCACACCCTCACACCCAATGAAGTGTTGTGGATGAAGGCGTCGACCCTTCCCTAGGATATAGCTGGGCTGGAACCCACTCCTCCCCTCTCCAGCTGCCTGACCCCGAGAGGACAAACTACTTGGGACCTCAGAAAAGATCAATCAGACACTGAGAAAATATTTGCAACAAAACAGCAAATGCATCCGAATCGTGTAAATCGTTTGTGCGTGTTTCTTTTATTCATTTACCAAGGCTTGAAAAGTGCCAGCTAATATTCCAGGACATCAGCATCCAAGCTTTAAGATGTTAACATCATCCTCCTTGTCTTGGAAAGTCCATATCCCCGTTAACTCCTATAAATAAAAACAATATTTATTTACAAGTTGCTTTCCACACCAATTTAAGTGCCCACTGAGGGAGTACTTGAGTGTCATCTTAGAGTTCACTTAACAGCACTGGTTTCTGTGGTTAAAACATTTGCCAATCTGACATCCAAGACCCTGTTCTGTTTTGGTTCACAATTACTAGATTATGAATGGGTTTTCATGACGATTGCCCATTGGTTTCTCCTACGAGTTACCATATGATAGGCATAATGCTTTCCTCAAATAAGATCCTTTGACTACTCCTTACATTTTAAAACTTTGTTGTATTCATATTGCATTGACTATCTGGGGTATTCTCTCCTTGTAACTGACTTTAAAGGAAGTGCTGATAATATGTTGCCATTGGGGATTAGGCTTGCTTTTTGTTTAGGAATGGTCTCTTTCATTAGGTTAAGAAAGTTTTCTCCTGGGGCACCTGGGTGGTTCAGTCCCCTGCATCGGGCTCTGTGCTGACAGCTCAGAGCCTGGAACCTGCTTCGGATTCTGTGTCTCCCTTTCTCTTTGCCTGTCCCCTGCTCATGCTCTGTCTCTCTCTCTTAAAAATAAACATTAAAAAAATTTAAACAACAAAGTTTTCTCCTGTTTCTTGTTAGTTAAGAATTGTTTGCTTAACAGGAGTGGTGGTTTATTCAGTGCCTTCTGAAACTACTATGATGATCACATCTAAAATGTTATTTTTCTGTTAATTTGTTAATGTGGAATAGATATTTATAAATGTAGCACCATTCTTTCATTCCTGGAAAAAAACCTGAGTTCGGTGGACATTGGATTATTTTCTAGTCTTTATGACCATGTGAGGTTGGGATTACCTGTTCTTGAAGGTCTGGAAAAATTCACTCGTAAGGCTGTCTTTGGCTCTAAACTATCTGGGAGAGTGTTTTGGGGGGCTTTTTTTTTTTTTTTTTTTTTTTTTACTAAGCTTCTTATTTACTTACTAATTTTTTTCTAGAATTTTACTAACACTTCAATTTATTCAGTGAGTGTAGGTTTATTCTGATCTGTATTTATTAATAAAATACATTTTATTAATGTATTGATATTTTCTAGAAAGTCATACATTTTCTCTAACTTCACAGCTATTGACATTAAATTGTTTAGAGTATTTTGTGTCTATAGGTAAGCTTCCTTTCCACTCTTTAATTTTAATGTTTATTTATTTATTTTTGAAAGAGAGGGAGCAGGGAGGGGCAGAGAGAGAAGGAGACAGAGAATCTTAACTAGGCTCCATGATATCAGCACAGAGTCCGATGCAGCCCTTGAACTTAGGATCCGTGAGATCACAACCTGAGCTGAAATCAACAGTCAGATACTTAACCGACTGAGCCACCCAGGTGTCCAGCCTCCTTTCCATTCTTAATGTCTTTACTTTTAGCACTTTTTTTTCCCTTTTCTCTCATTCATTCTTGTTGGAGTTCTTGTTGCTTTTTATGTCTAATTAGTCTTTCTCAAGAACCGTCTTTAGATCTCTGTGTATTTCAGTTACTTTTGCTTTTGAAATTGCTATTTCTTTCTTTGATTTTCTTTTTACTTATTTCAGTGTTTCTTTGTCTTCACAAATGTACTTAAGGCTATAAATTTACCTCCAAATACCGTTTTAGATACATCCCACAAGTATTTGTATGAACTTGTGTCATGGCCCTTCATTCCAATTATTTTATAATTTTCATCGCTGCATGAGGATTTCCTCTTTGAACTAGGGTTTGTTTAGCAAATCTTTTATTTTTTAAAATGTGTTTTATTATTGTTTTCTAATTAAACTTATTGAAATACCTTCTTTATTGATTGTTTTTAACTCATAAAGTCTGTTTTCACCTTCCATTTTTATATTTTCTATATTAATACAATTAAAAGAGTTTTCTTTCAGTCCCTGAGATGTTTTTCCATTTTTTTAACTGAAAATATTTTTGCTCATTCTATTTAAAAACTTTTAATGTTGCCTTTAATTTATTTTTAAGAGAAAAAGGCAGAATGTGAACAGGGGAGGGGCAGAGAGAGAGGGAGACACAGAATCCAAAGCAGGCTCCGGGCTCTGAGCTGTCAGCACAAAGCCTGACACGGGGCTTGAACTCACGAATGGTGAGATCATGACCTGAGCTGAAGTCAGATGTTAAATCAACTGAGCCATTCTTAGATGTATCTCTAACAGCAAATAAGCAAATATTATATACACACACACACACACACACACACACACACACACACGTATATATATTTGTAATAGGAAATATACATATATATTTAATCTGAATTTTAAAAATTAATATGTAGGTTTAATCTACTATATTCTTGGGAATAAGGGACACGTTTAGAATTATGATTATCTTACTTCTTGGGCCCCTTTTATCAACATTTCTTTGTATGCTTTCTCATTTCTATTTTCTCTGAGGGATTTCTTAAAAAAATTTTTTTAATGTTTATTTATTTTTGAGAAAGACAGAGTGTGAGCGGAGGAGGGGCAGAAAGAGAGGGAGACCCAGAATCCGAAGCAGGCTCCAGGCTCTGAGCTGTCAGCACAGAGCCCCACAAGGGGCTCGAACTCACAAACCGTGAGATCATGACCTGAGCTGAAGTTGGACGCTCAAGGGACCGAGCTTCCAGCCCTCCCCTTCGCTAAGGGATTTCAATTTTTTTGGTCTGTATTCTTTGTATGTTTCTCTTACAGATTGCATTCCTATTTCCGTGGTTATCTCTGCTTCAATGTCATGTAGCCACTACCTGAACACGCGTGTTGGGGCTGTTCCCCATCTCTCCATCTCTTTCTTGAGCAAGAGGCAGCCCTTCAGCACATTCTCAGGACCCAACAACTCACTTCCTGCCCCTCCCCCTTCCTCACTAAGGTTGCCTAAGGTTGAGTTCACCGTGCAACACACACATAATTAATTATTATTTCTCACTGTCAATAATTAATTACATTTACCAATGTGTTTTATCAATATTTCTTACATCCACGTCTTCCCTCTGGGTTTGCCTTCATTCTTGCTGAAGTCAGACTTCCAAGAAGCTCTTCCAGTGAGGGTTGTTGAGTGGCAAATTTTCGCCGTTGTTGATCTGAAAATGTGTTTATTTTTCCCTCACTCTTGAATCCTACTTAGCTGGGTGCAGAAATCTAAGTTGACAAATGATTTCTCACAGCGCTTCGGGGACCAGCCTGCAGCGGACTGAGGCTTCTTTCGCCGCTGTTGAGAAGCCTGCCTTCTGTCCACTACATTAAAAAAAATTTGTTTTAATGTTTATTTTTTAAGGAGAGAGAGACAGAGTGCGAGTGGGGGAGGGGCAGAGAGAGAGGGAGACACAGAATCCAAAGCAGGCTCCAGGCTCTGAGCTGTCAGCACAGAGCCCGACACGGGGCTCAAATGTACAAACTGTGAGATCATGACCTGAGCCGAAGTCGGACACTTAACCAACTGAGCCACCCAGGAGCCCCTGTCTGTTACATTTTTAAGGTTTCCAACTGGCTCATTTTTTCGTGGCTACTTACTCTTGTTTGAAGTTTTCCTTTTTGCTTCATATGTTTTGCCTTCTAAGAGTAGATTTTTTTTCTTTACTTGAGGATTCTAAACAAACTTATTTTAAGATCTTTTTCATGTAAGTCTATTGTTCTAATTTCATCTGGAACAAATGCATCTTTACCCTGATGACTGTGTTATCCGCTTCTCTTGGCACTGGGTGCATGCAAATGTTTCTCAGTATTTTGTGTTCTGCATCTTGAGAGAGAAGACTTCTCTGTCCCCGTCCCTGCTCTGCCCAGGCCAGCAGCTTGCCTGGTGTAGTTTGGCTCCCCTGGACCTCAATGCGACACCAGGCCCATCCAGGTTGCTGCACTTACTGGTGCTGGGCTCAGTTCTGGGCAGGAGGCTAGGTCTGGATTTTTCCTTCCTCCCATGCCCAGTTTCAGCTGGGGTGTCTGTGGCCCATGAGCATGGCTACCGGAGACTTCGAGCAGCTTCCTCTCTGCCAGGCACAGGGGGTTGCAGCCTGGATCTATTTCATTGCCTGGTGTTCTATTCTCCTGGGTCCAAGGAGGTGTGGCCCCTCCTTGGGTTTTTGTGTGTCCGTGTCTTTTTTTTTTTTCCTCCTTGTGTTTGGTGTCATTAATACATCTTGGAACAGGGTGGGGCAGGGGGCTTAGACACGGGCTTGCGGTGCAATTTCCAACGACTATAAAAAATATTTGTTATACTGTAACCCTTATCTGACTATTATTTCCATTTCATTTCACTTTTTAAATTATAAATAACTACATGGATTATATTTTATATGAAATTTTATGTATGTTCTAGGATACATTTCTTGGGAGGAAAAAAATACCGTGTCAACAGATATAAACATTTTAAAAGTGACTTTGGTACACTGGGTTTTATTTTCCAAAAAGATACCAAGTGTGGGTGTGGATGTGTGGGGTACAGGTGTGGATGTGCATGGAAGTGTGGGTGTGTGGGGCACAGCTGTAGGTGTGCCTAGAGGTGTGGGTGTGTGGGGTGCAGGGGTGGGTGGGGCCGGCGGTGTGGGTGTAGGAAGACACTGAGGGATGACGAGGCCACATAGCATTGCTGAGTCAGCGCTCCAGAATGAAAAAGAAAAAGGTATAGACTAGGGTTTTCTTTTGTTAAGGGTTTGTTTTCCCTACATTTTTAGTGTTTTCTTCTGATCATGAAAAAGTGCAATAAAAAAATCGTATTTGATCCTTGCCTTTGATATTTCTGTACCTGGTACCCACCCCGTACTATTTTATGTATTATATTAATATGTCATAATATGTATTTATCAAATTAAGCTTTGTGTTTGCATTTATTTAATAAATGCTAGGCAGTGTGTTTGGTTCTTTATGTTTCTTTTCCCCCCTCAAACTGTTGTTGTGATCATTTTCCCGGTCACTAAAAATTCTCTGAAAAAAATGCCTAATGGTGCGTTCTTTTTCCGTCTTAAGGGTGTATTATAATTTACCCATATAAATTACTCATAATTTGGCCACTTAGCCACTTCCAGTTCTAGGACATCCACAGTGCATTTCGTGGAACATTTGTGGGATCCATGGCCCCACGCTGTCGAGTAGCAGCGGTCCCTTCATGTTTGTGACAGACTGAGCACTCCTTCCTGAGGCTCTGGTCTGGAACAGTGTCAAATGTCAAGTCAGCCTCAGGGAGCCCATGGTGAGTGGTGCCACCAGGAGCTGGGGAATGGTGTGAGGACAGGTGCAGGGAGCGAGGACAGGAAGCCATGCCTGGCCTGCCGACAGCCTGCGAACCCCCACCTGGGAGCCACATGTCAAAGGCACACTAAGAGATGGGCAGGGCTGGGAGGGACGACTGTGCGTGTCTGTGTGTGAGTGCGTGTATGTGCACGTGTGTGTGTTCCAGGCTGAGGATGCTGCTGGTGACAATGTGCTGGGCAAGCAGATTGCCTGTGGCCAGAGCCAGGCCCAAGGAAGGGTGCCGGGCTGGTGAGATGCACACACCCTATTTACCAAGTAGCTCAGGAGGAGGCCGATGACGGACAAGCCAGATACTGACAGGGCGACCCAGGGGGACCTTGCGGACCAGGCTGAGGACCCGGGCTGTCGTGCATCAAAGACCTGATGCTGAAAGTCACGGCACGTCAAGATACACACAGGTGGCATTTTTCACTCCTGAGTGGGGACGCCCCGTGCAGACAGGAGCTGAGGAGGGACAGACGGACAGATGGACTGACGTGGAGACCATAAAGGAGGCCGCCACGCCCTGCAGGTGACAGAGCAGCAGGGGCGAGTCTTTCCGGTGCAATGGAGACAGAGGCGGGTCCAATGAAATCCCTTGAATCTTAGAAGCCTTCACACTCATCGACACGGACTGTGATTACACTGAAGCTATTTATTTTGCTGTGCGTTAGGCAGCTGAGAGAAAGAACCGACTTCCAGCAGCTCTTATCCTTTGAGAGCCTGGCGTGCCTCCTGGAGGTAAATCCCGCGTCCAGCGAGAAGGTGCCGCTCGAGATGCTGCGTGGCCACCTGGCGAGCACGTGTCACCGCGCAGGGTGGCAGCTGCAGGGCAGGGCCGGGGCGTCCCTTTGTGCCTTCACGACAGAAGCTCTGACACAGATACAAAGGAATACAAATTAGCGGCAGAGCGAAACGGACCCTGGCACTTGCAGTGCTCCCCAGAGCAGCGCGTGCGTCGGGGACCAGGTCTCCATTCTCGGGACGCTCCTTGCCTGGGGCCGGGATGCTCTACCCGGGCTTCCCAGGTGCCCAGGGCGTGGTCGGGGCTGAGCACTCTGTAGCCGAGAAGTGCATGCAAACTGTAAATCAAAAGCATAAAGTACACGAACGAAGAGACAATGCACCTTGGCCGCCAGAAGAGGCATGCGTTGGGCTCCACGTGGTTATCATTAACAAAGGGAACCAAGTTGGAGTGAAGGACGGTTGGTGCCCCCTTGAGAAAACACCCCCTGTCTGTCAAGCTGACCTCATGAAGCCTTGGGCAGGGAGTACCAGGGATCACTCGAGGCCAGCGGGAAGCCAGACGCTTGTCCTGTTGGAAGGAATGTTCAGGGCTGCAAAATGCTTCCTTTGTGGCAGACGAAGGGGGAAAGCCCGGGTTTACTTTCTGACACAGAGCAGCCCATCTTTTCCAGTATTCTCTTTCCTTGATTGGATTTTTCCTGGCCCCTCTCCCCTAGTGCTTGTGGGAGAAATGTACCTTAGGCTTGCTGAGATCCTGCCCTAGGCACGCGTCCTCGCGACTGATCGACTCAGACCCGCGGTGTGATACTGGGGGGCAGGCATGGCCTCTAGCCACATTATTATTATTTGAGATAAAGAAACCACTGGAAGACTAGTTAGTCGATTGGTAAGGGGTCCCCCAGCTCGTCTGTGAAGGATCCTCAAGCCCCACAACCCACCACCTCAAAGAGCAGCCTTCAAGAAAAAGGCGCCTCTGTCCACTCAGGGACCACTCTCCTTGAGCACGAGGTCCCCCACCATCTTACGGACACACACTGATTTCAGACTTCTAAAGCTGGTTTGGGGAGTCGGAAGCCTAGGCTTTGTAGTCACTGCCATAGAGTTAATGTGGGTTTTGAGGCAATTCAGGGAAACAGCCTTTGTTCAGTCGAAAGGACTGTGGTGTGCTCTTCAACGTAAACACAAGCATGTGGATAGATTGAATTTTACACTTTTCTCTGGGTGTTTGGAGGAATCCATCTATGTGTGGGAAGGAGGTTTTCAGAGGACACCCTCCAAGCCCTCCAAGTCCATGGTGTTTCTCTCCCATCACACAGCCCAGTGACCTACTTGCTTAGTGAGTCAGAAGCCAGCATTTCTGGTGCATTTCTGACATTTCTTCCTGTCCTATCAGGGTGGGGCTGGACGTTACCGTATGAATATATGGACATAAACATTTATAAAACATGTAAATGCATGAAATATATACACATGTGGGTCTCATAGTTGAAGTTTGTATTGTTTGTATAATTGCAGCCGTTAATAATTTTAGGGTATGTGTAATCTTAGTTCGATACTATCGACACACAATATTTTCAACGTCCTTTAGTGTCATGACATAATTCCTTCCACTTCTTTGTGCCTGCATATCATTTGACCCCCAACACAGCTCTCTCCCACCCCCATGTCCAGAACCCCTTATGCAACAGCCCTCCTCCTCCCATTGGTGAGCCGACCTTTCCCTTGGCTTCAATAGGGATCTGTTCCTCGAGCCTCAAAAACTTCTGCTCCTTGGGGCGCCCGACTGGCTCAGTCGGTTAAGCTTCAGACTTCGGCTCAGGTCATGACCTCACAGTTCGTGGGTTCGAGCCCCACATCAGGCTCCATGCTGACAGCTCAGAGCCTGGAACCTGCTTCGGATTCTGTGTCTCCTTCTCTCTCTGCCCCTCCCCGCTTATGCACATGCGCTGCGCTCTCTCTCTTTCAAAAATAAATTAAAAACATGTAAAACAAAAACAAAAACAAAAAAACCCTCTATTCCTCAAGCTCCAGACCCCACACTCTGGTCCTTAGGCAGACACCCCCAGTGAGATCCTCATAGAAACAAGACTTCCTACCCCATATCTATGCCTCTTCCTCTCCACTCCTGGCACCATGGTCCCCTTGGCCACCAAAGGCAGAAACTTGGGAGACACCCCAGCCTCTGTTTCTTTCTTTTTTACTACCAATATTATTAGTCCACAGAAGTCCATTAGTATAGTATCCTGCAGGTGGGTAATTCATCCAGAGGTGGTTTCCTCATTCTCCCTCATGATTCTTCCCCTGGGTCGTTGGTAGAATTACCATGTGCCTGTGCTCCAAGTTAGAAGTCTGAGAATCCTGCATGACCTCCAGCCTTGTCAATGCCCCAACCTCCCTCATCTCCACGTTCGATAAAATCTGTTTTCTGAACCAGCACTGGACTAGTCCAGCCCAGACCACTGCCAGACCTCTTGACCATTCTCCTCCCATGCAGCTTTCCCTCAAAGCCACCCTCCACACTGGTGCTACTGCCTTCAATCACGCTGCACAGCTCAAAGTGCTTGGAGCAAACCATGCGCCTTCCATGGCATCTCTTAGAGTTGATGTATCTTTTATACACACCTGGCCACCTGGCTCACCCCTGGGCATCATTTACAGCAGCTCCAATGCCATGCCGACACCCACCCAGCCCTCTCTCTGGCTTAGATGACTGTGTGCATATCTTAGTCATTTCACTTGCTGCATTGAATTATGGTATTTTCTTCACATTCCTCTCTCCCCAGTGGGGCAGCCAGGTACTTTGGGGCAGTTTCTTAATCATTTTCATATCTCATGGCCTGAATCAGTGCTCGGCATTTGGTAAACATCAATAAATATTCACTGAGTGAATCGATGAATGAATACGGGGTCTAGTTCAATCCTGGTGCCTTATTAGGGCGAGAAAGACACCTGGAGCTGATCTCTTCTAGCATTTTCAGCTCATCTCTCACACCTCTCCCCTATCTAACCTCCACTGCCAGGGACGGAATGGTCATTCCCTCGTATGTTTTCTCCCTCAGTAATCTCATCCACAACCTTGGCTTTGATTTCCACCTATTCTTGGATGAGTTTCAAAGGTGCATCTCTAGCCAGACTTCTCCTCTGAGCTCCACATCTGTTTAGCCAGCTGCCCATTTGGAGCTCCCTCTGGCACCCACCAGCCAGCCCACCTCACCCCTGAACTGCCCTCTTGCAGGCTCCCCTGCCCCATAAATGGTCCCACCACCTGCTCCTGGGAGCAAGTAGAAACAGGAGTCATTCTAAGCTTCTCTCTCTAAATACCCCTCCCCCATTTCCCATCCGTCACCAACTCTGCAAGAATTCACCTCTCATTTATTCATCCAACAGGTATTTATTAGACACCAATTATGTGCTAGGCTCTCCTCGTGGGAATCAGTAGTGAACAAGACTACTACTACTACAAGATTCCCTCGTGGGAATCAGTAGTGAACAAGACTACAGTAGTGAACAAGACAAGTAGTGAACAAGTAAGCCCTCCATATCCTGGAGTTTACAGGAGGGAAAAACAGTCAACAAACAGGACCGTAGCCAGGTAGTAATAAATAGCATCAATACAAAACAATATAGTGACTGGAAGGGAAGGGAAGTGTGGTCACATTGTTTGTTGCCTACCCAATATCCACTCTTCCTTTCTAGTTCCCTAATAAAAAATCTGATTTTATTTGGGCAACAGTGCTCCTGGCCAAAAACCAGCAGCAAAATAAAAAATAAACTTCACCTCCAGTATCCCTCACCACCAAGGTGTTCATGCAACACAATTCTGGCCAAAGAGAGCCAAGAGTTGGTGAGTTGGGGTGTCTGGGAAATGCCTGCTTTCCGTTCCTTCTGCTGCTTCCATCTTCCTTTCTGGAATGTGAAGAGGTTTACACTGGGGCACCCTCAGGTAGTCAGGAGTGCCTGAGGGAATGAAGGTCCTTGCTAAGGGTTGCAGAGAAGAGGGAAGAAGCCTGGACATGCACCCTGTGGGATCCTACAACCACTGCACCCACCCTGGGATGGTGGTCTCCAGCTTCTCGCTTCGTGAGAAAAACATGTACGGACCCTGCTCTGTCGAGTGAATCTGTGACCTATATGGCCTGTATCACCTGCATCCTAGAGGAATCCCAGGTGGACAGGCAGAACAGCTCCTAAGTACCATGAGGCCATCTACGTGCCCCCTCTCCCACACTACCAACAGACCACGGCAGTGGCTTCCTGTCTGGTGAGCCAGTGTCCATGCTGACCCTTTGCAATCTTTCCACCACACCCAAGTCAGAATGCAAATTGGATTCGTCTCTGTGCTTTCTGTAGTTGTTAGCACAAGGACAGAATGCCCTCACGTGGCCGGCGAGGCCCTGCAGGGGCCACCAGCCTTCCATCCCAACCTTGCTCCAATCTCCAGTCTCAACTCCCAGCCTCCTGGCCTCTTCCCGGCCCTCACACCTGCTGTTCCCTGCCCTGGTTTCTCCTTCCCTCTCAACTAGGGCTAGCTCTCTCCTCTCTTCCTTTAAATCTTAGCTCCACTGCCTGTTGCCCTGGTGGGATGAAGTCTGCCTCACAGTCTCTGTACCAGGTGTCACCACCCCCCAAACAGAGACTCTGGACATGGTGTTTGAGTGACTATTTGAGTAACTATGTAATCACTTGAAGAGCATGTTTTGGATCATTGCAAAACAGTGAAGACTGTTTTTGTCTCCTGCTATAATCCCAGAACCTAGTGCAGTGTCCCACCCCCAGAATATTTGTGGTATAAATAGATGAACAGGTACATGGATGCTTTGGTTCTTCCCTGGAGGCTGTTCCCTTTGTCTTTCATTTCTTTCTCCTCTGGGGGATGTACCCCTCATCCTTTACAATTTAGAGATTCAGTATATGGTGTTTCAACAAATTAAATGAGATAGTGTCAGTACATAATCAGTACAGAGGTCTGACAGTAAGCCCTCAAGAAAAATGGACCATCAGTGGTAGCCATTGTCTTGACTTTGAGTCCATTCCTTTTGGGAAGAATTAGGTCTTTTAGCTTTTGTGTTTCTGTAAGTCCAGGTCTCTACACCTATTTGTGGAATGTATATACGTCAAGAAATGTTTACAGAAATACACTATCCTACCCTCCACCAGACTGTGACTACCTCTAAGAAATGGAATCTTATTTCACTTGCTTGGTCTTACATCATCATATCCAGCACATTCAACATACTTCCAAATCACTGGAGTCAATGGATTTTACCAAAAAGAAGATTGCAGCTTAGAAGCGTTGAGTTCTCCCGCAGCTGGGAGAAGTGAGGAAGCCAGGCTCAAACTCCAGAGTGTTGATCCAGACTCTGGTCCTGTCTTAGTATGTTGACACCCCAACATTCCACTTTCTATGACATGTGTATTTTTAAGAAATATAATGACTAACACGTAGAGCAATTCTAGGTATTTATACAAAAATCTCTATCTTTGTAATATCTCCCCGGAAGATAATGAATTCTTCCATCTTTCAGTGAGCCCAATCCTTTGTAATTATATGAAGAATTAAATTACTGGTTTATCTGAAAACATACGTTTCCCCAATGGTATCAATTCTCTAATTAGTCACAATCCTTTTAAAATGATCCTGGCGTGGCGTGTCTAGGAGAAAAGTGGTTGTGGAATTCAAACATATCGTGGTTTCTCTCATTTCTGTCGACTTGGTATGAGTACCTCTCACTCAAAAGAAATCCATTTAACAGAAATTCAGAGCTGGGGGAGTGGAGGAGTCCAGCCACCTGGCGGAACAGCCTTCCTTGGCCTGCGGGCGCCATGGAGAGATGTGCTGCCATCTTGAGCCCACCTCCGTGTCCCTGCTGCCGGTGCCAGTTTGAACGGCTCACTCCTGTTTCCGAATGAGTTCTGACTAAACGCCATCAACCATATGACAGGGTCTAACAAATATCAGCACTCTGCCAGGTTCAATAAACACCCTTTTCAGGGTAATGGTCCTTAATGAGGACACCAGCCATCAGTTAGGTTGGGAACACACCGTAATTATTACTGGGCAAAGATGTCTGCAGAGAGAACTGCAAGTGTAAGGGTTGGAACGACATGGGGGAGGGGAGCTCGCAAAAAAAAAAAATCGCTCTAAACTTTGTGCTAGGGGGGAGAAAAAAATAACTCAAGTTTTAGGGATTATTTCCAAAACAATGTCAACAATTTATCTGGGGATCTAGGGGTTAAATAGTCACTCATGTAATCCGTGCCAAATTTTATGTATCTATAATTAAGTCAATGAGAGCATCGGAAACTTGCTTGATAGAGCACTTGGCTAAATTGGATCTATTACATGGAGCAAGGAACACCTTCCATCAAAATAATCCTTTAGGGTCTGCCATGAATGTCATGGATGTTTCCATCATAGCAGCTGAGACAGCCTTTGCCCCCAAGGAGCTCAATATATTATGGCTGTGTTTGTGTTTAGCTCATCTCCCCAATTATAAGACCCGAAAGTATTCGACACCACCTTAAAGGTGCAGAAAAATGGTCTATCCGAGCTCAGAGGAGGGCAAGAGTGCTTTTGGATGGGAGGGGTTGGAACGGTTCCTTGGAAGAGGTTACATTTCGGCTCATTTATTCATTTAACGCTAATTTGTTGAGTGTATGCTCTGTTCCAGTTGGCCCTGGAGATTCAGAGGTGGCTGAGACAGGGCCCCCTTCGGACAGTGACAAAGCCAAGTGTGGGATACTTAATAGATAAGTCCTGAAGGGCGGTGAGGATTTTGACAGGTAAGTGAGGGTGGGGGAAGAACACTCTATAAATTGACGGAGGCTAAGTGACTGCCATGAGATCGGTACGGACAGTTAGGAGATTGTCAGTATTGAAAACAGAACGTGGCGTTTATTGAGCACCTACTGTGTACCAAGCACTGCCTCAAACTTTACATATTTTACCTTGCTGATGTTCACACTAGACCTGTGGGGTAGGAACTATTTTCAGCACGATTTTATAGAGGCAAAAATGGAGGCATGCAAATTCACGGGGCTGGTCAGGGGTAGGTGGGGAATTCCTTCCCTGGTCTTTTCTTCTACCTCTACAAGTTGCCTAGAATACAGAGTGTGCATAAGGGAGAAGGGCAGCTGGTCGAGAAGGGTATGTGCTTGGGCCACGGGGGTCCTTGAATGTAGCTCAGGAGACTGTTCCTTCTCACTCTGCATTCTAGTCCAAACAGATGAGTGGTATGTTCAGTAGAAAGACTAATCAGGCAGGACAAGCAATGGAGATGGGCTGGAAAGGGGCATTGGGCATGATATTGATGGGGCCCCAGACTAGGGGCTACAGCTGGCTGGGGAAATTGGAAGGAAGGCATGGGTGTGGGGACCTGGGGAGGGCATTCAAGGACATTATGTCTGAGACATGCCTTTTCCAGGAGATTGAAATGGACCCAAGGGAGAGGTTGTGTCCTCCTCCACCCCCCTTGCCTTCAAATAGGTTGTTTCTAATTCAAGCCTGGATACATACACAAGTGAAAATAAAACCAGAAAACAAAATATGTGCACATTTTTGGGGTGGGGGAGTCAAGAGCTTACATCGTGTTGGAGGTCCTCCAGATTACAAATGCAACACTGTTGGGGGGCTCCCAGAACCCTGCTAGGTGCCCACCCAAACGTGAGCCCAGAGGCTTCAGACTTGATGGTGAATCTCCTTCTGACTGTGGACGTGTGCCTGTGGAAGCCTGCGTATTATGGCCCAACGGAGGCTGCCCTTGGTTGAGAGCCTGGACCTTCCTTCCTTCCTGTGGAAGCTGTTTCTAGAAGTATGATTCTTGAACAGAATTCACTACGGTCCACTCCTGATCCTGTATGTGAATCATCCACAGTAAAATATCCGGCTGATTCCCTTCGACTCCTTGTGTGTTCCTGGGCGTCTTTCCAACACCATGTACACTGAGGAGATGGCAACCGATTTTAATATTAATCAAAGCCAAGCATAATTAGGAAAATAAACCTGCTGCAAAAAGTGTCATGTAATATGTTCTAAACTCTGATGGAAAATATGGACCAGTCCTTTGGATATCAAGTGAAAAGGAGAAACAGGATTGTCACATACAGACTCACAGCCCGGTTTAGACTGTATAAACCTGCCGTGAAAGAAGAATCTTAGTCTGGGCATGAGCCATGAGTCAATATTTGGTGCAGACATAAGGATAATAGTTTACTGTCTATGTTTTTGTAACACAGACATTTTTAATCAGCATGAACTTTAAGAATACAGTTTTCCAAAAGAAAAGAAGAATGCTGGTGATCAGTTACTGCAACATTACAATTTGGGGTGACTACATTGTACAGAAAATAGTTATAGGAGATGTCTCACTGTGACAATTTTCTGTGCCAAATTGGCAATGGCCATCTAGTCAAAGGTAAGGAAGAGAGAGGTCCCTCTCCATCCATGTGCTAATTTGACATTGAAGTCAGCACATTTCCTGGGAATGTGTGTTCCCTGTTACTGAGAACAGGGAACACTGCCTTCTAAGAGAGTCTTTGCAAGGTGCCTCACAAGAATTTTCTTCTTGACAGGATGTTCCCACTGATTTTATCAATGATGCTATGAAATCTTTAACATACCATTTTTTTTTTTAAATAAGCTGTATCTTGGGCACTTGGGTGGCTCAGTCAGTTAAGCGTCCAGCTTTGTCTCAGGTCATGATCTCACGGTTTGTGAGTTCGAGCCCCGCGTCGGGCCCTGTGCTGACAGTTCAGAGCCTGGAGCCTGCTTCTGATTCTGTGTCTCCTGTCTCTCTGCCCCTCCCCTGCTTGTGCTCTCTCTCTCTCTTCCTCTCAAAAACAAATAAACATTAACAAAATTTTAATAAGTTGTTTCTTACTGAAGATGTATCAATTGTTAACTTTTTCTTGTACTTGGGATTCTGCAGATGATTTTAATCATAGTAATATTGGGAGATTAATCCTCTTTCATTCTTGCACAGGAAGAATTCTCCTATTGGGTAAACATTGCTATTTCCCTTAATTATTTTTGACGTCACACTGGTAATTATTATTTTTCCCTACATTAAAGAGCAAAACGAGTTTCTACAAAAAAGAAAAGAATTGCATCAATGTAAACAGAGATAATATGTGCACTATTGTGCTCTAAGCTGCTAGAGGAATCAGACTGAGAAGGAAAATGTTTAAGTAATTTAAGGAGAAAAAAAGGTTTAATTATCAAGTTTTCTAAAAGAGATGATGATGTGCTCAGTATGGCACCTAAAAGACGGAGATTGATTTCTTTCTGAAGCAGATATCCAGAACTAAACATCAAGAGCAATTAAAAAATGGTGGTCTTTTGTAAATTACTCCCAGAAGAAATCTTGGAAATCTTTCATTTTACTCATTTCGGTCCAGTGAACCATAAAGCCATTATGAAGGAACAAAAATACTAGGGAGAAAATTGAAATACAACAGTAATTAACAATATGAATATATCAAAATAAAAATGAATTGGAAAGATAATGGTCATCACATATGCAACATAAAATGAAAACATTAAAATCTTCCCCAAATCAAATCTAAAACTAAAAGACACTCAAGGCAAACATAGATCAAACCGGGCGCTGTTTTCCAAGATTGTAACCGAAGGACTATTTATAGCAACTCTCAAAATGCACAGTGAAGGTGTCTTCAAAGGTTTGCTTTCCTTATTTTGTAAAACGACTCCTAGTTTTTCTAGAGTGCCAAAACGAGTGCATGGTGCATTTTCTATTTACTTTGGAATCATAGTTAATAACCCCCATCTTAGATTTTCACTTTCACTTCCATATGCTAAATGCCAACAAAGAATAATAGAGGAAAATCGCGGGAAAAGTGCTGCTATCACAAACACAGATTTCCCTGTGGGTTCTCTAACACTTTACAGACAAATGTTAAAGATTTATTGCACATGAACATCAAACATGGTTTTACTACAGTTCTCATTTGGATCAAATTGACACATTTTACATTCATTTTAGCCTAATGAGATTCTTTCGCTACACATTATATTCTGAGTGACCCCGTACATTAAATTTGTGGCATGGAACAAACCCATTGATATAACAAAGCCCCATTCTTACTGGTTTCTTAATTTACAAAAGAGAGAAAACAGTTTAGCAAAATCATAAATCTTGAACAAATGAATGTATTAATCGGTACTCAACAGAGAATACAAACACTATGTAGATAGGTTATGTTATGCATGAGGCTCATTTGCAGCATTGATAGCTAAACTCTCCTAGACTTGGATTATAATCTGAATATTCAACAGTTCAGGCGTATTTCATAATTCAAATCGAGGGACTTAGCAAAGACAAGTTACAATCTTAACAAGGTCGGAAAATTCGATTTGCAATTCATTTTTAAATCATTGCTAACGGGCTGCTACGATTCAATATTTACCTTGGTGCACAATTACTTATTTTTTTAAAAATCGGGGCTGTAAAATATTGTGTCTCAATCCTCACGGTAAGGACTTGGAGGGAAGTTCGTTTTGCTGTGGCAGCTGTGGTGCCTTTCCTCAAAGAGGGAGGAGGAGGTGACCTTGAAAAGAGGTGAAAGGAAACTAGGAAATGTTAATTAAAATTATTAGCGCTGTTTGAGGTGCTTATCTTGTTTACTGCTAAGGTGTTGCTCCCTTCTGCGTAATTAGGGGTAATTTTACTTACTTTCAAGTCTGTAATTTTAAATATCACAAAGTTTTATCTTCCAGCATGAAGTAATTCATTATTGGTTTATATGTAACTGCTTGATGTTTTAATCAATATACGCAAGTCCGCGATGATTTATCTGGAGCTTTTGGATATCTTGGAGAGTGGCAGATTGTGCGTGGTACATGAACTGAAATCTTTTTGTTGTTGTTGTTGGAGTTTTCATGTCGTTCTGCACTTTTGATGTGGGGAGAGATTTTTTACTTGATCTGTCTTTTTGTAGTTCTTTCAATCCAAGATTTCACAGTCCAGCAATATTGGTAAAATAAACTTCTCTAAATCTACTCTATCTGGGAACGAAAACTCTCCTGTCACGAAATCCACACCCACAAAAAGAAACACAGCAAATATTTTTACACCCTACAAGAAACAAACATCTTCCAAGTTACTGATGTGTTTTAATCTAAGTAGTCCAGTTAGCTGTTGTTTAAAATGTGCAGTGGCAGCCAAATTTCATACTAAAATTAATTATTGAAGGTTTCAATGTTCAGGAAGTGCTCAGATGACATGACATAATGGAGACTTTTATGCATAATTATGACACTTTAAGAATAAATCTTTCTAAAATTTTCTGCAAAATCTTCCATTTTTGACGAGTTGTTATCAGTGGAAAGTAGAGAAATGTCTAAGCTTGATTTTTTTTTTTTCATGTATAGTATACTGTGAATTTTTTTTCTCTTGGGTGAACTGGCAAAACACTATGGAGGCTAATTTTTTTGTTTTGTAAAATAGAGATTTGGTTATGACACAAGACTGTAACATGACTCTAATTAAACTATAAAAGAAAATGTCCAGTGTTAATATCAAAGAGCATCTTCAATTGATGATTATTTTTTTAGCTCAGTGATTCGCCTGACGAGGTGAATGGAAACCATCCTTAAAAATAGTAACTGGCATTTTGAAGATGTGTGACTGGATATCATCCCACTTCTATTTAGAATAGCATGATAGTGGAATTCAAAACTGAACATTCTAGAACAGGTGAGAGTTTATCATTCGCTGATTCTACATGGAATCAAGCTCTTACTTCTCCAGGATAAACAAAGACTGAAACTAGTTCACATGCCCTCAGCCAGAGCCTGGTTTTGTGGATGATTCCCCAAGGATGCTGAAGAGTTCCTTGTGGCTCAGTAGAGTTAACGGCCCTCCCGGAGAACTTCCTGAACCTCGCAAAAACCCTGTCCTCGATTAAGATCCCCAACACGGTGTGCTCATCCTGCTTGCTCAGTAATTAGTAGGCTCTGAACAACCCCATCAGCACCATGAGAGAAGCCCTTTGCAAGGTGCTAACGAAGCAACCACAGTTACTTAACTGAAGGTACTCGCAAAGCCGGGCAGCAGGGACAGGGTGGCCTGGGGCTTGTGCATCCCCAGGTGGGGCCCATCTCCTGCCCTCCTTAGCTCTCCTTCCTCCCACATTGTCTTCTTGATGCTGCCAGTCCTGAGTCTGTCTCAGGCTCAACCACAGTGGCTTCCTGTGTGGACCCCAGCTGCTGTCCCCCCACTGCCCACTCTCCATTGGCGGTACAGATCCAGGATTTGCCTGGATCAATCCATGGTTCCCATCATACTGGAGGAAGAGCAAACACCTCCCAGCCCAGCCCTCCCATCTCCACCGCCCACAGCCCCATCTTCCTGGTCTTCCTCCCATTTATCAAAAGGCCAAGTTGTCCCCACTACCCCTGTCCCCCGGCCCACAGAGCACCAGACTCCACTAGACGTTCAGGTGCACAGGGGGGTGCTTCCTGCACAGTCGGAGCGCAGCTGTGGCAACTGGTCTATAGCCTGTTCCTGGCTTGATGGCCACGTCCACACTCAGGTCCTGCACACTCTTTTTTGATCCACTTTTCCCGTTGCTGTGTGCCTCTGGGCTTTCCCCGCCCCTCCAGTCCAGTCCTCCCCACGGAAGGCCTGGTCTGCCATGTTCTCCACTCCATCCCTGACACCTGGAAGGGCAGGTAGGAGGAACCCATAGTTTGCAGGATGTGATGCCACAGCTCGGCACAGGTGAGGCACCTGTGCACGCCCCCGCCCCCCCAGCCCAGGCAGTGGAGCCGGAGTCCTGGCCAGCTCGGACCATGCCTTCTTAAGTCACTTTTCTTCCCGATTCCAAAGTCCATTCCCCTGGGTGCCTGTGGGGGCCCGCAAGGCCAGTGTGTCTCCGCTCTTCAGCAGCCTCTCGGCCTTCCTCAGTAATCCCATCTGAAGACTTCAGAGGTACCTGTGCCAAACCACGGAGCCCGAATTGGCTGTGAGAGCCACGTTGCACAAGGCAGGCACCAGCACTTGCTCTCCTGGTGGGTGAGCCCCCAGGGGACTTCACCAGTGGTAAGAATCAGCCTGGGCTGCACAGAACTGAAGCCTTCGGCCCCATGTGGGGTAGATGAGGGCAGGGAGGCAGACAAGGGCTTTGAATAATTTGCACAGTAGTGGGGAGGCTTGGTGCCACTGCCTCAGAGGTTTCCTTGGCTTCACAGACTGGTGGCTGTCAAGGCTCAGTCCCAGCCATGACCCAGGCATGACTCTAGGACCAATGAGCTCAGGCCAACCAACCACTGTGTCTTCCTGTAGGCCTGTCCGTGCACCATGCAACTCCACCTAATGCATGGCGGGGTTTTGTGGCTCCTGCTCAGACATGAGAAGCCGCCGTTCACGCCCCGCTGAAAGAAGGCTGTGCTGTTATGCCAGGTAACGTCAGGTTCTAATGTGAGCCAACTTTTTCTGCGACTAGCGGTTGCTTCCCCACCACCCAACACTGTCCTTGGAAAAAAGTTAATTGTAAGAAAACTTTTGAAAACCCCGTGATTGTGTTCTGTGAGTAAATTGACAATTTGGAATTGACCAAGGCAGGAATTCTGAAGACTCAGCCTCTGCTGGTCATAATAATATTGAGACTCACTCAGAGTGATGGGAACAATCATAGTCACAAAAGTGCTAAGACCTTACCCCCATTTTATAGATGAGCAAACAGGCTTCGGGAGGTCAAGGAACTTGCTCCCGGCCACACGACTGGAAGGGTCCAACCTGGGACCAGAAGCTTCCTCTGTGTGACTCATTCCTGCCCTCATGCACAACTGCCATTTTGTCCATGTAAGGCACATCAGGCAATACCAAAGGAAATGTTCTTTCGTTAAAACCACTTAGGTTCTGGGAGCACTTTTCATTCTTCTAGTTTTCTAAGCCTCCTGTAGACGGAACACTTGTCAATGTGATGGCAATGGATTGGACACGAGAAAGGCTGGCTGTCTTAAAACCAAGTCCATCTTTGAATCCGTGGTATGTTTGCTCAGAGCTAAAGGCCAAGGGGATTTATATGGTTGTTGGAAGTATTTTCCCTGAGGAGTTAAAAAATATTCTGCAATAGCTGATTTTTAATAAACTCTGAGATTGATCTTCTTCCAACTTGCTCCCTGCTTATCTAACTGGTTCACTGTTAATAGTCCCTGAGGACTCAAGGAAGGTTGAAGAGGAATGAGTGGTGGAGGAGACAGAGGGGAGTTTCAGAGGGAGGCCGTGATGACCCGGACCTTATGCCACTACGAACATTTGGAGAAGTAACACTTTCTGACCCAGACTTGCTCAACTTCCCCTTCTCCTCCACCCCTGATTCCTCCACCACCACGATATCCATCAAGAACAAAACAGAAGCATCTTTCATCATCAAGAAAACTGGCTTTCTCCTCTCACCACTGGTGAACTCTGTCAGCCAGAAATTTCAAGAGTGATGGTAGCATTCCAGATGACCGCCTTCCATCCAGGGTATAGCACTCAGTGGACGCCTCAGAGGCATCTTTGTGTGCGAAGAACAAGGCCCTTGGAAGGAGATTAAAAGAAGTTGTGAATGTTGGAGCTGGAAAGGAGCCTTGGCATCGTCCATGGACAATCTTCTTGCTCCTCAGATGGAAAACAGAGTAGGGACTTATCCAGGGTCATAGGCCAAGATTCTGTTCCCTTTAAAAATAGACACTGATTCTTTTCCTAAGACATCTCATTGCCCCATAGTTTTGAACACACTCTCTACTCCAGAGGCTCCCATGCATGTAGACCCCACCCCACTCCTCCGCTGAGCACTGGACTCTTAGGTCTACCTGCCAGCCCCACCTTTCCCAAACACAACGCTTGACTCTTGCCTCCCTGCCTATAAAAACAGTTCTCTCTCACCCTCCCCCACCGAGTAAATGCGCCATCACGTATTGCATTGTTCAGGCTTAAAACCCAGAAGGCATCCTAGTTTTGTCACATAATTTCCACTGCAAGACCCAGCCAGTACTGTGCTGTCTCTACCCGCATTTCTATCTCTGCCACCATCAGCCTGATTCAATCACCCCATTTTCTTCAGGACTTCCAGAGGATCCTTGGGGACACTCTCTCCTTTCACTCCTGAGCCCTGATAGCTCATCCTGCATACACCCGGCATCCCAGAGTGACCTCTCCCTAGTGTAAAGCATATCACAGAAGCTCCTGCCTGACACCCTCCCTGGGTCCCATGGGACTCCTCCCCATCCCCCCTTGACCTCCTCTGGAGCTACATCTCAGGGTTCAGTATGCTCTGTCTCAGTGACCTCCTCTTTGTCCTTCACACACAAGTATTTTTTTTTTTTTTTCTTATCAACTCAAAGCATTCAGTTGTCATTTCTTGGATGTTTCTTTTGCTCACAGAATTCCTCTCCAGACCTCACCAGGGCTGGTCCTCTCCATATTCTTGGTGTCTCATACCTAGGGCACTTCCTCAGAGGGGGCCTCCCTCACCATATTCTCTAACAGCATGCCTTTAACCACATGCCCTCTGCTTTTTTTCTTACCAAGATCTTTTCAGAAACCAATGTCCCTGGATATAAGAGTCATCAAATTTACAAGAAGAAGTCAAGGCTCTTGATTCCTTCACTGCACTATCACCAGCCTGGTCTTAGGCCAGGCTCAACAAATGGGCGTGAAATCAATATTAAAAACAGTAAGACACCCAACGATGTGACTGTACTTCATGCCGTGGAATTGTACCCTTAGCAATGGTTGAAGGACTAAATTTTGTGTTATGTATCCCTTGCCACATTTTTTTAAAGAATTAAATATATATATATATATATATATATATATATATATATATATATATTAGAACGTATCTGATTTATTCCCAGTGGCCTGCCCTCTGAGAAAGGCTGGGAAACTCAGTGGCGGAAGGAGAAGTGGAGCCATGGAGAGGGCCCGGGCGACATACTGGTGGAACCTGACACAAGAGCTTGAGTATCTGTTGCTAAGGCAATGGCGAATTAACACATCTCTACAGCTGCGTTGTATCCTAAACAATAAAATATTTCCAACAGGAAAAGGCACACAAACAGTAAAACAGTCTGTGTGTTATAGGTGCACGTGTTCCGTGCAGTCCTTCCAGCTTACCTTTCAGACCATTCCCATATCACCGAAGAATTTATAGTTCGTTGGCCCAGAAGTGACTGAGACAACACGTGACAGTAGCTTCGCGTTCAGGCAGCAGCCCGTGGGCGCGTTGCCCTCTACCTCCTCATGTTCTGCATCTCAGCAGAGCTGGAGAACGTGAATGTCCCGCAAAAGTAATAAGGGCTGCACAGCCTGTAGCGGGGACCGAGGGCTGCACAGAACTGACTCGTGCCCGTGACCCTGTGTCTGGGACTCCCCCAGCGTCGCCCGGCCCCCAAGTTCCGATAGGAATCTTTGAAATAGAGGAGGGTGGGGGGAGAAATCGAGAGCTTTTATGTTACTTTCCATTCATTCTTCACATGCTTAAAACATTTCGGGAGCTGTATACACTGTACTTTCCAGGGAGTTCTGCAGGCTCCCAGTGGGTACGAGATTAGAACCAGCAGCCGGTCCCTGTCCTAAGCAGCAAAGAGAAAACCTTCTGAAGGAAAATTTTCGTGTTCACAGCAGTTTTCCCCTTTAGAAACACTGGAATGCAGACTTAAAAGAGCAAACCAGAGATAAGCAGTCGCAGGTGATACGGAAACCTGGAAAATTCACAAATTCCCTAAGAACCACATTTGAGTCCTTCCCCTCCAGCTACACCCGTGCGCCTTTGGAGACCAACAGCTCCCTGAATTCGGAGCCTCCCGTCGGGAAAGATTCTTTCCAAATTAGATTAAAATTGGGACATCTATTTAGATGTCTGGGAGAAATGTCTTAGGAATAAAGCCCTGTTTCAGTCATGTTGGAGCTCAGAATATTGTTGTGCCTGGTACTACATATGCCTGAAAAGGGCTCATATTTTCAGAAACTGCTGAAAACCTCTAAAAAAAAGTCGACTTTGATGTGACTATGAAATCACAGCTCAGTGTGTACTTGTGATAAAAGAATTGTCTTTCCCTTAAGCTGGTTTCTGAAATAATTGTTTAAATTTTTGTGATAACTTTTCCTTTCTTTTTTCTTTTTCTTGTACCGATTTTTTTTTTTTTTTTTTTTTTTTTTTAGTTCTAAGGTGGGTATTCAAGGCTCTGACGTTTTCTGCAGGTTCTTTGTCTTTGCACTATTTGAGGGAAGCATAGCTGGGTGTTTTTCTCCCCAGCCTGTGAAATACTAGTTGAAATGCCACGACTTTTGTATGCAAATACGAAGCGATAACTGATTGTTTTCGTATAGCTTCTTAGAGATGGGGTAGTACAGTTCCCTCCCTGCCCAGCCTCGAAAAGACCTTGCTAATGAAGGGGCTTTTCATTTAGGAAAAAGAGATTGCTGCCCAAGGGAAGGGAAGGGTTAAGAGCACAGGGCAGAGCGCTCATTTACGGCGTATTTTCACGGGCTGAAACCCTCACACGATCTGTGACATTTGGCCACAATGGAGGGAATTTGGAGAGCGAGTGAGGTCAGGTGGGCGTCTTGGGAGAAAAACACAGAGAAATACTATAAAATATGTGCAGTTAAGCGGAAAAATCAGCATCTGCCAGCTTTTTGTTTTCTTTCTTGTTTTTTGGATTCACAGGAAATCGTGTGTGTGCACACGTGTGTGTGAGTGTGTGTGTGTGTGCGTGCGCACGTGTGTGTGTGTGTGTGTGTGTGTGTGTGTGTGTGTGTGTGACTTCAGTTCTGGAAATGAGAAAGAAGGCAGAAAAGGAGCAGGGCCCCTCAGGAGAGTTGAGGGAACAGACCGATTAAAGCAAGCCTTCCTTCAAATGTGCAAAGTCTACACAAGCTGTAACCCCAAGGCAGAAGGTTTTGTGCTTTCTGCCTTTCTCCCTTCCAGTGTGCCAGTTAAAGAACAGACCAGCCTTGGCTGGGTCGATGCCATCAGGGAACGTGCACACAAGCCTTAGATTCAGGCAGAGCTCCGTGATCGGGGGGCGCAGAAACTGCACGGGGTTCCCCCAGGAAGCCCTCCCCTTTGGGGACTGCATGGAGGGACAGTATGTAAGCACATAACCCCTGATATGGGGCATCTCTTCCTTGTTTTTTGGTCTTTGTTTTCTTACTAACATCACGATGTTCGAGCTACTCCAGTGTTGACTGTGGACACCGTGGCATTCAGCCTGCATGGAGGCTGGTTTCTGCTCCATTCCATTTGGAGGCTGGGTTCCCTGGAAGGCCATGCTGGGACGCACCTGGGAGGTGGCACATTTGTTAGGGATCGACCTCTCTGGAAGGAGGAGGAGAAGCACTTCTGGAAAGAAGGCGGAGTGAATTGCAATTCACCAGACACTACGGGCCAATGAGGAAACCAAGCTTGAAGTTTTGCCTCTTCCCCCATCAGCTGTTAAAGGATTGATTGCTCATGGACCACAGGCGTGGGCCACGGGAGGCCACTGGGACAGCAGTAGTGGTTGGCCCTGGTGGGGGCTACCTGCCCGTGGGCCTGTGGGCCTGCTCCCTCCTCACCCTCAACTCCGGCCTGCAGGGCAGTACTGACACCCCTCTCACCAACCCATCCCTGTGGCCTTGGAGAGCCACAGCCTTATAGCTTGAAACGTTTTACAATTTGCATTTCAACAGAATGGGTCTGCTTCCACAAGGTCAGAAAGAAGCAGGAAGTGGGGATCAGGAGTTTTCTGGTTGGTTCCGCTCAGCACCACTCTCAGTGCTGGGGTGTCCTTGGGTTGAGGAGAGCCTGGTGGGGTGGGTTCCCTCTGTCTTGACCAGAAGTGCCTTGGACTATGTATTAGGTCCACCAGGGCCACCATGATGAATCCCACAGACAATGTGTTAACAACAGACATTTATTTTCTCACGATTTTGGAGGTTAGAAGCCCAAGATTAACATGTCAACAGGGTGGATTCCTTCCACATCTTATCTCCTTGGCATGTAGACTGTCACCTTTTCCCTGGGCATGTCTGTGTCCAAATCTCTTCTTTAAAAAAAAATGTTTACTTATTTAGAGAGTGAGCAAGTGAGAGGGAAGAGGCAGAGAGAGAGGAAGAGAGAGACCAAGGAGGCTCCACACTCAGCGCAGAGCCCAACTTGAGGCTGGATTCCATGACAGTGAGATCATGACCTGAGCTGAAATCAAGAGCTAGACACTTAACCGACTGAGCCACCCAGGTGCCACACAATCTCCTCTTCTTGTAAGGACACCCACCATATTGGATTAGGTCCCCCCCCCCAATCACCTCATTTTACCTTAGTTACCTCTTTAGAAACTCTGTCTCCAAATGCAGTGGCCCTCTGGGCATTAGGACGTCCACCCACAAATTTTATACAGGACACAATTCATTCCATGAGGGCTCAGAAGCTCCTTCAGGTGTCTACTGATTTCTTTTCTGTCTCCTCTTCAGAGCCTTGTATCTGGGAATGCTCTCCTCTCTGCCTCCAATCTCTACTTCCTTTTTCTCATTGTGACCATTGGATCCTGTGGCCTGCCTCCTGCCCCACACTGAGCCACACGTGGAAGCCACGTTCGTGGCCACTTTCAGATCTGAACACACATTAACGGTCATATTAGTAATGCAGCAAGTGCGTAGGAGAGGTGAGCAGGGGTAGAAAACTACCGGGTATGGGTGGAGGGAAGGGTGCCCCAGTGGCAGAACTAGAAATAACGGGCAGATCTTGGCTTAGGGTAGAGAAGAGGATGGTCAGCATGTTAATGACCTGGCAGCATAGTTAATGGGCACTTAGGAAGCAGGGTTCACTCTGCCATGCAGGAGCTTCAGCAGGCCCTGGATGACGGCTTTGCCCCGGGAGGAAGTGTTTAATTGGGAGAGAAGCTGAGGAGGAGGGTTAGCTGGCACCGCTAGGCCCCGGCGATCCACAGTCCCCTGCCTTGGTCTCCGCCACGACCCCTGCCCTCATCCTGGCCCCTACTCTTGCACAGCCGAGCTCCCTCTTCACTCTCCTTCTGGTCCACACCAAACCTGTATCTCATGCACAGAAATCACTCATTGCCTCCTCAGACAGGGGGATCCCTGGGACTGCTCCATTTTCCCTGGGGTACGGGACAAAGTCTGAGGGTCGGGTGGGGTGCAGGGGTCTCTGCTAACTCCCACACCGAGCTTTCTCGTTCCATCCCCTGCTCTGGGCTCGACCACCTTCTCCATGAACTTTTGAGACAACTTCCTGATTTCTCGCTCCATCTTGAGTTTCTTATCCATTACCGGTCACGGACACTCCTGATTAATCTCTGACATTTTAATTGAAAAATGAGTGTGCGCACATGCTAAGAAGTCAAGCCACACCCAAGAGCCTGGTACCCCAGCCCTCTCCTCTGGCAGCCGCTGGTTCTGCGCTCTGCCCCTTCCACACCCTTGTCCTCATTCCCCGCTTCAACCCTTCCTGCTGCACGGAGGCCCGGGAGGACCCCTGGCCCAGCAGAGGGTGGCATTCAGCTGTCTGGGAGCCCTCACCACAAACGGCCGGGTCCCTTCTGGGGGCTGCAGCCCCATCCGTGGAGCGGGCGGGGGGCCTCGGTGCATGTGCAGAATGGTCTCTGTGCCTTCGTCTGCATGGTGCATCCTCCTGCCTCGTGTGACGACTCAAGGGGCCCAGTGTTCACAGCGTCTTTCCTTGCCACCCTGCTCTCCTTCTCCTTCTGAGTGGACCATCTGTATCGTGTGCCGGCGCACTGTGTGTGAGGGGTTCCGGGGCCTCTCTCCACGGATGCCGTGCGTGTGTGACACGTCCCAGGAAATGACCCAAGTGACCGAGTGAACGCCCAGAGCCTTCCTCTGTGTCTAGGACCCCGCACGCGGCCCGTGTGACCTCTTCATTTTATGGCCTCAGAAGTGGGAGCTTGGCCATTTAAGGGACAGCTGAAGTGACCTGGTGAGCTTTCAGATGTGGGTCTGTGCCCCAGCACAGTTTTCGACCGAAAAGTGCTCTGGGCCCTGCTGGCAGCCTGGTAGCCCTTGCCGGGCACCAACCCGACCCTGTCCAGGCAAAAGAAGCAGGAGATGGGCTGACATCACTGGCAGGGGGAAACAGAAACAGGGCTGACTCCCACAGACACCCGCCCTGCCAGCCAGATGGGTGAGCAGGGGGACCACGGCTCCCTTCCAACCGCAGGTGCTGGGTGCTGGGTGCTGACCCTGGGAGCAGCGCAGAGTGAGCTGAGCCCCTCTCCCAGCAGCCAGGGTTGTCCCGGCTGAGGGAGGAAGACAGGCCACACGGGCAGCGTAAGCCTCAAAGGTGATGGGGCCCAGCAGAGGCCTAAGCTGCTACATCAGCTACGCCCAAACCCTGACCCTCGACACCTGCTCAAGTTCCTCCTCTCCCCTTGATGTAGAAGTCCTCAGGCCACATCGGCAAGAACTCCTGGGCCATCGCTGCCCTCGCCTGGCACCTCTCCACCCACTGACCCTTCCTTCTGCTCCTTGGCCGTACATCCGTGCCTGTCCTTGCCACATTCGAACTTGACCCTCCTTTTGCTCCCTTGTTGCAACAGAGTCGACCCTTCCTGCAATAATCTTGAATAACGTCTTCCTTGCGTTTTACCAAGTGTTAGACTAATTTCTTCTTTAACCCCCCTCGGAGGGGCTTCAGGGAGTAAGAGGCCACAGGACGGGTGGTGACTATAAGCCAGGGTACCAAAAACACTGAGCTGATGTGCGTGCAGTGTCCTGGGGCTGTCCTAGCAGAGGGCCACAGACTGAGCACTGTCAACAGCAGGAACTTGCTCCCACGCAGCTCTGGAGGCCAGACGTCTGAAATCAGGGTTCTTCCCGGAGGCTCCGAGGGAAAATCTGTCTCAGGCCCCTCTCTCAGCTTCGGGTGGCTTCCAGCAGTCTTGGAGTCCCTTGGCTGGTAGATGCATCATTCTGATTTGTAAAAACATACACTTAGTTTTAAGAGCTTTAAACCACAGAAACCTGGGTGGCTTCTGTATGGCACAGCCTAAGGAAGAAAACGCAGAGAAGCGCTGGCTGTCACAGCAAGGCTTGAGCAGATTGTGTCGCACGCTAAGGCTGAATGAGCATCACCGCATATCCACGCTAAATTCATACGCCTGAAAATAAGAAGGGGCTGGGATCCTCATCGAAAGGTCCTTCCCCCTGTGAATATACACACTGGGTCCGAAGCAAGCAAAATCGAAGTCAGGGCATCACACTTCACTGGCACTGTTTCAGGAAGCAGTGCTCCGGGGCACCATGCAAAACTTAGGGGACTGTTACCTCAACAACCCCAGTGATCTCTCCCACTCTGCAGCACTTTCCAGAATCCAACGGCCTCTCGCTTAAGGTGAGCTTGGCCAGCCCTGGGACACAGGAGCCTGTGTTTCCTCCTGGGGACATCTCAGGGCCCGATTCGTGTAAAGGGCAAGAAGTGACTTGTTCAAGGTCACAAGGTGATGGAGTCAAGGTGTCAGGGCCAGAATCCTGGCTCTGGGTTCTACTTCCGTTTACAGGAGGCTCCTAAGGCTCCTGGGAAGTGAGGCCGTCGCGGGTATAATAAGATCCGAAATCATTCTTATCCCTTGCAGGTGGAAAACTCTGGATCCTATTTTTCTAGATATGCATCTTTGCTTCACCTACCTGTATTCTCATTCTAGCCCTGGGTAGAGCTAATTCTAATTAAATAATAAAGCATACGAAAACTCTATCTGGGGTGCCAGCCACTGGGAGGCAGTTAATACACATTATTTCTAATCTGCCTCCTCGGCCGGACAGTAACTCTGAAAGTGGGGTGGAAGCATTTCCATTTAACAGGAGAGAACACAGAGGCCGGCTTAAGTCGGCTTTCCCAATTCACACTGCTTACACATGTCAGAGCTGGGATACAAACAAAGACACATTTCACTCTGATAACTGGGGTTTTTTTCTGCTCTAATCACAGGGCAACTGGGGTGCAGCTAATTGGCAATGACTTCCAAATGTCATCTCCATATCAACAACTCTAGAACGAGTAACTCAAAATGTTTTCGAGGGAAAGAAGGTTCTAATTATTCTAAGAAATGAAATCAAAGCTTATCGTCTCATCCATTTTTCCTATCTGCAAATTGCTAAGAGAAAGACTTCCCATCCCTAAACAACAAAATTGCTTTCATCTTTAGTTAGGGATGCAAAATAGTGTCACGGATAAAATCCTGGACTCCAAGAAAGTAATAGTGAACTTGTAAATTTCAGCAAGTGACTTGCTCTCTGTCCGTCAGTTTCCTTCCCTGAACAATGAAGAGAAGCCTAGTTCTGACCTTGCAGGGTGATTATAGGAATTATATGAAACAACACCTGTGACACTATTTGCATTATTGGTAAATGTTAGTGAAAGGGTGCTTATTTTTATGTTAGAATTTCAAATGCTACAGAATGTCTGCTTCGAATACATTAAAAATGAGAGTTGAGAATTTTGAAATCATTTAAATAAAATAAATTACTTCAACCATTAATTATCTTCCCTGGAATTTAGAAATTATTAGAATTATGATTAAAACATTTATTATTAAGACACACAATTTAAAACAGAGATTGCAGTCTGGAGGCCCACGTATTTAATCTAACCAGCAAATGCTTTCTGTTCATCATACAATGTTCTATAATTTCTGGACTGACATTTTAAAATTAGGAGCTTTTACATAAAAATGCAGATTTCTGGTTTCTCTTGAAGGGGCTTGTAGTAGTCAGGATTCTCCAGAGAAGTAGAATCAATATGATATATTGGTATCATATGTATTATATATATAACCAATAGTGTGAGTGTGGTGTGTGTGTGTGTGTGTGTGTGTGTGTGTGTGTGTGGAGAGAGAGAGAGAGAGTGAGAGGCTTATTATAGGAATAGACTCATGGAATTATGGGGGCTGAGAAGTCTTGATCTGCTGTCTACACACTGGAGACCCAGGAAAGCTAGAAGTCAAGTTCAATTGGGGTCCAAAGGCCTGAGAACAAGGCAGCTGATGATGTAATCCCCAGTCCAAGGGCATAAGACTGGTGTGCCAGCTTTTAAACATTCGAGCATACAGAGCACTCTTCCTTCTGTCTTCTTGTTCATCCTCGATGCACTGGGGAGGGCAATTTGCTTTATTCAGTGTACAGGTTTGGATATGAACTTCACCCAGAAATACCCTCTCAGACACACTCAGTAATCATGTTTAGGCAAATATCTGAGCACCCGGTGGCCCAGTCAAGTTGACACATGACATAAGCAACACTGAGCTGAATGAAACCCTGGAATCTCTGGGCCCACATTCCCGCTCATTCCCACTCGGCAACAGCCGGGTGGCATTGACCCCTTACTTGGGAATTTGACCTCTGTCCTTTCTGTCCCACCTCATGTCCCAGCTGGCTTTACTAACTTCCTCTACTCAGCTGCCCCCCGTGGACATTTGAGTTTATGACCCCCTAGTCTAAAATAATTAAATATGCTCTATTTTAAAATTGGTGTAATACAGCATAATAGAACATATCTGAACATAGTTTAGCATAATTGGCTTGAGGACATTTCAAATAAATAATTAACTCAACCTGTATTTCGCTTCAATTCCTTTAATCCACTCGGGTGCACTACTTTGGGCTTTCTCGGGTTCGTAAGTCCTTGCCTCTGAGTTTCCTATCCCTTTTTGATATTCTGAGACATAGTAGAACAGTTTAGCCTGGGTTCGGGTTAAAGGGAGTGAGGCAAGGCCAGCAGAATTCTTTGAATTTTCCCCACTGTCTTCTTGCTCGTGACACATTTTTCTGTGTTCCTGGCCTTGGCCCTCACCTCTTTGGTGGCACAGTGGCAATCCTATACAGCACCACAGAAAATTCCAGATGGGTTGGGTTCCTTTTGCCCCTGTGGTGGCTTACCAGCAAATTAATTATACTTTCAAAATCACAGCAGGGAGCCCTGCTCTTTACCACCATCTATTCTCCCCACATTCTGTATGAGGGATTTGTCATAATATCTTCTCTGGCTGTTCCTCTCCCTGCATTGGTGAGGCCAGACAACAAGGAAGGCTTGGGGAAGGCTACTGAATAAAAGGCAACAATTTCTCTTTCATTGATGGTGAGGATGGGGTGACAAAGAATTTTCTGTGGTGCTGTAAGAAATGCCGCTGAAAATGTTTTGTTCAACGATGAATAAATGCTCTAAATCTGGTGGGGATTTTGTATTACTTACCCAAGTATAGTTTGGGGCTTTCTCTCCCCTGAGTCTGGATTTCTTGTTTAGTCTTGACAAGAAAGTGGGGAGGATCAGTGGGGGAGGCAGAGGACTAAGATATAGGCCTTCTTCTTAAGGGGTCCAGAGTCTGCAGAGGTGAGGATGGGAGGTGAGGATGGGAGTTGAGTATGGAGGTGAGTATAGGAGGTGGGTATGAAGAAGAATAAAGGGAGTGAGTATAAAAGGAGAGTATGGAGGAGAGTATTAAGTATAGGAAGTGAGTATAGGAGGTGAATAAAGGAAGCAGGTATAGGTGAGTATAGGAGGTGACTATGGAGGTGAGATTAGGAAGTGAGTACACAAGGTGAATAGAAAAAGCAGGTGTAGGTGAGTATAAGAGGTGAGTATAGGAAGTGGGTATAGAGGTAAATAGAGGAAGTGAGTAGTATACAGGTGAGTATAGGAGGTGAGCACACAAGGTGAATAGAGGAAGCAGGTGTAAGTGAGTATAGGAGGTGAATATGGAAGTTAGCATGGAGGTAAGTAGAGGAGGTAGGTATGGAGGTGACTCTGGAGGTGAGTATAGGAAGTGAGTATATAGGTGAGTATAGGAGGTGACTATGGAGGTGAGATTAGGAAGTGAGTACACAAGGTGAGTAGAAGAAGCAGGTGTAGGTGCATATAAGAGGTGAGTATAGGAGGTGAGCACGGAGGTGAGTATAGGAGGTAAGTATGGAGGTGACTGTGGAGGTGAGCATAGGAAGTGGGTAGTATACAGGTGAGTATGGAGGTGACTATGGAGGTGAGATTAGGAAGTGAATACATCAGGTGAGTAGAAGAAGCAGGTGCAGCTGAGTATAGGAGGTGAGCACAGAGGTGACTACGGAGGTGAATAGAGGAAGTGGGTATAGAGGTGAATAGAGGAAGTGAGTAGTATACAGGTGAGTATAGGAGGTGACTATGGAGGTGAGTATAGGAAGTGAGTACACAAGGTTTAGAGGAAGCAGGTATAGCTGAGTATAGGAGGTGAGTATGGAGGTGAGCACAGAGGTGAGTACAGGAAGTGGGTATAGGAGGCAAGGAGGTGAACATGGGAGATGAGTATTTTCTGATAACACGGGGGTGATGGGTGCTCTGAGGAATGTCAGCAGCATGATGGGCCTCTGGGAAGTTTGGAAATGCAGGGGTGAATAAGCTGTATCTGGAGGGATGGCAGCGGTCTTACCAGGGGAGACTGGCTTGTGTTCGGTCGCCCATCGGGGCCACAGCCGGGCAGCACGCGGGAAAACATGAACAGAGTTCTGGGAGAAAAGCGGGTGTGATCTTGTGGTCATCCTCCTAAAGCTGTGGTTTTCCAAAGAATGGGATGAAATCAACACGAGGGTGTCAAGTCCAAACAAGTCTCCTTTTCACTTTTAAGTTTATGTGGAATGGGAATGAGAGGATTGTCTTTGTTTACCTTTTGAGGCCCAGAAAAACAGGGATGTAGCAGAACAGAGGAAGTGCTGGGGGTGGGCAGGGGGCAGAGCAGAAAAGCGGGGAGAAAAGCTCTCTCTCTGCTCCCACCCCGGAATTAGGCCCGGAGAGCCATGGCGGATCGTCTCATAGAGCGGCCACACATCCAGCTCCTCGCTCAACTTCCTCAGGCATGTGTGTCACAAGTGTTCTGTCTCTGCCCCCAAACCACCGTCACCTGTATCCCCAACTCCCAGCCAGATTTGTGCTGAAGCTTCTGGATCATGAGAGGTCCCTTGGGTGGGGGAGGGGTTAGTGTGCAGCCTCATTCCTTTGGCCCATGGGGCATGGCTCCAGATTCTGTGGTGGGAATGGGGTCGACCCTCCAGTGGCTCCCCTGCTGGACCCAAGTAGACCAGAGTTCTGCCTGGCTGTGCTCTTAAGAAGCACTTGGCTGTACCAAAGGGTCTCCGAAGGGTTGGGGAGGGTCAGACCCTCCTATCCCCCTGGTGCTTCTATTGGGCGTGAAATCCTACGCACAACTCCATGAAATGCAGGTCCCGGTCAGGACCCACTGGTTACGGCCATCTTGCCAGAGCTCTGTGGGACCACAGCCAAGATGCTGAGTCTAGTCCGCGTGCTCTGAAAATCCCAACCTTTAAAATCCATTCTGAAGATGTGATTTAATTAAATGCTATGTTCTTGAAGCTGGTTCAGATTAGTTTATCCCTTTCTGAGGGTTTTTTCCCACGTGAGCACACGTATTAACGATGCGGAGTGTATGGACCGTTGGCATTCCGGGATAAAATACTTTTACGCTACTTAGAATTTGAAAAATAAAATAAAAATGACTGCCCTCAAATTGGTAAACCAATTCCAGCCACCATAAAGTCTTAAAAAAGCCAGACATCTTCTAAAACTCTTTTATGAGCACACATGGAAAAACTGCTACAGATATTATTGTTTGTGAATAAAATGTAAATTAGTGCTTTTGTGTTCACCTGTAAGTTTTTCTTTAAAGCCGGTGATTGCATTAGAAACCTGCAATTCTCAACAAAAAGAGAAAAGTTCAGTGCTGATTGCTGGGTATTTGGACCTCCCAGTGCAAACATTAACTGGCTGAGAGGCCCTCTGGAATGTAATGACGGAACAATGCTGGGATGGGAGCCAAGTGCAGAAACCCTGGCGCCGGGAACGAGGGATTTGCCTCCTGGTAATAGGAGCTGAGCGGGGCCCAGCACTTCTGTTACACTGGAAATGACATACTGTGATCCTTGACTTAGCCAAAGGGATTTTAAATGGAGGGAGGAGCTGGCAAGACAAAATCGCCTGTACTTCTCAGAGCGTTTCCTAAAACAAGCAGAGGAAATAAGGAGAAAAGAGTGAGGTCTATTACATTTGATTCAGTTGAGTCCAGAGTGGAAGCTTCTGATATATATATATATATATATATATATATATATATATATATAGTCCTTTCTCATCATATCCCACCACCCAGAAAGCACGGACGTAAAGCCGAAACTTGAAACTGCTTTCATTCAAGGAGAAGGACACCCCAACATTGCATTATTGACAGCAGGTCTGGAACACTGACAGCTGCAGAAATTGTACAGTTGAAGTTTGATTCCCGGGGGTGGGAACAATATACTGATGGTATTAATTCTGTTTGGAATTGTTAAACTAAGAAAAGGTGGTGGGGCTGAGGGAGGGACCTGCCTTTTCTTCCCGGGGAACAAAGAAAGATCTTGCTTCTTCCCTGGTGTCCTTGGAATGTCATTTCCAACCTTTTGAAACTGTATCTGATTAGCCATGTGGCAATTAATCATAATTAAGCAGGCCTGAGGTTTGGAGAGGTACAGGGAAGGTGGCTAAGAGCTGGCTTCTGTCCTGAGAAAGCCCTCTCCCCATTTCTGGCGGCAGGACCTCTGTTTTGGAGCTGTGAGAATGTGAGGCAAGGGCGGGGAGGTGAGGGCACTGGGGGGGGGGGGGGGGGAGGGGGTGGTAGAGAAAATTCTCAAGGTAGGGGAGGCACAAGCTGCCTCCCGCCCCCTTCCCTTTCTTTGGCGAACTCAGCTCCTTACCAAGTTCCAACACGTTGGAAGCCAGGTAACAAATTACCTTTCTAATGCCAAGTGATTTGGATCCATTCTTACAAACCAGATTTTTTCAATTTATTACAGGAAAACATTCAATCATTATATGCTGGCACGGGTCTGGGGCACATACGCCCCACCCCCAGCGAGCATTTTAAAAGCTTAGCGAGCCCAGAATGCCGTCTTATTAAAAATTTTTATATATTTATAATTAAAATACAGGGCTGGCATTCGAATCGTTTTAACAGATGTAATCGGACACGCAAGGCTTTCTGAGCCCAGGTCAGGAGAGAGACAATGGCTGCTTTAACTCTGGACTTCGGCTCGGGTTTCTGTTTGCACATGGGCCCAATTTGTACCATTTATGATTAGGTTTAAGTAAGTTGATGTGCTATTTATTTAGGAGAATTGCCATTTCAGAATATTACCATATTCCCTCTACAACCGCATTGCTGCGCGACGATTGGCTGTCCTGCCTCCATTGCATTATTTCTGTACAGAACATAGTCCCCACTTGTCAGAAACGGCCACAGCAGAAGGATCTGGCTTTCCCCCTGACTTACCAAGGTGGCCAGGCAGGTTGGGTGTGTGCTAGGTTTACAGAGAGAACTACGATATGGATTCTAGACCCTGAGACCTTGCATGTAGCTGGGCTGGCACAAAGGGGGTTGAAGTCACTCTGAAATTCCTGTGGCTCCAACACTGTTCATTTGAGTGTTCCTGACGTGCACAGGTCTCTGTGGACAGGATACTAAGAGAGAGCCCCCCGCCTACGAGGGCCCCCATGGATGCTAATAACCCTGCCTTGAAGGGGAAGAAAGAGTCTGCCTCACTGGGCAAAGAGATAGACAATCTTTCCTCTCTTACCAGCACCATGTTAAACTCAGAAGCTTTGTGATATCATTTAGTGCAAACAAGATGCCCAGTTTTCCACACTGCACTGCATCTACTCAACTGATAATGAGTGGCCTTGTATTAGATTTTACTTCTAAAGGCAAGGAGCCAATGTCTCTGTTCCTGAGCAGCCCATCATCCGCCGTATGGAGTCAAAATTCCCTTACCTGTGTCCTCAGTTGGCTGCCACATACTTTCCTCATGTGGTTCTCCTTCCCGAACTCCATGGCTCTACCACCTTGGTCTATTCGCACCACGAATGTCCTCTCTGTCTCTGCGCCCTGTGCATGCTGTTCCCCATGTGGCATGCTCTTCTGGCCCCAAAGTCGGACACGCCGCCTCTACAGGTGTCCTTTGCAATCCCCTTGCCCAAATCTAAAAGCAATCTCTCTCTTCCCCAAGTTTCCAGAATCCTTATCTGGCCTGGACCTCTCTGGGGTGGCTGATCTCAGCCCATACTTCCCTGAAGAGATAGCAGGGGTATTTCACACTGGCACATTCACATACCTGTGTTTCTTCCCCGGTGAGGGGTGAGGTAGGCATTGTGAATCTCAGTTTACTGGCAGACTCGTTGCACTTTGATTTCATCAGGTGATTTTCCCAGGCAGCTAATGGGGGAGGTAGAAGGAAGCGAGATAAAAGTGTGGGTCTTGGCATCTCTGGACCAAAAGCTCTCAGCTCTTTCTCACCAAGGTCATGACCACCTTTCCTGATGAACAAAGTGCTTAAGGGTCTTTAAGGAGTCCAGGCTGTATTTGTCTTTGTGTTATTCTCCTTCTCAAATAGGCCAAACACACAGTAGGTGCACATAGAGCTGCCTGTCAACGGAGGGAGCAGGCTCCCGCCGAGAATCTTCTAGCAGTGGGCTTCCTCAGCCACATGCAGCTTCAGGGCTGACCCACGCATCCAACTTCCCGACCTCCTTTTCCCATGGATGGGCAAATCCCATTTTCCAGCTGATTACCCTTCGTCACTTGTTGGGTCAGGCGCCTCATGGAGAAATGGCAGTGATTGCCAAGGGGCGTGGGTGCCAGGATTTGTAATTTTAAAAACCTGCTTTTCGCTTTGAGAAAAGCCCTGTCCCCAGGCTCCTCTCTTGTTCCCCTTCTTATATGGTTTAACACGTGATCAGCAGCTGGAAATCGCATAAAGATAAATTAATAACCACGATTCAGACGTCTTCCAAAAGAAACAGTTATGGTAGGAAAAAAAGAAAACAGAAGTATGAGTCATTCTCTCTGGCTCTTACTACTTCCCATTTTCCTAAAGATAATTATTGCACTGTTTGCCTTTTTAAGTCTTAAAAACAGATAAGATAAACATTTTCGGGGAGAAGGGGAAACATTATGTTTTTTTTAAAGGGGGTTTGGGGCTCTATTTTATTGCCATAGGGATCTGGAATCCCCATTTTATTTCTGGAGAAGGATTTTTTAAAACACTGTTATGCAAATGGTTGCTCTGGTGCCTTCTTCCCCTCCTGGAGGGTTTGGAATGTTCCAGGCTGGGAGAATAAGCAGGCAAACAGCACTAGAAACTCAGAGTCCTTTGCACCCTGAGAAAAAAGTCAGGTGTAGCTGAAGACTTGCGGTGAATTAAAAGCCATGAGTAAATATATCCCAGGCTAAGACACTTCTGTCACAGGGACCATACTCTAAGTAGTTTGTGATGGGCCTGAGACTGACCTTTGCAATTTAAAAATGAGAGGTCTTGGGGTTTCTGGGTGGCTCAGTTGGTTAAGCAGCTGACTTTGGCTCAGGCCATGATCTCATGGTTCGGGAGTTCGAGCCCCGTGTCAGGCTTTGGGCTGACAGCTCAGAGCCTGGAGCCTGATTCAGATTCTGTGTCTCCCTCTCTCTGTCCCTCCCCTGTTTATGCTCTGTCTCTCCCTCTTTCAAAAATAAAAGTAATTAATTAATTAAAATGAGAGGTCTCTCATTTATCCAGGATCCAGGCTCTGAGCAATTGTCCACATTTGTAGCAGCAAGTAAACCCCCAAATCTAGACCCAAACCTGGTCCAGAACACTATTAGTGAACCATGCCTCCCACTGCCTGCCTTCCTTCCCTTGTCCCGATGGGGGCCACACATTGAAATATCTGTCTAAAAGTTGTCCTCAGATAATCCCAAAGATTCTCACTGGTTACCACCACTGGGCTCTGAGCTTCTTCTCTGCAACCCAGCTGCATACTTTAGAAGAGGGGAGTTTGCTTGCAGGAGGTGGGACATTGGATGCTCCTCCCTCACCACTGCCCCCCCTGCCCCCGCCCCCTTACTGGTCATTACGGTTGCTCACTTTCTAGGAAAGAAATGGATTTGGTGAATGGTATCCTTTGCAAGCAGTCAAGGGAGCAGGTAGAAATGCTCTCATTGGCTTAGAGCTGTCGTTGCAAAGTAATGCTTTTGTCTCCTGCATTCAACAGACACTCATGGAGACCAGGTCTGTGCAGAGCCCCCAGACCTCACAGCAGAGTATTTGAGCAGTAAAGGGTGATGAGCGGATTCCTGCAGTAGAAACAACATTGATACCACAGTTTCGCAGGCTTCCTGTGTACTGCCCCTTGTAACGCCCCAGCTGCCAAGGAGGTAGAGAGCAGTGTTACCTTGATCCCAGTTGAAGAAACTGAGGCACTGAGCCGTCAACCAGGAACCGAAGGCCGGGCAAGGAGTCTATGTCCAGACCTGCATCTTCCACATTCCCAGAGGCAGATACAGATTCATTCCTGTGATGACTTATTTGAGGTTTTGTCTTTATGTTTTGCTCCATCAGTGGGAAAACTTTAGACCTTGTGCCTTAAGTGTGAACAAAATTTATCTAGCACTATTGCTAAGGAGAAATTAATTACCAGTGGGATTAGCATTATTAGAATTGAGTGTGGCAGGTGGGGACAATTTAGATGTTCTTGAAAGGCAGGTTTGATTCTATTTGGATTCTAATCTTTCATTTTCCTTCTGCTTCCCTCCATTTCCATCCCTCCATCTTAAGCTTGCAATTCCAGCTTCGATCTCCTTTTCCTCCCACAGGTTCGGGACTTGAAGAGAACAAAGGCTGACGGAATAAAGGCAAAATCGAATGTGCACACGAGACTCCTTTCTGCCCTCCAGGACACCTCACCTCGGTAAAACCCATAAGGCTCTCCAGACAGATGCCCCAAAGTGACACTGACATCAAACAGGTGGTCTCGAGGCCTCCGGTGTGCCCCACGGGCTCTGCTGTCACCGTTACTGGTGCAGGTGTCCAAGAGGGCACAGGGCAGAGAGGCCCGTGCCGAGCCAAGCTCCCGCTGCCCCCACAGCTCTTGTAGCTGACCGTGCCTGTCTGCCCTGGCTCCCTTCCTTCCCTCTGCCGGCTGCATTTGAAAACAAATTCAGCTTCAGAAACGACTCTTCCTTTCGGATGTGACAATCGCTTGAGAGAAAGTCTGAAGTTAGCAGTTTTAGAATTTGCATCCAAATATTAGAAACCCCATATTCGGACGACCCCTCGTGCCTCAGAGCCCTTTTAGTCTGGGCCAGCATGAACCTCATGCAGACTGAAACAGTTCTGGACTTTTGAGTTCATGAAACTTTGGACAAATATAACTTTCTGTCTTTGAGATTTAAAAATAGAAAAAAAAAAAACAATGATTTTAACTGGCCCATAAAAAAGTTCAGAAAACTTCTGACCATTCAGAGAAACAACAAAATCACTATTTTGATGCAATCATGATTCAGAACTCAGAAACATAAGGATGACATTTTCCACATTTATATAATGGACGGGAAAGTTTTTGGCAGACGTGGCTTTTCAGGAAACAGTTTTTTAAAGAAATCTTGATATGGTTCTAAGTGCAAACGTACAAGCCTTTCCACGTTCTGGATCTGCTGCTCCCTCCATAAAGCATTGCGTTGCTGTCCGTGTCCCCCACCTTAAAGATGTGAAACTCATTGCCGTTTTGAAAGCGCCAGATGAGGGACAGGTGCACCTTTATTGTGAATGCTCTGTGCCCTTATAACAATCGTGCAGGCCTTGTCTTTCCAAGTAGTTTATGTTTCAAGTAAAACATGGGGTGGGCTGGCTGAGTCTTCAGGGATGGGGAGGAGCTCCAGAGCTGTTCACGCCTTAGCAATAATCCTGCAATATATTAGGAAGAAAGTAGAAAAACATGTGCTGGGGAGGAGGCAGGGCTCCTTGGCCGGCTCATTCATCACATTTCCAGCCCCAGCCTCAGGGGACGCTCTGCCATTGGGTCGTCTCCAAGGCCCGAGTACAACCCAGGCATTTTCCCACACTGCTTTCCCTTCTGTGATTTGGAGTGTAAAGTCCACACAGGGAAACTGCTTATTTTTGACTTTCTGGATCAGATGGCAGGGAAGGGAAACCGACCCGATCTGATGGATGTGGGGTTCATCTGTTTCCAAATCGTCGGTTAACACAACAGAAGAGATTCCAACATCACAGAGAATGCACATTTGGCTCTGGGGGAGTTTGAACGTTAGGAGCTAAATTACCCCCGGGAGTGATGGGAGCGGGTTTCCCAGCAGAGGTTGGGGTCCAGGACGTACTGATGTTCTGAGACCACGATCCCCAGATTTAGTGTGTGTTGTAAAGTCACCAAATACCAGCAGTCATTTCGGACCACAGGCTCACTGTCGACCCAGGTCTGCAAGGGGTGAGCCTCTTTTTGCCACTTGTCTGGTGCTGAGACATCCGACGCTTATGTCAATAACAACAACACCCTTTTTCTTTTCATTAATCGAAGGTTTTGAAATGAATCACTTTTATGGGGAAAATGTGGCGACAATTCCAGAGCAACACAGAATCGCATTTTATATTTATGCTCTGACTAAATGAAAATTCTCTGGGGAGAGGAAGTGGATGTGTCATGTGCCCAGATCGTTCTTTGGAAGTAGAATCCGATGTCCTCAACGGGTAACTGACGGAGCGAAGGTCACGTTGGCCTGGAGCAGAGGGGCCTTGGGCCAGCGCCTCTCCAAAGCTCTCGGCCCAACTCACCTCTGAGACCTTTGTCCCCCTCGTCTGAAGCTCTGGGTAGGGATGTTACCTACCCTAGTGTGTGTGTGTGTGTGTGTGTGTGTGTGTGTGTTACTGACTTCCTGGGATGTTAAGTGTCTTGTTTATGGGGGAAAAAACACTAGTTCTGAGACTGCTCAGTATTAGGAAATGCTGATTATATAGCACCTGCCAATTTACACTTCTGCACACGCTTTGACCGGTTGTGAAGCTGCTAACGTGCCAACGTTTGAGTCTGTTATGGATGTCGACAATGGAAGAATCATGTAACTAGTATGTTCCCTTCTGTGTCCATACATCCCCTGGATTTTCAGTTTTAAAAATAAAGAAATCTTGGAGAAAGGCATTAGGATGTGTATCTAACTGTTCCAACATATTAGATGTAAAGGTCATGCTTTCCCTGTTGAATCACTCTGGACCTTCCCCAAAAGTCCGATGACCACATACCAGTGGGACTACTTCTGGACTGATTCTGCTCTGTTGACCTAGTTCTCCACCCATATGTCAAAACCCCAATGCTGTGGCTTATAGCAAGCCTTAAAACCGGGTAGTGAAAATTCTCTGAATCTGTTTGTCTTTCAGATTGTTTTGTCTATCTGAGGTTCTTTAAGTTATATATTTTAGAATCAGCTTGTTAATATGTATATAAATGCTTGATAGGATTTTGACTAGGATTGCATTGAAACTGTAGATCAACTTGGGGAAGAATTGACATCTTGATGATATTGAGTTTTCTAAAACCTTATCTCTCTCTCCATTTATTTAATCTCTAATTTCCTTCAGAAATTGTTTTTACAGTTTTACGTACACATGTTCGGCATCACTTTTATTAAATTTATTCTTAAATGTTTTATGGTGTTTGATGCTATCATGGATGGTGCTGTTTCTTAAACTGTGTTTTCCATTTGTTGGGGCACCTGGGTGGCTCAGTCGATTAACATCCGGCTTCAGCTCGGGTCATGATCTCGCGGTCCGTGAGTTCGAACCCCACGTGAGGCTCTGTGCTGACGGCTCGGAGCCTGGAGCCTGCTTCTGATTCTGTGTCTCCCTCTCTCTCTCTCCACCTCCCCTGCTCATGCTCTGTCTCTCTCACTCTCAAAAAATGAATAAATGTTAAAAAATTAAATACATAAACTATGTTTTCCATTTGCATGTGGCTGGTATCTGTTGACCCTATCCTGTGATCCTGCTCAATTCACTTACTATCTCCAACAGTGGTTTTGTAGCCTTCTTAGGAATTTCTACATACATAATCATGCTAACTAAAAACAAACAAACAGACAAACAAACAAAAAAGGCTTTACTCTTTCCAAACTTTATGAATTTTCCTTTTTCTCTTTTTTGCTCTGTTGAGTTGAAGTGATAAGAACAGACACTACTGCCTTACACAAATCTTACAGCGAAAACATTCAACATCTTATCATTAAATGTGATAACAGATGTAGATTTTTTTGTTGTTTAAATGTCTCTTATCAGAATGAGCGTGTTGTCTTCAATTTGTAGTTTGATGTAGTGATTTTGTCTTATCGCGAGTTTGTGTTGAATTTCAAAACACACAGTTTTCTGCATGTTTTTAAATGATTGTACTCTTCCCCCCTTGTTTTGCTAAGGTGGTGACTATATTGACTTATTTTCAAATGTTAACCCAACCGTGCATGGCGGGGATAAATGTCACTTGCTTTGGACATTACTGTCTTATCCTTTTCATATGATGCTGGGCTGGATCTCTTAAACTTTTATTGACTATTATTTATGTGTGTGTTTGTGATGAATGTTAGCCTTTACATTTTTCATAACACCATTTTCATTTTTTGGTATCAGAATTATTTCGGCCTCAAAAACTGAGTTAAGGAGTCACCCCTCCTGCTCTGTTTTTTGAGGGGGTTTGTGTACATCTGGGCTACCTTGTCCTTCCATGTTCCATACTGGACCCCGACAAAACCACTTGGCCTGCCACAGGGTGAGGGCAGTTTCTCATAATTGTTGCTTTAATTAATTATACAGAGTTTTAAAATTTCTTATGTCAGTTTTACTCAGTTATGTTTTTAAAGGAATTTTACCATTTTCTTCTAACTTGTGGAGTTTATTGGCAGAAAGTTGTTCACAACTTTCAAATATTCTTTTAATAGCTATGGCATGAGTCATTAATTAATAACATCATTTCTCTCGTTCTTGAAGTTGGTATTTTCTATATTTCTATGTTTCCTCTTTCTTTTTATTATTATTACTATTATTATTATTTAGAGAGAGAGAGAGAGACTGTGTGTGTGTGTGTGTGTGTGTGTGTAAAGGAGAGGGGAAGAGGAAGAGGGAGAGAGAGAATTTTAAGCAGGCTGCACATTCAGCACAGAGCCTGATGTGGGGCTTGATCTCATGATCCTGGGATCATGACCTGAGCTGAAATCAAAAGTCAGACATTCAACCAACTGAGCCACCCAGGGGCCTCTATTTTTCCTCTTTCTCAGTCTTGCTCAGGGTTTGTTGATTTTATTAATATTTTCAACACAGTAAATGTATCTGTGTTAATTTCTTCTACTGTTTGTTTTTTATCTCAACTTTTCATCTGATCTTTACTTTTTATTTCTGTAGGTAGTTTTGTTTGATTTGGTCTTCATTTTCTAGTTTCTTAAGAAGGAAATATCATTGGTTTTAAGAATTTTTTGGTAATATGCACATTAAAAGCTACAAATTGTCTACTATATACTGCTTTTTCTGAAATTCACAAGTTTTGATGTCTGTCTTCATTATAATTCAGTTCAAAATATTTTGTCATGATTTTTTTCTTTTCATAACGTCTTATTGAGAAGTATATTATTTAATTTCTAAATATTTGTGGTTTTTATAAATATCTTATTCATATAGGTTTCAAATTAGACTCCATGTTAGCCAGAGAACATACATTATAAGATTTTGAAACTTAAAACAATTTACTGGGATTTTATTTTTATGAACCTGCATTTGGTTCCATCGGTGAACATTTCGTGGGCACTTAAAAATAATGTCTGTTCTACGGTTGTTTGATGTAGCACCTTATGAATTTCAACATAAGAACCTTAAAGCATATTCTATTTAAATTTACCATCCCCTGTACTGTTGTTGCCATATGTTTTACTATTACATACGTTGCAATCCTGTAATGTAATGTTTAACTGTTTACTTTGAATAAATTGATGAAAGACAAACAGTTTTTCATACCTAGCCATATACTTACCACTTACTTTTTTATTTTTTTATACTTACCGCTTATAGTAATTTTCACTCCTTCTTGTGTTTTCAAGTTTTGATATTCTACCATTATTATTCACGAAGACGCTCCTTCACCATTTCTGATGACACAACCATGCTGGCAACACACTTCCTGTGCTTTTACATCACACCAAACTTCTTCTTTTCATTCGTGGTGGAAAGGACACCTGCCACGGGTATAAAACAAGGGATTGGCAGGTTTCATTTTTCTTCACCTTAAAACTGCCATCCCTTATCTTTTGACCTTCATTTTTGTTTTGTCTCTTTCCGATGAGAGGTCAGCTGTCATTAACGTTTTTCTCTGTGGGTTTCATGTACTATTTTCTTTCATGTAACTGCTTTCAACATTTTTCTTTTTCACTTTGGTTTTCAACAGTTCTACTCTGATGTGCCCAGGAGAAGTTTTCATTTATCCTGGTAGGGAATGTCGTGTTTCTCAAATCTGCTGATTAATGTTTTCTTTTTTTTTTTTTTTTTAATTTTTTTTTTTCAACGTTTTTTATTTATTTTTGGGACAGAGAGAGACAGACAGAGCATGAACGGGGGAGGGGCAGATAGAGGGAGACACAGAATCGGAAACAGGCTCCAGGCTCTGAGCCATCAGCCCAGAGCCCAACGCGGGGCTCGAACTCACGGACCGTGAGATCGTGACCTGGCTGAAGTCGGACGCTTAACCGACTGCGCCACCCAGGCGCCCCTAATGTTTTCTATTAAACTTGAAAACAATTTGGGGCACCTGGGAGGCTCAGTCACTTAAGTGTCAGACTCTTCATTTCGGTTCAGGTCATGATCTCACGCTCATGAGTTCGAGCCCCGCATTGGGCTCTGCGCTGACAGTGCGGAGCATGCTTGGGATTCTCTCTCTCCTTCTCTCTCTTCCCCTCTCCCACTTGTGCTCTCTCTCCTTCTCTGAAAATAAATAAATAAATAAATAAATAAATAAATAAATAATATTTAAAAAATTGAACATAGTTCAGCCATTATTTCTCTGGTATGTCTTCCCCTGTCATATTTTTCTCTCCTCTCCTGGGAATCCACTTGTGTATTTTTTCCATGGATTGTTATTCTCCCTCAGGTCACTGGGCTTCCACTTTAAAAAAAAAAAAAAAACGAAAAAAATTTCTTCTCTGTTTTTCAGTTTGTAAAATTTCTATTGGTCTGTTTTCCACCTTGTGTACACTTCCTTCTCCACAGTCTAACCTGCCAGTAGGCCTGTAGGAACGATCTTTTCATTTCACATATCACACTCTTGTGTTTAAGAATTTACCTTTGATCTATTTATTTCTAGTTCTTCCTGCTCTACGAAGATTCCTCCTGTATTCTCTCTTAATGGACCTGTTTGCCTTAAAATTTTCAACATACTTAACTTTCTATCAGCTGTTTTTCTTTTTGATCATGGGACACATTTGTCATGCTTTTCCTCCTAATTTTTGATTGTATGCTAAACATTGTACATGACTTCTTGCAATGAGTAATGTTAATTGCCTTTATGGTTGTTGAGTTTTGTTCTGGAAGGTCCTTTAATTACTGGAAGATCCTATTGATTCTGTCACTCACCTTTAGTCTTCGTTAGATACGTTTTGGGTTTGGTCTTGGTCTTAGGATATGACTTTGACTCTTTCCCTCTCTCTCTCTCTCTCTCTGTCTCTCCATATATATAAATATATATATATATATATATATATATATATATTTAATATATGTTTATATATAATATATATTATATATGTTTATTTATAATTTCACCAATGACCAAATAATTAAGAATAAATGAAGGTATAAAGAATATCTATGTGAAAAAAACATTAAAAGTCTGCTGAAAGATTTAAAAGTAAAGCATACTTTATATTTAGAATGAATATATACTTTGGCAACATAAACAAAATGTAATTTCAATAAAAATTCCAACAGAATATTTTACCTTTTCAAATTCTAAATTTCATAAAAATATTATTCTTGCATTCACAGAAAAATCTAAAAATAACAAACAAATGATATGAAAAAAGAAATCTATCCAGTTGTTACATATACTATGAAGCTGGAGTCAGTTAAGTGATTTTGTGCTTGGTAGAAAAACAGAGAAAAACAATGGGGAAAATAGTGTGTAAAAGCAGACAGTCATAAATATATAAATTCAGTATATGATAAGTGTAGCCTTTATAATCAGAGGGAAAGGCATGGAATCCATAAGACAGGATAAGAAATTTTGTTGCCATATAACAAATCATTTGACAAAAAAAATCAATCTGGACTCTCAGTTCATCAGTGTAAATTTCAAATGAGTCACAAATTTAAAGGTGTTATATCCAATTGAAAACACTGGAGTAGAACAATGAAGAATTTTATTTATATAATCAACTAGAAAAGAATTTAATAGGCAGGAAACAAAATTCACATACCACGATTAAGCAACAACAATGATGACAACAACAACAAAACTATATGAATTGTCTGATTTGGCATAAAAATTATCCAAAAGAAAAATACCAAATTAAGGGCAAAAAGAATTTTACTGCATAAATGCTAAATCTATATCTTCCTTGCTTGATATGTAAAGAGCTCTTACATCGCTGTTAGAAAAAGTCAGTCTAATGCACAATTGGGCAAAGAAATACAAATGGCTTTTAAACCTTGGATAAAAAGCTTAACTTCACTCTTTATTAAAAATTAAAATTAAAATGAGACACCATTTTTACCAGATTGATAAAACATTTTATAATATTAACACTTTGTGTTAGTGAAATGGATTGAAAATAAGCATTTTGTACACTTAATTTTAACAGATGTGTAAATTTCTGCTTCCTCTTTGATGGCAATTTGGTAATTATTCACACACCTTTTGACCCAGGAGTTATCCTTCGGCACTCAAACTTGTTGAATCCCTGTGTTGTATGGCTGAAACTAAAACAACATGGTGTGTCAACTTTACTCAGAAAAAAAAAAAAAAAAGGATGTGTAAGAATGTTCGTATTAGTAGTAACAAAAGGGGAGAAAAATGTCTGAGAGTAGGGTATTCTTTAAATAATTTTTGATATATCCATAAAATGAAATACAAAAACAAATCATGCTTACAGCTATATTCTGTGATATAGAATGTATCTCCAGCTTATATCTTTAGTTGAGAGAAAGGAAACACACTACGATATGAATAATATACTCCATTTGTGGAAATGAGGAAGATCTACGTGTGCTCGAGCGCGCACACACACACACACACACACACACACACACACAGGGTTGCACGCGCTTGACAGATACACGAGAAAGTAGTTCAGATGGAAATATCTGACAGTGAAGTTTCACAGCTGGGGAGGGAAGGAGACTTTCTTTCCCTGTTGTACCCTATTCTGCAGGTTACTTTTTTTTGTAACGTGCATAAATTATTTTCCATTACATATTTTTAAAGCATTATATATGGGCCCCTTTCCAAGTTTGACATCCTAGAAGGCCTTGCTTATGAAACGGCCATGAGGCAGCGAGTCTGTGAGACTTGGACAGGGTGTCTGTGAGATTTCAGGGAGTGAATGCCAAAGCTGGGAGTTCAGAAAAAGACCCAACGTGACTTTGTCTGAGCCACTTAATTGGTTAAACAAGTTGCTAATCCTCACCCCACAGAATTTTTACAAGTTTTAATATATGTCGAACTGTGTCGTAAATCACGTATTCCCATTCATGTGCTGTTTGGCCTTACTGGTAGCATCCTGACAGTGAAAATATTATGTAAAATACCTTGAGGTCTTTAACGTGATTGGCATTTTCCACTTATAAGCTGATGAACTATCATTCACACAGCCCACATCTTGGCTTCCATGAGCTACTATGCTTTGGTTCTCTTTAGGAGGGAATGTTATTCTGAGCTGGACCAAGTGGAATTATGAGACGTCATAAATCTCTTCACACAGAGTATTTATTGGATTCACTGATTAAAAGACATTAAGTGTAAAACATTGGTTGGTCATTCCAGGACACTGAATTAATCTTTACTCTGGACAAGAGGCCATATTCCATGACACCTGGGTCTCTCTCCAAGATTTGTGACTGAACGGCGTGGCATATGGCACAACAGCTTTTTCTCCTGTTCCTGAATTTCCAGGGCAATCATCTGAGGCCACCCCTTGTCTCAGTGGATGCACAGGCTACATTCAGAAGTTGTATTTAGTCCATCATCGTCCAATGGTAAAAGTGAATACTGACCAGCTTCAACCCACCAGACCTGTCAGTGTTTGCCGTATGCTCCGCTGGGTGCCTAGCGCCGTGAGGCTCATGCAGATGGGGGTGCACAGATCCTGCCCTCAAGGCGTCCATAGCCCTCTGGGGACGAGCATGAGACACGATGAGGCAGAATATCATGGTGCTACAGCAGGAGCTTGGAAACCGGGACACCTCTGAAATCTAGCTGCGGAAGCACCAATGTTAGTGAGTGGTTCAGAAAGCACCGTGGGGGCCGTGGGAGAAGCTTCAGCTCCATTCCAGGCTCGCCTTACCCCTGGGGGGCGTTCATCGCCAGGTGAGAGGTGGTTGATTCTGGACTTTCTGAGCTCTCTGAGAAAGGCTGTGCAAATGGCCTGCCGCAGAGGAGATGGTCTGTGGACCACAAGAGCATTCTGTGTCTCCAGTCCTCGAGGCTGAAGAGGGACTTTTCAAGCATTCCCGTCTGAACACCTGGGGTGAAGATTCTGGACAACCATTCCAGGCTGCTTCAGTGGGATCTCTGGGCTTGGGCAGAGGAAATGCCCATCTTCTTAAGAGCCATCTTCTTAAGAGCTCAGAACCAAGGTGCTGAAGCCACAGACCTCAGATCGTCAGAGGCTCATTCCCTTGGCTGGGGACTTATTTCTGGAAGTAATTGAGTGGCCAGTAAAGTTCTTCCTTCAGGAGGGGCAAGTCATAGGACTTCCACTACCAAGAGTTATAATTCTCTCCGTACGGGGACAAGGTCAGACTGGGACCACAGAGCCCAGCTCTGTTCCTTTCAGGGTCTGAGGGGACAGGAGGCCCACCGCCAGCTCGCCCTGCACAGAGTTGCCTTCTTGGCTCCTGGGGCAGAACTGAGTCCCAAGGTTGACCTTGGATGAAGCTCTCTTTATCTGCTCGTGTCTCCCTCTCCAGGTCTCCCTCCTCCGAGGAGAGTGGAGGACTTTGAAGGTCTACGTCCTTCTTCATTTAGGATTCCTTCCAGGTCATTTGGAATTCATTTCTGGGGCTTGCTCCAGATAGAGTCCCATACCACAGAATGCTACAAGCACAGAGAACCTGCTGGAACACTCACTGACATTCCTGTTTAAACAATTTTCTGCAAACTTTACGTTCCCTAAGTTTGCTAGGCCCCAGAGCCTCACACATGTCTGATTTGAGGGGCAGCAAGTTTCACAGAGAAGAGAAAACAGAACGCAAGGAACACGTTGCTTTTGCATGAAGCTGTGGGCTTCCTCCCAGCTCTCCTGGAATGTGGCATCTCACTGTAATCTGTTTGTGAATGGCTCTGAAGTGGCCCCGCGATGCGTCGATGTTCTTAGCACACAGATGCGTGAGTGAACACCCGCCAGTTGTGGGGCTCCGGGGGTGGGGTCGGCACCGGCTCCCACCAGGCTGCCCTGCGGAGAGATGACAAACTCATACTCACTGTCTCCTTCCATTCTGGCCAGGTGCTTGGTGCTCATTCTGGCTTTGTTTTTCCCAAGATGACTTCAGTGTGGATGCTTCCAATTAAGCTTGGCCAAGCTACTAGGCTTATCATCAACGTCACCATCACCATCCAGGGATATTTCCTGTGCGCCTCTTGCCAGCTGTTGCCAGTTCCAGTAATGGTCCTTTACTGTCTGACATGTGCCAGGCCCTGTGCTAAACTCCGGGCACACGGCCACGTGCAGCGTCCCAGCTCAAGGAGTCCCTGCGGTAAGGAGCGGAGTAACGTAGACACGCAACATTTCAAAATAACACAAACTGAGCAATGCCGGAGGGATGAACAGGGTGTTACGGGGACAAGACAGGATCACTCAGTTCTAGCCTGGGCAGGGCAACAAGGGCAGAGGGGTTACAGGTAGAGGTGTCAAAATTCTTCTCAGAGCAGCTGTGTCTTAAAGGGTGAGTAAGGATAGACTTGGCAAGGGGAAGCGGTGACTTCAGAAAATTCTCCAAAAGTCTCTGAGCTTGGGTTCAAGTTCAAGATCAGAAGTTGGGAGGGAACTCTTCTATTTCTGCCTTGGATCAAGATTAGGGTTGGGGCCTGGCTGAGCCCTTGGGTTCACTCCTATGTGGGCCAGTTGAGATGAGGGTATACCCTTTCTCCTTGTAAGAATCCTCTGGCTTCTGGAGCATCATGGGAAGTGCTCAAAGAACGTCCTGCTGGCAGTTCATTGTATCCTCCCCCCACCAAAGGATCCCAGAAACAAGACCTAGGGGATCCGTCTGGCCCAAGATGGGGAAGGATCATGGATTCCAATCATAGCCCCCTGGCTTTGGTGCGGCATCATTGCATAATTGGGGCTCTGAATATGCATTCATCTTATCTCTTTTTATGCACTTATTCTACAGACAGTTATCAAATACTGATTGACAATGGTGATGAGGTGCTAGGTATCTAGAGGATAGGTAGATAGATGTTAGAAAGACAGTGCTAATTAAGCCCTCACATAAATGGATTAGCACAATTCTAGACACATGGGATTATCTCTTTTCATCCTTACACCCACTCTGTGAAGTAGGTACTACCCTTCAGTTAATTATGCAGAGAGGAAAACTGAGGTTCAGTGACTTCTTCACACAGCCAGTCAGCGGTGAAACCAATTCCACTCCCCACAGCCCTACCTCCTGGGTGTGACCTCTGAGGAGCGAGACAGGGAATGGCATCCGGGTGCAGTCAGTGGGCAGAGACACAGAAGGAGAAGCTGCCTTTAAAGAAATGGCAAATGGCCCAGTGTAGGCACAGACCGGAAGTAAAGGAAAAAAGGCCAGAGGGGCGGTTCGGGGCAGCCCAGAGGGACGAGGCAAGGGAGAGTCACCCACGGTTTTGAACACAGAACAAAGATACGCACTAGGAAGATTCGTGCTGGAGTGTGGCAGTACATGAAATTTTGTCTAAAACACTTTAATGCCGGGATTACGTGCAAACCCAAGTAAGGTGTCTAATTTCACACCGTATATGCTGATAAGAAATGCATGGGCCAGGGTGATCGGCTGTGTTTTTATCAGGAAGCCTGCGCTCCAGAGGCAGCTCGCATTGGCAGGTCTGTTATCTGGATCTGGATCAATAACCAATGATCTAATAGCGAACACTATCAATCAGGTAGGCTAGGTCGCTCCAGCAGCGTTGTTGCGAAACATTATAAAATGTTATTTCTCACCTGATACAAAGTCAGTCTCTTGTACCCTGAATGCTCGGTTTGTGTGGTTTACACCAAGGGTCCCCATCAAATAAATGGACGCTCCTTGACATTTCCCAGGCTGGCTTGGACATCTTTCAAATAGAAAGGAAAACTGAAAGGATAAGCCAGGGATCACCCAAAGCCTTGCCACACAAACCCAACAATTACTTATATTTTCTGCATGTGCTTTATTTCCAGCTACGGGTAGCTATTGTTTCAGCTGTGCCCCTTGAAAATGAGTACAGACATTACCACTGCTTCGTAAGTAAGTTGGCATGCCACTTCAGTTTTGGTCCAGAATTAAGACCATTCTCTTGCACGAAGACACCATTATCCCAGCTACAAAAATGAACGATAATTCCCTTCATCTACTGGTTAACCCATACTTACTCCCCAATTTTTCCCAAAATGCCTCTGATGGTTTTTTCTGTCAGACAGAAACCCATCAAGGATGGCTTCTGGTTGTCATAACCTCTTAGTGTCTTTTAATCTGCACTAGGACCTTCCTCTTTTTATTTATTTCTTTTTAAATGTCATTGATTTTTTTTTTTTTTTTTGAGAAGACCATGCTTACTGTGTCATTGAAAGTCCCATTTTGGGGGTTGGCTGATGGCTTCCTTATGGTAGTGTCTAACATGTTCTTCTATCCCCTGCATTTCCCGTTAGCTGTGGTAGGTCTAAAGACTTGGTTCAAGTCCAGTGTTTGGTAAAAATAGTAGGACTTCATGTGGCTGTATTTCATGGACACGTAATAACTTCCCACCATTATTGGTGCTGCTCCATATAATCACCGCCATATATTTCTAGAATAAAAATGCCTTTTTCTCTCTGAGCCCCACAGGGTGACACTTTGACAATACGTGGTTATTTCCTCACCTAAAGGTTTTAGCCTCTATTGATACAGTTCTTGCTTGAATCAATTATTTCTTTGGTGAAATAAAAATTGAGATTTTTTTTTTTTTAAAAAGGAACAGGAATGAGTTTTTCTTATAGTTTGCCTTTATAAAATGCTACATCTCATGTTATTTGTGATTAATGTGTTTGGTTTATAATCCTTGTGTTTTACAGGCTAGTTTCTAATACTGTGTTCTCACCAATAAATCAAATGAATTCCCGTTTCAGAGGCATTTTGTGTACATAAGCCAGTATCCTTTAAGAAGCAGTTCCTAGAAACGGGGATCCATTTGTGTGTCTGGTGAGAACATGCTCCATGCTGGCCCTCTTGCCACCAGATTGGCTGTGTTGGAGTCGTCTCAGCCCAGCACCGTGGCACTGCCCTGCCCTGGGCTGGGGCCCCATGCAAGGGACCCATGCCTCAGGGGGCTTGTGGCAGAATTTTGGGAGCCGATAGGTGGATTAGAAAAGTTTACTGAACGGGGTGCCTGGGTGGCTCAGCTGGTTAAATGTCTGACTCTTGATTTCAGCTCAGGTCATCATCTCACAGTTCGTGAGTTCGAGCCCCGCGTCAGGATCTGTGGTGACAGCATGGAGCCTGCTTGGGAGTCTCTCTTCCTCTCTCCCTGCCCTTTCCCCCCTCTCTCTCTCTCTCTCTCTCTCTGTCTCAAAAATAAATAAATATTCAAAAAAAAAAGAGAAAAGTTTAATGAATGAGAGAGGAAAAACAAATTGCTGGTCGAACCCAACAATTGAGAGAACAGTGGTCTTTAAAATTCTGTTTCTTCTCTCAGGGGTAGATCATTTGACTGTAAAATTCTGTTTCTTCTCAAGAAACTATAGTTTCTTCTACAGAAAGAGTAAGGTGCCTCTTAAGGTCACTATTTCCCCTTCTGTCCCTGTCTCTCTCAGTCACACACACGCACACACACACACACACACACACACACAACCTCCCTGTGGATTTAAAAATGATCATTTATTCAGTTTGTAATTATTACTATAATTATATATAATTATAGTGATGAATGTGTTATTATTATCATTTCCTGATGCTAAAATACCTGTCCCAAATGTGGGAATCCGTTCAGGCTGACCCGTGTGTGTTTGAGACACTCCTTTCTTTTTCCATGAAGACTTTCTTACTCTGCAAGAGCCAGATACCCAGTTTCAGCCTGCGTTTTCCTTGTCTCAGCTGGAATCAGCCGTCGAACCCCAGCGTCTGTAGAAGGGGGTGTGGCAAGGACAGACCTCAACCCAGACCTTGGGTGGGCTCCTTGCCTTCGGGGCCTGTGTCTGGATAAATTACGACTTCATATTGATATCCCAGCTCAAATTTTACATTGAGAGATAATAACTTCTTTGTGTATTTTTCTCTTACATGGAAAGTGTTGCCCCTACTGTTTAACTTTATCCTACAATATTATAACACTGTTTCAAAATTTTAGTATCAACATGACTAAACATTAACAGCCAATGAGTGAGGACCGGTGCTTTGGCATTGTCTTAATTTACATTTTTCTTATTGTGGGTCCGTTTGCATGTATTTACGGGCCATTTTCCTTTCTTTTTCTATGAACTGCCTGCTCATTCTTCTTCTCTATTTTTAGGAGATCTGTAGATACCAGGGTTATACCCCTTCAGCTTGGGTAGAAGGTGCAAATATTTTCCCTAGTCTGTCATTGTTTCTGAAGTTTGGCATCCAGAGGTGTCTATGCCACACAAAGCACAAGTGGGACTTTGTTGGTGACAATGGGGTGTCCTCTAAAACACGTCTACCAGAACAGGGTGAGCGCTAGGAGGACATTCTCCTTGTTGAGGCTGGAGGTCTTCAAAGTGGTGGCTGGCTGAAGTGTCTCAGAGATCGTTCTAGCTCCCACAGGCAAGACCCCACCAAGGTTCCCAGGCTCTGCTTAGAGGAGCATCTAGTGATGGAATCTTGGGTGCCATTCCTGGGTCCATCCTCCATTTATGAAGGCTGCTGGTCACCTGAAACCAGCTATGAGGGCGATCCAGCCCTGTCTTTGGCCTGGAGAGACATCTTCACACACGCTGCTGGCTGGTCACCTAAAGATCAGGGGGCTGGGGCTTCCTGGGCTCATGGAAAAGGTTATACAAACCGCTTATATCCTTTTTGCTACCAAATGCGTATGAAATAAAGACGTGTGTGGCTGTGTTAGTCTGCCAGACTTTGCACCAGAAAGCACGTGGAGCACACACAGGAGAAGTGGAAGAGGGCACAGGTCTGGAGACAGGTGACAGATGGGAGGGTGGGAGGGAAGTTCAGGTGCATGGTGGCTCCAGGCCGGGAACAGCCACATGGTCACCACCTTTGAGCGTAAGGGATCGTGGGGAGGAGCAGATCCCAGAACTCGGACTCCAGCGAGAGTCCGTAGGGAGAAGGTCCCTTTGGGCCCAGCACGTGGCTGTGGTCACGGGGCAAAGCCGTCTCACGGGACTTCTGTGCAGTGGCCGGGGGAATATGCACTTGGGTTTCACTCCCCTCCTTCCCTCTGATCTCCTGCCTCAGATTTCCAAATGCACTGGCATCTAGAGGGCGGGGGAGGCTCGTCTGTGCCAGCGTGGAAGCCAATCCACACCTATTTGTATCTTGCTCTCTCGCTGCCGTTACTTCCCACGAAGCGGCCGAGTTGCACAGATCCAGACGCAAGGATCTGTCTGTGGCAGGCAGCTGCCAGGGAGAGGGGCTGAGGGTGGGGGTGGGGCGGGGCGGCTTGCAGGGGGGAGGCCAGCGCATCTGTTCTGTTGCTGAAAGGAGGTGTGTCGGGCATGGGGGCAGTGGCCACGGGGATGTGAGAGGAAGGGAAGATTCCAGAGGAAGTGTGGGGGAGGGGCTGAGAAGGCCCAGTGCCTGGTGTGATGTAGGCATTGCAGAATCCCAGCATTCTGGATGCAGGAGCTTGGCTTTCTCTGCAAACGCAGCATGGAGTCAGGGAGAGAAGCTGGCGTCAGGCATAAAATCCAAGGAGCCACCTTGAGTGACCGAGAGGTAAGAGCAAATATACTACAGTTTTGGGGTGAAGTCGGGGCTGCTGTCTTATGGCCGCGACAAGCGCAGCGATGGATTGTGATAAGCTCATCTGGGGAGAGTCAGGGATAAAAGACATGAGGGCAAAGAAAGGGTCACAACTGCCATGTGCATGGGCGTTTCCCTGGCCTTTCAATGCCCCAACCGCCAAAATTTAGAGAGGGTGCACGGTGTGCCTGGGGTGATGATGGAGGCTGGCATTCAGGAGGGGGTCACAAAGACAAGCTCCTGACTTTCACGTTGTCATGGGAAACGTCGACAGGGAAAAGTGAATATGATACGTAGTATATTAGAAAAAACAGCAATGAGTAGTGAGAAGAAAATATAGAGCAAGCAGAAGAAAGGAAATATTGAGCCAGTGGAAAATATACGTGGTCAGGGATGAACTCACCAAAGAGATAATCTTTGGCTAAATGCCTGGAAGAAACGAGGGAGCTGGCCTCACAGAGCTCTGGGAGGAGCAGAGGGAACAATCAGTGCAAAGGCCCTGTGGCGGGAACAGGGCTTTAAGTTCAGAAAGAAGGCCAATGTGGCTGGAGGAGAGAAGAGTGGGGAGAAGGAGAGGCGATGAATCCCTCAGGCGCTGGAGATCAGATCATAGTAGCAAGTTTCGTTTTGCTGTGAAGGCTGTGGGAAGCCCCTGTGGAAATCTGGGGGGACTGACATTTTTCCGACCGCTCTTGAACAAGCTTCTTGCTGCTACTTTGGGAATTGATTCCAAGAAGGATGAGGGACAGAAGGAGAGAGACCAGCGAGGAGGCCACTGGAGTCACCCGGATGTGATAGGTTGTGGCCAGCGTGATGGCCGAGGGCCTGACCATAGGATTCCAGAATTCTCAGTCTGGTTTAAAGTTAGCGTGGCCAGATTTGCTGCAGGACCAGACCTGCTGACAGGAGGGCCTTTTACCTGGGCAGCTGAGGAACAGTTGTAAGACCTGTGTTGGGACGGGCTGGCAGACCCCAGGCCCAGCCACAACAAGCCTACGGCCCCTACTGGACCTGTACATTGAAACATCAAAGCAGTGGGGGGACACAGGTCTGGAGGGCAGAGGCCAGGCCCTGGCTGCCCCTGGCATTTCGTGGCTCTGCTGGAAGATGCCCTGGAAAGGAGCACGGGCAGAGAGGAACGTGGAAACGGCCCTAAAGTCTAATTGTCTTCGAATGCTGGTGCCAGGAACGGGGGGCCCAGGCAAGCCGGCTGCTTCCTGGTCCAGGTGGGGGAGCAGAGGCCGGAGGGATGGCTGGCCTTGAGTGAGGGTGCTCAGGGGCTCAGCGAGCCTGGGACAGCCCTGGAGGGGCCCAGCCACCCCCCTCCCTTCCGGTCCAGAGCTTCTCATGCTGTGGCCCGCGTTGTCTCCTCTGGCCTAAAGTGGGGGGGAAGGAACAGGGAACCACCCCCACCTGCCGCGTGGTTGTCAGGACCCCAGAGTGGAGGCAGGAGGGGCAGACTGGTCCCTTTGGGGTTTTTACCCCAAAGCTCTAATTTAGACACAAAGTGCTAAATTTTATTAATTACTATGAAATAATCATTTAAAATTCTTTGAGTGCCTGACCCTCAAAACCCTTTCTTTTGTTTCACGTTGAATTGGGGGCGTTTCTGCTTTTACTTTGTGGACATTGCTCCCCCACCCCCCGCCCCCCGCCCTCTGTGTGTGCTGTGGGAACGGGTTTCCACTCGTCCCGCGCGACGCCCTTGTCTGTGTTGGGTGTGCTGGTACCTACAGCCCCCCATGGGTGGGGCAGGAAATGATTTCATCCAGTATCTTCTTGTCCTGCTGCATGGCAAGTCAGTACAATAGGCCCCTGTGTAGGTCCTAGGAGGGCTAGGACCTACTTGATTAGCAATATAAGTTCTGGGAGGTAGACCCTGGGAAGTGCAGCCAGGGCCCCCCTGGGGCCGCCCCCTGGAATGATGTCTGGACGGGCCTCAAAAGACTTGGAAACTCATCAACAGCTCGCGTCTGCTGCTCTCCCCTCCACCTCCTCCTTGTTCAAGAATGCTTTTGACACTGATCTGCAGTCAGGACTCAAAATTAAATTCTTCTGCATTATTAAATTGAGTATTTGGCTTAATATTTTAAAATCTGAGACCAGTTGAGACCCCAAGGCACTGCGTCAGTGCCCCGCGTTCCTGCTGAAATTAAAAGCTTGCTGGAAAGGCCACCGAAGGATGAGCGTGGTGGGTTCCCTGGCGGCCGCGGGCTGTTGATGGGCCTCCAAGCATTTCTCTCCGAGCTCGTGTTCTAAGCTCCCTCCAGCCTCTTGGGCGTATTTGCCAGAATGGAACTGCAAAGTGCCAAAACTGGAATCTGTTCTTTGTTTTTTGCTTCTCGGATCCTCTGACACGGCCGACGCGAAGATCGGGTCGCACCCTGCTCAGCCCCCTCGGAAAGTCTGCATGCGATCAAACTGCAGTGAACGCGTTTTGAACCCTTTGTATTTCAGCAGCTCATTTGGCTCTCAGCTATGAAAAAGTGCAAATTTCCTGTTGGCTTGGATTTAGTTTAAATTTTTTTCTCAAATCAAATGAGAACATTCAGGATATCCTAGACATGGAAGCCTGAGCTCATAGATCAAAACGCCTCATTTGCCTTTCCTAGTGATGTTTTTACTCCGTGTAAAATTATAGCAGAACTTGGCAAACCCAGCCCATGTATCGAGTTCCTGGGAAATATGTCAATTTTATGTCTAATTTTTATTACTAGGATCTGGGTGCTCTATAGATCTAAATGCAGCACACAATTGCAGTAACTCCGTTTGTCTATTTGCTTGGTGTGTTTACTTCTAGCTCCTTCTACATGGCCTTTTGATTTTTTTTTTCTTTTCTATTCTAACAGTGTATGGTTACGTTTATAAATAAAACCGACAATGCTTGGTGATATTCATTATGAATAAGAAAATAGAGTTTCCTTTGCAGGCTGGGTGATGGAGCTCTGATACGTTTAGTATCTACGCAGCTCTGCAAAGAGCCTTCTTAATGTGCAGATACAGATGTGCTGCCTGTCTTCTGGCAAGCCGTGGCAGCATTGGAGGCGAAAGGCCGTACCTGTAAACATCCTGCATCCACATTTGCTCCAAACTCTGTGTCCTCTTTGGCAAGTTCCCAGTGATCAACCCTGAATGAAACTTGAGCTGGGCAGACCACAAACCCACGAAGCCAATTTGTCGTCTGAGCAGGATCTCTCCCAGTGTGGTCTACACAGTACTGACCATCCAGAGTTGTCTACGTGGTGGTCCCCGTGCGGTTTATCACCGTGGGATGAAAACCTAAGGAGATAATATCTTCTTTCTCTAGGTTGTGAATATACAGGACCTAAATGTATACTCTAATTAAACTGTTTGGTTTTAAGGACCACTTGTCAAGCATGAGCTTTCAGAGATACAACAATTCGCTCACATTCACAAAAAGCAGGGGCACACAGCTTGCCCCTGGGTTGTGATCCCCAAGGTTTTGAACAGTGGTCCTTGCAGTAGAAGAGTCTAGTCTGGTAATGGGAGGGGTGATTCATCATATTTATCTATCTGAAGCATTTGACTTATTTAAGCCTTCTGGCTCTAAGAGCAAAACACGTTCTTTGTTCAAAATTGGGAAAAACCCAAAAACTCGGAAGAAGAGGCAAGATGGAGTTGTCATACCTGGGGGTGCTTCCTTTTGCACTTATGGACCAAACTGGGCCAAGACTTTGTGTCTCTCTTCTAACAGACTGGTTTCTCTTGTCCCTAAATATTCTTGGGGAAGATGAATTTCAATACTAAGTAGTATATTCTGTCCTTTGGATATGCCATTGCTGGTTTAACTAGCTCACTATTATGGGACATTCAGCTTGTTCCCCATTATCACTGTGAAAAATAAATCTTCCCTCAACATTTTACACATAAGCCCTCAAGCACAACTCGGAGAGCCTAGAATTCCTTTGTTAAAGATTGTGTATGTCCCTTTCCCATTTTACTAGCAAATTGCTCCCCAAACTGGTACAATGATAAGACCATTAAGACTTTTGCCAACAGTCCCTGAGAATGCCTCCTTTCACCAAATCTGCAAAGAAATTGTGTTCATTAAAAACAGTGACCAATAGTGATCAAGCAAAACACTACAGATTCTTATTTTAATCCCCACTTCCTTAACAGTGAAGTTGAACATTTGCAATGTTTCATTGACTATCTGTATTTCTGGTTTTGTGATTTTCCTTTTGTCCATTGGGTTGTTCATTGCTTTTGTATTGGTTTGCAAGAAATCCTTATACAGTAAACATATCAACTCTTTGGAATGTGATAGATACAAAGTTTCCAGAATGTAGTGGACTTTTTATTTTGTTTACCGTATTTCTTTATAATATTTAATGCAGTTGGACCTGTCTCTTTCTTTATGGCTCCTTTCTTTGTGTGCTGCTGAGAAAGACTTCTCTGTTCTAAGATCAGAGAAATAGTGATCATCATTGTGTTCTAGTTCTTGTATAATTTTATGACTATAGTTTATCTTCACACCCAGCAGGTAGTATGGTCTATGGCATGAGGTAAGACTAATTTCTTTTTCCTTCTTCTCCTGAAATAATTAAGGAATTGTACAAGCATTTTAAAAATTATCATCCTTTAGCCACTGATTTAAAAATGACAACTGCATCATATATTACCCGAGTGCATTTCTAAACTTCCTTGTGTGATTTCCTTGGAGGCCAGTTTATTATGTTTGCTGTTTGTGTGGATACTGCAACAGATCTAACGGACTTTGTTTCCATTATATTTTCAGTTTTAAGAGAGAAACTTTGTGTTTTATATGTGCGCTTAGTTACTAATCGCTTTGCTCGTGTTTTTTCCTCATGAAATTTTCCGAGTGGACAACTGTATCAGCTGTGTAGCAACATTGAACTGGTATTTTCTAGCACTGTTTCTAACATGCCATTTGACACAGTTTCTGGGTGTCTATCACAATATGTATTTGTTTTGCTTCTCTTGTCTTATTATTTGGTTCTTTAATTTCCCTGTTGGTTTCTTACTTCAGTTTTGCGTTTTGTTCTTGGACTATACTTCTTCTAAAAACACTTTTGTGAAAGTACCCTTCCACCCAGTGTTGTGAGAGCCTCCTTTCATTTTGAGAGAAATTTCGTTAAGTTCACACAACTTTTACTCACCCCTAATAAAAAGGAGCCTATTTTAGTATTTCCACAAAGTAGGGAGACAGAGTCCCCCTTGGCTCTTTCCCCAGACCTCCTTGGATGCTGTTAGAACCACCTTCTTGGATCTTACTATAACTGGTTGATAAACATTCACACTGCAGATCCAGGGTCACAGAGTGATGGGGGTGAGGGACCTGGAATTGTGGGCAGCCCTAGGAGGAAGTTATCTTTCTTACACGGTACCCTTGTGTTTGCAGAAGCGGCCTAAGGGACCTGGCCTGTGAATGATCAAGCTTTCAGATCAGCTACAGAGATGACTTTGCCCACACTGTCCTGTGCTCCTGTTGACCAGTCATAGACAAGCTCCATCCACCAGGCAGGATTTTGCTTTGGGTAACTCCCATATAACCTCCAGGTCTGCTGATTCTGAACGTTTCCTCCTGGCCACCTGCTGTGGCTCACTGACAATGCTGCAAATTGGGGGGTTCCTGGGTCTCCTTCCTGAACTTTAAGAAAGGCTCTGGAGTCTACTTCACTGAGGAACAGCTGTGTTAATGCAATCTGTTCCCATCAGCAGTGTGTGTGGCAGACGTTCTTGATATTTGAAGGTGATAGAATGGGTGCCCTTGGGTATAGCTTTTTGGAGATAGATAGACAGAATTTATCTATGTATAACTTATTTATCTATATTATATATAGATACATAAATTATATATTTGTATCTATCTATGATTTATATATTATTAATTATTTATATGCTATATATTATATATAGTATATAAATATAGAGAGATGATTTATATGTAATAGATATATAGATATCTATTATATATAATATATAAATATATATGTATATTTATATTTTATATAAACATTTTCCGTGCAATGGAATATATATAATATAATATTTATATTAATATAATCTGTCATCAAGACCTTCCAGTCTTTTAACTCACTGTTCAAACCACTATGATAAGAAAAGATAAGTAGTTTATTGTCACAGATATTATTCCCATGGAAATTGATTACAAAACATTCAAAGCGTTTGAACTCTCCCGTGTTTGCTTTTCCCCTCCAAAATATCTCATGAAGTCTGTGCACATGGTGACTGGTTCTTGGAGCCTGGATGAGAGATTCAGTTGTATTGATCTGCCCTAAACTATAAGAATGTGCCCTCAAGTAGATTCGAGTTTATCAAAATAATTTATTGTGAACATGTCCTCTGAGGATTTCTTTAGAATTTTAGCTTATATCGTCCTGTCTCTCTTCTTAATGTATAAACAACACACACACACACACACACACACACACACGCACGCACGCACACACATGCACAGTGATTGAGTGAGGCTTGTGCATAAAGGTTTAATTTTTATTTTATTTGTCAGATGTTGAGCTCTGAGGGTGACTTCTGGTCCCAGACGTGGGTTCCCTTGCCCTCCACCCAGACACTCTGTGACCTTCCAGACATGTGTTGGGTCATGCCTGGCTGGCTTTGCCCTGCAAACGGGAGCCCCTTCTGCGGAACCTCATGGTTGCAGATACGCAGGCTCCTTGATCACTTTGCTGTCCTTCTCCGAAGCTTTGGTTCAACAGTAGAACGTCATTCTTTGTTTTGTTTCTTGGACGGTTTCCTCCAGGCAACACTTGGCATTGCACAGATCTGTTTTGGCCTCCATCCAAGTAATTTAGCACCACAAGATTTTCATTATGAAATAGGTTCACCTGTAGGATGGTCCCATGGTCTGGACACTGAGCCCTCATTATTATTATTAAGATGCTGCTTCTGTACAACATATGTTTTCAGCACAGTCTCTTAATTTCCCTCTATACACGCCTGGAGAGTTTCCTCTAGGGCTGGCGCCTTTTTGTTCTTCTCGAGAATTAGGAAAGCAGCTAGCTGAATATCCAGCTGTCCTCTTCACATTATTATTTAAAATCAGAGATGACAAAGGTCACAATTAGAAAACACAAGTTGCCAGCGTGTCTGTTGGTAGGCTTGAGGAGGGACCTTCCAATCACTCTGGATCCCTGAGCAAGCTTTCCATTTGGGTCACTGGGACCCTGTGATGACGGTACATATAACTGTCCTTTTGTTTTAAGGGAGGTGTGGGCTACCTCAGCCCACTTGTATCTCACGTTAAAAGAGAAAGATTACACGCTGGGTCACTCGGCAAATGTTTTGCATTAGTGCAGAAATTGCCTTCATGCACTAAGATGTTTAAGCACCTACAAAGTTGTCGCCAGCCATCTGGGCTGCTGGGAACACTAAATCAATCTGTTGTATGCACAAAGCCAAGTAATTTATCTGTCAGGTAGTATTTCATTTAAAACATATTTCTGTGCAAAATGAAATACGTAAAATCGTCCATTTCCATACCTGAGTCTGGCGGTTCCCATTATTTCACAGATAAAATTGTCTTTTTAATGGAGCAAGAAGGTCCGTGGGCTCATTGGCCTTGGACTTCAGAAAGGAGCTTCTATATGTTACGCAAATGTCCAATTACTGTTGGGAGAAGTACCGGGCTGTTGTCTGACTGTCGTGTCTTTCCCAACCCGTGCGTGTCACTTGGATAAACACTCGACCGGAAGATCTGCTGAGATTTTCCATGATGACTTCAAGACAAAGTATCCGCTCATTATCCAATCTGACACAGTTAGAAGCAGAGCTCGATTTCATGGCCTTGTGCTGAGAGCCAGGCAAGCTTTATGAAGCTTGAGCTTTGCCTCTCGCTCAGATTTATGCACCTCCACTCTCCAAATGTGGAAGTGCCTTCTGGCATCCCCTCGTGTCTCCACTGTCAGACATCCATTTGCATTACAGGAAGTGTGCATGGGTTGTACGCTCTGCGTATACCTGCTCTGTTAAATTATTCCCTTTTTCAATCATAAAATCCAAGCAGGAGTTGGATGAGACATAACTGGCTGTCTTCCACCACTTTTGTGGGTTTTTTTTTCCCCAATAAATAAATGAATCATTCGTAAGTTGATGCATTTAATACGGGGACCCCAGTCTGGTATCATTTCTCCAGACCTGGAATCTGATTAATGACATAGCGCTTCAGCTGAATTTACGTTCCTATGCACCTGGGAAAACGCGGTTTGCTCTCCTTCCCAAACCGACAGGAACAGTGCGGGAATCGGGTTTCTCGTACCTGCGTGTGCCAAAGGGGTAACAGAAAAAGGCTGCAGAATACATTTCAGAAAAACCTACTTGGAAAGAGAAAAAGCCCTTTTGTACATTTGGAAATATTATTATTGAGTCCTAGTGTCTGCATCTTGTTGGGTCAGCTTTCGTTCCTTCAAATTTATCCGCTTCTGCTCAAAGATTCTCCATGTATTCAGATGCTTAAGTATCTGTCCGCCAAGCTATCCCCCGTGTCGTGCATCACCATGGACTTGTCTCCCTCCTCTGAGCTCCTCTTTCTCTCCCTGTGCTCCATCTCGGGCCAGAGCAGGTCCCTGGAGCCTTCTTGATGGCATCTGGAGGTGACCGTAGCTTTAACTACCTGACTATGTAATTCAGGGAGAGTTCCATACAGGGTGGTGCTAAATCACCATTCCTTAAATGTTTCTAAATGTCACAAAGAAATACTGTGAGAATTATCCAAGTATGGGCGGTCGGCTAGCTCTGAGGTGGGACCTGCAGGAATGTAGCCTTGCCGAAGCTGGCCTGATGGCTCCACACCCTGTCCAGTGGGCTGGATGACAAGGACACTCGAAAATGCCTCAGGGTCCTAAGTGCAGCGAGAGAGCACACAAGTGGTTGCCCCAAGTGTATGGCCAAGGGTCCTTGGCTGTTCCAGATGAGGCTGTGCCATCACTGGGTACTGGGAAAAGCTTTGTTCCCTCCACTCCGCTCCCTGCTTTTCCCTGTCCCTTTGTGCCAAGGTCTCCCGACTGATTTGTCTCCAGGGCAGCCAGAGTAGCCATCCAGCTCACACGTCCTATGTGGCATCACTGTGCTGGTGAGACTTTGGTGGCATGCCCTGCTCATCGCCAGCTGAGAGTTTGTCTCAGGCCCTCCTCCCTGACCCCGCTGTTGCCCCCACTGCTCACTGCTCCTTAGCCCCCTCTTCCCCTCCTCCTGGCAGAACACCCCTTTTCCCATTCTCGGGTGTTCTCTGCTGACTTTGTCTCCTGAGTTTGCACGTTAGCACAAGCAGTTGCCTTTTGTAGGGAACATTTCCTCCATCTCCATGCCCGATGAACTCCTACATTCCTCATGTCTCAGTTTGCCATTCCCCAGATCTTCTGTAGCAACTGGCAGCCCAGTGGCCCCAGTGAGTGTCAGACCTGTTGTGTCACTCAGCATCACCAGCTGACCCAGGCTGACACCCCAGGTGATCACACTCCAGTCTCTTTGTGGCTAAGTTGGCACTTCTCTTGGATTTTCTTGGCCCTGGAAGACAACCTAGTTGGCTCTTGTGTCCATCAACAAATATTTGCTGACTGCCAACCATGTGGTGGGCACTTCTGGGGGACCAGTGACAGGATGGGCAGACAGTGAGGCTCCAAGTCCTGCCATCAAGGTGCTGTGGTCTCAGCTAGTCCAGCTGTGGCTTTGGAAGGTGCACGTGGGGTTACACGTGCCTTTGCTATGCCTCCTGAAGCCAGCCCAGCCCAGCCCACCATCTTGAATGTATATCCTAAGAATTGTAGATTCTGTGGTTAGTTGGGAGCCAACCATCCCTGTTCTTCCAGAGTCTAGGAGTGGGGATGAGGTTAGAGGGCAGCCATCAGGTATGGGGTGGAGCTGGTATTAGGCATGAGATGCAGGCTTTCTCCATGGCTTGGCCAGAGATGGGGTTCTACCGCCTCTGCAAACTTGGTTTGACTCTATTCAGCAGGATAACTGCCATGTAACCCTTCCAGGTCCTCTGTGCAGGTGCATGAGTCTCTTGAGGGCTGGCAAGACCTTGGAGGTGTACAGCTGATCAACAGGTCCTCTTCTGAGAGTTACTGGAGCACTCCGGTAGACTAATGAAGACACTGGTGTCTGTTCTTTGTGAGAGGAGGTGGGAGTTGTCCTCATTCACTGTTATTAGAGTGTTGTTTCCCTAAGAGCTGAGTTGGAGAACATGCCATGGGATGTACTTCCTGCCAGGGGCTCAGCGCTTTGTCACCTCCCCCTTCTGGTGCCGAGGGACTTGGCAGGAAGACTAAGTTGGGGGCCGTTATGCTCTCAGACAGTGTTAGGACAACACAGTCCAGGAAGCAGGCTCTGAGGTTGGCCCGAGTTGGGAGTGAGTTTATAATATTAAACAGTGTACTGTTCCATGAACCACTTCCATGGGGACAGACCTGCATGAAGTCTACACTTAGTCATATTCTCCAGATGGTTAAGAAAGAGCAATGCTAAATGTATTGAATCTACGAAATCTAAACAAGTCAGCACTTATTAGGCATTTCAAGTTTTTGGACGATATTAATTGGTGTATACAACCAAGTGATGTGTGTGTGTGTGTGTGTGTGTGTGTGTGTGTGTTGTTCGCTTAGCTCCTCTGTGAGCAGGGGCACCCGGTTTTCTGAAATCAGAGAAGGAGCACGGGGAGGGGACACAGGAGAATTTCCTGGAGGAGTTTCCGGTCTCTCTTTGCCTCTCAGAACGTGGACACCGTGCCGCTCGAGAAAACACATTTGCTTTTAAGCAGAGAGTAGCCCTGAGACCCAGGCAGAAGGAGAAGTTGGCCCGGCCTCGACTCCTGATGCGTTCCAGCCCCACAGCCCGGGGAAGGGAATGTCCTTTCCCCCCAGTGAGCACCGAACACAGCCCCGGCCCACCTGCCTGTCAGGCACCTCATCAACCAGGAGGTCCCTCAAGGGCTGTTTAGTGGGAAATAGCAGAATCAGGCGAGCTCTGTCCACCATGGGAGCGCGGGCTGCGAGAGGTTCGCCCTCCTTGGTTTGCATTCCCAGGTAATGGCCCTGTAAGCAGTGGCAAGGCTGCTCATTGGAACTGACACTCCGTGATGGGCTTAGACAAACACAGGAGCCCGGCTGGCCTCCTGCAGCCCCGTGATGGGGAGTGACCCAACATGGTTATCATTTGATTGAAACCATCAACTCATTTCCCATAGGTCATGGGATATCAGCCGAGCTCCAAATCGGAAAAGACTGGGCTTCATTGCCTGATTACCGGCGGCAGCCCCAGCTGAGTTCAAGGATGTGGGAAGTAAAGTGCTGTTTCCTCCTGTTTATGGCGGAGCACGGGAGGCAGAGCCCTGCCTGGTGGAAGCTCCTTCTTGCACCTCTGCACACAGTACACCTGGTAGCCGGGGAGGCTCTCTGGAAGGCCGTGAGCCCTGCCCAGGTGAAGCGGGGGCAGGACCGGGGGCAGCAATGGGGGCAGTGGCCTCTGTATGGGCTTGAGGAAGGGGTCAGGGTGTGTAAGAGCTGTGGGGACGAGGACGTGTAGTATCCTGAGCCTGCCCTAGCAAACAGTCACAGACTGGGTGGCCCAGATCAACAGAAACACACGGTCCACAGTTCTGGAGGCCAGAGTCCCAAAGTGTCACTGGGCCATGCTCCCTCAGAAGGTCCTGGGAAGGATGCTTCCAGGCCTCCCTCCTGGCTGCTGGTGGCCTCGGGTGTTCCTGGGCTCTTGGATGCGTTTCTCTGATCCCCTGTCTTTCCATGGTGTTCTCCCTGTGTCTCTGCACTGTCTTCTCTGTGTCCAAATGCCCCCCTTTTATAAGGACATCAGTCACATTGGATTAGGATCCACCCTAATGACCTTATTTTAAACCGATCACTCTATTAAGACCCTATTTCTGGGGCACCTGGCTGGCTCGGTTGAGCATCCAGCTTCGGCTCAGGTCATGATGTCATGGTTCATGAGTTTAAGCCCTGTGTTGGGCTCTCTGCTCTCAGCATAGAGCCCGCTTCAGATCCTCTGTTGCCCTTTCTCTTCCCCTCCCCTGCTTGCACTGTCTCAAAATTAAATAAACATGGGGAGCCTGGGTGCCTCAGTCGGTTAAGTGTCCGATGTTGGCTCAGGTCATGATCTCATGGTCTGTGAGTTCAAGTCCCGTGTCGGGCTCTGTGCTGACAGCTCAGAGCCTGGAGCCTGTTTCAGATTCTGTGTCTCCCTCTCTCTCTGACCCTCCCCCATTCATACTCTGTCTCTCCCTGTCTCAAAGATAAATAAACGTTAAAAAATTTAAAAAAAAATACTAAAGAAATACACACACACACACACACACACACATATATATAAGACCGTATTCTAAATAAGATGGTGTCCTGATGTATGGGGCGTTAGAACCTCAGTGTATCTTCTTGGGGAACATAACTCTAAATTAACAAGAAGGGAACCCAAAGGAAATGAAATTAGGACCTTGAGATATCTGTGCTCCCACATTCAGTACAGTCTTACAATAGCCGAGATGTGGAAACCACCCAAGTATCTGTATATGGATGGTGGATAAAGAGACTGGGGTGAGTGTATACAGTGGAATATTATTTAGCCTTTAAGAAGAAGGAAACCCTGCCATTGTCAACAACATGAGTGGATCTGGAAGACATTTGACTGCATGAAATAAGCCAGACACAGAAAGAAAAGAATTGCACCATCTCACGTATGTGTAGGATAAAAATGTTGAATTATACAGAAGCTAAGAATAGAACTGTCGTTGCCGGGGTCAGGGAAATGGGGGTGATGGGGAGGTGTTGGCCAGAGGGCACGGTGTTGTAGGGTTACAGGATAAGTAAGTCTGGGGAGCTAATAATGTACAGCTCGATGATTATAGTTAATAACATTGTACTGAATCTGGAAATTTGCCAAGAGAGTAGATATTAGGTGCTCTTGGCACACACACAAGGAAGGAAACTACATGAGGAGGTAATACATTAATTAGGTTGACTGTAGTAATCTTTTCACTATACATATGTTTATCATATGGTCATGATGTACACCCTGAATCTATGCAATTTGTATTAAAAACAGAAAATCTTAACAGGAAGTATGGTGATCATGTGTTATTTCTGGAAGGCCATCTATCTGGACCAAAGCCCCGGGGGCCGTGGTCTCTGTGGACGGCCCTGTTCACGTGTGCCACGCCTTTGCTGTGTCTCCTGGCAGAGGCTGGGGACCTGAACAGCTTTCTTGATGTCCAGACTGAACAAACTTACATTCTTCCTCCACGCACAGATCTGTTTTCAGGACCTTCCGATTCTGGCACAGAGAACAGGAAGCCACCTTGAGTCTGGCATCTTCTCCATGACTGACTACTCTGGGCATTGACCTCAAACCTCCTCGCGGTGGCCGGCAGAGGGGAAAGTAGTGGTCTCCCCCAAAGAAAACCTCCAGGAGGAAGGAGGCACACCGTGAGCGGGGGTCTGCAGAGCTGGGAGCTCCCTGCAGTAGCCCTGAGGCCCCCAGCACGCCATCCAGGGGGACCTGCCTCGTCCCAGCCCCCACACTTCTAGACATAATCGCACCCCGACTGCCACCTCACGGGAGCAAAGGACCTGGAACAGCCCAGGGTTCTGCTTGGAAAAGTTTGCCCATGGCATGTCAGAAGTTATCAGTGGGAGATAAAAGCTGGTGCCATCACAAGGTGTGGAGAAGACGGGAGAGGGCGGGCTTGGCTGTAGAGGACGGGCCTGAGGATGGAGGTGTGCAGGGAGCCATGGCAGGTGGCCCAGAACCGCTCCATTCATCCCGCTGCTACCTGGATGTTTTGTTTCTTATTAAGTGTTATTTAGAAAGGAGCTGTCCCTCATTATCCCTCTCCTCTGTCTCTCTTTACTTTTCCTTCTCCGCAATTGCCAGAGGATTAAGGATCCACGTACGTTGCTATAATTACCACGGTGAGCTCGTTACACCCCCAGGTGGGAGGCCCTGTTGATGCGTATTTGATATGGCAGCCACAGCAAACACGATTCTGACGAATCCTTTTTGTAAACTCAGGTGTGTTACCTGTTAAGCCTCCTCAAAGTAGAAATGGTTATTTAAACGACGGCAGAAATCTGTGTTTTTCTGCTTTGCAGAACTATGAATCGGTAGTAATTAATAGCCCAATGTGTTCTGCATTTGCATCCAAGGAAGTCCCCATTGCCACAGAAATGAGATTTAAACAAAAGCTTGAGAGAGCAATGCATCGATGGATGCTTTGAAAACCAACACAACGGATCCGGATCAGCCAAGGTGGGTGGGGCGGGGTGGAAACGGTAACAGGAGAAGCTAGGAAGTGTTTCTTTCTCTGGCATGAGCTCCAGGTTCAGTTTTGGTTTTGGGCATAGATGTGGGTCCTCAGGTGACGTTCACGGCTCTGCCTCTGAGCCACAAATCGGTAAGAACACTACCTGCCAGCCACGCTCAGCTGTGGTGAGCAGGACCCCCGAGTTGGGTCTGACAGCAACCACATCAGGATAAGGCTCCTCGTTTACATGCCTCTGGGACGTGCCTGGCTCTACTGAGGGTAAGAGTTCAGGCTGCCTTCTTAGATCCCAGAGGTTTGGATATGTGATGGGCTCAAATTCTTGCCAAGAAGATTCTGTCACGGGGCTTTAAAAATCCTCAGTGGTGATGGTGTTCTGGAATGGACTTCCTTAATGGACAAAACAGGCATGGGATCTCTGTCTCCTTGGCGAACAGTCCTGGGGGGAAATGAGGGGTCCAGACGCAGAGGGCGCAGGGTCCCCATGATTCTTACTGGGTCACAGGAAGGGTCAGAGGTGACGTTAGTGGGTTCGTGGAGGTCCTTTCCTGGGAGTGATCCTTGGGATGGCCTGTCCCCTTCACAGTTCCATGCTAAAGGCCCTTGCCCTTAGCAAGAGACCTTGCCCTCTTTGCCTGACCCTCTGCCCCCACCCCAACCCCCACCCCGGGGTCTCCTCAGGCATTGATCACACTTCAGTGGCATCTAGTGGAAGTTTCTGCACGAGCTTCCTGAACAGGAAATCAGTGGCCACTCTGCTGGTGCTCTTTCCAGGCTGGTCTGTAATGTGGGTGCAGGGTCTGCCTTTCCTCCACCCTTCACCCGTGACCTTCCGTGCCTTCTCAGGTTTCTGGAACCTTCAGAGCTGGCACTATAAACTCCCCTCCAACCAGGCATTATAGAGTCCCTGTCCCCTCAAGAGGACACATGTGTCCACCAGGCACAGCCCCCGACTTCTTCGGGTGCTCTCCCCATGTCCTGGCCATATTCTCTCACACGTATCTCTCACCCCAACTTGGCACAGAGATCCTCAGCCCTTTGGAAGACCACAGGCAGCTCAAGATGGCGGCCTTTTCTGCCTCCTTCTCCCCCAGACCTTGCAGGCGCCATTGGCCCTGAGGGGCTACTGAAGGCTTGTGTGTCGGACCACAAACCTCATGGGTGAAAGCGAGTCTCTGAGAATCGTGAAGGCTCCTCATCACCTCACGTGGCAGGTGGCACACATGTGCTTGTGTATGCACCACACACACACACACACACACACACACACACACACTGGCAGAAGATGCCGTGCAGATACCCCTAGAGCCTGTAAGTCCTGCTCCAAGTGCTGAGCTGTGTTCTGCACTCCCCCACTTGTTCCCGAGGGCAGTCCCGGCTCCCAGCCTCTGTGCTTTCCCCCCCAGGATGAGTTAGGGGCCCCTCCACTGGGTTCTCGTGGCACGATCTAGTTACATCTCCTTGTATCAAAGCAATCTTGCTAACTAGACTGGGCCCTTTGAAAGCAGAGAGCATGTCTTTCGTTCCTGAAGCCCACAGAGTTAGCGCACAAGGGGCAGGTATGTGTGGATGAAAATACATCTTTGTTTATCTACAGCCCACTAAAGATTCCCCTTCCTTCTGGTATCTCCATTTAAGTATCTGTAAGTCTACCTACCTAACATAGTAAAACCTTGGTTTGTGAGCATAATTCATTCTGGAAACATACTTGTAATCCCAAGGTCTTGTCTATCAAAGTGGATTTCCCCATTAGAAATCATGGAAACTCAGATGATTCGTTCCACAACCCCAAAATCTTCATATAAAATGATCACAATACTGTAATATCATACAAGATAATAAAGAAAATACAAAATATAAAGAAAAATAGGCAAATTCACCTGCACTCACCTTTGAAAACCTCTGTGGCTGGTGTGAAGGAGACAAGAGAGCGGAGGGTTATCAGGCAGGACGACTTTCACTCTCACTCACAGACTGACTGCTATCTATTGGCTCAATGGAACCTTTTTTCTTTTCACACAACTTGGAAAGAAACCTATCCAGTGACCTAGAATAAGCTTACTCTTGTCCGGAAAAGCAAAGGACTGTCCAGACGTGCTTCAAAGTGACAAAAAATACACGAGTGCCAGTGTGGGCACCTTTCAACGTTCTGAAAAATCATTGATTCCTGCCAAACACTGCAACCTGAGACCGAGCATCCAAGTGTGGGAGACAATCACCCACAATCCCGCATGAGAGAGAGAGAGAAAGAAGCCATTGGCTCAGCTGTGATCATGTAACATTGGCATCACATACGACTCGTATTGCAAGACATCGTTCGTTTATCAAGTTAAAATGTGTTAGAAATGTTTGCTCATCTTGTGGAATGCTCGCAGGACAAGTTGTTTGCGATGCAAGGTTTTACTGTCTTTCTGTCTACACTGCCTGTATCTGTACGTGTATCTGTCTGTAGCCAAGCCATCATCCCCTGTAGCTACACTCGTCCATCTCTGTCTATATATTTACCCAATTACACATATTCAAAATCTCCCTTCGTGACATAGACATCCCTGGAGCACCAGATTGGGCTGGGACTCACCACTACACCCACTTCTCCCCATGAAGCACAGAGCCCGGCCCCCTGACTTCTTATTCTTCCTGTTTCCAGACAACGTAACTCTACCACCTGTGGCTGCTGGAACTATATTTCTTCCTGCTGCAAACAAGGTGCAGGACTGATTTTCTAGCATATGGACTTAAAGGCAGATTTTATATTTTGCTGGCATCGTCCCTATGCCTGACATGATCTGCATTTTATTTTGAACATTTCTCCAGTGTAGAAACTCACCAGAACATTAACTCTAGCTCTGGAAATCTGAAATTTTCCCACAACGCAGCCATGCAATATAAAGGTTCCTTTCCTTCCGTCAAATGAGACAGGAGGAAGGGCGTCCCCCGCTATAACTGGGAGGGGGTAGGGGCTGCACCGAGTCACCCACATGCTGCTGAGCCACTTGGTCTCCCAGTGCGGCCCAGCTCTTGAAGGGGAAACACTGGTAGGAAAGCTCTGTGACTTCCATAAGCTGCTGGCGTCCTCCAAAGGAGACTGTCCCAGGTTATTATGAATCTCCCCTAAATTCTCATCCTAAGCTTCTTTTCCTCAGTGGGTGAAGCAACATGTCAGAAGAGCTTAGGGCAGATGTGGGGGTGAGGGTGGCTGGCTCTGCCCCGGCCCGCAGCATCCTCTGTGCTCCATGGACAGTGGAGGTGAGGGAGTGGCTCCCGCTGTGTAGGCAGAGCCTGGATGAGGAGTTGCAAATACCATCCACCTGTGGACTCTGCTGCCTGGTAGGGAGAGTGGGTGCTGGGGCTACAGGAAGTAGGAGCAGCCGTATGGGGAGGGAAGAAAGGGGGAAGGGCTTGTGGACATAGACGCAACATGCTTTCTCTTGGGGAGAAAACTTATGTGTTTTCGTGTCATCTCTTCACCCCGTAGCCAGAAGCCCTGCGAAGCCTGGCCAGAACTGTTCGGCAGAGGCACATGAGCTATCGGGCTCTCTCGGGGTGCCTCCTGATCCCCGAGAAGTGAGAACAGAGCTGGCCCAGAGGATGGTCACCAGCACTTGGCTTCATGGAGCACTTTGCTTTGGAAAACCTGGCCTTCCCACGTGCGTCCTTGCTCCTCTTTCCTCCTGGGAGCAATCCTTAGTTCTTTCAGGTTCAAGACGCTAGCCAACCTTGAGCCACTGCAAGGATTCATAAAGAGAAGATTGTGTGCAACCAAGAAAAGAAACCGGGCCTCCGAGTTGTGACATCTGGGAGGGTGGACGGCCACCACAGCGTGCTGACCTCTTGCACACCAGCCTCTGGTGAGTCCTGTCAGCTCAGTGCTTGCCGAGAAACCTGGAGGCCATTTCATGCGTGGCATGACTTTGATGGATAGGACCTGTCTTCGTTAGCATTTTACCTTCCAATGACACGATCTTGAAAGGGATCCTGGAAGCTGGATCATTAGGAGATTGAGAGAGCTTGGAGAGAAGATTCCTTTCCATAAAGCAATTGCTGTCCCACACTAGCCAAGTCCCAAGGTGCAATCACTTATGACTATTTATATGGGTATAAAATAACATGGATGAAGTGGCTTTTCTAATATGCCATGAATCATTTGACAAAGGCTTCCTATTAAGTTTGTATCGGACCCCACGATGTCGCTGACGTGGGCATCCGCCATCACTGCAGAACACAACAATGATGAACCGTTGACTTCGAGCCAGCAACCGCTGCAGGAGAGGTGGTGACATTGGTAAGTTCCTGTGCAAAAAATTAGTGACCCACAAACTTGCGGTCACTGCATCAATGCTCGAGAAAAAGAGAAAAAATGGAGGGGCGTGCTCAGGAGGAGAAAGTAAAAGGTAGCACACGTGAAAGTCAAACTGAAATACCACACCCGTCTGGTCCCGGGTCAGGTGGCCCATTCATCTCCACAAAGCCCCTCCCCACACCCTCGGGGATCCTCAGAAAACATAAATTAGCCTGCTTTTCTCAGACTTACTTGTAATGAGAAAAGCATCAAAGCCAAACTCCTGTGCGAAGACAACTGGGTGTACTGCCTCCTTTCCTCTGCTATTTACTACCTGCCCCTGAGAGACCTCCGTCATCTCTCTGCCTCGGTTTGCCTCGTCTGTAAAACGGAGACCATAAAACCACATTACCTCGATTCCAAGATGACTTTAAATCAATGGCGTATTTCAAAATCAATGTACATATTTGATGCAGTGATATTTATCTTTGCCAGAAGCTATTACTAATTACAAGACAGATCCCAATTTCAGAAACTTTAAAATGTGACAAAATGCCTCCGAGAACTAGAGGAAACTCCGCAGCATCTACCACTGCGTAAATGAGCCACCGGCTATCACGAAACTTGCACTACACTTGGCACAGAACGGGGCTCAGTGAGTGTTATTCTTGGGATAATTGGGAAAGATGTAATTATGATGATATAATGAGCTGGGCCACAGCTCAGGTAGAGATTTACCCAGTGAGCTATTAAGCTGTGGGAACATATGAACGATATTTCTTAGGTTGCCTGTGTCAGAGGATACCTCAAAATGTCACCAAAATCAAAGCTAAGGGGCACCTGGCTGGCTTAGTGAGTGGAGCATGTAACTCTTGGTCTCAGGGTCATGAGTTCGAGCCCTACCTTGAGTGCAGAGTTGACTTTAAAAGAAAAACAAAAAACAGAGCTAAGCCTTCAGCAGGAAATGGTTGAACTTTAAAATTTATTTGTATTCATAAATTAAGTTTCTACATACGGAGTCGATCTAGCGGCACATCCGTGGTAATGACTGTCGAAGTATCTTTTGCTTCCATTTGTTACAATTGGCCATGAGGTGTGGATTCATGAAACGTTGGCAGACTGTATGGATCTTCTGGGAAGTTCCCCAGTCCCTGGCTTCTGTCAGAGGGGTCTGCTCCTCGGAACCTTCTGGGTCCAGGCCGTCACTGAAAACACATTTTCCACATCCTGTCTCCTGCATTCTCTGCTGGCGCCCCACAGAGGCCGAAGACGGGGCGGGGAACAAATCACCACCAACTGGTTTCCACTCCTCTCCGCGCCACCGTCCTGGGGCCCCAGGGGCTCCAGAACAGACCTGAAGAATCCGTTTCTGAACCTGGAAGGAGAGTCGCCCTGGGAGGAATGCAGAATGTTCTCAAACCCCGGAGTGCACCCTGCACACTTCCTGAGTCACTTCTCCAAAATACCTGCAGACCGCGACCCAAGCCCAGGACAAGCACCTGGCAAAGGGCCTCATGATGCTCTCTCCGCTCGATGAACGGCGGCGGGGTGTGTGGCCCACGACGGTAATTCGGGCACACACGGGAGATCTGCTGTGCAGAAATCCCGTGGGGCAAAAGCCACTATTAAAATTAGGTCATCGTGGACTTCCAAACTCCTTACAAGCCCCCAATTCTGGCCGTGATGAGAACAGGGATTCTGTCCGTGAGGTGGCCCCGTGCCCCCCACAGTTCACATCTGAAACAGTCTCTGCTTCCAGATACTGTGGCGGAACCCTGGAAAATAATAAAGGTATTTTGTGAAAAACTCCTTAGTCTGTGGGATAAACCTGGAGCACTGACATGTATAGCTGGAGGCTTATTTTTAGATCCTCTGGAGAATGAATGTGTGTGAGAGAGAGTCAGAGAGAAAGAGCAGAGAGAGAACGGTTTAAATCATAATAAGTTCATAAAACAGAGTTTTCTTGTAATATTCTTTGGTAATGTTGAGCTCAAAATAGATTTACAATCAAAATGGGCTTAATCTGATATTAAAGAATTCTCTTAAAATCCCCCAAACAATTGAGATTTTTTTTTTCCCTTTGGTTTGTTTTGCGTTAGCTCCTCCAAGAGGCTGTGGATGTAAAGAAATGTATCGATGTTAATTAAAGTGAGTTTTACATTGCTTGGTGAGGGCAGCTTCAGCCCCAGCTGATCTGTCGCCAGCATCACTCCCTGTGTGACTCAGACGGTGCCTACATCCCCCGGGGGTGAGTCACCCCTATAGGGAGAGGCCACCGGATGACATGGGGCCTTTGTGACAACACCAGGCAAGAGTGTACACGTTCCCAAGGCTACTCTGTACTTCCGAGTCCACGCCGAGCACATTCCTAAAGCTTGAAAGTCAAGATCATCCCTGAGAACAGGGCACCCGGACCCTAGAGTTCTGGCTTAACCCCCCCCAATTCCTCAGGTTAGAAACTGGGACTTTGGTAAATTTTAGGAACAGTCTCCACCAGAATGAGTGTCCTTTGTTCTCCGGGGAGATGGCCGTGCTTTTCTCCTAGTGTAGTAAAAGTGTGTCATTTTTGCTTGGATTTTTCCTAACCAAGGCCCTTTATATCGGGGGGCAGATCTATCTCACCACACACCTATTACCTCAGTTGATGAGGCCTAATAAAAATTCTTAATTAAGAACAATTGCATTAATGATAGTATCATCATCAAGAGCCGTAATTTCAGGTTTTGCATATAAAATCGTTTGATTTTGAAACAAATCATCACAAGCCTCTCAGTTGGCTTCTTATTGACGAAATTAATCAAACAGGAGAGAATATTTTAAGTTAAGTTATAGATGATTTCCTTCATGGCTCACAGCAGGATAGGAGCTCCTACTGTGGATGACCCTGGCACGGGTCATGCGTCCCTGTCCGCACGTGGCATCCCAGAAACACAAGCAGCCCGGGATCCTATTCTTGCAACTTGGTTCACACCCACGTGCATTTGGTGCTGGGCTCCACCCTGACTGACGTGGGCCACAGTGTATTTCCTAATGCCCCCTGTGCGTCTTCCCAGATGATGATGCTGGTCCCAGACAGTGAATCACTGTAACTGCTCTAATATATCCATTGTCCACAGGCTGGAAGACTTAGCCTTTTCTGAGGTGCTCCAGGCTCCCATTGCCACAGACTGTGCATTTCCTTGGTGGGTGGAGGGAGAACTCTCTAGGAGCAGGTGATGTAAAGAGAGACCCAACTAGGGTTGTTGGTGCACTGGCTGGTGCCACATGGGACGACTCAAAGATGAAATGTCTCCTACATGTTGATGTCAAGTTCTTAAGGATGTCCTCAGTGCCACATGTACAATGCATGCTCTGGTGACTTTAAAAGTAAATCATGACTTCAGAGGAGAGTCACACGTGATTGATGGATCTGAAAAGTGAAAGGCAAAGAGAGAATGAGTGATACGCTGAATATACGAGGCATCGTGTTGAGTTTTTTTTTTAGCTTAACAACTTCATGTAAATCTGTCTTGACTATAGAGTTTTATGAATAAACTCACGGCCAAATTCTTAGTCACTCAAAGGTCCTGAGATTTCAAATTACATGTCACCTGCTGTCGGGAAGAATTCCAAGGAGATTACTGCTTTATAGCTGCTTGACGTTGGGTGCCCAGCCGAGCCCATCGTTACGTTTGGCAGATGAGAGTGGACAGTTTGCTACAAGTGGCTCTGAAAGCAAAGCCCTTTCCAGGAGGACCTTTGGGTGGAGAAGAGGGAAGCAAACCTCACTGCTAAATAACGTGTCGACTCATTTGTTTGGATCTTGGCAAAGGATCTAAGATTGCAAAAGAGTATATGGGGTGGGTTGAATTGTGCCAGTCCCCAGAAAAAAATATAGCCACCAAGAGCCTGTGAACGAGCCCTTATTCCAATAGGGTCTTTGCAGATGTAACTACGGAACTTCAAATGTGATCTGACACTTGATTTAGGGTGAGTCCTAATCCCAGTGACACAAGTCCTCACAAGAAGAGAGGAAGGCAAAGAGATGCACACAGAGAAGGCCATGTGAAGCCTGAAGGTGGAGGCAGACACTGGAGTGACCCACTGAAAAATCCGGGAGCCACCAGGAGCTGGGTAAACATCATGAACACGTTCTCCAGAGGAGCATCCTCAAGGAATTAACTCTGCCAGTATCTCGATTTGGCACTTCTGGCTCCAGAACCTCGAGAGACTATGTCTCTATTGTTTTATGCTTCTCAGTTGGACCCGTTTCTTAATGCAGCCGTAGAAAGCTAACACGGTGTCTATAATTGGTGTTCTGGCCACCTTGATCTTTATGGAAATATCCAGTAAATGTAAGATTTCCTTTCTTATGTTTTTCTACTGTATCACATCTCTGAAACATGGGTTCATTTCAGCGGGTAGATTTTTGTTGGCAAAAAGTTGCCTCTACAATCCGTGACCTTGTTATGGCTCCTGAAGGGCTCCCCCGTATGGCTTCTGCCTTAGCTCAGGTTCCCGAAGCAGAGTCTGAGGCAGGGATTTGCATGCTCATTGCTGTTTGAGAGAATGAGCTTCAGGAAACACTTAAACAGGAGCGTGGCAAGCAAGATACGAAAGTCGAATGAGCTGAGGAAGGATGTAGTCTCTGCTGAAGTCTGGCCTTGGCCTGAAATGGGGGTGGGAGACTGAAGGGTGCTATGGAGCGTGCATCACATCCCTTACGAGAAGACAACTGGTCTTCGCACCTCCGTATCAGCCAGTCGTTGGTTGTGACTAAAGAGGGAATGGGGGTAGGCAGCCCCCAGGTTGCCGGAAACTGAGGCAATGGCAAGCTGTGAGCTGGGGAACAGGGGATAGAGGCGGGCATCCACAGCACCTGTGACCGGTGTACCATGGACGATGGCTTCCAGGACAGACACGCCTGTGCCCTCCTTGCCTCTGACCCAACTGAGAGCTGCCACTCTGTTTAATTATAAACCCACTAGGACCCTAGGACCTAGCTGCCTCCTGACCACTGGCTAATGCAATGTCCTAAGACATACAGCAAACCACTCCTCAATTCCCCTAATCACAGGCATTTGATGTCCCCATGCTGGAGTGGCCACAAGCAATATCTGAGTTCACATTCTTATTATTTCTCAATGTTTTGAAATGAAACTGTAAGGGAATGATGTGCTTTGGCTTAACTTGCTCATTCATCCAGTCCATACCCTGCGAGCCCTGGGTGTGGTGTAGCGAGTAGAGCACGCAGTGGTGAACAATGTGCACCTGTTCTCCTGAAGAGCTCAGGGCTTAGAGCCAGAGGTGGGCCCATGAGCAGATCACAGGGCCCGGTGGATGGCTGACACCACAGAGAAATGGGTTGCTTCTGTGCCAGTGCTTTCAAAGCCCCTAATGCCAATGGATCAGAGGAGCACGATGAGAAGGATGCCCAGGGTGGGCATTCGCCAAGTAGGAAAGAGAGTAGCAGGGCCAGGCCTCAGGGCTGCTGGCAAGCATCACTTCTGCGCACACAGTGAGGAGTTTGCTGGGGTGAGTAGGGCGCACGAGGGAGATGTGCAAGGCAGCATCAGGAAAACAAGACAGGCCCCTGCCAAGCAGTTTGGTGAAGAAGTTAAGGTCAACGAGCTCAACATTGCTACTGAAATCTGGGAATTCTCACATCAAGAACAACAAAAAGCGTGATGTTTCTCTGGAGTGTAAGGCAGGGTGGCTCAAGGTTGGAACTCCGACATTAGCGTGAGGTCACCTGCCGCCTCTGTTCCCCTCCAGCTGAGGGACCCTGGGGCAAGTTGCTTCAAGTGGCTGTGCCTCAATTTTGTCACCTGTAAAATGGGAGTAGAAAAGAGTAGTTCCCTCCTAGGATACTTGTGAAGCTGTAACGGTGTCTGGACCAGGGTCAGAGCTCCATGTATCTTGGCTCTGAGGAGGCTAGATTGGTGCCCGGCCTCCTGCACGAATTCAATAAACATTCCTTGAATGAAATCCTGCATCATGTCCTGAAACTTCATGCGCATTTTATATTAGGAAGTATATGTCCTTGTGTTTGTTTTAATACAAGATGTTCTCCAGGGAGAGTTTTAAGACAGATTCTCCATGAGGATGCACCTTGTTCCTACTGAGAGTCTGTGCCCCCACCCCCACCCCCAGGGTCACTGTGCACCCATAAAATGATGGGATTTGCTTCTCTGTGTCCTGCACACCTAGCTGAAAAAGGTCATTCATGGGAGCAACTGTGTCCAGGGAAAGGGTTGGATGCTGCGGGTGTAGACTCAGTCTACAATGGTGCATCTTGCACATGTTGAAAGATTTTCATGGTCAGGATGCTTTTAACACCGGTGATGTGAGAGGCAGGCCAGGCTGGGATGAGGGGTTTACATGTGGCTGCCCACAGCTCAGTCTAATGAAGTTCGGTGCTCATACTTTCCTGGGATGTAAGTATGAAAAGTTAAAAGGTCCAGGTTTTAAGTCCCTCTGCTCATGGTGGCAGCCATTCTGACACCCAGTTTGTCTGAGTGAGATGGGGTGCCGGGATGTTTGATTTCTTCAGGTAGTTAACCATTTCTCTAAAAGATTAGCCAAGTAATGTTTAGTTGTCTATTATTATGGAATCAGATGATAACAGAACCACAATACATGTGTGTGATGGAACAAGAGAAGTTGCTATGGGAAACTTGACTCTTAATTTCCAGAAATTTCTGAGCTTGATTCGGGAACTCAATGTTGCAGTGATATAGCTGCTATAGTAAACACAGAGAGAATACCATCTCCGATAGGCTTTCCCTTAGGGAAAAAAAAATCCCCCAAATGCTTGTTAAAACACTCTAAGATATTCCTATGGAGTGTGATATAAGCTTTATTTGGTAGATGAGTAAGAAAAAAACAGGGATCCCAAACTTCTAGCAATGACGTCACAACCCCATCTAGCACAGAGGAGTAGACTGTCAGGGTTTTAACGCAGTTGTGTCTCTTGTAGTTGTTGTGTGGTTGAGCATCAGCCCAGACATCCCTCCGTGAACCTGCAAGACACACAGCCATTGAATGATCACTATTTTGCTCTCACAGCAGAATTAAGCCTTCAGTGAGAAGCTCCCAGGCCAATCCCAACAAGTTTTCATGATACTTTTGGAAAGAGAGAAAATGAGAAGGGGTGGGGGGGAACAAAGCAAAGTAAAAGGGAAGAGAACCATCACTCCGTTCCCAAATTGCTTCCAAGCAGCTTTGGAGAGCCAGAAAGGAAACTCAAGGAAGATGGTCTCATCCCCAGAGACAAGCCATGACTCTCTCTTTTCATCTCCAGCCTTCCAAGTTCAGCCTGTCAGAAGCTGGTCTTAGGGTTCTAAGGGCTAAATGTGAAAGTGCCAGCATGGTGTGTTTCTTCTAACTAGTTGTAAGTGGGTGTGCCTCTTGAGCTAGCTAGCTCTCAGACTATGATGTCCAGCTATCAGTGAAGCTGGGGCTGTGGCCACTGACCTATCACATAATCACTCTTTACTGACAATCTTGCTTCTTCCCATCAGCGCACTGCAGCATGGCTGGAACCACACACAAACTGCTCCTGGAAATCGATGATATAGGAAGTCAATACTTAATCTGAATCAGAGGTCCCTGCTCCAGGACCTGCGTCTGCTAGGATCCACGGCAACCAGAGGGATTCCAGAAGTTCAGAAACCAGAAGCAAATATATCATGAAACTCACGGGCAGTAGACTGATTCACGAGTCATACCCTCTGGGTATGTTGGCATCACCTGTAGGCTATCTTGGGGACACAGCCAAGCACTACGCTATGAGATAGGCACACGTGCTAGGGCGTCATGCATGGGAAGGAGCAGCTAAAAAGTTGATGCATTGAAATTCAATTGCTGTTCTCAGGGCAGGTGGTGGATGGACAGTTGGGCAGGGGACAGGTGGGTAGTTCAGTATGTAAGAGTAAGGTGTCAGAAACAGAGAGACTTCTTGGAGCACAGATGGCTAACTCCTTGCCACAGCACCAGTGGAGACTTAGCCACATTCACACATGGCTTGTCATACTTAATATGGAAGAGCTCAGAACTCCTCTGTCTTGCTTATCCTCAATTAGTATTTGTTGAATGCCTGAATGAATACATGAGAGCCACCATTAAAGTCTAAAGAATTCAAAAATTAAAAAGGTAAACATAGGTACGATATGTAACCTCAGCAAACTCAAGAGTTTGCTTGAGTGACTTTCAATGCTGAGCCCAAGCCAGAGCACCGCCCCCCCAGGTTCCCTGATTCCCAATTGAATGTTCTCTATATGGCTCCTTCTCTGGCATTTGTCCTTAAAAATCATTATGGAAAATAACTTGAATTAAGTCCGTACTCTCATTTGGGTGGTTTGTGTCACTTAGAAAAAAGCAAAATTGTCTGGTTTCAGTCACACTCTCTGGGTCTTAATCCCCACAGGTGAATGGAGCGCTTGTGCTAGGACCATTGCAGTGGTCTCTAGGTGAGAGTGAATCAAGAAGTAGACATCTCAACAGGGCAAAAAGATGAAGAGAACAATCCTTCTGTGCCACTCATTGTTACATCAGGCAAGGACTAGAGTGTCCCTGGATACTCCAGTGTATTTGCATATAATCCATTTTGCTATAAATTTGCCCTGGAGATGACTTCTCCGTGGTTGGACCAGGGAATTTTCTAGTCCCACAGTTGTCCCTGATTTTTCATCCAGCTCTTTTCCCTCTCCGTCTTGCCCACCAAGGGATTCCCCCATCTCTGGATGATAAATAACTCCCAGAATTCTGAAGAGGCTGATGGAACTTTCCCTCTGAGGACCCAAAACCCAACTCCATGAAATCCTGATATGTGAACTTTGCTTTTAGCCTCCCAGACAGTACAGAACAAACTCAGACTTTCTTCCATGAAACAGACTTTCACATTCTTGAGGTCATCAGCGGGATATACCCCTTCTTTTTTCTTCTTAGGAAAACTGTGGGTTCCTTTAGATTTCTCACCTTCTCTTATCCAGAATACACTCTTTCAGAGCAACTCGGGTTTGCCAAAGTACTTTTAAGTGCCTGCTCAGAATGGGTCTAGGTGTGATAGGACTCCAGATGGGTGTCAAAGGTGGTCATCCTCTTTATTTTGGTCACCTTCCCTTGTGGGTTCAAAGGTCTGAAGTGCGGGCATTGGTGCAGGCGTGCACACACGTGTGCAAAGCCAGCCTGGCAGGCGTGGAGGCATTAAGACAGCAGCCCCCCCAGTGAGTTAGCATACTTTCCAATTCCCTGTGATGAGTTAGAGAGACCGAGAAGGCAAAGCCGACTGATACAATGGTGGTTTTCTCAGGACTCGAGACTGAATTAATTGTGTACACCTTGAGGAAAGTGTGGAGGAAACAATAGGAACGCTTCCTTTAAAGTCGTCTTATTAAGGGAGAAGCATCCTGGCCTCTGTCTCGCAGGGAACCTCCAATCTGCCTTATCAAACACAAGGTGCTTGCGAGATGCAACAGGTCCCTTCCTCCAAAGCTGTGTTCTTACATTCTCACACCCCCTGTAGGCTTTGAAATCAGTGTTCAAAGTGGACTTTCTGAATTCATGAAAACCCACAGGTCTATAATCCATCCCTAATGGAAGTCAAACATGACACCGGCGAGATAAAACACAGTGGCCTCCCCCTCTGTTCACAGTAGGTGTCTGCGGATAATAAATATTTTATTTTACTACAAAAACAAATAACTAAACATACCCCCTGTGTTTGTTCTGAACTCGACAGTAGCTTTTGTGAGTTTACTATATTTCAAAGCCGAGCGAGGAAACCACAGTGTCACGTCGGTAACTGGGTGCACTTATACAAAAGGAAACCAAAGCTGCTTTCATTCCCTACAAACTGCGTATTACAGCGATGCCAGCCAGTGCCCCTCGGCTGAGGGACTCATTGGCACTCTTCTTCTGCGTTCTGGTTAGGGGGGCAAAGAGTAGCCACCACAGAAACAGGCAAAGAGCAAACGTGTTCAGAATTCATCATCTTCTGACCTGAGCCCTTCTGATTGACTCTCCACAACCAACATTAACGAGAAGCCCTCAACGAATTTACTGACTTGGTGCCTTGTGGACCTCGTTTTCCTCATCTTCCTCTGTCCAGAAGTCAAGGCCTGAGGCTCTTTGGAATCCTCCAGAGAGGAGAAAGATGAGTCAGGTTCTAAGGCTACTAATCTCCAGAAGAATTCAAGGCCAACTTTGATGAAAACCATTCTGTTTCACGGTCTCCATCAGGCTGTAGAAATATCACCACTACATATTTTAAGGGTTTCAAAATTGCTTTGGGTAGGTTAGAAGCTTTAAATCAAGTAGCTGATTGAATAAAGTAGACAATGCCCGAAGTTTGTCTATTTATGTTGTTGCCTTCGTTACTCTGTGTTGGATTGTGAATTGTCCAAGTTAGTGGCTCTACTAAAAATTCTTCTGGAATGTTCTGGAGTGTCATTTGACCTTCTGTTTCTTTGCTCATGTTGCATTGACTTAAGGATCGTGGGAAGATTTTCACGTGACTCAGTCTCTAGTGCATTTGTTCATACTGTTGGCTAAATGGAATGCTGGCCCAGAAACTCAACATGGCAGTGATCAGAGTTAGGCATGGCTGCAGGCCACCTCTGGGTTAAAAGAGTTGGCAACGGCACATTACTCAGATTTCATTTTCGTTTGCCAGCCCCACCATTTCTACTTCTGGTTGTCAAAGGATATGGATTGGTGTGAATTCCTGCAGCAGTAGAGAAGGACTGCACCATAGATCGCCCTCATGGCACACACCTAAAACATCTGCTCTGCCTCTGTAATTATTAACTGTGCGTGTCAATTTGGAGGGTGATTTTGGATAAGATTAACATGTAATTCAGAGAATTTTGAGGAAAGCAGATTGCCCTCCATCAGGTAGGTGGGTCTCATCCAATCAGTTGAAGGCCTGAATGGAACAAAAAACTGACCTTCCTGAGCCAGAGGAAATTCTCCAGAAGATTCTCTACAGATTGAAGCTGTATCACCAGCTCCCCTGGGCCTCTAGCCTGCTGGCTTGCACTGCAGATTTGGACTTACCAGCCTTCAGAACCATGTGAGCCAATTCTTCATAACAATCTCTTTCTCTTTACAAATGCATTCTGTTGGCTGTTTCTCTAGAGAACCCTGACTAATAAAACCTCCTAGCCAAGCACAGTAAAAATGAGATAATATCTAATAATAAAAACACAGTAATGTGGTCATCAGCTTGTCCTCAGTGTAAATGCCACCAAAGGTTCCGGGAACCCAAGAAAATGTGTATATTTTGACTTTCCTGAGCTATGCCTGAGTGCCACCTATTTGGCCTCTGTTCATCCAAGATAAGAGACAGTGAAAGATACCACTTGAGTTCATGGCAACCAGTTGCTACCGACATCCATAGTTTTTTGTGTGTTTTTGTTTTTTTTGTATAATGTCCTCTTTTAAAAGCTCTTCATGGAAAAGAAAAAGATGTTCTGGCTTTTTTTTTTTAAAGGAAAGGGTACACAAATTACTGTGTTTTCCTTTTTTGCAATGGTGCCTTGTAAGGTGAGTCTGAAATCTGGGGATGAATTATAGAACCTATCTAGTTTCTTACCAAAAAACATGTCCTTCCTCTTTTCCTTGTTATCACTGACATTTTTCCCTCGTTACTTCCTGCCTCCACGTGGCGAGACCCAATTTTGTGGAGATGGGGCAGAAATAAACAGCCCTGGTTACAGCTCGTGCTCAGGGTCCCCTCCTCATCCTTCTGACACTTGTTCTCAGCCTGGGGTTACTGTGGGGGGCTCTGACCCATGGGTTCAGCCAATCAGGACACCAGACAGGAGATAGGAGGGTTGTTAGAAATGAGAATCAGTAGGAGACTCTCCCCAGAGGCTCCTCAGGCCAGCCGTGTCCCCCCCAACAGGTCCTCTCTGCTCCCTCAAGCTAGGGTCTGCCCTGATCTCTTCTGCTGCCTTCCCAGCCCTAGCCCCAGTTCCTCCCCTTGTCCCTTTGGGCATAGAGGTGGTAATAGCTCCATTGTGGGGGGCTCTTACATCACCTCTCATGGTTTCCAGCCCCCCCAGCACACCCTTGTAATTGGATCTTTTGTAAATAAACTCTCCCTGAATTATTCTAATTTGAGTGTACCATCTGTTTCCTGCTGGGACTCTGACTGATTCCCAGTTGGGGATTTTAAAACTATGTAGGTCTTTGTTTTTGTTTTGTTTTGTTTTGTTTTGTTTTGTTTTGTTTTGTTTTTTGTTTTGTTTTTTGCCTTTTGACTAGAGCATGGCTTAGGGTTGAGCCTTTAATAATTGAAAGTCCAAGTTCAAGTCTGAGCAAGTTGGCCACTGTCTACACTGAGCTGCACTGGCTTTAGCAGAAAGGTGGAACTGATTCTGTTCATTTGAATAGATCTGTCTTAAGGGAGGCATCTGTGCCACACATTGTGAGGGACCCAAAGAAGCGAGGACGTGGATTTGCTTGCCTGTTGTCAGGGCCAAGCCGTTGGCCCGGAATCACGAGTGAGCCCTTGACTCTGTGGAGTCTCAGTCTCAGGATGGAGCGGCCAGCTTTCCCATCTGCACACCCAGAAAAGTGCCCACGTCCTGGGGGCTCAACTCTGGTGGCCAAAGGGCACACACAAGAAAAGGGCAGGATGCTTGAAGCAAAATTGAACATGTTTATGACCTAATCAAAGCAGCTCTTAGATTTGAAGTATAAACATCTCAGAGATAGACCTGGGCCAAGACCATTGCCAAATAAGGACAAAGACACTGGGATCAGTGTCAAGGCCCAAAGTCACCACCTCCAGGAAGCCGCCCTGACTCCCTCAGGGCTGGGTTCATGGGACACAGCATTCAGGGTGCATTCATGGGTCCCTAGAGGTGGGGGGGCAGGAGAGGCTCATGGGTCACATTAATCATCCCCCAGCCTGGGCACGATGGTCCTGGTCACGTGGTCTGAGTGATGCGATCCTAATACGTGCCCCCATATTATATAGTGGCTGTTGTCACACAAACTGGAGAACTTTAAACAACGGAAACTTAGGGGCTCAGTCAGTTAAATGTCCGACCATTGATTTATAATGCGACTAGGGGGCCAGAGGCTGCAGCCAAGGAACATGGCAGCCACCAGAGCTGGAAGGGACAAGGATCGGATTCTCACCTGAGCTTCCAGAGGAAGTACAGCCCCGCCCACACCTTGATTTTGGCCTAGTGATACTGATTTTGGAATTCTGTCCTGCAGACTGTAAGATAGTATTTTTTTTTTAAGTTTATTTACTTTGAGAGAGAAAGAGAGAGAGGAAAGGAGGGAAGGGCAGACAGAGAGGGAGAGAATCTCTCCCTGGAGAGGAACTCACGAACTGTGAGATCATGACCTCAGCTGAAACCAGGAGTCCGATGCTTAAGCAACTGAGCCACCCAGGCGCCCCTCCCTCTGCCTCACTCTTAATAGGACCCCTGTGATGGTGTTCAGGGCCTGCCCAGACATTCCAGCGTATCTCCTCATCTCAAGACCCTCTGGTTTGTAACATCCACGAACTCTTTGCATTTATTTATTTATTATTTATTTATTTATTTATTATTTTTTTAATGTTTATTCATTTTTGAGACACAGAGACAGAGCAGGGCAGGGGCAGAGAGAGAGAGAGGGAGACACAGAATCCAAAGCAGGTTCCAGGCTCTGATCTGTCAGCACAGAGCCTGACCTGGGACTCGAACTCACAGACCGTGAGATCATGACCTGAGCTGAAGTCGGACACTCAACCCACTGAGCTAGCTACCCAGGCGCCCCAAACTCTTTGTGATAGAAATATCACAGGTTCCAGGGATTAGGGTTGTCATCTTTGGTGGCCAATATTCTGCCCACCATGATGTCAGTGTATATGTCCTCAGGTAACACACACATACCTCTTTAATTTTTTACAACTCCACGTGCAAGCAGCATGTCTGTATATACTTCACCGTACATATGTACTTTGCATGTAGACACATGATATGTTAATATGCAAGTACTGAATATTTTAACTCGGCTTCTCCAACCGAATTGGCTGCCGGGTGGCTCTTTCGCCACAGGGGCTGAGGTTGCTCATCTCCGTGTCTCCAGCGCCTGGTGCACAACATTGCAAAGACTCGGCGTGCACTTGACCACCTTCTTCACCGACTGCTTTTTTCTGCACCTGATAGGCGTTGCTCGCTGATCCAGCAGACCTCTGACTGTGCCCTGGACCCTGGAATAGGTGCCAATGTCCAGGCCCCTCTTTTCTGCCCGGAGTACAATCCAGGCGACAACTAGCAGGCTCGGCTTGACTGAACCACGGTGCTGCCCTGTGCCCTGTGCCCTGGAACCCGAGGCCTGGGAAAATGTCTCAGCCTGCGGTCACCCAGACATGTGGCTGGAGGGCCGAAGAGGCTGAAGCTTTGGCTCCCAAAAGACATAGATGTGCAGCAGCCGCCCCCCCCCCCCCCCGATGCTCTGCCAGAAGGTGGAGTCTGGAGGAGACCCTCTGCTGAGCTTGGCCGAGCCCACTTCGGCTGCAGCCACGCTCTGAAATGGAGAACAGTCTGTTGGCTCAGCACTTGGGTTGTAAGAAAGCATCTGATGACACAGAGGGACCCTGGTGCACCCGTGGACGCCCAGCCTGGGCACCAGTGTCGGTCGTGGTGTGGCTTTTTCTGGACCTCAATAATGGTCGTCAGTCCTCCCTGCACACTGGTCTACACAGCCATTCCGTTGGCTTTGTGTGTTGAAATAAGACCCTAAATATTCCTTTAATACAGTTTGGGGAACTTTTTTTTTATGTGTTCCTGTGGTTTATATCATCATTCTTACTGTACTAAAATTTACATGCCCTTTTTAAAAAAAATAATATTGTCATGTAAATTTTTGTAAGCTCTAGGTTTATTTTATGGCCCATAAACTTAGACAACATATTAAAATCTTGGGAGAATTTAATATCAGCAGCAGATTATCCTAAAAAAAGAAAAAAACACACCTAATTCCTGGGAATTACAGGGACAGAGGCGTATCAAGTATGTTAAAAGGTTTAATAGCTGTTAGTAAATTTTACTGCTGCTGTCAATAACTCCATAATATATTGGGCCAGTTAATAGGTCAATGGAACATATTTATATCTTGCTATAAACTGTTTAGCCAAGAACAAACTAATTTCTAATGATAATGAAACACGGAGTCAATAAATATTAATTTTAGTATTTCTAATTTAAATACAATTTTTTTTACATCTTCCATAAATGCTAGGCTGGCAGCATTAAGACATATATTATTGGTTTTGTGCTCCAAGGGCAAATGTGTTAAAAACTAACTGTGATATTTAGGCTAGAGCACAATGTTTGTGAGTGGCACAGCCTTCAAAGTGTGTGATTCTTTATTTTGTTATTAAAACTGTAACAATACTTAGGATGTCATCTACAATATTTGTTCAATCACTAGACATTTTCATGCATCTTAAAAAACAAACACATTGTATGAATGCACTTTTCAAAATATATTTTTAAGAAATCATGGCGAGTTTTTATATTTAAGACATTTGGAATTCCCAGATTGCTTCTTTTCCTAATTCTCAAGTCTTCCGTTTGGTCATCTAAGAGGTGAATAAATCCAGCCTTGCCGCTCAGATGCACAGAGCCAGCAGATGGAAATTTCCCATCTCCCTTATGCTATGGGCATGTTTCTGGTGAGAAACAATGCCATGAATTAATTGTGTTTCCAGAAGACTTGAGGGGTTAGGGAGTGATCGTCCAGATAAGCCTTTTGTGAAAGTGCACGTTTATAAGCGTTTGTCATCAAGTGGGATCTCCGGAGTTAAGATGCACACCCAGCTAGAAAAACACACAGGGATCTCAGCCACAGTGCTTTTTCACAGTGGAGACACGTCTGGGTGCACTATTCCCTGGTGGACGAGTGTTTGTGGGGCTCCCTCTGCCTGGAGCTTTTCTGGGCATGGCAGCCACGTGTCCATGTTTGTTCCTGTCTCTGATGTTGCCTGAGCTATATCACTACAGTCAAGGTCCCCTGGCGAGTTTCAACTCTCTTTATCGATCTTGCCAATGCCACTTGCTCTCATGGACTGCATTGTGTCCCACTCCCACCCTAAAACGTATATGTTGAACCCCAATCCCTGGTAGCAACCCAGAATGTGACTATGTTTAGCGGTAAGGCTTTTAAAGAGGCAATTAAGGCAAGGGAGGCCTTTGGGGGGTCCTAATCCAATCTGACGAGTGTCCTTAAAAGAAGGGGAGATTAGGTGTGCACACACACACGCACACACACACACACACACGCACACACACACACACACGCACACACACACACGGAAGGCAGCCATCCACAAGCCAAGGAGAGGGGCCTCAAGAGAAACCAGCCACACAGACACCTTGATCTCCTGCTTCCAACCTCCAGAGCTGGGAGAGAGGTCATGTCTGTTGTGTAAGCCCCAGCCTGTGCTACTTTGTTACAAAGTCCTAGTAGACTGACGCACTTACTAACCCATGAATCCTACTTTTTAATTTTAAAATTCTGTCACTTTGGTTTAGAGGGAAATGGAAGTCCAAAACATTCCCCTCAGGAGTGCAGGGAGCCCCAGCTTCGGAACTATCGACATTTGGGTAGAATGATTCTGCGGCGGACTGTCCTGGGCCCGGCGGGATGTTTAGCAGCACTCTGGTCTCCACCCGCTAGGTAACGGTAACGTCACGTGGACTTGGGATAACCAAATGTGTCTCTAAACATTGCCCAGTTCCCCCAGGGTCGGGGTGGGGGACAAGATGGCCCCGGATGGCAAATGCTCTGACATCGCGTCCACTCTGAAGACATGTAGGCCTGAGCTCACGCGCACATGTGTGTCTAGGGGGCTAGGCGGCATGTTGTGCACACATCATGTGAAGAAAGACAGAGAGTAGAAGGGGCCTCAGAAGTCCCCAGGCCAGGCCTATACTTTTCAGAGGAGGTCACAGACCCAGCAGGAAGCGCTTGCCCCAGGCCTTGGGGACACTGGTGGCCGGGCCCTTCTCCCTGTGTGGAGCCCTGAGCCATCTCCCTCTGGTTTCCACGGGAGGACAGGGTGGGCAGAGGCCAGGGGACAGTGTGGTGGCAAAGGCAGGTTTGCGACTCTCAGGGAAGCCAGCGGCAGCCCTGTGGCCGACCACACCAGTTCTGGCCCTGTTTTCTGGTGCCTCTGTCTAGAGGCGTTTATTAAGGCATTGCAAGGCCCCAGCTACCTGTAACTTTGGCGGAGGTCATCTGCAGGAGGCCCCGGGAAAAGCAAAGGTGGCTGACTTGTTACTGATGGGGAAGCGAGGGCACGAGCCACAGGGCTCGTGGCCATCGTGGGGATGGCCCAAGCAGGTCGGTTCCCTTCCGCTGCCCCTCCACTCCTCGCTGCCTGCCATGTTGTGCTCTGGAACCTGGCACCTTGGCCTGTATCTTCCAGGCTCCCTGCCTGGTCCTCAGTTTGCCCTCGTGTGGCCAATGGGAGGGGCCAGCAGAGGAAGGGAGAGGGGACAGGACTGGGGCAGGGTCGAGGTGTCGATTCTCTCGTCTCGCCCTGAGCAGCTGTGGGTTGGCTGGTGACTGTGTCCTGTCCCACGCACCTTTCCTGAGGTCCTTCCTCTACACCCAAAGCTCTCAGTCATCAGGCCATGGTGGCCCTTCCCTCCCCTCCCTTCAGGCCTGGGTGGTGAGGGCTCCATGTCCTTGCTAGTCCCCGAGGCCTCACCTTGTTCCTCGCTGACTTCCCAGGGCTCCTACACTAACCCCGTGGGTCTACCTGCATCCCCAAGGCCACGGGGCGGGTTGATGGGGGGCAGTGATGCAAGACCCTCCTTTGATTTCTACTGAGTGAAGTCTCAAGCCTGTGGCTGGGGTCATCCCGCTTTGCAGAGGTCACTGTTGCCTTCACTTTCCTCTTTTATGTTTAAACTGACACAATCCCCCCAATTAATATGTTATATTAAATATTAGGCTTTAATAATCTAGTATTTTATTAATATATTTTAATATTTAATGCTAACATTTTATGTGGAGCTCTCGGTCATATTAATCTAGTAAATTCTGCTAGTAAAATTAATTTTTTTATCCGATTTTACCTTTCGAATAGTAAAGGTTATGGCGGAGTAAAAATAATTAGATTTCTTTGGGGGAAGTAATGGGGATAAAGGTTCATTTCCCAGAAAATGGTTTCTCCACCACATCCTCTGTTTTCCAAAGCCTCCTGTGGGCATCTCACGCGCCCGAAAATTGGCCCCGAAGGAAAGGGGGGTGGCTACTTGCCAAATGCCTCTTTGATGATTTTTAGAATTTTAGAATTGAGAGAACTTTACGGAAAGATGGATGGTCCCTCAGAGTTACGGATAAGAACAGGGTGGCCCCATCGCCCCACAAGCAAGAGCTGCTTTGCTGAGAAGCCTCCCTTTCCTCCTCCACCTTTGCTCTATGCATAAGTTGGCTGGCACAAATCTTTACATAATCTGATCTCTAAATTAGTAACTCGGTCACATAGTAAATCGGAATATGCATGTCGCCTCGCCCGGATGGCACGTCGCCTTCTCTGCTTGCTCGGCTGTTTGATGTGCTTTGCTTTTATCCCCTTCCACTTCCTCCTCCGGGAGAGCCTTTCTGCAGGGGTGGGATTAGGACCCAAGCACCTGGAGAGAAAGGGGAAGGTCGCATGTTCCCCCCAAGAAACTCCGGGCCGTGGGGGAATGTTTGCCGTGTCGTCTTGAGGGTCTCCCTTCCCTGCCCCCCCCTCAGCCCCAACGTGTTCTGGGCCCCTTTCTGCTCAGAGCCCCTACCCCACTTTGGAATCCCACCCAAGTGTCTCTGGCCAATCCTACAGGATCTGGAATGTTTCCTTTCTGGACCCCTTTGAAATACGCTTTCCCCAGGGGACCAGCTGGTCCTATTGAGTTGTCAGGCTGGGAAACATCCCTACACTCGAGGAAGACTTGGAGCTAGAAACCCTGACAAACTCCTATCCAATAAGGTGCTACCGATGGCCGGGTCCTTGCTCTGCCAACGCTCCCTCAAGTTTTTACATTCATGCAGCTCCTGGTGTCTAGTGATGGTAGGAAAGCGGCATAGCAAGTGAATTGGGAAAGCAGGCTCTTTGCAGGTTTCAAAAATCCTTAAAACTCATTTCCTGTGGGTTGGGGAGACTGTCACGGCCCCTGTTGTCCACTTCCCAACAAACCCCTGGGCTTCCTACCACAGACTCCCCTAAGACCTGGGCCACTACCCTCCCCAGTGAGCCAGCTCTCCATGCTTGGCTCGTTCTCTCCTCTGCCCAGAAGTCCCCACTTCCTTCTCCCTCCTCACTTAAAACGTGTTTGATGGTCAAAAACCACTGGATCCTAAAGACAAGAGGCTATGAATGGACCATGATCTCGAAGCCCAAAGTTAAAATTATCCACCTTTATTTCAGCCCGTTTTTGGCACGCGTATTTTTGTATTTTTTTAAAGCTGCCTAATTTAATATTCAGAGATGGGGTTCGAGGAACCAAACGTAACTTAATCTTGGGGCCCTTGACCTGTGCAGGGGCTCCTTGCCATACTGCTGATTTCAGTTCTTTCTCTAAAAGAGGCCACCCAAGTCGTGTACTTCCCAGCTCCCCAAAACCTGGAGCTGTCTTTGTCCGTATCACCTGAGTTTTCCCAAGGTATTAAAATCTCTTTCTAAATGGGATTCCTGGCGTTGCGTGTGGGCCATGGGGGGGTGAATCGGAGTTTACTCCCTGAGTGCTGGCCCGGAGGCGATTCCAATATTACTATCACAAATAACAGCGAGCAACATGTTTATGCATTAATCTTTGTCCACACTCCCTATTATTTCCTTGGAATAGACTTCCAGGAGGAGAATTAGTGGCTGGCAGGGGTGGGGGTGGGCAGAAGAGAAATAGATTTCTGTTTCTTCATACTGGCAAATCGCTTTCCCCGATGGACATGCCGTCAGCATGATGAGGATTCTACCCAAAGGCACCCTTACCAGTACTTAAAAATAAGCATTGTAAAATTCGTGTCAATTTGGTAGGTGACAAACGGGATCTTCTTGTTCTCACCTTAATTACTCGATTACTTGCAAGGTTGAACTCTTTAACAGTCACTGTCCGTCTGTATTTATATTTTATAAACACCTTGGCTACCTCCTCGAGGCTTTGTTTCCTTTTATTTAACAATGCATGCACTTCTGTGTATTAAAGTTGTTAATCATTGTGCACCTTACTGGCTTAAAATATTACTTTCTTAGTTTGACATATGTTTTTTAACTTTTCACACTGGAGGTCTTCCGACGTCAAAAGTTTTAAAATAATAGACGGTTATTTTATTGATGTTCTCACTATATTGTTTTTTTTTTTCCCTTTGCTTTTTAAATTAGAGAGCCCTCATACATCCAAAGGTCAAATCATCTCGTATATTATTTGATTTTTATATTTAACTTACTATCTCATCTAGTGTTTGTTTTAGTATGTGGTGTGAGAAGAGCATTTAGCTCAATATTTTTTTTCTGTTTAGCCAGCCGGTTGTGCTGGCACCATTTATTAAATAACCAACCCGTCTCTCCTTGGTTTAAAAAGACTCCTTTTCACATTTTAAGTGCTTGTGCATGTTGGAGGCTGCTGGAGAGAGACCCATTCTGTCCTGTGGACAGGCCCATCTGCTCTTGGGACACTGGTTTCACAAACCCAGATTACTATGCACATTCATAAATGAAAGGGCAAGAGCTTGCTTATTAGTCTCACTGCGACACATTTAGTCTTTTCTAAAAATTCCATTTTAAGACTTTTTTATTATCAAATACAACACCCATATTAAAAAGTGCATAAAATAACAATGTAGAACTTAACAAACTCTTATAAAATGAATATCCTTGTAACTATCACCCAGGTCAAGAAATGGAACATTGGAGATCCGAGAGGCTGGGCTTGGTCCTTAAGCCCTGTTGTCCACAAAGAAACACCATCCTGCCTTTTAGGGCAAATCACAGCCCTGACTTTGTTTATCATTTTTAATCTAAGTACGCATTCTAAAACCCGGTAATGTAATTCTGCACATTTTTGAACCTTATAAAAATGTACTTATATATAAACGGACTCTATTTAAAAAGACTTTTATGCTCTTTTGTATCTAGATGTTTTTGTTCAATGTTTTCTTTTTAAAAGGCATCCATATTTTTATGTGTAGTTTTAACTCAACCATGTTCATTGTTACGTAATATCCTATAGAACTAATTTTTGAAATGTGATTTGAAAACCTGAATTGTTTCTAGTTTGAGGCTCTTCTGGATAATGCTGCTGTAGATTCTGGTACATGTCTTCCAAGGCACACATGCACACATGTTCTCTTGAGCACACACTTGAGACTTTATGTGCTATGCCTCAGAGTGTGGGCATACGTTTAATTTTGATAGATAATACTAAGTGTTTTTGAGCATGTCAAACCAATTATGCAGCCACGAGCAGAGTGTAAGGATTTCCATTCTCACCATTATCTGGTATTAGTTGTCTTTTTCATTTTGGCTTTTCAGGTGGATGTGACACTATCACATGTGGTTTTCATTTACATTTCCTCAATAATTAACAAAGCTGAACACATTTCCATGTGTTTACTGGCTGTTTCAATTCCCTCCTTTGTGAAGTGCCTGTTCATGTCTTCCGCCCACTTCTACTTGGGTGGTCTGTCCTTCTCCTGTTGTTTTGTAAAAATTCTTTATATATTCCAGGCTTGAGCCTCTCACAAGTGTATGGATTGCAAATATCTTCTTCCATTTTGTGGTTTGTCCTTTCCTATGCTTGATGGTGCCTATTGATGAGAAAATGTTCTCATTTTAAAAGGGTTCACATCTGGGGTGCCTGGGTGGCTCAGTAGGTTAAGCATCTGACTTCAGCTCCGGTCATGGTCTCACGTCTCGTGGGTTTGAGCCCTGCATCAGGCTCTGTGCTGACACCTCAGAACCTGGAGCCTGCTTCATATTCTGTGTCTCCTGCTCTCTGCCCCTGCTCCACTTGCACTGTCCCTCTCTCTTTCTCTCTCTCTCTCTCTCAAAAATAAATAAACATTAAGAAAATTTAAAAAAATAAAAATAAATGGGTTCACATTTATTCAAATGTGTCAGTCAAATCCTTTTGGGATGCTTTATGTGTCCAATGTAAGAAATCTTTTTCTACTCAAAAGTCATGAAGATGTGTTTTTATAATGTCTTCTAAACATGTGTTCATTGGCCTTTCACATTTAAGTCTATAACCCCTTGGAAGAGAATTTGGGTATAGAGTGAGTTAGTGACCCAATTTCCTATTTTCAGTATGGATACCAATTTCCTCACCATTGTTTTTGAAAATTCATCTTTCCTTGTTGTTTTGCAACTACATCTTTGGTATAAATCAATTGCTATATATGTACAGGTTGGTTTCAGATCTTCTAATTTCATTCTATTGCTCTGTTTCAGTATAGCTTTGCCAATACCCACTGTTTTTAATTTTTTTTTTTAACGTTTATTTTTTTTTGAGACAGAGAAAGACAGAGCATGACCAGGGGAGGGTCAGAGAGAGGGAGACACAGAATCTGAAACAGGCTCCAGGCCCCGAGCTGTCAGCACAGAGCCCGACGCGGGGCTCAAACTCACGGACCATGAGATCGTGACCTGAGCCGAAGTCGGCCGCTTAACCGACCGAGCCACCCAGGCGCCCCAATACCCACTGTTTTAATTAATAAAGCATCACAATGAGCTTTAATTTCAGAGAAAGCAATTATTCCTACTTGTTCTTCTTTTTTGAAATGGACACCTTGGATTTCCATGTGAATTTTTAAATCAGTTTTACAACCAGTCCACAAGGAAAGCCTCTTTAGAACTACTGTATTGTCACTCAGATCTACTGATTATCTTCAAGGAGTTGAAATCTTGATTCTATTGTATCATCCAATTGACAAATGGTGTATGTCTTCATTACTTACCTCTTCTTTAACTTAATGTAATAACTTTTATAGTTTCGTATACAGGAGTCTTGCCCATGTTATGTGCAATGTTTATTTCTATGTACCTAACTTTTTTTTCCCTTATCATATTGACAATGGTACCTTCACAATTCTCAGTTTTTGTTTCATGAAACTATATAAAATAACTTTTATATATTAACTTTGCATCCAGAAAAAGTTTTAAAGTCATTGATTAATTTATTAATTAATCTTCAAAATCCTGTTGGGCTATTGATACACAATTCCTTACTTATTATTTTATTTATTTTTTACCATTTTCACAAATGATAGTTTTGTTTCTTCTTCTCCAGTGCATTTTTCACCTTTCACCTTGCCAGCTGCTCTAGTGAGAACTTTCAGCACAATTTTGAAAAGAAAAGGGGGATGATACTGGGCATTCTGGTCCTGTTCTTCATAATTTAGTTTTCCAGATGATTTTCAGAACAGTTTTTTTTTTCCCAAGTGAAATAAAATCCTGCTGAGATGTTCACAGGGATTGTACCTTGGTGTCTGTATCGTATGTGATCTGCACAACCAGAATCAAGGGATTTCTCTTTATTTATGCCAGTTTAGAAATAACATAACATTTTCTCCTTGTGGTACCTTTTCACTCCTTGTAGGTATGATCCCACATTTATTTCTTTGATTGTGCTTCTTAACATGAGAGGCATGTAAATTCCTAACCATCTTCTAACTGGATGTTGGCATCCAGAAGTGCTGGCAATGCTTACAGCGTTGTCTTGTATGTTTCTGCCCTTTTATTATGTTTCCTCATTGATTCCTCTGGGTTTTCTAAGTTATATTTGCAGCAAATACACATTTGTCTTCTTTTTAGAATAGTTGCATCTCTTAATTCTGAGTTCTTTAGAAAAGCTTATGTTTAAAATTTTCCAATGATTTGCTTCTTTCATTCTTCTGTTATTCTGTTCTAATGCTACTGAGGTTTTTATTTAAAAGATTCCTACACTTGGAAATCTGTTAAGGCTTACTTAGAGTTTCCTCTATGGCTTTGTGTATGGCCTGCCATGTGGGTAATTTTGTATATATTTAATAGGTAGTTGAAGAAAGGTAGTCTGTATTTGTAGGGGAATGTTTGTGTGTGCTTATACATGTTCATACAAACACACAGGATGATTAGAAAGCACTAACTCCAGTGCAATATGCATATTCATATACAGTTGTCTGTGTGTGATGATTGAACTTGTTAATTTTGTCAATTGAACCCTCTACAGGCACACTTTTTATTCCTGTCTATTTGATTTTCCAATGCCAAAGAAAGTAAATCCAAACCTCCCTCTGCGGCTTTGGTTTCATTAATTCATTTTTTTAAATAATTAATTTTTCCTTGATATAATTTGATTTATGTTGTTCACTGTTTATAGGATATGAATGTTATTCCTTCTCAGGTGATTTTAATTTTCCTCAATATCAAATATATACTTCTTTATCCTACTTGAATATTTCTATCTCGAACTCTGCCTTCTCTGTTATGAATAGTGCCCCGTTTGCTTTCCTTTCGTTAGCATTTGACTGTCTGACTCTTTACTTTAAAAGTGTCCATATCATTTGGTGTAATGTGTGCATATAAGCAAAGCTGAACTGTGTGTAATTTCTGTTTACTTCTCTGCACATCTTTTGATAGAAAAATCAGAGTTGGTCACAGTTGTTATCATCACTAATATATTTTGGCCTTATTTCTGTCCTCATTCTTTTGTTTTCTATTTGGTCATAAAACCGAATTTTTATCCTTTTGATCCAATGTTGGCCCCACCAGCCACACTGGGAGTGATGTCAAAGCCAACAGCCTCCAGCTGTACTGGGACCCTCTGAGTGGGAGTTTGGTGCAGTCTTTGGCCAATACTCTTATGACTGGGCAAGCACAAGACCAGATCCCTGCTGAGCTCAGAGCAAATGCTTGAGTCTGTGAACTTGCACTTCTTTTCCAGGATTATTGTTTCACCACTGGGAAATTGTGGCCCATTTTTTCATAAAAACAGTAAGAACGGTGTTGGTAGAGTAGCACTATCCGAGAACTCACCTTTTGTTGCTGTGAGACAATATACTTCTTTATCCTATATATATTTATCCTCAATATATCCTAAGTATATATTGAGACAAACGGCAGCTCAGTGAGAGGGAAATAGACACAGGTAAATATAAAGCAATGCTTCTGCCCCAATTCAGTCTGATCTTTGTGGCTAATTACAGTGTGTTTTCACTAGATCACTTCTTACCCACCAAGCACTGGGGCAGTCAGGGTGAAGCAGTTAGTATAATTTAACTGAGAATAGTTCATCACTTGTAATCAGCTTAACTTCCTTTGGATCCTGGAGTTGCAGAACTGCTGAGGGAAGGGCAGTAGCAATAATTATTATTCATAAACAATCAATACCTTTGAACTAAATGTTTATCTCTAGGGGTTTATTTCCTCACACAGGCCATTTCCTGAATCTAGTCTTAAGGAACAAACAAAGGAAAAAAGACCTTAATGCAAATCCCAACTCTGCCACCAACTGCACCTCTTTCCTTATCAGTAAAATGGGCACAAGGACATTTGTCTATGGGCACGCTGAGTTCAGTGAGTGCTATTGAACTTGAAAGTAACTAGCAAAGAACCAGAAATGCTGTAAGCCCTCCGAAGCTTTTCTGAATTAATTTGTAGGTAGTGGCAAGATGGATGCCATTGTTTGGTTTTGAATATAGCCATAGAAAACATTAACACATTTAGTATAACCTTGACCAAATTAGCACTGACATCTAATTACTTGGGCCAAGGTGTTATAGTTAAGGAAATATCAACTTGGTAGGTTGAAGAAGCCATATACATAGCTTGAAATCAAAATAAACTTTTACAATGTGATATTGTTAATATTCTCTGATTGCATACATTCAGATTTAACCCGAGTAATCCAATTTACATCTTATATTTAGAAAACATAGAGCAAAACGTATTGACCAAGTGATTCAGTTTCAATCCTTATTTCCTAAAGCATCCAACCTTGCTTCCTTGACAGAATCTCTCTTCTGTTATCTTATGCTTGATTTTCATGGATGTTGGAAAATATAAGCCACTTCCAATTTAGTAGAAGGCTAATTCTGAACTTTACCAATCATTATTAAAATTGCAATATGTAAATATGAGGCTTTACATAGAATGTAAAGTTTTTAAAAGCATTAAACTCTTTAAACTGGAACTCTTCCAGTTAATTCTGCTTTTCTGAATATATCTCTACCCCTCCTCCTATCTTTCTCTTGTTGTGTTATGATATAGGAAACATGAAAGAAAGACTTAATTAATTAATTTATTTTAAAATTTATTTTTGAGACAGAAAGAGAGTGAGTCGGGGAGGGGTAGAGAGAGAGGGAAAGAGAGAGAAGCAGGCCCGAAACTTTCAGCGTGCAGCCTGACGCGGGGCTCGAACCCACGAACCACAGGATGATAACCTGAGCCGAAGTCAGATGTTTACGTGAGCCATCCAGGCGCCCCAAGAAAGAGTTTAATTTTTTATGTTCATTTATTTTTGAAAGAGAGAGAGACAGACAGAGAGAGAGAGTGCAGGGGAGGGGCAGAGAGAGAAGGAGACACAGAATTCAAAGCAGGCTCCAGGCTCCGAGCTATCAGCAGAGGGGCCCACACTCACGAACCACGAGATCATGACCTGAGCCAAAGTCCGGCACTTAACTGACTGAGCCACCCAGACGCCCCAAGAAAGACTTAGTTTAAAGTGATGCTGAGCAGCTATGAGGAATGTCATCAGCAGACAACGACATCGAGAAAATTCTGTACCATATGTAGCTAAAGAGAGATAGACATCAGATTCCAGCAGAGAAAAGGAAACCACAACTTCAGAGAGGTAGAGGTGGGACCGCCTAACTGGTGTGCTTTCCCTGGAGAATTCGAGGATCACCCCTCTGGTCATGGACGACAGCGGAAGGGAGGAGGTCTGGGTTATGGCTCTTTGCTAAGCAATTAAATTCAGGCGTGTGGAACATTTGCAGTAAGGCCCCGGTCTCACAGTCACCTCTTCTGGAGTTTGCCTGGAGGAGAGCCATGCCAACAGCACTCCAAACCAGCCTGTTCTTGGACTCCTCTGGAGAAGAGTGAGTTTGGGGCAACAAAGGCAAGAAGGGTGGGAAGTCCCCATGCCAACAAAGCAAACCACCTGAGAATCCTAAATGAAGGCACACTTTGCTTTGCATAAACACAGGACTCAGGGGTGCTGTGATCAAAAGCTACATTGGCCACATGAGGAAGGAGGAGTTTCCTTTGGACTGAGGAGTAACATCCCAGCCCTGACACTGATCAATTTAGACCACCATCTACAGGAATAAACAGAATTTCAAACACAGAATGAACAGAATTCCAAATATTCAATAGAGGCACTACATTAATACTCCAAAAAACTCCAAGGCAGTAAAATTAACAGAAAACAGAGACTTGGAGATGGTCTTCTGGGGGACCTCATTATTCTTATTTGACAGGATGTACATCCATAAAAATTAAAAACATGTTAATTCAAAAAAAACACTGGAATTTTAAGAGTAAGGAGTAGTGTTACCAATGCCAACCAACAACAAGAACAAGCAAACAAAAACCCTCAGTAGTTTGGCTGAATAATAGAACAGACACGGCTGGAGGAAAAATTAGCCAGTTAAAGGATTCTCCCGTAATGCACGCAAAATGAGGGAGAATCAGAAAAGAATTAAACTCTACAAAGTGTGTGTGTCCAGATCTAGAAGCCCAACACATATCTATCCACCAGGAAGGAGTTCTGGTAGGAAAGAAGGGTACAGAGGAGATGAGCAAACATCACAAGCGAATTCCTGACACTGACCATTGTCTCCGATCCTCCTATGCACGAAGTAAGGATAATGAAATGCATCTCACATAGAAGCCACAGTGCAATTTACTAAGTCGCATGCCAGACAACAATCTTTGACTCTTGGTGTGGCTCCGGCTCTTTCCCGCCCCCTCCAGTGCCCAAGGGGCTGCCGTTCTTGGGTCTGTGTTTAGTACCAGTGGTCAGCAGTTTCCAGCCAGATGCCACAGAGACCGGATTGAGAACACTGAGGAGAAAAGTGGGCTGGAGTTGGCTTGCCAAACAGCACGTGGGGGGCTTGTGGAGCATGCGCATCAGTGCCGCGGGAGCCCAGGTCCCGGGGCGGCAGGTCGTGTGATCGCGTCCCTCCCGGGTGCCCAAGGACAGCAGTAGCCCGCGTGTCCCTGCCCCTCAGCGGTGGAGACCCTGCATGAAATCGGCAGCATTAAACCCCTGCCGACTTGGAAAACTGGGAAAAGGGTCTGGTTTCCTGATAGGACCCCAACTAACGATACCAGGAAAGAAGACAAAATATTAAAATCTAACAAAGAAAACAGAGAAACGTTATCAACAAAAGAATTAAATGAGACCGGTATTAGAATTTTAGTTTGCAACATGGGACACAGGAAATCAGCGGATCAGGGTCTTTGAGAAGAAAATGATTTTGAATTAGGAATTCAATGGCTGTTGGTGGGCCTGGGGGGCTCAGTCTGTTCAGCGTCCCACTCTTGATTTCAGCTCAGGTCATGATCTTGTGGTTGATGAGTCGGAGCCCCATTGGGCCCACTAGGGATTCTCTGCCCCTACCCCACTCTCTCTCTCAAAATAAATACACTTTAAAAATATATTTAAAAAGGAGTTCTGTGGTTATCTTAATTAAATAATGAAGACATTTAATACTTATTCAAAACCAAAGACAAAAGAAATGCATTTTTACTCTTGCAAGCATTCAAAATGTTTACCACTCTTTCTTAAGGATTCTGAAGGATGTACTCCTGCGAAATGAAAAAAGAATTTGATAAAAACAAATATATGAGATAAAAGAAACAGTGGTGAGAAAAAAGAAAAGGGTGCAAACCTTCACCTTTTTTTGGGGGGGAGAGAAAAGTTATAAAGAGTTCTCAGCATTGATATAAAAACAAATTTGAGGAGTGCCTGGCTGTCACAGTTGGTTGAGCAGGTGACTCTTGATCTCAGGGGTGTGAATTCAAGCTCCACACTGGGTGTAGAGATTACTTAAAAATAAAAATCTTCAAAAAAAAAAAACAAATTTAAGCATAGTATTATAAGAATAGAAATAGTATGTGTGAGTTCCAACACATTACAGCAAATAAGTAAGGAAAAAAACTTCATCCATCCAGCTAAAGCATGGAAGACAGACACAGCAAGGAAATAAAATATATCAATCAACACAATACACATGCAGTCATTATTTTTTTTTCACATTAAAGGACAAAGAGCAGATTGGATTTCTTTAAAAAGTGATGGGGTGCTTGGGTGGTTCAGTCGGTTGAGCTTCCAACTTCGGCTCAGGTCATGATTTCATGGTTCATGAGTTCGAGCCCCACGTCGGGCTCTGTGCTGACAGTTCAGAGCCTGGAGCCTTCTTCAGATTCTGTGTCTCCTTCTCTCTCTCTGCCCCTCCCCCACTCTCCCTCTGTGCGTGTCTCTCTTTCAAAAATAAACATTAAAATATTTTTAAAAAAGAGTGATGTGCTATGTACAAGAAACACAAAGTAACATGATATTGAAAAACCAAAAGATTAAAAGGTTGAAAAATAAAGGAAGAGACTGGAATAAATTTTGGCAAAAGCCATTAAAATAGAAACAGAAAAGATGAAAAGAAAAAAAATAAAAGACAGGAGAACAATGCAGAAGTATTTCCTGACGAAGGGAGGGGGGAATACCAATACTCACAAACATGTGGACACATTCCCAGTTCAATAGCAGAGAATGTCCTAGAATCAGAGAGTGGACCAGCAGGTTACCAGGGGCTGGGAGTGGGGGATAGGACACATGTTGGTCAAAGAGCATGTACTTCCGGTTGTAAGACAAGTAAGTTCCGGGAACTAATGTACAGCCTGGTGACTGGACTCAAAAATACTGTATTGTATCCTTGAATTTTCTAGGAGAGTAGATCCTAACTGTTCTTACCGACCACCTCCTCCGAAAGCTGACTCTGTGAGGTGAGGGATGTGTTAAGTAACGTGATTGCAGTAACCTTTCCTCGGTGTATATGTGGGTTAAGTCATCACGTTATACATTTTAGAAATATGAGGAACTTACAGAAAAGGAAAAGCAGTGAGTAGATCGCAGAGTGCAACTACAGGCTATAGTTTGCAAATTCAGATTAATGTGACGTTGGTGGGAGCCAGGCTAGGGGACAGCAGACACACTCACACACGCTCACTGTGGTTTAGTATTTTGCTAGAGCATTTTTGAAGGATAACAGAGCAGGAACCGTCCAAATCAATAGTGCATACCCTTGTCAGCAAGGCATTTGAATGGATCCATCTTACAGAAATATCAGCATAACTGCACAAAGCTGAAAGTTTACAGATGTCCATTGCGATGTTACTTGTAATAGCTAAAAACTGGAACCAGCTTAAATACTCATCATGTGGAGAACGATTAAATAAATAATGGTACATCCTTTCTATAGAATATTATATGGGCATCAAAAATAATAATATTTTTAAAATAATATCAAAAAAGCTAAAAGACACATTGATGGAAAGGAAAAGGATCCTGCAGAAAATATGAAGAATATTTTATACAAACTTGCATGTGTAAAATACTCACAAATTCTGACATCAAAAGATATAAATGATACACACCAAAGTGTTTTCAGTAGTTTTCTTGAAAAGGCAGGTGGATTTGAAAGTGCCAGGAAAAGGAAATTGTCTTTTAACTCAGTATGATTCTGTGCAATTTGACCATTTTTTTCTTTTTTGGCAAGCATCACTCCATTAAAAATTTGGTAATTAAATAAATAAGAAAAGTATGTGGTGAAAAAGGAGGCCCGCTTAGAAATCTTTGTTAAAGGAGCTTTAGTTAAAACCGGGTGAAATATTGTTAAAGCAGCGGGTGTTAAGCGTTTGCCTTTGAACCACTTAGCTGGATGGGTTGAAAAGAAGTCAAAAGGAATGCTCAAAAAATTAAAAAAAAAAAAAAAAAGACAGTGAAAGAAGCTGGTATAAATGAGCCTGGTTTTCAAACAAACCTCAAGCTGATTAGTTTCGGGGGACACAGATGTAATTTAGCACTTAGAAGATCCTTGTTTACCCTTTCATGACTTATTTTGTATTATTTTTCATTATTTACCAAGACTGTTGTCGTATTTGCTCTGCAGACAAATACAGGACTAAATACAATCCTATATTTATCAACTAATAGCTAATGGAAGCATCACTGTGTCTCTTTCTCATATACCGGAGGTGACTGGGATGTTGCCAACATTACAGATACAGGAATCCTCTCCCACGTTAGCTGCAAACTGGTATGAGACAAATCCCCCGGGATGGAGGGGCGCCTGGGTGGCTCAGGTGGTTAAGTGTCCAACTCTTGATTTTGGCTCAGGTCACGATCATGCAGTTTGTGGGATCGAGTTCTGCCTCAAGCTCTGCGCTGACAGCACGGAGCCTGCTTGGGATTCTCTGTCTCTGTCTGTCTCTCTTTCTCTCTGAAAATAAATAAATAAAAACTTAAAAAAAACCTTAAAACAAAACCCCCTGGGATGGAATAAAAATTGTTAATTCCCTACGGGCTTACCCGGAACTCCAAGCGCAAAATTAAGCCTATTAGCCCATCACGATAGACTAAGCTGCACCATGGAAAAAGTAAAAGGTAAATATGTCCAAATAGCAGTGGTCTGGGAGGCTGCCGGTCTCCTGGCAGAAGGGAGCAAGGAAGTCATAGCGAAGCTGGCTCTGCCCCTAACAGCAGCTGCTTGGGAGGGGCTCACGTCACTTCTGTTCATGCTTCATTAGCCAAAGGAGGTGGCCGGGTCTGCTGTGAACGGGTGGCTACGACAGAGAGGAGCTCTTAATTGTCACACCCTGAACTTACTAGTTGTAACAATACCTGAGGATAGATCCTGACCCCTGGACTGTTAGAATGAAGCACAAATGAGCAGAGGGATAGAATACACTAGAACTTAAATGCGGCAAGGAGAGAAGTGCACAAGAGTATTGTGTAGCTAAACTCAGAACTAAATACCTACGAAAATAGAGAATTTGAGTTAGCTTCTTGAGTAAAATAAAGTACTGAACGAGGGAGACTGGGCCAGAGGGACCTCGAACCATTTTCCCTAGCAGGTGCACAAACAGGAGTGTGGTCATGTGACAGCAGAGAAGGCTGCTCTGAGCTGTGATGTCTCCTAACCTGAAATATACATGTGTGCATATACATGTACCTCCTGAATTAAAATCATGTAGAAGCTCCCTTTGACTACAGAAGAATCCCAACCACATTAGCAAGATGCCCCGATAACCTGCCTACCTCGTTCAGCCTTATCTTTTGCCATTTCCCGAAGGACCCGCCTTCACTGATGTCAAGTCTCCTAGAGTCCCCTCCTCATGTCTTGGTGCATGCTTTCTCTCCTTCCCGGCATATCATAAATCCTCAATAAATATTCATTTAAAAGTAATAAATGAAGAAAAACCGAGATGAGGAGATAAAGTTACATAAACTAGAGAATGTTGACAGGGAACAGCAGAGTCTAATCAGATCAGGCTGGAGGTTCTGTGGGCGGGATCATCCCTGTTCAGTCTTCTCCTCCGGGAGTAGGAAGACAGGCCTGATCTGGCTTTTTTATTTATTTATTTTTTTTCATTTTTGGAGCCCTAAGCTGTCAGGAAGGAGACACAGAGAAGTGAGTTGTGACTGACCCAGAGGAGCAAGCAGCGGGGGGAGGACTGGCCTGGGGAGAAGGTGGAAGAGACGTCTTCGGGGACAATGGCGCCACGTCTGTCCAACACTGGGGCACGTGGCTGTGGTACGTGTAGTACCAAAAGTCTCCGAACAAGAGGATTATACCTGTTCCTCAGGTCATATTACTTCTTTTAAATATTAATCAGAGAAGCCAGAAAGCTTTATTGCATGGAGGGCGGATGTGCCTGTATCTCCAGGAGAGGCTTGCACAGGACGTGCGAGCTCCCACTCATTGACTCGACACAGGGATTGCAAGCTTCCCCCCAACAAGCGAAAGAAAGCATCCTCATCGTTGGCCGTAAGAGGGGGCACGACACAGACCTGCTGGTTCCCCAGGCTGTGAGAGGGAACCTTCCCGGGCACAGTGGGTGCATTTTGTCCCTGGGCTGATTTCCACTGGCTGCAAAGTTTGTGAATGTATCCAGATCATTTCAGCCCCCCCCGTCTGTACCGCTGGACCTCAGTTTCTAAAAGAGCCCTTGTTTAAACCAACTGCATTTCTACACTGGCCAAATTGAAAACAGCAGTCCCCCTTCCAGAGCGAACCTACTTTATCATGATTTATACATGGGAACGTGAGCCTTGCCAAGAAACACACGACCTCTGCCCGATATTAATAATTGCAGGATGGAGACTAAGTCCATTACAGGGGATAATTCTGTACAGGGCTGAATCTATTTAAAGGAAAAAAAGAGAGAGAGAGAGAGAGAGAGAGATGAGATTCTCACTTCCCACAAACAGGGGTGAATGGATGTTAGCTGATAAATGCGGGCAACAGATTTCGTCAGTAAAATGAGTGGAGAAGCACAGTCTTTGAGAACTTCCTAAAAGATCAACCTGGCCCGGAAATATCGTCGAACTCTGTGTGTAGGCCAGTGGTGGCCAGTGATTGCTTAAGAACCCGTTCTCCGGGGGGCGGAGAAGCCCTGATCCACTGTGGATGCCAATTCCTGTTGTGTAAAGAGCTCCACCGCATGGCACACCACTGCTTACTGCTTTCACCCCACAGATAAAATTGGCATGAAGAGGGGCACCTGGGTGGCTCAGTCGGTTGAGCGTCCGACTTCAGCTCAGGTCATGATCTCACGGTCTGTGAGTTCGAGCCCCGCGTTGGGCTCTGTGCTGACAGCTCAGAGCCTGGAGCCTGCTTCGGATTCTGTGTCTCCCTCTCTCTCTGCCCCTCCCCAACTTGTGCTCTCTCTGTCTCTCAAAAATAAATAGATGTAAAAAAATTAAAAAAAAAATTGGCATGAAGAACCTCAAGATTGTAGATAGGAGGAAAATGCAGTGAAGTCATTAGAGAGTGATTTATTCGGGAGATCTAAGCTAAAATAAATCATAGCTTTGAGGTAAATACCTTTCATTGCATATTTATTATTTAAATAACTTTATTTGAAATAAAATACTTAACCTTTTAAAAACGTAACTTATTTAATTGTAAGTTTATATAACCTAATACTTAAAACAGCTGTGCTCCACAACCAGCTTCACAAAATTCCTGAAATTTTTAACCACTGGCTCTTGAGAGCCTGTACAAGCCAGCAAACCCTGAGTTGGGACAGATGCGACATGCATACCTATGTTTTTAAGAAAAAAAAAAAATCTCATAGACAGAAAAGGGAATCTGAGTGCCATGTACGTATTTTAAATCATTATTTTTTTCCTAGGATCTGGTTGCTGTTTGGCCTGTGTTCAAATTGGCAGTCTTGTAGACACAGCCTTCCTTTCAAATACGAGCCAACGTGTTGGGGCCTGGGGTTCTTGAACTGAGTCTGGATTGAGTTCAAAATCGGTTGTAACCGAGTTTCTGAGAGTAACTATAGCATGCACATTTTTGTCCAGTATCTAAATCCTTTAGGACGGTCTTGCTCTGGGTAAGATGGAATGATCCAGAGTGTTATATTTCCTTATATCAGCTCTAAAACAGAAATCAGAGAAGGTAAGAGACTTGGAATCTTCTCTGAGGTGGTTATTAATACACAAGCCAGGCCTCACGGAGCTGGTGGTGTGTGATGAGGAACAGAGGAACCGGTGACCGGGGATTTCCCGTGCATCCTGGAGCTCTTAGAATGGGTATGACTGGGCTTTGCATTCTGACTATCTAATCTCCCTGCTTCCCTGTGGTTTCCGTGTGAAATGGGATGTGGTCCATGATGTGCTCATTCATTCATCATGGGGGAAGGGAGCAAGAAGCCTGTCGGAGGACACAAGATATCTATAGGCTGAAACGTAGATCCTTCTTAAAGGTAAGGGTCCCAGATCCCCTGGAGAAGCAGCCAAAGTCTCACCACTTGGGTTGGGCTACTGACATGCAGCAGCTGTGAGAGTGGTTGGGACCCAGCCCACTGCTGAGCTCGTTGCCGGCCTGGTATTAAGGCTTCATGCGGGGGAGTAAGTCTACTTCTTTCCTGGCCAAGCATCCCACGCAAATGCTGCCTCATGCCTGAACCATGGATCATGGCCTGGACCAGCAGAGAAGGAGATGAGGAGGAGGGAACCTTCTTACGGAAGGATTTTAAGAATCTTGAGTCAAAGACTCCCTGTCGGATGGCCCATCCTGAGTGAATACATGTTTACATCCTTAAGCCATGTGTTTAAGAGACACCCCCCCGGAGTCTGTGTATTCCTGTTGGTGGGTTGCGTTGCTCTTTGAGGGGCTGGGTTAAGCTCGACAATTTGTAAGTGAATGGCCTCTGGATAGAAGGGTCTGGAAGGCCACCAGTGCTCAGGAACTCAGGCCCTGTTCAGCTTTGTGCAGAGCACCGCAGACACTGCGGTGGGACCCGAGATCAGTGCGGGACGTGGCTACACACTCAGTACAACTGAGCTGCTGGGCGATGAGAAAGAGGGCTCACGTGACCCAAGAATGGCAGAAAGCATTTCTGGTTTTGAAAAATCTGTCAGGTTAATGAAAAACCTGTGTAGGACAGGAGCGCTAATGAATACCTGCCCAGCCTCTCTCTCCTTCTCTGCGACCTGGGCCGCCCCGCCCCGCCCCTTTGGGCAGCCCCGCCCTTCTGGGCCACGTCCTTCATGCCAGGCCAGGCCGCGGGCTCAGGGACGCTGGCTCGCCTGACGTCAAAGCTTAGCAGCGGGCAACAGTGAGGTAAACTGCCACGAACAATTAGTGTCTGTTTCTAGAACAAATAGAAATCAACGAGCTATTAGTGTTGTCGTTTCTAATCCTTTGGCGATATTTGATTATAATAAAAGTGCAGAAATCAGAAGAGGGGACCATTTTTTCACGGTCTAATTGATCTTAAAATTGTCCTATTTTATTTTGTATTTTGTCAAAAACAAAAGGAGCCCTTGAAGCCTCGCATGAAGACATTCAGAGAAATTATTAAAGGTGTGACATCAAATTACCGGGGAGATTACACGAGGTACTTGACCCGTTTGCCTGTCAACCTGTAGGCAGCTTCTAGTATGGTTGTTAACCATTCTTGATTGTCCAAGACAGCCCAGCTTCCCAAGGGGAAACTTTTAGGATGAAAAAATATAAGCCTCCAGAAGACAGAAGCCAAAGGATTCCAAAATGGACCACTGTGGGCTGGATTTGTTTGGGAAGTCTGAACAGAGCCTGTCAAACGATCTGTCTGTTGCAATTATTGGGATAAATTTGGTGCACGGTTTCATCTTCTCGACTGTGTAATTTCTCCATGCGTCGCCAGGAAGCCCAGCCTTTGTCTGGGTCCCATCTAGCCACAAAGGAGGAAGAGGAACAGAGACTTTGCACACATCGAGTCTATTTGAAAAATCCCTCAGAATGCTTGCCATAGTTTACCTCCTCTCTCAAATCCTAGGACTTAACCTCTCTGTACCACTGAAAGGTGGTCTTTTATAGTTTAGCATCTGCCTGGGGGCTGTGTCTCTACTGAAAACATAGAGAACACCACGGTCGGTAACCTTCCCCCATTTGTGAGCACGTTGGATGTTGCTTCCCTACTTAGGCCAATTTTACTTCACCAATTAGAACAAAATGGAAGAGCATTTTCCATGTCGATGGCTGGAAAGAATTTACATTCTAAAAGGCCCAGTTAGGATACTCAATGAAGAAAGTAATGAGTTCCCTGAATTGTCAAAAGAAAAAAAAACTAAGTTAAAAAATCAAATAAGAATGAAACCCGAATCTGGGAATCTGACATGGCCTGGAATAATCCAGTCCCACCTCTGGAGCAGAAGTCATAGTGCTTCTGGCCACCCAACTATTAGGTGAAGTGTCTTAGAAATGTGTGCTGCTCACGCCCCGGGGAAGCCAAACCTTGTGTAATATGGGAAACCCAAAAGAATCAAGGGACCAAAACCCTCTTTACGAGGTTCTGCTATTTTCATGACACAATGGCACCAAAAGCAAGGCAAGGGGACTGTTGACAAGTCAAAGAGGAGGCCCTGGCTGGGATGCATTCCCTTTCCCCACAAGGACATCTTCCTGGGCTGGAGCAGGGGGCAACAGAACACAGTGATATCAGGTGAACGTCGTAGGTTCAGAAGCAAGTAAAACCCAATCCTTGGTCCCAACAGCTTACAGACCAGAGGGGTCCACATGGGGGAAGGGGCTGGGGTAGAAAAGAGGCTACTCCTTAAAAGCTGTGCTATGTTGGGCAAGTTACTTAAACTTCTGTGCCTTCAGTTTCCTTCCCTGTAAAATGGGCATGATAATGGGATCTTTCTGGAAAAGTCAAGAAGATCAAGCAAGTTAATGTTTGTGAACCCCTTTGATGAAAGCCTGACCCACAGACAGCTGATGAAGGAGTAGTTAATTGTCATCAACTATGACAAAGGCTGTAATAAAGGGAGGCTTGAGTGTTCTGGGTCTGGTGACAGCCCTCTGCCTTGGACAAAGCAGGACAGTCACAGGATGGTCATGCGGGCAGATGAGTGTGTATTTTGTCAGTCAGGACCAGAGGAAGAGGAGTCTTTTTAAAAGTGATGAAAAATGGCATGGTTTTACCAGGTTGGGGTGCTGATATTTCCATTAGAGGAAACAGTACAAATCAAGGCGTGGAGATATGGAGATTCTTAGGGGGCTCATCAGACTGCTTACTATTTCCCAGAGGCATCTCTCAGAGCCTGAAGATCTCTTTATCAAACACATATTATCATATTCCCTCGATTTTAAGACATCATTCATTCTTTTGAAACAGCTTTTAGTGGGGATGGAAAACACACTCACACTTTAAATGGGCACTTTGGTTGCAAGTTTCTTCTTTACTTACGAAATATTAACATAGGGGGAGGTAGAGGCAGTGTTTTAAATCAAGGGAAAGCTGTGGGGAGCAGGGCCCAGGAGCTAGGGCACCGGGCAGCAGGGTGTGGGTGCCGCATCTGGGTCCCCTGTGGCCTGCTCAGTGGCAACCAGCCCTGGGATGAGACAGAACCCAGTCAGGTGCTGCTGGAAGGTTCTGGAAAAGGTGGTGCTTAACGTGTTCCTGACATTTATGTGAGGAAGAAGATGTCTGCAGAACACCTGGTGGAAAATTGGGTTGCAAGAGCATCAGTGGCTGAGTGAAGGTGCTTAGCCACCGGGACATGTCAGGAGGGTCCCCTTCTATGCTGAGAGGGTTTGGCTGGGCAAGTTCAGCGGACCCCCCTGTCCATTCCTACATCCTGCCCTTGTCCCTTCCAGATGTCTCCCATGGTTTCCACGTCTTACCTACAGGTTCCGATATCTCCCTGGAAGTGGGTATTTCTTTATCTGTTCAGTGATGGGAGTTCCTTTCATCCAACTTTTAACATCAAAGCCTTTTCCCTTATATACTGTGCTTGAACCTCCCCCCAGCGCAGGAAGATTAGCCCACTTTGTGGGGCAGGGAGCTGAGGCACTAGAAATGGACTCTTTGGCCCAATTGTTCTATTGCTTCCTGTGTCATTACCTCTATCTCATGAAAAGGTGCAAATTAGGGCTCTCAGAGATACACAGGTCACACCATAGAAGGGTCTAGAACCTGAGAAGCCCACTCAAGGAGCTTCTCTTGGTTTACCTGGTATGTGCACATACATACATATACATGCACACACACTCATATATACACACCAACACACGCACTCGATATACACACACCAGCACACACACATACACTCAAGCACACTGCAGCATCTATGAGACTCAACCTCACAGCCAGCCCCAGGCCATTCCCCCCTCTCCCCTCCAGCCCAGGGCCCTCGGTCTCCAAACAGAGCCTTCCTCTTCTCCTTCCCAAGTTCCGGATCAAGTCAGTAACATCCATGCCTCAGGCCTGTCAGGTAATCAGGCTGTTGCGAGCATGGCTGTAGCATTTGGGGAAACTTATAATAAACTGTACTTTCATTCAGGACTGATCAACAAAGGAGGTAGCAAACCATGTAATTGTATAGAAATTGTAATTTGTTGGCAACTTGCCACATATTGACCGTATTTTGCGACACACGGACCCTGTGCGGTCGTGGGATGTCTCACTTTCCTCTATCTGCTCCTTACTGCTCCCACTGCTTCATTGGTTCGCTGTTATAAACTGCAGGTTTGGGCCCCTTCAGAACTCACATATTGAAACCCTAATTTCCAATAGGGTGGTATTAGGGGCGGGGCATTCTGGAGGTGATCAGGTCAGGAAGGAGAGCCCTCGCGACAGGGTGAGCATCGCTATAAGGAGAGGATGTGCTCTGTCTCTCTTGCACACGTGAGGACGTGGTGAGAAAGCGGCCTCCTGTAAGCCAGATACCAAATCTGCTGGCACCCTGATCTCGGAGGTCCAGCCTCCAGAACCACGAGAGATAAATGCTTGTCATTCAAGGCACACCGTCTGTGATGCTCTGTAGGGCAGTTCATTTATTTATTTATTTATTTTAACGTTTATTTACTTTTGAGACAGAGAGAGACAGAGCATGAACGGGGGAGGGTCACAGAGAGAGGGAGACACAGAATCTGAAACAGACTCCAGGCTCTGAGCTGTCAGCACAGAGCCCGACGTGGGGCTCGAACCCACGGACCGTGAGATCATGACCTGAGCCAAAGTCGGACGCTTAACCGACCGAGCCACCCAGGCGCCCCTGTAGGGCAGTTCAAATGAAGGCGCTCAGTCATTTCTTTGTTCGTGAACATGTGCTGGGTGGGTTCTGGCTGGACATCCCCAATGGAGTGGGACGACATTCGGTTGTACCTGTTGGTCAGCAAGTTAGAGTTAGTTATCTGTGCACAGGACTGTGGGCCTCGCCAGCAGGACAGCTTGGGGATAGTGTCTTCATCGCCTCTTAGCATCAGAGCCAAGCCTGGAGCCCGGCACGGGGCAAGCCCTCATCAATGGCAGCTACATGCAGTCGTGCAGTTAAGACACGGCACTGACCCTGTCCTAGGGGATGTTGGTGCAGGCTTGTCCCTGGGACCCATCCAGGCTAAGACCTCTGACCTTGTCACATCCCCATCACACCCCTGTAGGGCCTCCCCAGGTATCAAGGCTCCTGGTCTTGCCTTGGTTGTTTCTTTGCTTTTCTGCCTCTGCTCAGCCTCCGGCCCCAAGCCCATCCTGGAATGCCATATCGCCACTGAGGGCCGTCCATCCATCCATACATGAGTGTGCATGTGTGCTGGTGTATATATATGACTCTGTGTGTGTGTGTGCGTGTGTGCAGCTCATACCTGGCCTGACCCTGGCAGAGCCACCGAGCTGAGGGTGACTATCTCCCTGATTCCTTTGACCTTTGCCTTTCACAACCACCAGGTCCTCATCCACGCTGTGCAAGGTTAGGGGCTCAGCGGCTGCCTATAGCTGTGTGGACAATGGCTTGACTTCTCGGGTGAACCACCCCCTGGGAAGGTCAGCTCTCCACTGTCCCTGTGGGCTGTGCGGGTGGCAGCCAGACCCTGGGATGAGTGCTGAGTGTCAGTCTGTAGTCCTTACCCCACTGTGTGAAAGCATCTTTGGGAGGCTGATGGCCTGCAGAGGTAGATAAATATGAGGGCATTTGTCTTTGCTGTGAGTTCTTTGTGTTTTTTTTTTTAAGCTCATTTATTTTGAGAGAGAGAGAGAGAGAGAGAGCAGAGGGGGGACAGAGAGAGAGAGAGAGAGAATCCCAAGCAGGCTCCGCAATGCCAGCGCCGAGCCTGTTGTGGGGCTCGAACGCACGAACCGTGAGATCACGACTGAGCTGAAATCAAGAGTTGGATGCTTCACCGCCTGAGCCCCCCAGGAGGCCCTGTCTTTGCTGTGAGATCTAACAGAGCAGGCAGTGTCGGGGTGGGTCCTCGGGACAGAAAGTAAAGAGGAAACGGTGAGTGGCTTTGCTGACTTGGGGTGCCAGAGTGGATCTGCTACATCTGAATTCCGGTAGGCTGTGGTGGGTAGGCTGTCACAGGTCCTACTGGAAGAGGATGTAGATTCAGAGACCAGAGACCCCGTCCCCTGCCAGGCTACCCCTTCTAGGACCATTTGCCCAAGTCTCTATGTGACCCTAAATGGAATGAGAGCTGTGTTCTCCCCAAGGGCAGGGTGGCCCCACACTTTTCAGCAGCACAGAATTCACTTTTCTTTTTTTTTTTAATTTCTTTTTTTATTTTTATTTTTATTTTTTAAATTTTTTTAATATGAAGTTTAATGTCAAATTGGTTTCCATACAACACCCAGGGCTCATCCCAACAGGTGCCCTCCTCCATGCCCCTCACCCACCCTCCCTTCCTCCCACCCCCCATCAACCTTTAGTTTGTTCTCAATTTTTAAGAGTTTCCCATGGCTTGGTTCCCTCCCTCTCTAACTTTTTTTTTTCCTTCTCCTCCCCCATGGTCTTCTGTCAAGTTTCTCAGGATCCACAGAAGAGTGAAAACATATGGTCAAAGCACATTCTGCTTCACTGGCTGCTAAGTATTCACTTTCTACTCCGCGTATACGGTGAGGAAGCAGGACTTTTGTCTCATATCAGCTTTCTGATACTCTGCGAGGAAATGTGGAAAGATGTGAGAAAATGTTTAAATTGTGCACAGAAAAGAGCTGACCGCACACAGGATGTGATGGCGTCATTGTGGGCTTGGCTGTTGAAGAAAGTAGGATCCTTCTCAACTACTGTTTATGCTTGTGACCTTCTGGTTTTCACCAGGCTCATTTGTCAACCTGAGGCTTCAAAGCCATACTGGATGGAGTCCATGATCTAATTTCTTTTGTTCCTTCTTACCTTTTTTGTTTGTTTCTTCCTTAATTCACTCATGGGAGGGAAGCTCTCCTTGTTCCCCAGGCAAAGCCCATCACGTGGGCTACTGGTGTGGTGCCTTAGGGAGCATCTTATCCATGGACCACATTCACCTTGAGGTCCTCCTATTCAGAACTAACTGGAATGGAGCAGATGAACAACAAATGTTTGTTGAATGAATGCAGGGGGGTGGATCACCAGACCTCAGGCCTCTGAAGGTTCAGCAAGAGCTGAACCAGGTAGAAAGGAGGCCAAAGGTATCCCAGGTAGTGGAGGCGGAAATTCAATAGCCATTGACAGTAGAGGATCAGGGTGCTGGGAAGAGAGAAAGGCCAGCTGTGGCCACCAGTCAGCCAAGCTGCCACCATCTGGGTCCCAGAAGGTGTCATTTGGAGTCTGTCTCTCATAGTTCTTTCACTCCTGGTTACAGGGATACTTTAGTTTCTTTATTTTCTCTCTGAAGGCAACCAGCATCCAGTCATCAACCACCCTCATACCTAAAGCCTGTGGAATTTGAGGACAGTAGTTTTGTGGCCTCTCTCTAAGGAATAACTAGTTCCATCGTCTCAGGTTGCTTGCACAGTCAGGTCTCACTTGGAAAGGACAGGTGACAAGGTGAGGCTGTATCGGAGAGAAAAAAAAAATCTAAGCCTGTGTTAAACAGAGATGTTGACTTAACACTGGTGTTCCCAGCAATTAAAGCAGTATATTTGGGTAGGGAATTATAATTGAAGAAATATAAAATGTTCATTGGTATAATGTGCATACTAATTTAATATAATGCGAATAAGAAGTCACTAGAGATGGAAGCTGGAAACAGCCCCTGTAGGACTATTGCCATGACAGGCAACAAAAGAAGGGCCTTGTTAACCCATTGGAAGGAAGTTCCATGTTGCCAGCAGAAGAAAAGGTGGTGGCTGATTTGGCCAGTAGAGATAAGCCCAGTCCCCACTGGGCCACCTATGTCTTGGTTAAGGACAGTGTCAAAGAACAAAAACTCAAGGCATCTTTAGTAAACTTCAATGTATTTGAGCTGGACAATAGTAGCCAACAATCATCATAACACTTTAGAAAGTTTGGGTAAGATAAGATAAGATATAATATGATATGATAAGATAAGAAGGAAGGGGAGGAGGAGGAGGAGGAGGAGGAGGAAGAGGAAGAGGAAAAGGAGAAAAAGAAGACTATAAGGCTTATAGCCCAAGAAACATAAAGAAATGTGACAGGTCACAGGAACACTATCTGAAATCAAGGCTGCCCTAAGAAATTTAGCATGTGTTGTTTCTACACTCACTGGACTATACACGTACTACCATTTTTTAGAAACTGAAAACAAAGTAAATGTACTTAACACAAAATGGCACAACTCACAATTTGTTCTGGAATCATCCAGAAGGCACGCTAGACTCTTAGAGACCCGCAGAGGCCTCAGTGGTGCCTCCGCTCTCAGCCCAGAAGGCAGGGAAGTGGACCCCGAGACTGGTGGTTTCACCCAAAAGTTGACTCAGCCATACTCCTGGAAGAGGGGCAGACACTAGCTTCTACTCTCTCTCCCGGGGTGAGGCCTGGAAGACCCGTGGGCTCCTCCTCCCTGCTGCTTTGTATTTTAGATCAATAGGCATTGGCACTAACCATTTATTTCCCCAAAAAGTGAGATAATGTTGCATTAATGTGGATTCTTCTCCTGAGACTTGTCCATGATTTAACTGAAACAGCATTGGCTTTTTCTAGAAAGATTTATCTTGTTCTCATTTCATATTAATAGTTGTCAAATAAAAGACATTTAGCCAACTTTACAAACATTCCCATCCATGGATAAATCACATTTTAGTAGGTATTGTCAATAAGATAATCAGTATTTTAATATTATAATTTTCTCTGGGCATCTCAAAAATGTATACTTAAATTACTTTTTCTGTATGTGCTTTGCATTAGATTCTGTGTCACTTATTGTACATCTCATGATGGCTTTTGCTAAAATATTGTCCTTACATTTTGCCTTAATTTAAATCCACGTATAACTGATATTAAAAATGACATGTTTCTGCCTTCCTGGAATTTGAAAGTGGTTCCTTCAAATTGGGCTGTTGGGGGGATATTTTGCATCTTTTTAACTTTTCTGGGTTTTAATTTTTCTTTCACTTAGATTTTTCCTTAAAAAATATTGAATTTTATTCCTTCACTAATTTTCTCCCACAATTAAGGGAGGGGATGAAGCAGGAACAATCCCATTGGTGGCTAATAAAGACTATGGGGCCCAGTGGTTCATTCTTGGAAGGGACTTGGCTAGAACATGTCCACATAAACAGACAATGACCCTTTGAGGAAAGGCTTTGGTGATAGGGTTTTTCTAAGTTTATTTATGAGAAAAAGTGAGCAGGGGAGGGGCAGGGAGAAGGGACAGATGTCTCTGCACTGACAGCAGAGAGCTCGATGTGGGACTCGAACCCACAAACCATGAGATCTAAGCCAGAGTCAAAGGCTTAACCAACTGAGCCACCCAGGCACTGCGAGACAAAGCAGAGTTTTACCTGAGTGCCCTCCTGTGCCTCAGCTTCCCACCAGCAGGCTGAATGGCTCCCCCATCACAAAAATAGGGGTCAGGTTCCACCCTGGTATTTGACTGACGGGCAAGGTTGGCTTCATGGGCAAGCAATCATGAGGGTTCTTCCACTGGGTTCCATGCTAAGAAGGGGCATCTAATGCTCTGCTGTCACCATCGTGAAATTCTTAATAATTTTTGGAAAGGGGGCCACATCTCATTTTGCCCTGGGCCCTGCAGATCACTCAGCTGGTCCTGCTGATGTGGCCTACAGAAAAGGTCTATGACCTGCAGCTGTCACTGTCGACTTGCCTCCACCATTCTTTAACACTTCCTCACACCCTTCTGTTGGATATTTTACTTTCAGTGCAAGACTTAGCAGTTCATTAATACAAGACACAGAGCATCCCCCGGGAACTCAGGGGTCACCAGTGATTCAGGACTTCTCCTGGATGCTCCTCCCTGCCCTCCAGGTCCAGCCCAGGCAGGCCTCCTCACTAACCTCCCTCCCTGTGGCATGCTTGACTGGTGATACTTTTTATTTCAAATCTGTCTTCTCCAAAGAGACCGTGAACTCACTGAAGGCAGGGAAAAGTATGATTCTTGAGGTATCGTCTGTCCCTTGGGCAACAGGGTGAGTGTCATTAAGATTAAGAGGGGTCTGTTTTATGGGAGAAGAAAAATGTGCCAGAGTTAAATAGTAGAAGGAAAAAGCCACCTGTGGATGCAGGGACCTGTGTATCAAATGTTTGAATTGATTTCCAGGAGGCTCAGGCCTGTCCAGGATACAGATGAGAGTACAGCCAAGAGCCAGCATCATCCTGCCATTGCAAGGCCCATGGTTGATCCTACACATAGAAATGACTAAGGAACAATCCCCAATTCACTGCCAGGGGAAGCACGTCTCAGGGAAGGTCATGATTTATCTTTGTGTTACTCACCTTCTGGTTGCATTTTATATGATTACTTTTTTTTTCTTTTTTTGAGGTTCTTTTCTTGTCTTCCACCAAGCAATTAATTCTTTGGCAACCGAGTTCATGTTTAACATGTTGGGGGGCTTTGAGAAGGTGCAGAACGAAAGACCCCCACTCTTGAGGAACTTACCATCCACTCCCTGAAGAAACACTATTGGTATTCATTCATTTTCTCAATAAATGCTCAGGGAACACAGAGCATGAACCAGCACAGAGCTGGGCCATTGTCCAGTTGGTGATCACTGAGCAAGTAAGTGTTATGAGAGCTCTTGTAGGTAACGGGCTCTAGATTCAATTTTATGGCGATCAGGAATGACTCCTTGGAAGAAATTACATTTCAACTGAATGAGGCTCAGTGAGTGTTGGCCAGATCAAGAGGGTGAAAACAGACGTCAGGAGCCATATGGGCTGGCCTGGAGTCCAGGGCATGTGCGGTTCATCTGAGACCCACAGGGAGTGATGGAATGCTCGGCCACAGGTTTAGGGCCTGGGGTGGGGGTGAGGGGTGCACACCTTGGTAAGAGTTGACTTGACCTCGTGCCGAGAGCTAACAGAATAACCACCCTTTATTGAGGGCGCCCCATTCAGGGTCTGTTGTGATTGCTCTGTGGACATCATCTCCTTTAGTCCTTAAAATGCAATCATTCTGAAAATACAAAATGAAGGCCTCCCGGGTCCTGCCATTCTTCTAAACTTTGTATTTTGACATTACTCATATCAGTCAGGGTTCCCCAGAGAAACACAGGCAATAGGAGACACCAGTATACACAGATCTAAGAGGAGATTTATGACAGGAATTGGCTCACAGGGTTATGGAGGCCGAGAAGCCCCAAACCTGCCCACCGCAAGCTGGAGCCCAGGAAAGCAGATGCTGTACGTCGGTGAGTGTAAGGCCTGGGAGGCAGGGGAGTGGACGGTATGAGTCTCAGCTGGAGGTCGAAGGCCCCAGAACCAGGAGCTCTGGTGTCCACGGGCATCAGACACCTGGATCTCACCCCCACCGCTACATCATCCTGTGGGATCCTGGAGGGACCAACGGGCCCATCCACACCCCTCCCCTGACCCCAGACCCCTTACCTCCGGCCTCAGCCATGTGCCTCCAGCCTGACTAAGCAGAACCGTTGCTTCAGGTTGTACATTCTGCAGACAGGAAGGTTGTGAGGTGACAGGATGTGACCACAGTGTGCCTGCCACGTGAAGGAGTCGGGAGACCCAAGAAAGGGGAAAGCAGAGACTACAGGCCTTGGGGATTCTCCAGTTGGTGCGGTGACACCTTGGGTGTGTGCACGACCTGCGATTTCCCAGGAAATGTCCAGAGGGGTGGTTTGAGGCAGGTTAGGTTACTACCACCCAAGTGTGCCTAGCTGTCCCAAGCTGTGCCTTGAGGTCCCTGAACCCAGCTGTGCCCCTGGAGTTGTTGCCGGGAGGTTGACCTACATTCTACTCCTCTCTGACCACTTCAGACTTAGGGAATGATGACGCACTCTCTTCCTTTGAATTCTGGATCCAGTCCTTCCGGCTCCTCCCCCGCTGCCTCCCCATTACCTGTTATTAACAGGCGGAGACAGACAGGGTCAGGGGAGTGAGTTGATACTCACCTGGTGAGTCCAGCAGCAAGGAAAGGTTCTCAGCCTGTGGCTCCACTGTGACCATGCATCACAGTTTTCTGAGGGTGTTGGCTTTTCTTCAGTTTATTTATTTATTTTGAGGTGGGGAGGGGCAGAGAGAGAGAGAAGGAGACACAGAATCCCAAGCAGGCTCCGCGCTGTCAGCACAGAGCCCGACTCGGAGTTTGATCCCGTGAACCATGAGATCATTACCTGAGCTGAAATCAAGATGCTTAACCGACTGAACCACCCACAGGCACCCCCCTGGGGATGTCTTAAAGCTCCTCTCTGGGCTCTCACCTGTGTCTCCTGAGTCAGAAGCCCCCAGGGAAATCTCAGCAACATGTCTTTAAAATGCCACTGGTGAGAATCCTATTCCTGCCTGGCCAGCATTGGAGAACTTCTGAATCATTCAGGTGTCAAAGTCAGGGATGGGGAAAGTCAAATCAAATATAAGTGGAATAATCTGTGGAAAACTGTCCAAGATTCTTTGGTTCAAAGAAAAAATTCTCCTCCCAAATCCTTATATTGAATAGTGAACAATTTAGCTGCTGGTTTGCAAAGAAGGATAAGCAGACCCCAAAGCTAATCAAACTTAACAGTGTATGCATAGGTACATACATACATTTAAAGTTACATACATACACATATTTTAAGTCTGATATACACACATGCACACACACCTGTGAGAGGGATGGATGGGTAAATTACATATGTTTATTGATCATTTGCTCTATGCCAGATACTGCATTTACTGGGTGTACTACAGACAGTCCTATGAAGGACACAGGGCAATCATCCCATGGCACAGCTGAAGAAACTGAGGCACAGGCAGATGATGAGTCCAGGGCTTGGATTTGAACTCGGGCAGTCTGACATTCAAACTCTTTGTCTTCACCATGACCCTGTACATCCTGTAGAGTGTAAAATCAATTATGGGTTCCAGCTTCTTCCACACAGTGACATGTTGATCCCATTTCCCAAATATCCAGGGGAGAGGTAGAGAATCAGTCAGCGCCCAACAACCTTCTTGGCCTGGGGGACCCACACTTGGAAGGAGCTGAGTTGCAACCTCATGTCTCCCTCTCCTATCATCATCCCCTGTCCATGGCATGGATCTAGAAAGGTCTCAGACTTGGTCCCCCAGCCAAGCAATGAAAGGAGGGTAGAGATAAATCCTCCATTTTGCTTCAATTGGAACTATTTCATGGAAAATTGCTTTAGGTTGTTTTTCTAGGGCAGGATCTGGTGATGAATTTTCTAGATCATTCCTACCTGTGTGGCCAGGAGGAGCAGAGGACATGACAGACAGTTCATTATCCTCATGGTCCCCAAGGAGTTGGATGGTATTTTTCCTGCAGCTCAAATTGAGGAATCTGAAGCTGGGACTGACAGGTTTTACCTCACCTAGTGCCCTTTACTGATTGCCTAGTGAATCAGCTGAAGCAGGCTCTACATCAGGTCAACCAACCTACCAAGAGTGGACGCCATGTCTTCCTGCCCCAGTGCACAGCCGAGCAACCCTAGCCTTAAATCTATCTGATTTTGTGACATGGCATTGGGTTTGTCTTCTCCTCTGGCTCAGATAGGCTGAGTAGGGCTGTGTCTGGAACCCTGGCAAAGACATGGACCAAAAGATCCCCTCTCAAGGCTTTGGTCACCACTTCTCATTGACCTGGAGGTCCAGAAAGATCGGAACAGAGCCAAGGAGGCGGCCAGCCAGTCCCCTTGTCCCCAGTGTCCATTGAAGAGATGTGTTCAAGGACCATAGAAAATGGGGAAGCCTTGTCTCCAAACTCACTCCTCAATATCCTACTCTGGACCACTTGGGCTCCCCTAGCTCTGCACATGCAAACTTTACCTAAAATCTGTTGGGAATGTGGCTTAAAGAAGAGGAACAGTCTGTTCTAGGGTACAACTGTGTGCTGTGTTAAGGCTGGGTACCCATGCCAGCCATCCTCCATCTCCCGGAGAACCAGGCAAAGGCACCTCTACATCTGTGTGTCTGGAAAGTGCCTCTGTCCAGGTTCTACATTCAGGGTGGGACAAGCTTTCCAACATCAAGAATCCTCAGAGCAGTGAAGGACTCCCCAAACGAAGGAAACATGTGCTCATTCAGATAACAGATTTGGGCACCTTCTCTGCTGGGGCAATGCTGAGAATACTTAGCAATGGAAATAGATTCTGGACAGAGCTGGAAGAATAAATGAGCCTTGGCGACATCTGGAAACTACTGGTTGCCAGCCATCTAAGTATTTCCAATACTTTTTCTAAAATACGACTTCTTCAGCATGGAATGAGATTAATTTCCCCATTATTTCTAGGATTTTTTTTTTAAATTGGTAGCACTTTAAGCGTCCAGTCATTATACATTCATTTGGTATTCATGGAAATAGCAGTGATCATAATGAATTCATTTGATATGCATGTGGTTGTCACATGCACTTTCATAAAGATACTATTGTAATGCAGCCTTCCTTTGGCTAGATGCCTTTTTATGACACCAGCTATTTCTTCCGATCTGATTTTGCAGCCTCCAGAAGGTGGTTTCTTCCATGTAACTGGGGCTTTGTCTCAAGGCCAGCCAAGGTGCTTCGGAGAGTGTTCTGGGGCAACCGCGGCCTTGCACCTTGCAGATTCACACCTACACTCAACTGTGAAAGAACCCCTGAAGTTCATGGTCCCTTTGGTCTCTCTCTGAAGCACACTCAGCTTGGCTGATTGCACATTGCGCTCTCCCTAAATACTGAGTGAATTCTTGAGCATTTGAATAGATACCCAGGATTCCCTGAGTTGAGCCTGCCCAAGCTGTGTCCCTTTGGGACAAGGAAACCAAATTGAGCCCCAGTTCCCCTTGTTCTACGTGGCCTCAGCAGTTGGTCTTTAGTAAGAATCTCCCAAGCAGGAGGCTGGTCCTCATTTCATGTTAATACAGCACAGAGATGAGTCCTTATGAGCTAAGGGCAAATATGATCGGTGCGTACTTAATCCTAGAAATTTGAAACGAAACCAGGCCAGGGTATTTATCCCCTGGTGCAGCCTTATATTTTCTCATGTGTGGCATTCCAGCGTGTTTCTCCACTCTGTTGGTACATCATGTGCTCAATAGCACTGAGAGAAGGCAATTATTTTTTCTACTTCGTGGATGGCAAAAGTGAGGCTTGGGAAAGCAAAATGCCTCGCCTGGATAGCAGGAGAGCTGCACGGGTAGTTACCTCCTGATTCTGGCCACCTGCTGGGTCAGCTTCACCTGTCCACCACCCCCTCCCCCAGGGTGAGGGGAAGCATTTTGTTCAAGGCGGAGAAGGGCAAACGCTGTGGTTCATCATGGAGGGGGTGACCTATCCCACGAGTCTGGAGAGGCATTGCAGAGGCTGACCCAGAGCAGAGAGAAAGGGGAATTTCAGGTGAAGGACAAGGAGAAGTGGCCTGCCTGAGACCCACAGTCACCTCAGGGAAGGTCAGAAGGTGGGTTTCTTTCCTGGGCATCACAAGAATCATATCCTGGGGTGTGAACGCAGCCCTTGTGACCTATTTCACAAGATGGGCTTCTGGGCTCAACAGTGTAGGAAACTCAGCCTGGGAAGCAGGGCAAGGGAGCAGGCTCAGGGGAAGATGCGTGCGGGAAGGCACTCATGATGTCCTCTCATTTCGATTTTCTCTTATGTTTTCCTGTCGTTAATCAAATGCATTATCACAGATTTAGTTTAATTACCATATCAGGTGGAAATTCATTTCTACTGATACAATTAAAAGACTGGCAAATAGTGTCTTACAAGTGGCTTAGAGTCACGTTAACAAAAAATTGATAGTAATTGATGTGATACTCACATGATCTGATGGCAAAATTGATTAATTGTGTCAAGGGGAATCCTCTCCCTGCCTCTCTGGCTCCCCCACACCAGCCAAGTGTTAGGCAGCAAAGGTGCCAGCAGAGCTGTGCACGGAGTCTGGTAGGCACAGGGTGACGGTATGTGCACACGGCTCCTGGGATGAGATTCCAGGATCCAGTTCACCCACCCTCACTCGAGTCACGGGAATATGTGCCTGCTGGTCAGAAAATATTTCGCTTCGATTAGTTTAAAATGCAAAACAACAACAGAAATCCATTGTATGGCCAGTACAGTTATCTAAGTACATAAACCTTGATAAATCTTGTGCACTTATTTACCTTTTAGTGAAGCCATTGAATAATTTCTATTTTTTTAACATCTTTATGAATTAGCCTTTGCATTACCATTATATTCAAAGTAAAAGCTATTCAGATATGTACTGAATTATCTTCTCATGACACCAAGATGGGCCAGCCATCTCTCCACAAAGCAAGTACGTTTTTAATTTCTTCACAAAATATCTGAACGAGATTTTTCAATTAATTTTTTCCTGTTGTGTTTGCCTCCACCTGACACCACAGATGTGATGTTGTCTTTTGCACAGCTGGAGATCAGCTAAAATGGCCTCTGGGATAATGTGGATATGTCAGGCAACAAAGAATATGGCATTTAAAGCAAGAGAATTCCTATATACATGACAAAACTTTGCCCTTTTCTCATGCTCCTTTCCTGGCTCATTCAGATGAGTGTCTGCAATTTCCTGACCTACCAATTACTTCTTTAATGAGCAGGTTGGAAAACCACCCCGTGTCACATCCATGGCTAATACCCTCACTTATGGGACCTTGACCTCAGCCAGCCAGCCTCCTCATGGTACGCTGTGTGATTAATAGTTCCACGCCGGTCTAATTGCAGTCTGCATGTTGATCCCACCAGGGCAATCCCCCATCGACTTTGGTGCCATCTCAGACACTGCTTATTTGCTGCCTGCACCGTAGATCTTGAGTGCAAGCCTGTGCATGCACACACACACACACACACACACACACACACACGTGTGCCTGCGTGCCAAGCATTTCCAGTTAAGAACCACCCTGACCTCTGTGAGCATCCTTGTATCCGGTCACACCATTGACTCCGGCCTATCAAGTAGATTTAATGACTGTAATTCTACCTATGCCCGTGGCTGTGTCCACCTAACTTCTAAATAAACAGTAAGGGAAAGAAATTACTCGGACTGATGACTTTGCATTAGGAAAACAAGGGGAGCCCATTGTTTGAAGTTAATTTATGTAAAAATTAAATTTGCTCTACTTGGTTTATTTGTGTGAACAACGAACAGTGGTGACTCCAGGCTGTTAAGCTCCTTGGACACAGAAGCTCCTGCCCTTCAACTTGCTTCCTGCGGCCTCATGACACTGGGCGGGGATGGGCTTTAATGAAATGGGTTTACTCGTGTGTGTGGAAAAGGTAGAAAAAAAACATGTGCGCTTTTGTTATGTCTTCCCTCTCTTGTGATTTAGGTTACTGCCTTTTTAACTGCTAGTCTAAGAAGATTATCTATTTATATCTTTAATTATTTATTCAGCTAAAAGAACTTATTCACCATCTACCCTGAACAATACTCTTAATATTCATTCATTCATTCATTCATTCATTCAACAAATAGTCCAAAGGCTGTTTGTTGGGTTTCAGAAGCCCCTTAAGGGGAAAACAAAACAAACAAAACAGTATGCCTTTCCAAGTTCTTAAAGAGTAGTATTGCTGGGGCACCTGGGTGACTCAGTCAGTTAAGCATCTGGCTCTTGGTTTGAGTTCAGATCATGATCTCACCGTTCGTGGGTTCGAGCCCTAAGTTCGGGCTCTGCGTTAACCAAATGAAGCCTGCTTATGATTCTCCCTCTCCCTCTCTTTCTGACCCTCCCCCACTTGTGCTGTCTAAATGAATGAATGAATGAATGAACATAAAAAAAAAAAAAAAACAGATCTCTGCTTACAAGGTGCCAAAAACAACAGCAATATGCATCTGAGACACGAGCATAACATGTTTTCCAGCTAAGTGACACTCACCAGCCTCAGGGTGGGGAGGACGCCAATCTTTGCTTCCCCAAATGACAAATATCCTTCGGCCCTCATCTGGGACTTGCTAATTGTCTGGCCTGTGGATGTTCAGACCGTGCTTCCCAGGTGCTCAGTGACAATACAGCACTCAGTGTCCTGTGAGCCACCAGGTCGCGTTAGTCCATCACTTATGTCCTCAAGCACATTTCCTTGAGGGCCTTCCATTTGTCAGGCATTGCTGCAGGCATGGCCGATGAGCACGAATGAGAGACACAGTCCCGCCTCTCATTCCATCTAATTTAGGAAAACAGAGAAACGTACGAGACAAAACTCTCTGAAGGAAATTTAGGATGGGGCCACTTTAGTTTGGAAGACTGGAGAAGCTCTCTCTTACAGATGTAACCTTCAAGCTAAAACAAAAGGAGGACAAAGAACCAGCTTTCTAGAGACTTACGGGAGAGGATTCAATGAGTAAGGAACAGATGATAAGCAATAAAAAGGCCTGGAAAGGAAGAGCAGAAAAAGCAGAGACTGAAGCTGGGTTGGAGGCGGGCTGTTGCAATTAGCAATGTTATCACGGCGGTGAGCGGGACCACATAGTATGGACCAAGGGAAAAGTTTACGGTAAAGAATGGATATTGGCAATGGGAGGCGGGGTCCAGGCAGGAAGAAGGATGACATTCCAAGAACGGAAGCGGGAAGACTCAAGAAGACTATGTGTCTGCCTTACATTTCCTACTGACTTTCTTTTTTTTTAATGTTTATTTATTTTTGAGAGAGAGAGGGAGAGAGACAGAGCAAGAGCAGGGAAGGGGCAGAGAGGGAGAGGGAGACACAGACTCTGAAGCAGCTCCAGGCTCTGAGCTGTCAGCACAGGACCCGACGCGGGGCTCGAACTCACAAACCGCGAGATCACGACCTGAGCCGAAGTCGGACGCTTAAGCAAATAGGCCACCCAGGCACCCCTTAACCTTAATTCTTAGTCCTTGATGATGTCCTCTGCTTTCAGAATGTCCCCAGCTGTTCTTAGCTCAGGACCTTGGGCTATGGTACCGTGGAAGCCGGTGGTGTGGCCAGTCAGTTAACAGTGCTTCTTCAGCAGTGGAGGGGTGGGCGGTGGCCTCAGGCTGCCGAGGCTCTGGGGCCCCTTACTTCCTGGGAGGAGGGCGCCATTTTTCCTCAACAACAAACTGGGATGATGCCCACATCAGTCCCGCTCTGGTGCTAAGGACAGCGGTGCCGACAAAGGGCTTCATATTCATATGTGGTGTCATGCGATTCAAAATAATAATGAAGGCCCCGCATTGGATTTCCCTTTTGCCATATCCAAGCCAACTCTAAGTTCGTATCACCAGAGTTAGTTTTATACTGAGAGTAATAAGCAGGCGCGAGTGGAGCATTCGTGACCCTGAACCACTTTGTAATTTTTGATACGACTTCGGGATCTGCAGAAAGAGACACAGCTACTCCATGCATGGGCAGTGGACACGTGTACACGGCTTTGTGTCCCCTCACCATCCCGGCCACCCCTCCCTCACTCTGTGAGCTGTTCCCCCTTCAACCACGTGTCTCTCTCGGGACCCAACCTCTGAGTAAAGCAGTTGGTCTAAGCAGGGAGCATGCGACCAGATGGGGCCATGCAGAGCTCATAGGGCAGCCGATACATGGGCATTCCAGGAAGAATGTTGCTCTGCTGAGCTCTGAGGCTGAGAATTCAAGGCTGTTTTTGGCTAGCTTTCCTGTTGTGTGGAGTCTGTCAGTCTGTCCGTCTGCAGAATCAGGCCAAATGGGAGCCAAACAAAGAGATGAAAAGCAGATGTGGGGGGAGAAACAGGGGGAGGGGAGGGGAGGGAAGAGCAGAGGAGCACTGCTCCCCCTCGTCACCTCTCCCTGTCGCGGGGTCACTACTTCCCACAGCTGTCCCAATGTCCCGATTTCTTTTTCTGCCACACGAACTAATCAGTTCATGTTTTGTGAAAGTTCTTTGACTCAGATGTCTGTCCTCTGAAAGCAGAAGAGCCTGGCTAACAGCAACTGTTAACGTGCATTTTTGAAAAGCCTAGAGTTTTCCGTCCGGCAGTGGTCCCAAGTATGGGGCTGAGCCCAGTGCCCCCTCCTCAGCCCTTTTGGGGACGGCAACTCGAGCACTGGGCTCCTCCACAATCACTCACCAACTGCCTTCACCCCTGCTCTCTGACTACTATGAGGGGGCCTCCCTCACCTGCCCGTCCCCAATCCCACTCAGGAGAGATGGCAGGGTGTCGGCGACTGGAGCTGATTAGAACAAGGCTGGGTCCTCAGGGCTCTGCCTTCTGCGGCATCTCCTGGCCCGGACTCCCTCGCATTTCCTGGACAGCCCCTGCCCTCACGAGCCGTCCTGACTGGTTTATTTCTCCAGATGTTTTGTGATCTCATCTCTTATTAATGTCTCCAGGATTTTGCCTACACCAGGGTCAGACGTGCTGTCTCCGTGCTGGCTATTCCCTTAGTCCCTTTCGTAGAGACTGGGGTTTGCCATCCTTCAATCTGTCAGCATCTCTCGTTCCAGAAGAACCCTTTAAAAACTCCCTTATCAAAAGAGCAACCCCTCTGCTCACCTTATGAATGATTATGGGCGGGGCCTAATTATCTGAGAATCCTGTTTTCCTTTCTAATATTTTGACTTCACAGTTGGTCCTATGACACCTTGCTTCCCACCCTCCCCCATGGTACCTTATGCCCAACACTGTCTTCCTTTCTGCAGCAACACTCAAACCCTCATTCTGTCTCCCTTGTGTGAAGTGTTTGGTCTCCCTTCCTAAGAAAATTTCTCTCAACTTGGCAAGCCAGTGACTGATAGCTGAAGTTCCAGAGGAATCCTGCTCTGAGCAGGATTTGGGCCCGTGTTACCGTTTCCCTCTTGTGCTCCGTTGTCCTCCTTGCAGAAGACCGAAGGAACCAAGGTGCACTTACACACAATAAACTTGCACTTGGCTGCTGATCTGGCTGGAATCGTGATCTGGGGGCTTTTTCCTCTCTCGACGTGACTATGTCTCATCCACCAGGAGTCTGTCCCTTTGGGATGCCACGAGAGAAAGCCTCTCCTTTGCCTAAACCATTCTTCCTGGAAGTTGCTGTCTGGAGAGTAGGTGTGGCAGGTCAGCCCCTGTGTGTGCAGGTACAGTCTAGACAATGCTCTGCCTGGGTATCTCTGTGGGACACTAGTACCCAAGTCCGAAACTCTAATACTAGAGTTCTTCTTATTACCAAAAGGTGTGCATTTTTAATGAATATTTAATGTAAGAGTCATGCCCTGAGAGGCTCTTTGCAAAAGGGAGATGGGATTTGAATAAGCCAGCAAACCTTCACCCCCAAGGAAGGACCTCTTCGTTCCAGGGGACATTATTATGGGCGCCGCAGATTGTTTGGCATTGTCTCCTTGACCTCTCAAAAGAAGCATCTATTTCTAGAAGCCAACAAGGTGGTTCTCTTTTCCCTTTAAGATGTAGTAAATTGGGAAAATCAGAGGGAAAGATGTGAACTAAATATGATTATAAGAAAGAAAATCTCCAGACGCTTGGGCATAGGTGGGAAACTTTCCTTTGTTCTCAGGACGATCCTTCAGAAATGGATGCTACACAGACCCAAGCAATCCTCCTTGCCTGTGGGACTCAGCTCCGTAACAAACTTGATACCCTGGCCACGTTCCCGAGTCAATCATCCGGGTCCTTGAAAATGGCAGCGTCGATCCTAGTAACAGCATTCAGAACGTGCAAGAAAGATCTAAATTACAATTCCCAAGCCTTCCAATCTGAAACTGAATTTAGGTTATGACCACCAAAACCTGGCAAAGGAAACCACAAGTTATTCCCACCTGTTGAATTATGCTTTCCCTCCAAAAAAACCATTGTTCTCACTGGAGGTTGGGGGCTGCTTGCTCCCCGGTTCTCTTGGACGACAGCAGGGGAATGCAATTTGGGGGCTGCAGGAGGTTAATACTAACAGCACGGACAACAAGCCACTGTTCAGAGGCAAAAGATTTTGTCTCTAATTTTCAAGGGCTATGCTTTATTTAACGAAGGCTAATTAGCTGTGATCTGCCCATAAGCAATAAAAACATTGCATTTGCTCTTAAACTTTAACTAGGTATTTAACAGGAATCGGTTTTCCAGAAATCGGTATCTCACAGTGGTGCTATCAATATGTTAAAACACCCCAGCAGAGATTTCTTCCCTTTCTTTCCAGCGGCATGAATTAGAGGCAGGTCTACACTCGAGGTTTGGGAGAAGTAAGGAGGATCCAGCTTTTGGACTATATGCTCCCTGGTTGATCTGCCCACCTCACCCCCTTCAGGTTTGTGGCTTCTTCTTCATCAGGTCACCTTCTGCTCTGGAAAAGGAACAACATTTTCACTCCTGCATTTTCCAGGCTAAGTCACTGTAGAGCTTTGCATCCTGGCTCTGCCGCATGGACAGATTGCCAGCTTAATTACTCTGATAGTCACCAAAATGCCTGGGATATCACTTCCGAGTGGCGAGAGCCAAACGGAGCAGTTCGGACTGCAGAGGACATGATCGCTTTGAACAGGAAGCTCAGACGCATGAACAATGGCTGTGACTTGCCTTCCTTCGTTGTCCGAGTTCTGGTTACCTGATGTCTGCGTGCTGGAGCCTTCCTTCTCTTTGTCTAATCCTAGCAAGACACGTTTCTGAAGCCAATGCTGTGTGTGCCTGAGAATGAGGGGCACCCTTTTCCTAAACAGGGGAAGTTGATGCCCTTCGTCTCTGCAAGGCAGCCAGTCTCCCAAGGACCCCGGGCCTCCGGCAGCTCCAGCACCAACCTTGTTCGCCACCAAATCCGGTTCATGTTTTCTATTCTTTCGAGAGGTGCTCTTTCCTCCTTGATTGTTGCTGTAATTACACAAATGATCTGCTCCACTGTCACTTCTAGTCAAAGGTGTCACCTAAAATTAAAAATTCATGTAAAATCTAGAGATGCAACTTTTAAGCAGACAGTGGAAACCTGATGTGGTTTTACAATCGATGTTTTAATTAACCCGTTCATGGCTCCAGTGAGGTGCGGGACTGTGTGTGTGTGGGGGGGGGGGTGGGGGGATGCGAGCGTCACTCACCTGGCCACCTGGAGTGGATCTGGCTGCTGTAAGTACAAAATTCCATCAACGGTGTAGCTCAAACAACACACGTTAATTTGCCCTCTATCCTCAAGGCTCTTAGCCCAAGACTGAGGTGTCAGCATCATCTAACAGTTTTCGTCTGGGCTGGTAGATGGCCTTTTTGGCTGTGTCTTCACACGGTTTTTTCCCCATATACAACTCTGTGTCCATATTTCTTATTATTAGGGCCCCATCACATTGGCTTAGGGCCCCTCCCCCCCCCACACACACACACACAAAGACCTCAATTTAACCTACTTACCATTTTAAAGGCCAAGTACAGTCATGTTCTGGGGCACCAAGGTTAGGAACTTAACATATGAATTTGTTATAGAACACAATCTAGCCCATAACGATGTTCCACTACCCTCTAAAGTGAGCAAGAGACCACATAGGAAGGCCAGATTATCTGTGGACGTTCCCACTTATGGTGCATCCAACCACACAACCTACGTCACACAAGACAACTGCTGGCTTCAAGCCTGAAGAAACCGTGTTCCTCCTTTTGTGGAAGAAGGGGGATTAGCTTCTGAACAATTTCTTGAATGCCTTAAATACTGGGACGTGCAAAGATGCTTAATTTTAAGACAACATTTTCTCTTTATTTGAGCTTTAAGATATTGATAAATCCATGAATAAGACAGGTAAAGCATATAATTATTATTATTTGTCTTAATTTTAAATACTTAAGGGCGCCTGGGTGGCTCAGTCAGTTGAGCATCTGACTCTTGATTTCAGCTCAGGTCATGATCTCAGTGTCCTGGGATCGAGTCCTGTATTGGGCTCCATGCTGAATGTGGAGCTTGCTTAAGATTCTTTCTCCCTCTCTCTCTCTGCCCGAGTTCTCCCTTGCTTGCGAATTCATATACACACACACACACACACACACACACACACACACACACATAGCAAAGTTATGAAAACTCATGAAATCATATACTAACCTTCCCATTTACTTAGCATATACATAGGTCAGTGCAACCACCATCACAATCAGGATGCACAACTCCATCACCCCCTAAAATCCTCTCATGCTGCCCTTTGTGGTCAAATCCTCCAAAATCCCACAGATATATTCTCTATCCACATGATTCAGCTTTTGTGAGACTGTCATATAACTGGCATCACACAGTATCTAATCTTAGGAGAGGTTCCTCTTTGACCCAGCCCAATGCCTTTGAGATTGATCTATGTTGGATGCACGGATATTTTATTGTTCTCTATTGCTGAGAAGGGTACTGGGCAGCGGATGGACCTCAGTGCATTCATCTGTTCATCCGTCGAAAGAGATTTGTGTTAATTCCAGTTTCCAATGATTACGAATCAAACCACTGTACATATTCATATATAGGCTTACATGTGAATGTATGTTTTCCTGTCTTTTGTATAAACATCAGGATTGGGATTGCTGGGTCGTATGGTGAGTTCATGTTTATAAGAAATCTTTCCCGAGGGGCTGGGAACTGTGCATTTATACCAACAAGGTATGAGAGCACTGATGACCCTGCATCACACCAGCACTTGGCCTTGTCAAAGTTTTTGTGTGTTTTTCCTTATTTCTGTTCACCATTCTTATAGGTACATAGTTTGTGAGTTTTAACTGAATTTTTCTGTTGTCTAGTGATGTTGAGCATCTTTTCATGGGCTTGTTTGTCATTTGTGTATCTTCCTTGGTGAAGTGTGTTTCCAAACTGTGTGCCTTTTTTTTTTTTTTAAATTGAGTTGCTTATTTCCCTACCATTAAGTTTGAAGGTTCTTTATATATTCTCATACAACTCCTTTTGCAGATATATAATTTGTAAGTATTTTCTCCTAGCGTGTAGCTTGTCTTTTAATTCTCTTTTTTTAATACTTTTCTTTTTTGTTTAATGTTTATCTGGGGGAGGGGAGGGGCAAAGAGAGAGGGAGACACAGAATCTGAAGCAGGCTCTGAGCTCCAAGCTGTCAGCACACAGCCTGATGTGGGGCTCAAACCCACAGAACGTGAGATCATGACCTGAGCCAAAGTCGGATGCTTAACCGACTGAGCCATCCAGGCACCCCTTAATTCTCTTTTTTGAGTCATATCTGAAAATTCTTGGCCTAACCTAAAGTCATGAATATTTCTCCAATATTTTACTCTAAAAGCCTTATGGTTTTATGTTTTATATTTAGATCTGTGATCTACTTTGAGTTAGTTTTTGTATAATATATAGGAAATGTGTTGAAATTAATATTTTTGCATATGAATGCACAGCTATTGAAAGACTATCCTTTTTTCATTGAATTGCCATTGTACCTTGGTCAAAAATCAATTGACTTCCCAGATGGGTTCACTGGTGAATTCTATGAAACATTTAAGGAAGAAATTACACCAATTCCCCACAATCTCTTCCAGAAGACAGCAGCAGAACTTAACTTATATTATGAGGCCAGAATTACTCTAACACCAAAACCAGAAAAAGATATAAGAAACAAACAAACAAAAAAAAACTACTGGCCAGTATCTCTCATGAATATACAGATGCAAAAATTCTCAACAAAATGCTGACAAATCACATTCAAAAAAGTATATACAAAACCATACACCACAACTGAGTGGGATTTATCTCGGGTATGCAAAGCTGGTTCAACGTTCTCAATCAATGTTATCCAACACATCAACAAACTAAAAAAGCAAAATCACATGATTATATCAATAGACAAGACAAGGCAGAATGTGGAACAAACTTTTGACAAAATTCAACACCTATTCAAAATAAAAATTCTCCGTGAACTAGGAATAGAGGGGAACTTTCTCAATTTGATATAGACTATCAATAAAACCCTACAGCTAACATAATACTTGATGGTGAGAAACTCAAAGCTTTTCCTCTTGGGGCGCCTGGGTGGCTCAGTCGGTTAAGCGTCCGACTTCAGCCAGGTCACGATCTCGCGGTCTGTGAGTTCGAGCCCCGCGTCAGGCTCTGGGCTGACGGCTCGGAGCCTGGAGCCTGTTTCCGATTCTGTGTCTCCCTCTCTCTCTGCCCCTTCCCCGTTCATGCTCTGTCTCTCTCTGTCCCAAAAATAAATAAAAAACGTTGAAAAAAAAAATTTAAAAAAAGCTTTTCCTCTAAGGGCAGGTACAAGGCACTCCTTCTCAACATCAGACTAGATATCTTTGCTAATGCAATTACTAAGAGAAAAAAATGAAATGTATACAGATCAGAGAGAAAAAAGAAAGAAGGAAAAAAAGAAAGAAAGAAAGAAAGAAAGAAAGAAAGAAAGAAAGAAAGAAAGTTATATCTTTGTTTGCAGATGACAAGATCATCTGTAGAAAACCGAAAAGGATTGATTGAAAATGGAAGTAATAAGCAATTTTAGAAAAGCTACTGGATACAAGGTTAGTATTAATAAATCAATTGTTCTTCTATATATTATAAATGCACAAGTAGAATTTGAAATTAAAAACACAATACCATTTACATTGGCACACCAAAATTAAAATAGTTAAGTATAAACCTAATAAAACATATATAAGAACAAGGTAAGTGAAACTACAAAACTCTGGTGAATTAAATCAAAGAGCTTAACAAATGGATATATATTCCATATTCATGGGTAGAAAGACTCAATTTGTCAAAATGTCAATTCTTCCCAACTTGGCATATAGATCCAATGCAATCCCACTCAAAATCACAGCAAGTTATTTTGCAAATACTAATGAAGTGATTCTAAAGTTTGAGCACATCGGAAATCTCTGAACCCCCCTTTTGATTCTGTCGTAAACCTAAAACTGTGCTAACGCAATAAAGTCCTTAAGAAATCAACTGTTTATATTTTGGTGGGTCTATATCAGGACTGTTTATTCAGTTCCAGTGATTAATGTATGTATGATTTCATGCATATCACTGTTTGGAGTACCACAGCTTTATATGAAGTCTTAAAACCAGTCAGTGAGAGCCCTGTCATTTTATTTTTCTTTCTCAGAAGTGTTTTGGCTTCTCTTGTCTATTTGCCTCTCCCTGTGCATTTTATAACCACCTTGCCAATATTTAGAAAAGATCCAGTTGGGGTGTTATTGGAAGTGTGCTAACGCTACAGATCAGTTTGTTGGAAAATTGACATATTAACAATCTTGAATCTTCTTACCATGACTGTAATGTGTCCATCCACTTACTCAGATTGTCATTCACTTCTTTCATTTGTGTCTTGCAGTTTTTGGCAGCAGAACCTCTACATGTTTTGTCACATTTACACCTAAATATTTTACTTTTTGCAACTATTGTAAACTTTTTCTTTAAGTATTGGTTTCCAATGATTGGTTGCTGGTATATAGAAATATAATTAATTTTTGAGCATTAACCTTGAATCCTGTGAACTTACTAAAGTTACTGATTGGTTTTAAAAGATGCTTGTCTCTAGATTTTACAGGGTTTTCTACATGGACAATCACGTTGTCTGCAAATAAAGACAGTTTTATTTCTTTTTTTTCCAATCTATATGTCTTTTAATTCTTTTTCTTGCTTTATTACACTAGCTAAGACTTCATTTTTACTTGCTTTGTTTCTTTCATTTTTCAATAAATGAGACAATTTTATTTAGGATGTTCAAGGATTTACCCAAAGTTGCATGATTAGTAGTTGCCATAATGGAAGCTGGAATTCAGGCATTTGGTCTCAGTTTCAACTTATTTCCAGCCCTGTTTCTTCTACTCTTTCCCACAAGACTACAGGCACAAAGAGAGAGGGTATAGTCTGGATCCTTATATAGCTTTTCTGTTGACTTTGTGATAACATTGTGCTGAACTTGATCACTGAAGACACAGGCCATTTCCCTCCCATGGTTTTAAAGTCAACCAGCATCTAGGGTGACTTGGGGCCTCATTCCTGAAGAGGTGGACATTTCCAGCCATGAACACACTCAGCAGTCACTGTGCGGTCCCCAGGCTTGCAGAACAAATTCTGAGTGCTTTTAAGGTGATGAGGTGAATGGAGAAGTTAAAGTAAGTGATGGATTTTGCCCATGCCTCTTTCCATTAGCAAATCACTCTCCACTCTCTGGGGCACTGGAAGGTGGTGACAGGGACGCAGAAATGTCCACTGTAATTTAGCTCGCCCACTCACAGTTGCTGTTGGGCGGCTGGAAATGCAAACTCTGCCAAGGGAAGTGAATGACAGCTTGCTGGCCTCCCCTGCCAGTATCAGGGGGCCAGCAGGGCCATCCCTCGGTGAGCACTGATGGGGACAGAGGCACACCCACCAGGACACTCAGCATCTTCTCTGGCAGGCTTGACCTCCTGCCTCGTGTTTCTGCTTCCTTTCCCAGGAAGGAGACCCACCACCGATGAAATAGTGTCTGACTCAGGGAGCACCCAGGATGGGGCCCTTTCCCTGCACCTTTGCCTAAGATCTCTTGTTGCCTGTGTCAGAGCAGCAGATTCATTACATCAAGACATAGTGAAGTATGACAACTTTTGGGGGGAGATAGTTTGAGGGTGAGTGGGGCCCTTTCTTCAAAGCAAAAATAGAAGAGAGAAGCATTCTGCTCCTTGGAGCTCCTCATGGAGTGTGTACAGAGTAGGGAAAAAATGGGAAAATCAGTAGCCTTAAAAACTGTCAACAAGGGGTGCCTGGGTGGCTCCAGAGATTTTGGCTCATGGTTTGAGTCATGACGTCATGATTTGAGTTCGATCCCCGCATCGGGCTCCGTGCTGACAGTATGGAGCCTGCTTAGGTTTCTCTCTCTTTCCCTCTCTCTCTGTTCCTCCCCTATTTGTGTTCTCTCTCTCTTTCTCTTTCTCTCTCTCTCTTTCTCAAAATAAATAAATAAATAAGCTTAAAAAATTTAAAAAAAAACGGTCAACAAACATTCTCATTCTCTTCTTATCTGGAAATGTTTGGTTCAATGGATTTTACAGAAGACAGTGGCTCTTACAGCACGCCCATGGACCACCTACCCTGCAACTCACAGCAAGCATCTCCTGGTGCTCCAGCATGGGACTCCTGTTTTGTGCACCATTTGCAACTTGCTGTTGTAATTCCGGAGTGTCTACCATCCCTGGAAAAAAAAAAAAAAAAGAAAAGAAAGAAAAAAAAATTCGTTTGGTTGTTGTGATTCTAAAAGGGAATCATTGGGTCTCTCTGCATTTTCTTGTCCCACTACACACTGTATTGACCACTCACTTAGGTTTCCTTCGCTGACCCAGTAATCTCGATTTAAAAAAACAAAACAAAACAAAACTGATTTCTTGTCTCTCGGATTTTGCAATTTCAAGTGCACATTAATTTAATTTTATCGACCCAACAAATGATTGTATAAGGATGCTACCTTTCTCCACTATTGAACAAACTGTTCAACGTAAATGGAGTTTCCATAGAGACACAGAGACCCAGAGCTTTCAAGAAACTTGTTAATGAGTTAATGTTTCTTAAATGCTTTGGAAATAAAAGCTCTCTATGAGTGCGAAAAGCCATTATTATACATTGTTGGGCGTGACCGAAGCAGCTGCCGCTTCAGAGAGCTTTTAGCACTAAAATGAGAGGTGCCAGGATCTGTCTCGTGTGGTCAGTTGTGATGTGAGGGGAAGCAAGAGGGGGCTTTGCTGCTGGAACCCCGATTTGGGACCCTGGTATGTTGAAGGAAGCAGGAAAGGGCTGCGCCTGTGAATCGCTTTCTGGGCTTTCTCCTTCACAAGTGTCAGCTGTGTCTCTGCTCATGTTAGCAGAACTCCCTAATACCGAGTGTCAGCTTATAGGAGCAGGTGTCTTCCAACTGCATGAGACAGGGCCACCAAGACAGAGACACGTTGGCAGGGCAGTCTGGTTGGAAATAGTCTGGTCTATCCCGGTGGCTCCTGCGGGGTTGGGAGCAGGGGTGGGTAGGGCTGTGCAGGCTTGCTGGATGCCAGTGTCTGGGATGAAGAGACGACATGCAGGGAGGTGGGAATCAGAGCGAATTTTTCCAGGGGTCTCAGATCTATGCCACACCTTTCATGGCCTTGCACAGGTGAAGGCAATAAAACATTAGGAAGCCCTGCGAACTTAAGAAGCATTGCACACCCGTAGGCTGGCCCATGGAGAGGTCTGGGGCGGGGTCAAAGGCGAGTGTATGGTATCGTGCTATAAGCTATCCACCTGAATTAACCACTGCCACAGACTGTGTGATTAGAAGATTCTATTCGACCAGCCTGGCTCATCCTGAATTTGGTTCCTTAGACAGTTCGATGGTCAGCCAGGGCATCCTAGGACCCCGGAGAGGGTAAGGCAACATTCCACCTCCATGCACGCACAAGATGCCACGGAACAGAGGTCACGTGATGCTGGTCCCAGCACCACACGAGGACCAGGGAGGGGACGTGGTGGATTGTGAATGATCAACAGGAATATAGAAATCAGTACTTGCATTTGCGGGACCCAAATCCACAAGGTAAATTATTTTATACTTGCACTTTATAATTTGGAAATAACTCTCATCAAAGAACTGAGTTCTAAAAACCCAATGCCATGCAGAACTTTGCATTTCTAAGGGTAAAGCTATTTGGGCAGGAGGGAGAGACAGGTAGTGCTCTGTGACCCAGAGAATCACAACTCTGACAACATTGCTCTGTGACCTTGGACAAGTCACCTAACCTCTCTGAGTCAAGTGTTCAAAGGATACTAGCCCCATAGGTTTTGTGACAAGATTAGATCGTCCTGAGGTGCTTTGTAAACGGCAGCACTTAAAGGTTTACTCAAATTTGACTCAGCCAGAGCGGCTGCATCAGTTTGCATTCCCAGCAAACCAGAAGAGACTCTTAAATACAGAGAACAAACTGAGGGTGGATGGGGGGAGGGGTGTGGGGGAGAGGGGAAAATGGGGGATGGGCATTGAAGAGGGTACTTGTTGGGAGAGGCGCTGGGTGTTGTATGTAAGCGATGACCCACGGGAATCTACTCCAAAAACCAAGAGCACGCTTTACACACTGTATGTTAGCCAATTTGACAATAAATTGTATGAAAAACAAACAAAAAAACAAATTTACTCGGCCATGATAGAATTGCGCTATCATTCATTCCGCTGATCTTTACGGGGAACCATGGTCTTGATCTAAGTGCTACAGAGGGCTCTGAGGAGGAAAAAACACGGTGTCAGCCCTTGACTGCCCCCATCCAGCCTAGGAGGCCTGCATGTGGTACTTTGGGGATAAAATAAGCACATTTGTGGGGAAAAAGAGTTAATGAGGTCCTAGCTAAATGGCCCATCTAAAATCAATGATGTCTTTGTATTAATTTTGTATTGAGAAGGGCACCTCTCCCAGGTTTCAGGAGTTTATTAAGCTAATCCGGCTGGGTGTATCATTAAGTAGAGTTTTCGAACTACGTTTGGGAGGTAACCACGACACTTAGTTTACAGGGACTCGGACAAAGAACCAGATGGCGAGTGGCCTTCCTGTATAAATTGGACAGATCACAGGGGGAGCTACCCGGATTCAGTGGTGGATGCCAGCACAAGCCTCCCCCAGCACAAGAACAAAGTCGCCGTCGGACCAGAAATCGAGTTTCCTCGCAGGGGCCTGAGCGAGCAATAATTCCTACCTGAAAGTGGCCAAGCCTTTTGTTGATGTGTTAATGTGGCTACAGCAGCCGGATGTCAGTGCACATTCGAGCTGCTCTCTCACTAAGGGTCCACATGGGCTGCTCCCTCCTTGTCAAGTCAGAAGGCAGTTTGCAGGCAGACTTACTAACCAGCTAAGCCATCATCTCGGTGTCATCAACGACTCCATGTTGCCCTTCTGTCAAAATGGATTTTCAGGCGAGAGATACAGTCCCTTCCCATGCATCACCGTGTGTGACACTATTGATCTGATATCGACTCTCGGCCGTCTTTCTGGGCTGCATTCCAACAGGTGGCCGGGCAGACACCATTTTCCCCAGAGTGTCCGTGGAAGAAAATGTGTAAGTTGCCTTTTAAAAACTCTTTCCGTTAAAGCTAACTTCTGAAGATTATTTCTGAAAGCAAGATGGCCTTCAAGGCGACACCGCCTGGTCTGGCAGGAAAGGGGGACAGGGGACCGCAGAGAGAGACTGCAGGAAAAGCGGTATTCATTCAGTCTCTTCATTCCTTTCTTCAGTCAATGGCAGACCCGAAGGATGCCCATGTCTCCCCTCAGTTCTGCCTTTGTGTCTCTGAATTCCTACCCTATTGGTGTCTATCCTGTGCATCTCAGCTAGAAAAGCACTCTTGTAGGCTGTGGGGCTCCGGGAGAGTGGGCTTCCTGCTCCCCCAGTGTCCCACGGGCACGGTGGAGATTGGGCTTGCTGCCCTGTCTGGTTCCCAAAGCCTAATGAGGCATCACAGGGGACAAATCCAATCCCTGTTGTACCAGTCATCCTCCCCAACCCACTCCCTCCGAGGGCCCTCAGGAATATGACTGCCTGTGTCACCCTGTTCCTCGTCTAACTCCAAGAATCTTGCCAAGGTCCTGCCACATGGCGGGTACCTGCTGAACACTTCTGTATTCTCTCAGACCTCAAGCATCTTTCTTAATCCGGTGACTGTGGCACCACTGAATTGGGCAATGCAGGGACAACCCTGGGCTTTGCTGCCAGAAGGAAAAGAATGTGATGTCAGCCCCTTCTCAAATCATCATCTGATCGCTTTGTCCTTTCCCAGCACAAGATGCTGGAAGCCCACTTGAGAGGTCTCCAGGTGGGGACATCTGGCTTCATCATATTGTCTTTATTTCTTCATTTAGCCAAAAAGGAAATATTGAAAAGCAGCATTCAGTGTGCATTTTGCGTTGTCCAGATTGCAACCAAATGCATCGCTAAGCAACACTTTGCTGGAGATATTCAGCACAAAGGCTTCTGCAAATACACTATTGCATCGAGTGGAATGAATAATACATTACATACAAGGTCTACTTGGGTGTCTGTTTTATACTTTCCTGTGTAGTTTTATAGCTAATTAATCAGGTGACCATCTATACCAAAAAGCTATAAAACCATGAAAACTAATAGGAATTTTTAGACAGAGGTCCCACAGGCATGGTGGTAAGGAGGGAAATCTGACAAGGATTTTCCTAGTTAGTAAACTAATGAAAACCCCAGTGTAGTTATTCTGGGAACACTTGAAAAAAAAAATAACATTATATGCTTTTGTTCCCCCCTCCTTTTCTCTCAAAAGTTGAAGTGACGAAGGAATTATTTTGTGGTTAAAATTATATATAATTGGAGTGAAAGATTGCATGGAACTCTTAAGTGGCATGCATGAGTTTTAAAGAAATCAGGAAACATTCCCAAAAAGGGTGGGGAAGGCTATGCCGTCCTCAAAACCTCTTTCCTAGTCTGGTTGGATAACTGAGAAAGTACAAGCTCAAATGTCTGCTGGTTTCCCCAAGAAGCAGCGACGCACCTGTTATGAGAGACCGCTGTGTGCAGAGGGGTATCTCCCGTGTGAGATGGGGGGTAAGGAGGGCACCTGGAGGGGCCGTCTCAGAAGTAGCGTGCCTCAAAGTCAATTAGGCCTTAAGGGAGCCCCTGCCGCGGGGCTTGGGGGGCACGTTTCCAGGTGGGCTCCTCTCTTCCTATTCTCCCTCCCCCTCCCCCACCCCCGCATCCGGGCTCTCCCTGCGGCCTGGCCTCCTGCCCACGGGAAGTCCGTCTTTAGCTGTCTCCTCATGGGTCCCTGCCAGGCTCCCAGCCCCCCCTGGGCCATTTCGTTGATGTCATGGCTCCATCGTTCCTACTGTCTCCATTCATTCATCCTACGTGGCTCCATTCATTCCTACTGTCCGCAGAGATCTGAGGATCACTGGCCTCAGATACCGTTTGAAATACTTCAAATGGCTCCCTGTCACCTACAAATAAAGTGGAAGCTTCTCCACGCTCTAACTTCTAACCCCGACGTATCTATTGACTCGTACATCGTGTCCCAGGCTGCCCCACAAGAGCCACCTCCAGTGGGGAGAAGCCTGTTCTTACCTCCCTTGTAAGGACTTACCTCCTCTCCAGGGAACCCTTCTCCCTCCCACTCCTGTACCTTCTGGGGCTGTTTCTACTACCTGGGTAGGGAGCAGTGGCCAGAGGTATGGGCTCTGGGTGCCCCAAAGCCTGGGCTTCGACCCATACTGCCCGTACCATCAACTGGAGAAAGTTACTGACCCCCCTGCGTCTCGGTTTCCTCTTCTGTAAATAACAACGGCGTTACCTTCTGCATGGCTGTGGGTGAGGACCGCCCAGGGCAAGCCTCTGACTAATGTGCCGGATAAAGGCCTAAGCAGTTCTTAGTGCCTGAGGCCTGCCCATCCCCCCAGCTGGGCACCCTGGCCACGTCCCCTCATCTCTCAGTCCATTCTCAGCACCTGCCTGGGCGCCTCTTGCTGGAGCTGGCCCTTCGCCCCATCGCCCCACCTACACCGTACGCTCCTGAGGGCAGAAGACACGCATACACCTGCTTACACGCCCAACGGGAAGCACGCAGAGCGCAGTTAATGTTCCTCAACAGCAGTGCTGCTTGATCTCAGGCAATTTTCACAGAGTTAAGTGGGAGGTTGGGTAAAGGATACAGACATCCCCAAATCCGGTAAGAACGTCCACTAGGCGGTTAGAACAAGTTCCTCCCCCAGCATGGGTGGGTAGGATGAGAACTGATAGGTCTGCAAAACTCGTTCCCGCTTTTGCCAAAATACGGAATTAAAGACACCGTGCCTTCCACATGCAGAAGACGCCTCAGCGGTCCCAAGGGACTTCAAGGGCCCGGCGCGAGTTTTCTATCAGGCCCGCGAATCGGCCATTTTCTTTGGATGGAATGGAATCCATTTCATCGAAATCGAAGAAGCGTTTGTGCATGGAGATATGGGCTCCGATGGTGAATTTCCAAATGTCACACCTTTAGGGATTCAAACCACCACCGATTTTATCTTTACTGCCAATTCAAGGCCTGAGTGCGTTTTTTCTTCCATCTGGCGGGTTTTTGCCAGTTTATCTGCCTTTCTTCGGAGCCAAGGAGCCAAGTCTCCCCACCAAAGGCACTAACATGTCACACGCGCGAAGGACTCTGCTCCCCCCAGGGCCTGAGTCACCCCGGGGCTGTCAAGTAGGTGCTGAGGGAGGCGTAGAGGGAGGCGTATTAATCCCAGTGAGGCCAGCGGGTGTATGCAGCTTGGGCAGACTTCGTTACTTCTGCAGCCCCAGCCATCTTTCCTTCAGTCTGACCCGGTGATGGATGACCGTGAACAAAACCCTCTCTTAGGAGGAGAGAAATCATAGACGGGGGTAATTCAACTTTTGCAGGGCATGGGGTTTCATTTTCAGTGCAGAGAAGAGGAAATTTTCCTAATGGGTTGATGGAGCATGGAAGGAGTAAAGTGAGTTCTCCCGACAGGGTCTTTTATGACGCTCACCCTGAGTCAGGAGGAATGCATAGCTCCCCTCCGCCCTTCCTTCCCTTCCTGCAGGCCCCTGGGGAGAATACTGGGAATGGCACTGAACCCCGATCCTCCCTTCTGAGGCGAAAGCATTGCCTCCATGCGTTGGCCGCTACGAGGTCAGCTGCCAGGGCCCGTGACCCCTCCAGCGCCTCGGACTTGAGAACATTTTGCTCGTGACAACGCGTATTCCACATAACTCCACGTAAGGCTTATGCACTAGAACCTCGTTTGTTTTCGGAGTTTTCAAGGCGAGGTACCTGCATGGTGGGGCAAGCAATCCAATCCTGTACGCCTTTCGTATTTGTGGTTCCTAAATGAACGAGGTATGTTGTGCGATAGAATTACTAGATTTGTATTAAATTGCAGCTCAGGGACCCATCACTGTGTGACGCTAGCTACTTTCCACTTGCTTTGTTTATCACAGAGAAGGGAACTGAATTAGCATAAAATGCTACAAAGTAGTAAAAAGGATGTTTTAGCACCCTATCTATTTGACCTACTGTTGACCTGGTCTAATTTGTATTTTCTCTGGGACGTTTTAACAGATCATTTTCCTTTGTTAAAATTAGGTCAGATTAGAGAATTATGACCCCCCATTTATTCTGCTCAAAAGGCAGTCATTTCTGCTTCTGAAATAATAACCCTATCTGCCCTGAGATCTTTCTTGTTAAATAAAAACACATGCTTTGCTTTGCCTCTTAAATTACTAACTGTGGTCCGGCCTCCCGCAGCCGTGATTACTGGTGAATGAGTATTTACCCAGGCCTGTCTTTCTAAGCCCCTGAGAATGATATTGGTCATTCATAAATTGCTTATTGATCAGTCACAACTGGAAATTAGATCCAAATCTTTGAAAGGAATTGTTAGACTTTGAGTAACATTTGCCCCGGAACATTCAGGGATCCGAGTGTACGCCTCTCACAACCGTGGGGCCCCTGATGAATGGCCACCGTCTGTGCAAAGCACCTGGAAACGGAGATGTGGGGCCGCGGGACACCCTTCCTCTGTCCCCACGTCCCTTTCTCGGGCATGGCTCCCCACACTTTCACGAGGGGCTTTTTATTCTGGACGAGAGATTTGCAAAATGAGAAGGATGTGTGCCAGCATGATTTATGATGTGTTTAATAACTAGACACTGGGTAATTCTAAAATTGATACAATCTTTTAACCTCTGAATTTTTTTATAACACGCAAATTTAGCAATTTTCCTGGCAGTGGTTTGTGTGCACAAAACAGGGTGGCGAAAATAAAGCACTCTGAGACTATCTTTGCCAGGCTCGGCCGAGGGTCCTGCCCACGTGGGTGTGTGGCTGGGCAAGCGTGTAGGTACGCGTGTGCACGCAAGACACACGGGGCATAAACCCCAGGAGCGTTACTCCAATACTCCTTTAAAAATAAAAAAAGGAAGTTCCCTGCAGCAAATGCTCCGTGGAGCCCCACGCTGATTAATTGCAATGCCAAACAGCTTTATTCTGCTTAATAAGAAATTAGATCACAATGGGGATTTGCAGAAATTACCTTGAAATGTTTGTGTGTTTGAATGATTGAATAATTTGTGCTAAAAATTACGGTACCCGGGTCTGAGTCCTAAGCCTGTGAGCAACTGCACGTTGGGCTAATCGGTATTCTGGAAAGAAAGCCCCACAACGCGCCTGGACCCGGCCGGGGTGGCTGCGGACGCAGAGGGCTCTCTGGAGGCTCCGAGGCTGATTCAGGCCCACTGTCCACCGATACGGATGGAGAACTGGGCGGCTCATTCGGAAACAATTAAATCTTAATACCCACCCTTGGATGCAAACCCAGAGCCTGGGACACCGCCACTGAATTTTTCACAGATGCTGTGCATCCTGCGGGCGGGTGGCGGGACCCGTGTCCAGGCCTCCTGTCCTGCCCACGAAGCCGCTGTGTCCCCCGTGCGGAGGCAAAGCCAACCTGAGGAAGCCTCTCGGTTTCATTAGAAGGCAAAACACCCCAGCTGGCTGCACGGCTCCTTGAACAACTTCTGAAAATCTTTCAAGTCAACCTTGTGTTTTAGTCAACAGGGAAGTTTTGACCCTTCCCCTCTCAACAACCACGCGTTTCATTATTTATCTGAGGGAATCGGAGAGTTTTTGTTCTTTCACAAAAGTCCCTGACACCGGGATATTTTTAATAGCTGAAATTTTCCATTCTTGTCACTGCGCCTTTTGAAAATACAGGTATTTTCGTACAACACGTAGCTAATGAGTGAAACTTCAGAATCCGACCTTTCCCCATAATCACGGCACAGGGCCTGAAGAGGGCCCTGCTAGTGAGGAACATGAAAATTAATTATTGAGCTCCCTTTTTATCTTCCTCATCTGTTTGATATTCTCCAGCACAGAAGGAGCCAGACAATTAAATCACTCCGCCCTCCGCCTCATCACAATCCTCTGGGCACCCCCTTCTTCCACCCCAGAGGCCGCAGCCTGTCTGTTTGCAAAGGGTACATGGTGGGGAGAAGGAGAAAATGGGGGGGGGGTGCGGGTACAAAAAGAGACCATCGGGCTTTCCTCCACCTTCGGGATTTTTAAAGAGGCTCCGTGAACCGTCCCCTTCTGACGTGATTATCTTAAATGTCTTTTTTGCCCTTCAGCTGCCACAACCAAAGACTGGTAGGAAAAGGTCAAAGGTTGCGGCCTCTGCCCCACGCACGCTGAGGCGTCCCCCCTGCTTCCCCGGACCCCTTCCTCTCCCGTTATCCTGCAATCTCCTCCTGTTTCCCAGGTACATACAGAAAACCTCCCCTCCACCAATGCGGATGGTTGAGTCAATTAACTTGTTTTATTGAACAATAAAGCTATCATTCTCTAAACTAGGGCGATTACGTCTAAAGCCAAGGGGGGGTGTTCAGGCACACGTGATCCCATGTTTAGGCAGGAGGGCGTGTGTGTGCACACGTGGTGTGTGTGTGTGTGTGTGTGTGTGTGTGCATGCACACGTGCTCACACCTGTGCCCACACGCCCGGAGCTCTGGTGGTTTTGTTTTGCTTGACGTACAGCTGAAGAATTGAGAGAGAGAGAGAGAGAGAGGGAGAGAGAGAGACGTGGCCAGAACAGGCTCAGAAAAGGTGACATCCACGCTTTCCCCCTCCCATCCTTGGCAAGCGGGCCCCCGGGGCAGAACCCAGGTCAGGGGTCACTTACCCTCCGCAGAACTCTGCAGCGTCTGGCCCGGTCACCACAGTTTTGTGCATAGATGTGACTTTCCTCGGAGGAGACACAGCTTGCTTTGATCAGATTCATAAAGGGGCCTGTGATCCCTCAAATCTCGAGGACCTAGGCCGGCAAGGCGGCCATGCCCATGTACTTCCGCGCTATAGACCCACTGCCAGACTCCAGGGCTTGAGGTCAGAGGCCAGGGTCCAGACCCCTTCCACCATTCCACAAAGCCTCCCCGGGGGTTGGGGGCGGGGCGTGGAGATGGGTGATTCTAGCTAGAAACTCCCATTTTTCATTCATTGCATCCGGAATTACTGATAACACAGAAATATGCTTTTAGATGAAAACCTCTTTTTCATGCTTTTCTGCTGGGTTTAAGTGTGCATTTGGGAAGGGTTGATTCTGCAATGCACCAATACTTATGCTCATGGAGGATATGCCCCGACTTAATTTGGAGAAAGAGGCTTGTTTCATAAACGAGTGCATCACGGACAAAGTTAAGAGGCATACATGGCGAAGTGCTTCTCACACTGTTTGGGTGGTCACTCGACTCTCTTTTGCCCGGGGAATGCCACCAATAGAATCTGCATTCTGCCAGCAAGCCCGTGTCTCTCTTTGAGATGGGCTCCTCAGTTTCCACTCTCTTAGAGAAGCCTCCTCATAAACCTAAGCTGAACTCCACAAAGAGCACAGCTCTCACACTGAAAACAAAATTTTCATCCTCAGCAGGAAAGAACAAACACCTGAAAACAATATGCACTGTGTTTATTTTTTACTTTTATTTTTTCGCTTTTTCTTTTCTTTATTTTCTTTTATTTATTTTTTATGTAAGTTATTGTCAAATTGATTTCCATACAACACCCAGTGCTCATCCCAACAGGTGCCCTCCTCCATGCCCATCACCCACTTTCCCCACCCCCACCCCCCCATCAACCTTCAGTTTGTTCTCTGTATTTAAGAGTCTCTTACAGTTTGCCTCCTTCCCTCTCTGTAACTTTTCCCCCCCTTCCCCTCCCCGCTGGTCTTCTGCTGAGTTTCTCAGGATCCACATAGGAGTGAAAACATGTAGGATCTGTCTTTCTTTGCCTGACTTTGACCCTTGCACCGAGGTTTTGCAGAATGCCACAGCCTTCGTTGTTCAGCAGGCCAGGTGTGTGACGGCCAGCTCTGGGAATGACTCGCAGAAGGGTGAGGGTCCAGCGGTGTGGCCGGTGACCAGAAGGCCTACTCTTTCCCGCTGCCCCTGCACCCCCCCATCTTCTGCTGAGCCTTGTGGGGGCAGAGGGCAGAGCCCCCCAGCACTCCAAAGGAGTCTCTCTGCACCCTCTGAGTAGCCATCTCCGGGGGATCCCTCCCCACTCACAGCACCCTCCCTGGCCGAGCAAGGTCAGCGTCTCCCGAGGGGAGATTGTCAGTCCCTCGGTGGTTCACTGATGGCACCATGAAAGCTCTTAGCGGGCAGAAAGGGGAACAGAGCAGGTGAAGAGCCTGTGACGCCCACGCCCCGTGGGGGCACTTACAGACATGATCTTAAGATTCCTGACAGCCACTGGGAGCAGATGACACTTCTCGAGAGAGGCACAGCAAAGGGCTCAGGATGTCCTGGCCGGCCACTGCCTCGCATCCCACCGTGCTGACCACGGCTTCCACGAAGACATGGGGATCGTTTGCTCGGAGGCCCGGCTGGGCTGTGGGATTCTGGCGTGCCTCCCTCCCCCATTCCACACAAGACCTCCCTGAAGCTCCCACCTAAGCGAAGGAAAGTGTACCTCCCCCGTCACCCTTCTTCATCCTGCTTCCCTGCGTTTCCCGAGAACAGCTTTTACAGCTCCCAACTTTGGTCCGTTCGCTGACGTGCACGTTTGCTCCCACACGCGTGTGCATGCTCACGCCCAGCGTGCATCCACATGCTCACACTCACTCACTCGCATTTGCATTATGCGTGCAAACCCACGTCTCACACACGTGCAGATACTCACGGCCATGCATACAAATTTGCGTGCCAACGCACACACACGTATACACACGTGTGCACACAGAGATGCACACACATGTGCGTGCACACAGAGCTGAACGCACGCACACATACACATGCGTGTGGATACACAGGTGCACACCGACACGTGCCCTCGCACGCACAGATGCACGTGTGCACACACACACATGCACACACCCCCTTCTCCCAGGTGCCTAGCAGAAGAGACAGAGCCCCCTTTGTGGGGCCCACCTGTGCCCGTGTAAGCCCCCACACCTGCCCTCCCACTTCTGGGATGCAGAGATCTTCCCAGAAGCCTCTGGGGCTCCTGGTTCTGAGGGTTGGGGGGCAGTCCTGAGGAGGAAAAACACCTTGCACTCAGGATGCACGCTCTTGGACACGCTCTTGGGACAGCTCCTAACTCAGCCTGGTGAGTGGGAAGGGAGTTGGGAGGGCCCGGGGCCCCATGTCCCCTTCTGTGGGGAGGAGCTCTGGTCCCATTGCTGCTCTGGGCAGCGGGCGAATCAGAGGCTCTGTCAGCCGCGAGCTGCCAAGGCCCCGTGGGGCCCGGAAGGTGGGGGTTCCGGAGCCTCAGTCTTACCTGCAGAGCGTCAGGAGTGTTCCCAGTCAGGTGTCTCCGGCTGGGCCTGCCCTCCTCCCGCTCTGCGCTTTCCTCACAACTGGGTGCCGTCAGCCCACAAGGGCACATCCTGCCACGGCCCTCAGGCTGTCAGCAAGCTGAGCCAGGGGACGGTGCCTTGGTCTTCGGAAGAACAGAGCGTGGCAAGGCCCCAGCTGTAACCGGCATCCATGAGGTCATACTGGAGACGTCTTAAACCACCCGAGGAGCATCAGTGTGCCTTTAAAATAACTGTGTGGCCTATCAGAGGACAAAATTCACCGCTGGTTATTGGTCATTTTAAGCTTTAGTGATGAATCTGCTTGATGGCAGAAGAGAAGGGCCCCACGCACAGCCCGGGAGGTGGATGCGTTCCTCAAGATGAGTTTGGACACCAAAGGGCCCGAGATGTCCCTTACAGGCAGAGCGCAGCTTGTCCAAATGCTCAGGTGCTTTGTCTCGTAGTTTCTTGCTGTGGTGCTACTCTCCTGGATGTTTATAGAACACTCCACATTCTGTCATCCAGAGAGAGTCCAGCTTTGTCATATCAGGGAAAAGCAAACTTCAAGAGGAATAATAAGAATTTTCACCTTTCTTTCTTTCTTTCTTTCTTTCTTTCTTTCTTTCTTTCTTCTTTAGGGAGATATGTTGGCTTCTTGCAGATTCACAACTTCCTTAAATGTACTACACGCACAAGAAGGGCAAGGAAAAGAAAACTCAGGGAAACACTATCTGCACCCTTGTCATCACAAGACATTTAGCCTATTCCATCCATGCTGCCTGTAAATCCTGCGCAGATGTGGCTCCCTGCCCGTGCCGTGGTGCCAGGTCACTTCACCCCGCAAAAGGAAAGCCCCGCGTAGGGGACCCAGAACTTTGTCCCATCCCGGGCGGCGAGGAGCCCCCGTCTCTGCTCTTGGTTGTTCCCGCGTCCCCTCGTCGAGGTGACAGGGGCCAGGGGAAGAGGCCCTTTCTTGCTGATAGAAATATCAAGAAAGGAGTGATGGAGGAAATTGAGAAATTAAATCGTAATAAATGACTGAGGCCAGATGGTATTCATCCGAGAGTTGCAGATGAAGGGAAGACTGAACTCACGAAGCAACTCCTAAGAATGTATAATTCAGCCCTTCACATGGCACTGGCCACTAAAGCAGGGCCAGCACAGAACCCGCTTTCCAGAGTAATCACAGGCCACAGGCGGTGTGCGAGCCTTTTAATTATTTTGCGGTTGATTCCTCACCCCCCTGACATATACAGAAATGCCCCTGAGTTTGCATGCTAATAACTTGGAAGAGATAATAAATGTTTGTATGGAAACCACGCCAAATTATTTACGTGAGGGGGGAAAAAACAAACACAACAGTAACTCAGCACCCTGTACAAGTTCCAGCAGGAAGAACTGCCCACGGTGTTCACGTACGCAGAGACCAAAGGGGCAGGGAGACCCATGGAATTATCTGGAGATACCCAGCTCCCAAAACCCACGGCCACCAGCCTCCGACGGGGCCCACCCTTTGCCCCGAGTCTCACTTTCCCTCTGGAAGATTCTTATCCCTGTGGTGGAGATGCACGGCACCCTGGGCTACTTTGAAAAATAAATACATAAGATTATCTTTAATTAAAAGTCCAACAACAAATTGGATGAAAATAACTGCAATAAATATGACCAAGGGTTAACCTTAATATGCAAAAGGCTCTTACAAATCAGTAAGAAAACCTGAATATTCCACTAGATAAATGGGCAAAGAACATAAATTATTCACTAAAGAGAAAACTCAGATAACTAATAAGCAGGAGTGGGGGAGAAGCTCAGCTTCAACTAGATATCAAAAAAATGTAAATGTAAACAAATTTTAAGGAATAATTTTCTACCCATGACGTTAGCCACATGCTAGCGATGATATTCATTGCCGGCGTGGGAACCAGGGGCTGGTGAGGGTGCAAAGTTCCACTTCAGAGGAGCAACTTGCCAGTATGTTCCAAGAGCCTTGAAGGATTTATACTATTCCGCTCAGGACATAAGGAAGCCCAGCAGGATGTGAGGAAAAAATTCAAGTACCGAACATGCTTTATGCACCAAGGCGCCCATCACAACAACGGAAATCACCTCTATTTTCGGCAAGAGTGAATGTTTGGCAACTGTGGTCTGTCCAGACAAGGCAACACTAGTCGGGTATTTAAAATACTAAGTGAGGGGTGCCTGGGTGGCTCAGTAGGTTAAACATCCGGCTTCAGCTCAGGTCATGATCTCCTGGTTCATGGGTTCGAGCCCCGTGTCAGATTCTGTGCTGACAGCTCAGAGCCTGGAGTCTGCTCAGATTCTGTGTCTCCCTCTCTCTCAGCCCCTCCCCCATTAGTGCTCTCAATCTCTCTCTCTCTCTCTCTCTCTCAAAAATAAATAAACATTAAAAATTTAAAAAAAAATACAAAGTGAAAACACAGGCTAAAAGTTATGTCTGGGTGAAAAGATTTGAAGGAAATAGACTGAAGTCTAAACAGTGGGCATTTCTTGGCGGTCAGTGTGTAGTTGAGACTCGTTCCCTTCTCTGTAGTTTTCTGAGCGCTTGATATTCTGTGAGAATCAGGAGCACAGTCACTGGCACGGAGGAAAATCAATCCCACCATCAACTCTAATGCCTTTATTTTCTGCTTCCCAAAGCAAGTTAAACCATATGCAAAACAACGCACTACGACTCGCAGGGATTAAGCTGTTAGCAAGGTCACAGACCAAGTCACAGACCAAGTCAGGCACTGAGCTTGGTTATTTTTTCTAACTGTAATACTGTATATACTAAAGCTTGCTTTTCCTTTTTCCTCCCGCTTAGCACATGCCTCTTGAATGTCAGCTTCTCCGCTGAATACGGTAAAAACATGATCACATTTAGCCACATGGGCAAGACAAGAACAGTCCTATTTTATGAATGTGAATGCTGAGGTGGAGAGGTTCTCTGGCAAGGCTGCCTCGGGGCAACTCTTGGTTCTCCAGTAATGACTCTGGAGTTGGGCAGTGTGTCACCTGCACAACGGGGCAGGCAGCAGGTGGCAGCCAGGGTCCCGGATGAGCTTGCCTGACCCAAAGGCTGTGTTTGTTCCTCTACTGTGGGATGGTCCCTCCAAGATGCCGGTCTTGCCCTGAGCCTCTCAAGGGTAAGGATTTGTCCACACCAAGATGTGGATCAACCCAATGACTTTTCACCGAACGCGTCCTATGTGCCTGGCACTGTGTTGAAAACAGAACACGCAGAAAACAGCGGAAGTCAAGTGTGCAAGATTATCCAGTTTAACGCCATTCTGAGAAATCGCACAGTATAAAGTTGCGGTGTCTGTGCGTCGTCGTGAAACCTGCAACACCAGACGGAGGGCTGGGTCGGCGCTGAATCCATTCTTTGCACCCGGATGCAGAACCGTGGGTGCTGCCCTCCGTCGGGAGACAGGGCAGCAAATGCAACAGGAAGGAGACACGTTCCTGCTTGAGAGGTGCCGGATGCTTCCTGAACAAGGAAAAGACGAAAGCCCACAGCCAAGCAAAATCACGCCCAGGCACTAAAGATACTCTCAACCTACAGAACAGAACTGACTTCTGTAATTAGGATTCCTCCGAACTAAGCCCTGAAAGGGTTTCCAGGAGCTCTCTGTTTGGGGGCGTAAGCGAGTCGCTGGCTGTGATCAGGAAGAAACTGGCCTCTTTTTTGCACACCCGCAGGAAGAGCATCGGGAGATTTGCATGCCCTCCTCTAAGACACCCAGCCCTGGTCACTGTCACATTTAGGACATGAGGCAGGACCTTGCCTGATGCAATCTGCCAGTTCCGATCTTGCTATGTGATTAGTACAACAGTCAGGTGTCTTGCAACAACCAGGTTTTCTCTGCCGTGGCACTTTCTGTCTGATAGGTAAGCACACAACTAGTTAACTCTCCTCTTTCTTTCTCCTTTTCGCACCGACTCTGCTTGAGGCAATTACAGCAATACTGCATTTGTCAATCACATTCATTCGTGCATGGTTTCCTGAAATAATTATCAGGTGAGTGGCATCTCTGTGCCTGGAGAACCGGCTTGGAAACCACAAGCCCCAGAGTATTAATTACTGAGCGCAAAAATTTGCAGAGAAGCAAGTCTTTTAATGGTAGAACTGACGTAACATGATTGTTTTGATTTTTTTTACTAACATGACAATCATTGCCGTCCCCTGGTCATCACCACAGATCAGCTCGAATTATCTGGGGAGGCCATTACCAAGCCGGGTACCATTTGATAAAATGAGGCGCATGCTTCCTGGCGTGGTGGTTGTTGATTTTCAGAACACAGCAAAGCCTGAAAGTCAACAGCTGGCATAAAAGTGGACTTCTGCCAAAGCAAAAGCCAGAGGGACACTCTTTGGCGTGGCAAAGCGGATACTTTGGTGGTTCCATCTTGCTGGAAGAAACACTTTTAAGAGGGTGCCTTTTACATTTCTTACAACGGTGCTCTCTCCGCAGGCCGTGGTTCCTGATTTAGGGGGTGGAGGACATCAGCATTTTGTCAAACTCAACATGAAAGGTAGATTACACCTTTTTCTAGAGGCTCAGTTCATACATGTTATCAAAACCCATATATCACAACACTGGGTCCCCTGGTAAGGGAAAGAGGCGATGTTTTCTGGTTTGTGTGTTCTCCTCTTGAAGAGGGATCTGTTGAATGCATCACAGGAAATGGATGAACAAGTGCGTGTCGGGAGGTGGGGGAGGGGAGGCCGGTGCCGGGAGCTGGGGTCGCCCCTCGTGGTCCCCGGCTCCTCTCCTCTACCCTTCACATCTCCTCTGCAGGGTCCTGTGCTCTCCTCATTCTGGGATTCTCTCCCCCCGTCTCTAATGGTTTCTTTTTTCTAAGCTTGGAACAGACTCGTATTCCCTTAGGGCTAATCTCACTTTTCAGAGTCCGAACCCTCCGTCCGGCCCGTCCCAGGAGCACTTCCTCAAATATCCACCCTCTGCAGCCTCTTTCCTTCCTGGGTTTTCTTTGTCGAGGGCCAGTCACAAGAGGAAGAGGCAGGGACTGCCGTGGGGTATGCAGAAACGGCTCCCCTAACTGCACAACCCTGGCCGCGGCAGGTGCCCTGCTCCACACCTCCCGCCCAGCACGGGCCGGCAGAGCCTTCTCCTGCCCATCAACACTTTCCTCTTGTCAGGATGAAGGGTTCCGTCTCCATGTGATGCCCTTGGTCTCTTGCCGGACCCTCAGCACAACTTAAACCTTCATCTGTTTGTTTGTGGGGATTTTTCCCAGAGAAGGCATATTATCTCACAGTCCCCGTATGTTACCTGCTGAGGCTGGCCTGCCCCCATCAGTCACCTAATTCCCCCGAAGTCTCTGGGTTCGGTAGGATAGCCCAATCAGGCTGCCAACAGAGGCTTAATGGTCACAGAAGGTCCAGCTCCTCTAGCAAAACCCCCGGTGACATCGGCAGCCTCCTCACTTCTTGTTATTATCAAAAACAGAAGCCCAGGAAGGGCAGAGAGAACTGACAGACGGCAGGGCATAATAGCAGTGGGAACCCAAGGCTGCTGCCGGGGCCGCCGTCCCTGACCCCCGACCTCCCTTTCTTGGGATTCTGCTCACAGATCCTGCTGTATTTGCAAAAGATGAGGTGGAAAAACCCACACCCTGGCAGAGAGAAAGCACCCACTGGAGACCTCCCATGAGCGAACTCAGAAAGCACAGGAGAGAAATCCCTGAGTTTCTTTCCAACCAGAATTGAAATGCTACTTAGACGTAGGGCCTAAACGCTGGAGCCACTGCTCGTCCGCCAGGCATTTCTTTGAACCTGAGAGGTGCGAATGAGAACCCTGAGCTGTGCCTTAAAGACTGAGGCCAAACCAGCAAGCAGCTGGAGCCCAGACGCGAGGAGTCGTGCTCCCCTCACTCGGTGCCTGGGATGCGCTTAAAGCAAGAGCGGGGGGGGGGGGGGGGGGGGGGGATATCGCCTCCCACGTGCTGACCCCATGGGCCGGAGGTGCGAGTGCCAGAACTGGACTCACTCGCCCCAGAGAGGCGGGCCTGGAATCCTACGGCGCCCCACCCACCACGACACTGGAGAAAGCTGCTGTGCTGTGACAGGTCTTTGAAGTGGGACTCCACTTATCTGGTGTGACCAAAAGTGTCTGGCTGGGGAGCATCCAACCTCTCCAATCAGGAGCCAAGAAGAAGCAGAGGCACTGACATATTTTCCTGGACCGGGCACTCGGCAGGCTCCGCCCCCCCGCCCCACCCAGGCCCCTGCAGCAGGTACCAGGCCAGCAGTCTCCCAATCAGAGCAGGGCCAGCACACCCTCCACCCCGGCGGGCACAGAAGTCCAGGGCCAGCTCTGGGGGCTGAGGGCCTGTGGCTCTCTGTCCCTGCTAATGGCAATCTGTCCTGGCTCAGCCCTGCCCTGCTCAGAGGCGGGCACTTCAGAGGTCCCACTCAGGGCGCCCACACGGGGATGCTACAGTGTGAAATCCATCCTGCACCTGCTCCCCAAATGAGGATTCGGTGCGGGGGGAGTACCGCCCAGAGGGAGCGCCTTTTCCTAAAGGGCGTTAAGAGCGCTTTGTGGGCAACTGTGGCCAGCCGGCAGTGAGGGCTGGACCTTCCAGAAAAGAGGACTTTCTCTGGGAGTCTGCATCCTCACTCGCCCTGGTCCTGTGTTTAGAATGTTTCATAGAAGCAGTACGGTCTCGTTTGGCCTCCCTAGACAGGAACAGTAAATGATCGCTCCCGCACTCCTGCAATATTTAAAAACCACGCCAATATACTCTGCCAAGCTCCGGTGGCTGGTTCCAGGTCTCGGAAGAACGGCTGGATGCCACTCAGGCCTGGACGCTGCCCCCTGTTCGGTGACGGAGGTGGAACTCACTGACCCCTGCCAGAACAGCCTCGGTGCCCGAGTGCTCCTGCACCCAGCAGGGAGCTGGCCACCGCTAGCTGGGCGCCTCGCCAGGGGATAATCACAGGACCTTTTTACTGAGGGACTGTGGCCCGCCCTGGGCCAGCCCAGCTGCACGGACCCCGTGCATTCGTTCCTCTCTGTTGACGGGACCTGCTCTGTAACTTGTGGGGCCCGGTGCCAGGTGACAATGCCGGGCTTCGTGTTGGAAAATCACAAAGAGTTTAAGACCCCTCGAGCCGAGTAGCAAGCCCTGGAAGTGCAGGGCCCCGGACAAGCATGCAGGCCTCGCGCCCGTGAAGCCAGCTCTGCCTTGAGCACTCAGCACACCCGCTGAAGTGGACACTCTGGTCATCTCCATTTCCCAGATGGAGAAACTGAGACAGAGAGGTTCAGTGACTAGCTCAGAATCACATAGCGAACAAGCGACTTCCTTTCCCCATACCTTGCAGTCCTGCCTACCTTGGAGGCAACATGTTTGCTCCCGACACAGTGCACATTCTTGCCCCGCTCTGGCGACTATTTTGGATGAGGACAAAGTAGGGGGCAGCAGGATGGTGTTCTAGGGTCTGAGCTTTCTCTGGCTCCCTGCAGTGCACAGGATTGTCCACGCAAGTCCTTAAAGACCCTGACTTGGTAGGCCCCTTCTGGACCTGCCTTGCTCTGCCTTACCCACCCCCTTCCCAGCCTGCCCTGCTCTGCCCTGACCCACCCCCTTCCCGGCCTGCCCTGCTCTGCCCTGACCCACAAGCACTGACTAAGCCCTGGCTGTCCCTAAATGCCAGTGTCCTCTCCAAGCTGATGTCTCAGAGCCGGCACAGGGAAGATCTTCTAGGAAGGTTGGGGTCTCCAGGCCACACTCCCCCCTGCTAATACCCTGGTGCCACTGCTGTATCCTGCCAGCTTGCTCTCGCCCTCTGGGTGGAGGCTTTCAGCCAATCACAGCACTGGGGGGGGGAGGGAACCCAATAAATATTTGATATCATTTAGATGTGCCGGATGAGGCACGAGGGTCCATATGAGGTGGCCTGACACCTTGAATCAGAGGGAGTTCAGCGGGTCCTGAGAGTGGCCAGAGGTAAAACACTGCTTGCTTCCTGGTAGGCACAGCCCCTGCTTTGGGCCGCTCAGCCCTTCAGAGTCACCACCTGGGCCCTTGTCTCCTGGGGACACCTCCTCCTTTCCCCAAGACATCCAGCCCTCAGCGTTGGTACTGACACTGAGGCCGCGTCTTGGGGATCTGAACAGGGATGGTGTTGTGAGGCCTCTCCTTCCTCTCACCCAGATGGAACTCCTGGCTTTCAAAAGACCAGAGAAGGTCAGGGCAAGGCCATCGCGTGGGACCTCATGAGCAGTGACATGAGGGGAACAGAGAGAAAAACATTGAGCTAAATCGGGGCCCCTTGTTACTATGGGCGATAATAATTACTTTGGCACAAACTTCATGTCTGCACACGAATGCGTGTCAGAACCCCTTGCCTTACTTCTTAGTAGCAACAGCCATATGATAAGACTATTCGTTAAATCTTCAGGAAGATTCATTTCCAGACAAAGATTTCAGGGAGAGAGAAGGGGGTGGGGGAAAGAAGGAAGGAAGGAAGGAAAAGGAAATTCTAAATTCACCCTAATTTATAACTGATGTTCTCAAATACAGTTATTTATAAAGTCACTTCGGATAGTCACTCTCTTAAAGGACTTTGCATATTTCTTATTTTGATGTAGTAAAATTGTTTGGATTGTAAGTTCACCTGTGTATCCTGCTTGACAACAAAGCAATTTATTTATAAGAGACATATTAAGATGCACAGAACATGATGTCTCCTATTTCCCTTTCAGTCTCACCCCCATAATCAATATCACCATCATCACCACCATAATCAATATCACCATCATCACCACCATAACCACCATCATCACACATCATCAACATCACCATCATTGTCATCAGAACGTTTACTTAAAACCCAATATCATAAGAAACTCAATATGAAACCCAGATAAGGGTAAGGCTTCTCTGGTAGAAGTGCAGTTGGGGTACTAGTCTCATCTTTCCTGACTCAAGATGACCTTGGAAAGACAACTCCAGAAGAATCCCCAGGGACATTTAGAAAGAACTGCTTGTGGCCAAACTTCTGGTGCAAATGAGAATTCTGGGTCTCGGAGAGGGGCAGGGATGGGCACACAGATGGCACAGAAAGTTAGGGGCAGAGTTAGAATGCTCCCGATGCCCATGGCCCATAACCCAGGTCCTCCCCGGGGGCTGGTGCCTGACCCACAGTGCCATGGACTAAGTGAATCAATATCAGAAAATCTCTTAGAAGCAGGGCCAGACTCAGTGAGATAGGCAAGACACTCACCTTGGGTGCACAAATCTAGGAGGCAGCCCAAACAGGAGTCAAGGGAAATGATATTTCATGCAATGATTCAAGAAGTCAAAATCATGCACAAATTAACAAATATCAAGATAAATATTTTGATTTAAAATATCAAAAATTTATATAAAGATAATAAGAACAGCAATGCTTGACACAAAGTAAACTCCAAGTGTAAGCGTACATCATTTATACCTGAAGTCAATTACATATATAATTTATACAAAAATTATATAATACATAATCAAGGAAAATAAAAATGAGGAAACAAGAGATATTTTCCAGTGCAAAACAGAATGCTGCAGAGAGGGTGCCAAAATTTCAGGCAGAAGCATGAGAACATACATAAAAGAGGAGATAGTACACTCAGGTTCTCTCCCATTTGGAGGTTCTAACAGTTCTGGGGTTCTGACTTCCATTCTAAGCCATTTAGAATGGGCAATGGGGTAATTTAGAGACCAAGAGATGTGTAGAAGGAGCCCAGATATCAAGGCGCTCCCGAGGGAATGATCTGGGGCATCAATAATGGTCCATGAGCCTTGTCAAACATGTCCACCCACTAAAGTCCTAAAGTAGCCTCCCATCTCTGGGCCTTTGCACCTGTTGTGCCTTCTTCCCAAGTACCTTTTCCCTAGACTACACCCCCACCTTTCTCCCCTCATCACACTTCTCATCAATCTGCCCAAATGAAGCCTGCACAAGAGGACCTGTCCTGATCCCCTGCGTAATCGAGCAGCCCCACCCACCTCCAGAAATCTCGAACTCCTTCTTCATGCACATGTTACAACTGTATCACATACTCATGGCTGCCTGTCTCCCTGACCAGACCCGATGCCCCATGAAGGCAGAGGCTCTGTCTGGGGCACCACCTCTGTGCCAGCACCTCGGACAGCACCTGGCCCAATGGGAACTTGGCAGCTAACACTTGTTGAAGGAATGAGTTAAGTCAGGGTTCTGTCGCTAGAGTGGGGAGTAAAGCCATGACAATCACAAGGGCACGTTCACTCAAGTCTCCTTGCCTTTCTCCCCTCAAGCCCAGTTCCTAAAGTGTGCTCCAGAGCATTCGTTCTGTGCAGTATCACCAGGTGTATTGTGATAAAAGGATTTTGCCGCCTGATAAACTCAAAGCATTTGGCTACAGCACACAAGTGTGCATCTTTGGTCTGTGGGGGATGGGTGAGCTTCCTCTAGTGTATTTGGCCAGAGAACACCTGTGAGCAGGACTGTCTGGAAGGGGCGTCCAGGGGACACTCTGGGGAAAACACTGGTATGCGTGGAACATTGGAAGAATAGCCTCATCTAGAACTGTTCAGCCCAACATGGTAGCCCCTAGTCATAGGTTGTCACAGAACACTGGAACTCAAGCTAGCTGCACTGAGATGTGTTCTAAGCATAACATGCACACCAGATTCCAGAAATTTCATGTGGGGAGAAAAAAAACCTTTAACATTTTTTTAATCTTTATTTTTGAGAGAGAGAAAGTACAAGCAGGAGAGGAACAGAGAAAGAGGGAGACATAGAATCTGAAGCAGGCTCCAGGCTCCGAGCTATCAGCACAGAGCCCGACGCGGGGCTCGAACGCACGAACCGTGAGATCATGACCTGAGCGAAAGTCGGACGCTTAACCGACTGAGCCACCCAGGCGCCCCTGGAAAAAAAATTTAATATCTCATTTATGACTTCAATATTGATGATGTGTTGACTTAATATTATGTATACATTGAATTAAATGTAAAATCAATTTTGTTTCTTTTTATTTTTACCCTGTTGCCCCTTAAAAAACGTAACATTACACAGGTGACTCAAATCACTTTTTTACTGGGCAGGGCTGGTCATGAGCTGTCTGTTTTCTGGTTGAAGCTGAGCCTCACTCAGCGCTCACCTGAGGGGTGGATACAGAGAAGAGCTCAGGTCCAGAAGCCTCAGGCCTCACCTCACTCACTGCCAGGAAGTGCAGTAGCTGCTCTGATACTAGTGTGGGTGGAAAGAAAAGACCAGAACAGGAGTTCCCCTCGGTCGTGATCTGAATTTGCCCCATGGAGGCTCCTGCTTCCCTGAGGAGCTCCTGACAGGTGGCCAATCTCTCAGCTGTCCACATGGTTTTTGTGGGAGACCCCAGCACCCCACTTTCCAGCAGGTGGTAGCCAGAGCAAAGGAACATCATCCATAAAAATGAATGGACCCCAAATCCACCTGAGTTCATGGTAGCCAAGGTTCTTTTAAAATCCCCATCTGTTCATGTCCTAAGAAGACAGAACTTTCAAAGTGAAAATCTGTAGTTCTAATTATTTAAACATATCCAAAGGACATTGCCAAGATGGTCTATGTGGATGTGGGTCCTAATGGAAAAAGGTGATTGATTTTTTTCCCCCAATTCAGACTTTGGTCCCCACTATAAAGATCAGAGTGAGATAGGTACAGATAGGAGCAGAAGTTAGAATCTGCTAGAAAATGGCCTAAGGGTGAGGATGCCAGGGAAGTTCCCATGATGCAAAGGAGCAGCTCAGTTAGGCTCACACGACCTTAAGAGAGTCCCTCAACCTCTCCTGGAAGTGGGGACAGAAGTCATCACCTCGATGAAGGGGAGGCCACCTGTGAGGTCAGAGCCCCCTGCCAAGGTGCTAGGAGGACCCTTGCCGGAGAGATGGGCTCTTCCCTGCACCTGCCTTTGCAGGGCGTGCGGCCAGGTCACCAACAGACAGCCTCCACCTGGGCTGCCTAAGGATCACACAGGATGGAATTATCTGTTATTGTCCTTTTGTGGGCTCCAGACACCCCCTACCTATTCCCCTTCAACCTCCTCCAGGAGAAGGTTGGGGAACCCTGGACTGGGGGTGCCAGATGCATGCAGAATGGTCCTGCCTTTGGCAAGTGAAGCCCGTGACCTGATCACGCCAGACGTTTCACTGCCATCTGTAGGGTCAGGGTGCCTCACTCACTAAGGAGCCCTGGGAAAACTTTCATGCTGCTTTTTACACCCTTCACTGCGCTTGGGACCCATAAAAACCTATTGTCTCTCTTTTCTCCAGGATGTTTCACGGATTCTTTCTCTGAAAGGCTGTTCTGTCTTTCAAGCCCACCCTTTGCACTCACATTAAAGGGCGACCTTCAGGTGTTTTAGGACATGAGAATGCCATGCAAGGGACTTTGGGCTCAAGGGGTAACTCCTGCCTTGGGTTTGGTTTCTTAAAATCTCACCCAGCGTCAGTCCTGGGAAGGGGCTCCAGATGGCAACCAATTTTTCCATCTGGGCAAGTGGGGTTAGCTCAGTACCGTCGGTGCGCCTTTCAGCCACCAAGCCCCACTCTGAGGAGGGTGCAGCCCACAAACAGGGCTGCCAGACTGGGCTCGGCTGGGCTCCCGCTCATCCTGGGCTCGCAGCCTGGATGGCGGCATCCCCTGCGCCCCGACCCATGCCCGTGGCCTGCGGAGCTGAGCTTGCAGAGAGTCTGAGTGCAGCACCGAGATTAGACTTAAGCCTTTAGTCTCTCTCCGATGCTTAAATAGCTGCCTCTCCAGGCTCCCGACAGGGCTGTTCAGAACAACCGCTGGAGCTGCATTTTATCTTAATTCTTAAACTCTATCTTTAAAAATCTCTTTCTGGGTCGGCTCTGTGCCCATCTCTGCTCATTTAACAGCAAGCCCTGCCCTACGGTCTTGCCCCCCTATTCAGTGAGTTTGTTCTCACACAGTCTCTCTCATTTAAGTAGCAAGACAGGGAAATACCCTAAAACGTCTTCAAGTGCTTTGGGACCTGTCGGAACCAACCCCCAAGAGCCTTCCCATGGCTACCTCCCCTGTGAGCCACCAGGCATTTGGATGTTTCTCTAGAACTTTCAGAAGAGAGCCTATGCCTTTGCCTTATAGTTCCAGTAACCTTGCAGTGCTTTCTATACATGTAAGTCCTTTCTTTCCAACCAGACTGTGTGTTCCCCGAGGACGGGCCCACATCTTGTGCCTGCCCCCACCGTGCACATCCGGACACAGCAATCAGACATGTTCTTGCTGGAGAATGAGAGAGGAAGACACTTCAAGGGGAGGCAGACGGAACCAGGATGACCCGGCTACCAGCAGGGGAACCTGGGAAAGTCTCAGAGCCTCGGAGCCTCTTCTCTACACAAGGAATCATCGCTAAAATGTCTATACCCCAGGGGAGCTTTGACGGTGATATGGGTCTCGGGTATGGGAAGAAATGTGTAGATGATAAAATCTAAACTGAGTCTTAGCAGGAACTGACACTGAGAGAGAAATCAGAGCCATGACTCTGCCTCAGTCATATGCTGGAAGATGTTTCTGTCTCTTGGAAGGTATTCCCCAATAAATTGTTCTCAGAAGCTGTTAGTGGGTCAGATTCTTGCCACTTTGTGCTTCACAGCAGGCCTAAATGGGAGACTAGGGTTCCGGGATCTGCAGGTAAGGTTCAGAGACATAGTGGAAGGGGAGTCTGAACACTGACAGGTGGCCATGCCCAGCCACATCCCTCACACCTGGCATAGGTGATCTGCTTGCCAGGACAGAGAACTGCTATTGAGTCAGAAAGCCAATACAAAGGTGTGTCACTGAGCTGGTCCCTAGTGTGAACAACAACGGCTCAATCTTGGAGACTGAGGAGTCATGAAGAACGTACCTTAGAAGGTGTTGTCTGTGGAAAAGAAGACGGTAACATTTATTCATTGCTTCCCATCTCCAATCAGTCAGGCTTTGCCCCCTTGGGTGTTAATGCCCCCACACTTGCTGGTTGGCTCCTATGTTAGCAAAGGTAAGCGAACTTGCACAGGTGTCCCATGCAAGGTAGCAGAAAGCAAGGGATGCTTCTGTGGCAGCTGGAGACAGCTGGCTGCTTCAACAGCGCCTGGAATGGCAGTTGAGGGGGGAAGAGGCATCCAATTCATTCCAGAGGGGTGTTATCCTAGCTCAGAGTTTGAAAGAAAAGCATCTCCTGGAAGAGGATTTCCCAAAGCAGAGCAGCAGGTGCATGAAGCCAGTGTCTTGGCTGAGTCAACAGACTCCATCAAGAGGAGACAGCAGAGCAAACTTATTTAGGCCTCCATGAGACAAAGTATAGATTAATATATATGAAATGAGAACAAGTAGTGACTAAAAGAGACTAGGTGGTTACAAAACAAGAAGACTGTTATGAGAAATAAAGCCAATTAGAAATTGAGAGTTCAGTAGATGACTACATAGCTCACGAGTCAAGGATGAAAAATAACTAATTCAGCACATGACAGGCAGAATCCAGAGCAGCTACAAAATAACAGTCCAACTTCAAGCTGACTTCTCATCAGCTTCAACAGAACATGAGACAATAACATCTTCAAGATACTGAGGGGAGACCACTGTAGCCCTAAAATTCTGTATTCATTCAAGTTACCGTTCAATATTGAAACCAAAATAGGAATGTTCTTCAGACAGACAAGAAATCAGAAAGTCAGATCCCTGATGGAAATGCTTAGGGATGCACTGCAGAAAAAAATCAAAACCAAACAAAACTTAGAAATCAAGTAATGAAATTTAGGAATAGATAGTGAACAGCAAAAAATAAGTACATAAATACATACACCTTAGGAAAAAGGACAAAAAGAAACTGACATAAAATTAGAATAATCATAATGCCACAAGGATCGAGGTGTTAACTTCTAGGCATATGTTGTGGAATGAATGTTTGTGTGCCCCTCCCCCAGTTTATACACTAAAGCCGGAACCCCCAGTGTGCCCATATTTGGAGATGAGGCCTCTAAGGAAGTAATTAGCTTAAAGGAGGTCATAAGGGTGGAAGCTTCGTCTGATACCATTAGTGTTCTTTAAAGAAGAGATCTAAGAGAGCCCCCTCTCTGTTTCCCACTCTTTCTCCCCCTTTCTCCCTCTCTCCATATGAGCACACAGTGAGAAAGTGGCCGTATGCAAGCCAGGAATAAAGCTCTCAGTGGACATCTAGCCTCTGGCACCCTGAGAAAAGAAATGTCCGCTGCTTGTTTAAGATGCCCAGTGTGGGTCATTTTGTTACAAGGGCCAGAACTGACTAAGACAAGTATCTATCAATAAGTTCATGATAAACTTCCAGGCAATGCTGTGGGAGGTAGGGGAAGGTTTGGGAAGAAATAAAAGTGTGCTAAGATTCTTGACCATTCAAATTTAGTCTTTGCTAAAACGTGCATCTAAATTTTTAGATTTTTCACTAAGGTACTAGAAATAAAAGATAGTACTCTACATTCAGGAAGGGAAAGAATGGGTCAGAATATGTACAGATTGAGCAAGCAACAGTGTGATCCACTTTGAATACACTTTGTGGATGACATGTATAAAATACAGTAAAACCTTGGTTTGTGAACATAGTTTGTTCTGAAAACATGCTTGTAATCCAAAGCACTTGTATATCAAAGCAAATTTCTCCACAAGAAATAACGGAAACTCAGATGATTCGTTCCACAACCCAAAAATATTCATATAAAAGTGGTTACAATACTGTAATAGAATGCAAAATCATAAAGCAAATACAAAATATAAAGAACAATAAACAGATTAACCTGCACCTTACCTTTGAAAACCTTCATGGCTGGTGTGAGGGAGACGAGAGAGAGGAAGGTTATCGTGTAGGACAACTTTCACTATCACTGACAGAATCACTGCTATGTATTGACTCAATGGAATGTTTTTCTTTTCGTGCAACTTTAACAAGGAACCTATCCAATGACCTAGAATGAAGCAAAGCATTCCTAAGTCTATTCTTGTCTGGAAAAGCAAAGGACTGTCCCTAGGTGCTTTGAAGTGACAAAAAACTACACGAGTGCCAGTTGTGGGCACCTTCCATCATTCTGAAATATCACTGATTTCTGCCAAACACCACGGCCTGAGACAGAGCATCCGAGCATAGGAGATGATCACCCACAATCTCGCAGAGAGAGAGAGAGGAAGGGGGGGTGGTGGAGAACCATTGGCTCAGTTGTGATCATGTGACATTTGGCATCACGCACTACTCGTATCGAAAGACATCGCTTGTTTACCAAGTTAAAATTTATTAGAAATGTTTGGTCATCTTGTGGAACTCTCACAGAGCAAGTTCCTTGCAATCCAAGGTTTTACTATGCTACAGTGACCTGGAAGTAATAGTGGATGTGAAGACAAAATGTGTAACTTGAAAGGCATAATGGTTATTCAAAAGAAGAAGAGAAATAACATTAAATATACTTGGGTATCTTTCTCTGCTTTGTTTATTCCTCGGTTTTGAGATGCCCACAGGTCCATGCCGTCCTTATGAGAGCGTCAGCATTTACCTGGAAATCAGTATGGATGTGGGGATCCTAACATTCATCACAATGAAAATCTGTCCTTCTCCCAAGAAAGCAGTACTTTTGCATTTTACATTCAAGGTAAATCTCGTAACCGATCCTAGTCTCCATGTATTTGGATGCCCGGGAAAACAGACCTTTACTCATGAGCTAACTCTGATGGCCACAAAAGACAAAATCTATTTACCTTATGGTCACTTGGCTCCATTTTGCCGTATAAAATTTGTTTTCTCTTTGACCTAATATCTTTGTCTTGTTTATTTGTTTTGCTTCCCCAACCGCTGATGTGTGACCTTGGGCAAGTAACTTGGCTTGGCTTCCTTGTGCCACATTTCAATAAAATTACAATAATTAATGTTTTAGAATTAATTCCCTATGTTTTAGGATTAATTGCCTTAAGAGCGTGTCACTCAGAACAGGTGGATACTCCTGGTGCCACCACAGCCCCGTAAATGTGGATTCTCGTTATCACCATCAAGGCAACACAATTTGGCAAGCTGTCTCAAGCGACGGGATGGGATGGAGTGTGAACTAACAATAACACTTATTTGGTAAATGTTGAAAGGAAAGGAATGCACAGGGCTGGGCATGGAGGTTTTTAAAAGAGACACATGCTAGTCTCTCTTCCTAATGAGACAGAAGAGTAAATAATAAGTAAATAAATATTCCCACAGAGAAGGATGTAGAAGATTTTGTGAGAAGACCCAAGTATCCCATCTCTCACTGGTAGAAAGTGTGTGTGGCACGTGAGGAGACGTGAATGAATGTCGTGACCCTTGCCAAGTAGCATGGAGTGAGAACCACCTAGCCACCGAGCAAAACATACATATAATTGGTGCAAGCCATCAGAGCCGCAGAGAAAATCTCAAGGTTGAGGGTCAAAGACCCAGAGTCTTTATTGAGCCTTCATCACATGCCACACACTGTGTTGATGGTTTTATATAGATTACATCATTTAATCCTAAGTGTAACATTATTATCAGAAATTTCTTTTTTTTTAATTTTTTTAAATGTTTTATTATCCATATTTGAGAGAGAGGGAGACAGAGCATGAGCAGAAGAGGGGCAGAGAGAGAGACACACACACACAGAATTCAAAGCAGGCTCCAAGCTGTCAGGGCAGACCCCAACACGGGCCTCGAACCCAAGAGACGTGAGATCATAACCTGAACCAGAGATGAAGATACTGCGGATTAAAAAAGGCTTATGGAACAGTCCCAAGGTCAAACAGCTGGACACCCAAAGCGTGGCCCCCAGGGGCCCGGCCTGAAAACATGGCCTGATTTCTGTGTTCTCTGAGCAGTTTGCCCAGGAGGGAGTGAAACACCAGCCTTGCCAAAGGCCTGTTTTGCACAGCAGTGATAGCAGGTGCCCCTCCTGAGGATTTGTGGAGCCTCTGCCCTGTTTGTTTATTGCCATCTGAGACAGTGAGGCCCAGAGACGTGGGTGGGCCAGCTGCCTGAGACTGCAGTGCCTCCGAGGTCACGGTGTACTCTGCCCGAGGATCCTGGGCTGACTACCGACCACCGTGACCAGCTTCTTCCACATGGTGCCTACTGTCCCATGCGAGCCCCGGACCCACCATACCCTGAGAAACACAAGGACTGGGACTGGCGGCTTTCAACAAAGACTCAGGAATTTCCAACAGTTTTAAGCTTCCAACGCATGTTTTTACGATGGTTCTGTAGTTATGGCTGTCATCTAAGGTTTACACAGCCTGGGTCACCTCCTCCCTTAGCGACTCCCCAGGACCCTAACACCATCCCTGCCCCCCGAGTCCTCTCTGGACATGCCCCTGCCTGCCTCCAACACTTCTTCATTTCTATCCTCTGCATACTTATTAAAATGCACATTTGCGTGACTTTGGAGAAAGCGATCTGACACGTCAATTCACACTATAGTGTGAATGCTGGCTCCCACAGTTCTGTTGGCCGTTTCAATGATTCACTCCTTTTTATGGCTAAGTGGTGTTCCCCTGTGTGCACACCACAGTCTGTTTGTCCATGCACCTGTTGATGGACCGTTGGCCTTACAAATAAAGCCTCTGTGCACTTGGCATAGGTCTACTCTTCAAAAAAATCTCTTAAGAAAGAAAGAAACAGCCCTGACAAGACCCCCTTGTCTGAGCACGCCTGGCCAAGAGACCACCAGCCACCATCCCCTTCACGCCCAGGCAATGGCCTTGTACAGGGGCCTTCCTGCGGCCCATTAGCTCTGCTTTTTCCCATGACTCTGAGACATTAGCTCTCCATCTCAGCTTTGGACCAACCCGTTCCCCAGAACCAGCCCCCCTTTGAAGACGAGCGAATGAGGGGCTACCACTCCGGCAGAGTCAAAGGAGAGACGCATTAGCCATGATCATGCATAATTTATGTGAAGTTTGTACAGCCCTGAAAATAGGCCAAGGCAGATTTTAGAGAGTAAATCAGACTTGATGGATTGGAAACGCTATTTGGCATCGTTCATTTCCCGGGAAGACTGCTTTGTCCCTCTCCAGCCAGTGTGACTCAGTTTCCTCTCCTGGAGCCATCTGAATTTCCAGCCTGGCCTGTGCCAACTGCACCTCTCTTCCTTCTGCTTCAGGCACTCTCAGGCTACAAGCTCTTCCCTCTCAGGGGAACAGACTCCCAAATTCTAGAACAGACCCGAGTCACCAGCTCCTGGAAAAAAAAAAAAAAAAAAAAAAAAAAAAAGAAGTAGAAGAAAGAAAGAAAGGAAAGAGTCTTTGGCCGCACAACCAGGCCACCGCAAACAGGACCATGCGCCTTTAAGAAGCAAAAATTAATGCAAAGCTTATTACAATCCCGGTGGTTGCTAACGCTGTGTCTCTTCCACTGCCCAAGTGTCTGAATTTCAGCTTCAGATGAGTGTAGCCTGCTGGGATTTGAGCTGCCAGTTTAATTAGTGTTCAGTAATTTCAATAATGAGTGACAATTCATCGGGGCTTTTAGGTTGGTCTTCTGTTCAGAAGCAAATCAATAATCCACAGTTTTTCCCCTTCTTTAAAGACAAGAAAGTGGCATGTGAGTTACATCAGATGAGAGAAAATAGACGGGGAAGCAGCCCAGTCCCTCAGTAACTTGAGAGGCAATTGGCTTTAATGGTGTGGGCAGCCTCCCGGTTTGTTGATGTTATTGGAGGAACAGAAAGGTCATTAGTAGCTGGAAAGAGGCTCGCGGATTCTCACAGTAAACAGTTTGCCCTGGCTGTAACCATAGTGATTTGGGTAAATGAACACAGGTATACGGATTACTACCGTATTCCCCAGGCTGCCTGTATTATTGCCTCCGAAGATATAAAAACAATTGAGGCTAATTGTATGAGAGTGAGTTTATTACAAACATAAACGGAAAGGAAAAAAAAAAAAAAAAAAAGAAAAGAAAACCAGAGATGTTCTTTCAAAGGCTCCCCCACCTCACCGGGGCGCCTCCAAGCGTATCCGGGAGCCGCGCTCCCGCCCGCGTCCCCGGTGCGGCCGGGGCGTCTGCCGAGTCTGGGCACTGCTGCAAGCCCGGGCTCCCGTGGCCGTGGCGCTCTGGCCGCGTAAAGTGGGCCGTCGCCGGGCTCGGCGGCGCGATCGGGACTCGGCAATTACTGTTTAACTGCTGGTGGCTGCACCGGGGCAGAGGCGCTTCAAAGCCGAGGAAAGGCATTTATCTCAGCTAGGACATGGGGTGGCACGCCTTGCCCCAGCCAGTGGCTGAAAAGTTACCTGCATCCCGGCGGTTCCCCCCGCCGGCCGGCTGCCAAGTCGGCTTTTTTGTCAACTCGCCTGCTCGCTTTTGTTACAGCTACAAAGACTCCGTCCTCATAAGGTGTTGTGATTTGCCGTATACAAACCCATTAAAAAAACACAAATGAAATCCCCAGCTGGGAAGGTCAAGTCTAATGAGGTGGGCTGCGGTGAGGAGTGGTGGCTCACAGCATCCCCCATGTAGGCCAGAGGTGCTACCGGGGAACAGCTGCTTATAATTATTATCATCTGACACTGTTCATCCACCTCAGGTGCTATTTTTTGTTTCTCACAAGAGAACAGATTAATTGTATATCAACTGATATACATAAAAAAGGGTTTGATCGAGGGCTTAATAAAGTAACATTAAATAGGCAATCCCACTGCAATTCTAATGTGTATATTCTTAATTAAATTCCCTTGTACAGTACGGTAATTCAGGTGCGGGACAGTTCCTTCCTCACTTACTGCATCGAAAGGCTGCGACCAGAGAGGAAGGGAAGACGGACGTCCGAGGAAATCACACTTGCTTTTTTTTTTTTTTGCTCTCCCCCCCTGCCCACCCTGGAGAAGACTGGAAAGAAAAGAAGGAGAAAGGCAACTCACAGGCGGCGCCCCGGCTAGGATGGGAACCTGTGTCTACACAGATCCGATGCGTTTGGATGTTGAAGAAGCCACTCATGCCCGTTTAGGACGGCCACGGTTGGTCTGTCTCAGCGAGAAGGCACAGCCACGTGAAAATAAAGATGTTATCAAAAGGATCAGAGGAGGGGGAGAAGAGGACGAGATCAAGAGGGAGGAGAAGAAGGAGAAAGAGAAGGAGAAGCAGAAAGACACCCGCTCGGCAGCCCCGATTCGCTCTGGAGAGGAAGCGTTGAGCCAGAGAGGAATAAATATGTGTTTAAAACCAACATGCAGAGGTAATGATGCGGTTGTAATTCATTAACTGCCTTGAAGTGAGTCGGGCAGATGCACCTCGCTCGGTTCTAGAACGGCTGCAGCGAGAGCTAGCACCTCGGGCAAATCCTCCCTCCGCCGCTCAGTCGTGCCGTGTTGGGGAAATTGCCGATTTTCCTTGCGGGGCTAAAAGTCATTCTTCTGCTACGAGGGGGGGTGGGGAATCAAGCCAGGCGGGTGACGTGCACACTGCCTTTGTCCGAAAGATCTGCATGGAAGTAACCACGGGATAGACAAAGACAGAAGCTTTGCTGAATGGTCCGGAGAACAGTATATTCGGTCGTGAGCAAGTTTAGCACACGATGTGAAAAACAAGTATTCTGAAACTCCAAACTAAATACGCAGCCTCATGCGCTTCCCTATGGAGACTTGAGGTGAGTTCTCCAGCCATTAGACGCAGTCTGACTCTGCAGCTGTGGCCTGGAATACCCGGCCGGCGGGGAGGGGCTCGCACAGCCTCTGAAGCCAAGTGGCTTCCTGCCCTGAGAGTCGAATGCTGCCAGGGAGAAGAGCAATCTAGAATCTTCCGTGCCCACACTGTGTGTAGCACTGTCAAATGGACTGCTGGCTCTGACTCAGAAGGACACGCTTACGTCCAGGCTCTGCCACGGGGAAGCTGTGCGGCCACGGGCAAATGCTGGTCCTCACTGGGCCTCGGCTCCCTGGTCCCGCCTTCCCTAGGGATGGCTCATTCTCCGGGGCGCCCACCCGTCGACTGTTGCCTGAGTCTCTACCCTGTGCCAGTGCCGCCTTGTGCACGAGGGAGGTAACACTGCCATGTCCGGCCTTAAGGGAGCTCACGTGCTACCTGTGGATGCAAAAACCGACCAACAGTACAATGTCCAACAGCTCCGAATGCTGTGGAAGCACAGGCAAGGATGGGCATGGATGGTTGTCTGGAACGGTCTTTCCTCCCAGAGTAGGTTCCCAGGAAACCAGCCTGGCAAAGGTGACAGAAGGGAATTTGGGGCCCAGGAAAACTCAGGGCGAAGAGCCTGAGCAGAAGCGACCTCGGTTTGCGGCTGAAGCCAGGAAGGGCGGCAGGGCAGGGGCTGTGGTCCCCTGGCTCTGACACTGATGAGAAACTCTGGAAATTCATGAGCTGAGGACCGCGCCCAGGTGCACACGGGAAAGTCACTAGAACACTGCTGTGGGCGGAGCGCAGTGCCGGGGGCGGGGCGTGGTGCTGTGGGCGGAGCGCGGTGCCAGGGGCGGAGCACGGTTCCTGGGGTGGGGCGTGGTGCTGTGGGCAGGGCACTGTGCCCGGGGCGGAACAGAAGCAGGAGCCCCACTCAGAGGTGGTGGTGACCTGACCTAGGCCACGGCTGCAGAATACAGAGACAGGGTCAGGTCTGGGACGTTTGTGGGACGGAGAACTGAGATACAGGCCTATGGGGGACATGGGGACCACGCCAAGGCTGTGTCCTGGGCGCCGGGGGATGGAGAGAAGGGAAACAGGGGAGAAGCAGGTCGGAGGTATCAGAACTCAGCTTCATGCCTCCCGAACATCCCGATGCCCGAGTGGGCAGTTAGGAGGGCTGAGCGATAACGCAGACAGACCTTCTTCATGAACGTTAACACAAAATCATTAAGGTCGGAATGAAAACAGCAGAGCCACAAATTGTTCTGAGCCACATTTGTGATTCCTTTGTCACTTAGTCTGGCCTGGAGCTGAGCATCACATCTCACATGGCCCTCAAAGAAATCTCTAAGTAAATGTGTACACACACACACACACACACACACACACACACGTGTGCATATACCCATATGCGTGCACACACATATGCACAGGCCTGCACATACACAGGGGCACACCAGCACGCACACATACATGTACACATTTACACCACAAACGCTCCCGTGTGCATAGCTACACGTGCATACATATGCAAGTGCACACACGAATGCACACATAGGCAGGGACAGGGCTCACGCACAACACACATACATCCACAGCGCACACACGCACGCACGGAATACACACACATGCAGACAGAATCCCAGGGGTCTTTCGGTCCTTTGGCCCACCGCACTAGGCATGGTATTCACGATTTGTTCCACACAAAGCTCATGAAGGTGTCTTACTCAGATGACTGTGGGTTTTTTTCCCTCCTGGGGCTGAGCTGTATTTTCTCCCCGACCTGCTTCGTGGGGGCCTCACGCGGTGCTGCCCTGAGGAACTGTGACCCAGTTAACCCTCCGGGGGCTGGCAGCAGCTCACGCCCAGACTCCCCGAATTCACAGGAGCTGCCCTGACAGCGAGGGGGATAGAGCCTTCCCGTTCCTTTCCCGAGGCAAGACAGGACTTTGCCAAGGTGCCTTCCTAGGAAAATCGAATCGTCTTCCCAGCCAGGAGCCAGGAAACAGCGAGCGGGTGACCTTCTCTCCTGGTTTGCTGTGCTCTGGCCTGCAGACCCGGTGGCAAGTGCCCAGGCCCCTTTCAGGACAGTTGGCCGCCTGCCATGCCACTTACAGCCTGAGTCCCCGCGGGCCCAGCCGAGGACGGCGCGGGCCTGGCGGCGTTCCCCCCGGGGTTACAGCCTTCCTCGCCCCCCTCTACCCTACTAAGCCGTCACTGGCACGCTCCTGCCCGCCAGATAAAGTCTCTGTGGCTGAGGTCCCCCTCCTGCCCACCTTGCGACCCCGCTCCTGCCTGACCTCCTCCACCAGTGAAGCTTTTGACCCTATGGTTTAGCCAAGCTGAGCTCCCAGCTCCTCCGTGAACGCTCCCTGCTTTCCACCCCACATGCCTTTGGCCCTGGCTGGTCCCTCATGGCCACAAACATCCAGTGACTCTTGTTGACTCGTAAACCTTAGGCGGAAGGCAGACACTGAGCATGGATCTCTGGGACCAGCAGCCGGGCCAACGTCAACATAACACCCAGCAGCCGGGTGAGCACTGAAAACGTCCACCAGAGAGTGTGTGGCCCAGATGGACTGTCCCCAAACAACCAGATGTTCAACTTTATGGAGAAAAACAGTGAGACTTCGGTTCCGAAACCCTTCGGCCAGGAACACGGCTCATTGCAGCTCATACCAGCCAGAAGCCGGGTTGTGGAGGAAATCAAGGTTGCTAATGCATCGTCCAGAGATGCCTCTTGAACCTGAAGGGTGGATATTTAGGTGCTAAATTCAGTTCGGAACGACCGAGAAACCCATGTGCCCGAAAGAGAGGCTGGCAAATCCTTGCCGTTGCTGGGTACGATCCTTGTTGCCTGCGTGACGTCTGCCCACGGGTTGTGTCTGAGGGCAGGGGAGGATACGGGTCTCGTGTGCATGGGACTCCAGGACGGGGAAGAACTATCTAGGCTCCTCCCCAGGTGCATTGCATGGAAACCTCACCGACCTCATGAAAGGTATATTATTTTCCCATTTTGTAGATGAGGACACTGAGGCTCAGACAGAGCAAATAAGCTATCCGAGGTCACCCAACTTGGCAATGGGGCCGTCTTGACTTTGGGCACTGGCATTTTCAAGGAATTTCTTAAAGCTGCCCCTCACTAAGCAAACGGAAACATATTGTCCTTCTAACATCACTGTTGCAACTTCAGATGCCCGTAGCCAAATCTAAGGTAAAAACAGTCAGAATTGAAAAGTCAAACCCACAGACTACATATTTCACTCTGTGGACATGAAACGGCTCACTCTGGGCTTTGAGCTGACAGGACTGAAGAGCCACAACGTTTCCCCTCACGAGACAGCCCAGACAGGGACACTCGGTGGCAGAGACGCGACTGCCTGGAACTCGTGAGGAATCGCGAACAGAGGCCGCCCAGGTGTGCCGGGCCCTCCCTGCCAAGACCATGGAAGTCATGCCAGCGTTGGCCACCAGTTCATCAACAGTTAGGGCTTTCTGGAGCAAGCCTCACCCCAACGATACTTCCCACATAACGAGTTGCCCTTTGGGTCCGACTGCCTTGCTCCTTCATGCCGAACTTCTTGTCTCAGCAGGATATGACAGGATCTGCTGACCTTCCTGGCAAGCTCACCCGTCATGTTCTCCTGTGAAGCAGAAAGATGCGACAAACACAGGCTCCGACAGGGCACAGGGCAGAGCGCTCAGGGAGATTGATTCAGCGAGCACTGGGCACCTACTGTGCGCGATGAATTGGCGCCCACTGTGGGTGAGAAATAGGGCCCCCACTGCATGTGATGACCAGACTCCCACTGTGGGTGAGGCTGGCCTCTGGATGCCCCCTGCTTACTAGAACACTTTTCTTATTCTTCCAGGCCTTTTTTCTAGAAGACACAGGAGAGTCCAGAGAAGTTTCTAGAAGGAAAGCCTGGAAGTCAGAACCTGCCCCTGGGCCTCATTGCCTGCAGCCTGCAGGACAACCTCCAGGCACAGGATGCAGGGCAGGGAGAGTGGAGGATGACAGTCTCTGCCCCGGCCCCACCCCTGCCAGGCCACCTCTCAGTTCTCTGGCCTTCAACTACCTTTTCCTGAGATAAGAGGTTTGCAGGAGGTGGCATCCATGCCCTCACCTCCCTGAAGTCCGTCTCTGCCCCTTTATCCGCTCCCCCTTGTGATGTCCTTCTGCGCTTCAGGCCAAGGATCCGTCCAACCCCCCGGGGCTGGGCCATGACAGCCCACGGTGGACTGAGCCGCAGGGCAGAGGGGAGGCGGTGGACACTGGCTGTTGCCAGGGCACCTCTGTAGCCGGTCCCCCCAAGTTCCTGGCTGCAACAAGAGCAAAGCCAAGGGACCGCCGTCTTTGTTTTGAATATGTGCCCTCTGGGGGGTCGGGGGGGTGGGGGCCGCAGCTGGAAGGAAGGGCAAAAGTCGTGCAGGCATTTCGAAAACTGTCACTTTAAAATATGGGTCACCCCACTAGGGCTTCCAGGTGGGGCCAGCCCCCTGCTGATGAGGAAGGGGGCTGGTGGAGGGGAAAGCCTGCCAGCACCCCCAAGTGGACCTAAGTCTGCCTTGGGGCAACCTCCGTGTGCTTCTCAAAGAGAGGAAGAAAACGGCCCAGCCAAAGCACCCACCAGTGAGTGTGCAGAGGGTGCGTGGGCACGGCAGGCGTGAGCACGCACATCGTCCGTACAGCACCACGCGGCATCTTGATGCTTGTCCCTAAACCTCCGCCTGTCATCTTAGAAATGCGACATGACCGTATTTCTTTAAACTTCCAGCTGGATGGGACTTTGGAAAACTCCAGAGGTCCACCATGTGGCCAAGAGTCGCCCTGTGCAAACTGGCCACAAGTGGGGTCAAATGATTAAATTTCATGATCTGAGTTGCATTGAAATCACGTGTGTGGCTTTTAAATCCCAGTAGTTGGTGATTTTTTTTTTTAATATCTGCCAAACAGAACAATGAGACCCTTTTAAATCCCCCAGTGAACAACTATTAAAACCACAATTTACAACTGTGCGTATCATCTAACGTGTTAACCAGGTGCTCCAGTGTTATTGTTTGAAATTCTACCTTGGTTTAAATCAAATGAAGAGAAGCCAAAAGTCCAATTAAAATCCCACATTGCCTCTTTATCGAGGGAGGGTGAAAGACATTTGTTACAGATTTAATGGCAGAAATCTCATAAAATGGGAGACCATCTTTTCTTCTTCCTAGTTTCGTATTTCTCGCTTAGATTCTCTGAGCTTACTGGCATTTCCCATTCCTGACTAGGAAAAGAAAAAAAAAAAAAAAAAAACTAGAATAAATCTAGGAATTTCTGGCTTAATTTTAGTAGCATCCCGGACACTCTAGCTGAATTTGACAATTGAGTGTTGTCATGGGATATTAAAATCGTGCAGTGGGCCCATTTAGGCGATTATTTCCCTTAATAACTTCCATGCCTCTCTGGACCCTCTTTGCCAACATGTGTCCGTTGTATTTAATAGTTCAGTGACAACAAATTTATGTTGCTAAGCTCCAAAAAGTAAACCCAACCCAAATACCTCCCCAAACTACAGACACTGACCAAGGTAATACGGAATTCAATTGTCTTCACCGAACAGTAATTATTTCCAGATTTAAACTGCCTGTCTCTGCCTTTGGCCACTTCTCCCATTCCAACCTGGCCCTGTGGTGTTCCTTAGCCCGTGAGGTTTTCTACTCTGTGTATTGTCACCTCCCTCCCATTCCTGAATCTTCTGTAGACCTCCTGGGTCCACTCTGGCTCCTTACCACCCCCACCCCACCCCCCGCCTTCCTGCTGGCTCTTTTCTTTCCCTGGAAGAGCTGACTTTTCCAGAAAGCAAATTCAACTGGACCCCTTGGATGGCTTTCCTCTTCCAGAGGATGGAAGTGAGACAAAAGGGTGTTCTTTTGCCTTAGCTGCACTGTAATAAATAGGATAATCTGATAAATCAGATCAATTTTTTCTTTTCTCAGAAATCGTGAAACTGCAAAAAAAAAAAAAAGTGTCAGTTACAGCACATCTGTTCTCCTTTACGCCTTATTTAAGAAAATAATTCTTGCCAGATTTTTACCCACCCATAATAATTACACCATTTTTACAGATGTGGTTTTTAACAGCTTCATTTTGGCCCCAAATCTTTTATACAATTTGCAATGAATTTGCTTCTTGGCTTGCACTTCATTATGATTTGGCAATAAAGAGACGGAAGTACAGGATCTCGTTCCCAGAACTAGACCTTTTAGTGATGTTTTTATAAAGCAAACAGCTAGGGTAGAAATGATCACTGTGATCATTGCCATTATTATTATTATTATTATTGTTATTATCATTAGCCATAGGACAATCCTTACAAGGTTTGCACTTGAGTATTTCACTTGGCAGTTACCCCGGGATTGTGTTCCTTTCTTCTTAATTATCTACTCCCTTTTTGAGCTCCAGCCCAGAGCTGGGCTGTTCTTGCAAGTCCCTCGATGAGGGTAAAGATGGCAGGATTTCCCCCCCTCCCCCGCCGCCCTGGAGATCATCTAACAGCACCCATGTCTGCTGTGTGTTGTGCACAGCCCCAAGCGCCTGGCCTTGCCGAGCTCCCGGCACCCTGGGGAATGATGCAGACGAGGGAGAGGACTTGGTAAGTGCCGGGGATCAGGATGGGACTCATACACAAAGCCAGCGACGAACTAACGAAGTCAAGCAGAGTCGGTGACTATATGGAAATTCTGAGAACACCACGGGGCGGCCTCCATGAATGATGTGGGCCCTAAGCTGGAATGATTGTTAAGGGAAGGAGCAATAGCGTTTTACGTGACAAGGCGCTCGTAAATGGGTTGTGTCATTTTGTGCTCACGGCAAACTTTGATGGCAAAAGTAGATGGGGAAACTGAGGCTCGCTGGGGCTGAGAGTTGTGCCGAATCTCGTACGGCACGTAGGGGTCATGCTTCGCCACACTGGGGCTCAGGCAGTTCTCACGTCCCTCCCGTGTGTTGTGTCTTCTGAGAGATTAGACTTGGACGCGGGTCCAGAACCTATACAACCTTTGCTCGGTGATTCTGGTCCCTGATCACAGAGCCCTTTCAGACAGCGTGAGTTCCCTGCTAGCCGGGGAGTCACCAGAGGACAGAGGCCAGGAGAAAAGGAGGCGACTCTAAATACAATAGGCCACAATCAGGGGAAGACACTCAAGTCACCAGGGGCCAGTGCAATCACAAGATGGGTGTTTGCGTGGGGCAAACGCCCTCTCCAACACATCCACAAATTTCACGGGCCTGATGGCCCCACAACGGCTCAGTATTCCTGTTTCTGCCAAATGTCCCTTATTGGTTTGTTTTTTTTTTTTTTTTTTTTTGCCTTATGTTCTGCACCAAACTGACACCAGCATGAACATTTTTTATTTTCTGTAATTTCCACTAAAAAAAAAAAAATCAAGCAGGCAAAAGTCACTCTCGGGAGAGTCAAGCTTTGCCGAACTGCGATATACGGAAAGACTGACATCACGCGGAAGAAAACAACTGGAGTGTGAGACGCCCCTACCCTCTGAAATCTGTTTCCAGACTACTCCCACAGCCCAGACCCTGGCCTGGAAAACTGTGGTGGGACAGACCGGGCACACTGGTGTCCCGTGCTCCACCTTCGTCACCCCCAGCTCCGCCCACCGAGTCCCCCGTGCTCTCATCCTGGCCCAGCCCGCCTTTACCAGCACCCTCCAGCCCACGGGCCCCAGGCCTCGTGGGGAGGAAGGCCTAGAAATGGAGTTCTTCAAGTCTGCCATGGCCACGCTTGGTCCAGGCTGGTGGGGTTGACTTCCCAGGTGGGAAAGAGTGTCTGATGTGTGTGCCAGGCCAGGCCCTTCACGGAGACGTGGAAGGGGCAGCGAGCTGGATGAGCCTGTCTGCGGCCCCCCGGCAGGCTGCTTCCCTTGACCTTGGCTTCTGCTGTCCCTGGTCCTGGGCAGGAACCTTCAGGCGGGTGGCCCGGGTCCACCGGTTCAGCAGCAGCAGCGGGGCTGGGGACTCGTGGCGACGTCCGGGGGGGCCCACGTGGGCCGTCAGGGGGGTAGGGGGCCATCCTGAGCGGCAGAGCGAGCGGCTTGCTGGAGGGGGCTGGGGGGACTCCCTCCCGTAATGAATTTAGATGATATTCAGCCGCCTCTGCTATTTAATTCACTCAGCGGCCTCGGTGGCGGGAGAGACGGCAAAGGGAGCCCAGGGAAGTCCCGCGACTCGGGGTCGGAGTGGCCCCGACGGCAGGCCCGGTCGGCCACCCCCCTGGCCCGGGCCCCGGCAGGGCGCGCTCCCCGCGGGCCCCCAGCTCGAGCCCCTACAAGGCGCGCGGCACGCGGGCCGCTGTTCCGCGTGCCCTGCGCTGGGTGGTCTGGGGACTTCGCCTGCTTCCGAGCTCATTTGCCTGCAGACGCCCTCACCTTGTCAGCGCCAATAATTATCCAGTCGGTGCTACTCAGAGCTGCCACTCCGTAAGATTGGATTAGATTGAAGAGGCTGAGGCCCCGCTCCTCTGTGCATTTTCTCAGTCAGTTAGCGGAATCACTGGGGGCCTCGCCGAGGCCTACAGCAGAGCAACACTAACTTTCTCTCCCCTTCCTTATTACGGAGCTTAATAACAGCAGGCAGTGTATTAATATGTAAGAGATCAAGAGATTATTGATTAGAGTCACTTGCCTAATATCCCCTGTCCGTCATGTAGTTCAGCAACCCTTTCATGATTTTTTGTGTCAGGCCATTTAAATATTCATGACCGCGTTGCTTTGTACCTCCACGGCTGAATTTCTAATTAATCTGTCAAAAGAAATACAATATGCCCGGAAGCCTTATTATTATAAGGGTCAGCTGAAACAGAGATGGCCAGGCGAGGCCTAAGGGGTAATTAATTATAACAATACAGTGTTTACCTTGTGTGGTACCTGCGGCCTAAATGAGCACTAAATTAGACTCAAACCACTCCAGTCTGCGTTTGAAGCCTCCTGATCTGCCAGACTATATCATAATGATGGGAGGAGAGAGCCGGGAGCCGGCGCTGTGTAACAACATAATCAGCAATTATAGCTGCGAAATGGGGAGAAGGGGGAATTTTATCTCATTAGAAAAGCCCGAGTAGAAAGTTTTTTTTTCTGTCACCAGCTCTTTTCTTTCGAATTCAAATGATTCCACTCTAAAGGTGAGGGATCTCAAGTCTAATTCCAGTGCAGAGAGCTGGCCTAATTAGTGGTATACTTTGGCTAAAATATGAATGACATTTGTTCCAGATTGCAGCGGCCTATTAATAGAGGGTGTCAGACTGAAATATTAAGTGTATCATTCTTCTGTCAATTTATTTCTGTCATTATTGTTTCTTTATTTCCTCTGCCACATTATGGTCACTAATTTCTTCTCACTTTTATGAGATTCTTAATGTGGGCCTTTAATGAACTCCAAAAACTCAACCACAACTCTGAAATTAAAATACTAGGCTCCTGTCAGGGCGGCCCGACAGAGTAAAACTTGAATAAGATCATTCTTCTGTCAATTTATTTCTGTCATGATTTTTCTTTACACCCTGCCACATTATGCCCACTAGTTTAATTCCATTTTTATGTGACTTGTTAATGTGAATTTTAGGTGGCTTTTAATCACCTCCAAATTTGTAGAATATCACAATAAATCATAACTGTATCCCCTCTTATGACAATTTATTTCTGTCATTATTTTTTATTTCTCCTTCCTTATTACAACTCCGAGTTTCATCTCCTCCTCTGTGACCTTTACATTGTTGCATTTTAAAAAGAAGCACAGAGAAAGTTTGCTCTTTCTCAGGAATTAAAAGAGGGAAGCCATTTTCCGGGGCCTGGGCTCTCCTGGCCCTGTGGTCACAGGTGTGGCTCACGCTCTCTCCCGCCACTTCCCCAGCCCCGCCGGCGACCCGTGTGTGTCTGGAGGAGCGGAGTGTGACCTGGGAACGTAGGAAGGGAAAGTGCCACCGGGGCAAGGGATCCCGACCACGCGGGTGTCACGCAGACATGGACGGATGTGCAGACAATGGCTTCGGTTTTGGAAACGTGGATCGTGTGATTCTTGCAACGAGAGCCCAGTGACTGCGTCGCTTGGAGAAGAGAAGATCTCTCAGACCAGTGTGCTTGTACTGAGGCTGTTGATCTGGGTCCCTCCACTTGGTCTTTCACAGCAGGGGTTGACAAAGTTATGGCCTGTGGGCCAAATCTGGCCCTGCCACCCCTTTTCATACGGGCCATGAGCCAAGGGTGGGTTTTGCATTTTTAAATGGTTGAAAGTACAAAGCGAAAAAGGAAGAATATTTGGTGTTCTGTGAAAATCCTACACAATTCCAATTTCAGTGTCCATAAAGGAAGGTTTACTGGAATACCGTGGCCATTTAGGTATTGTCCGCGGTGGCTTTTCTGTTACGATGGCAGAGTTGAGTCATTCCCGCAGAGGTTTCCCAGGACCTAAAATATCTACCCGCTGGCCTGTTATAAATAAAGTTTGTTGGCCCCATTTTAACGAAAACAAATGCGTTAGCAGTACAAATTTCTCTTCTGAAGGACTTTGACAAGGATTTGGGGTACGACATTCAGAGATCATTCATAGAACTTTGCAGGTTGGTTTAAACCAAGACAAGTAACTAGAATGCCTGAGTTCCTGTGTCCATTCTCTGAGCCACATGCTGGATGGTAGAACCCACATCTTTGGAAGAGCATTCACCAATTATGGCCTCAAAAAATATTGGCTGTGTTCCAGTTCCGCAACAGGGATTGCATCAGGGAATCAGGCCCTTGAGAACTGGGAGTGTTGGAGGCATGACCTCTGTCCTCCATGATCCGTTCTCTTCACGGCAAGGAGCACAGATTTAAATCATCAGAATGGAAGATGAATTCCAAAAGCCCTTATACATATCAGTTAAGATGTCTAGGTGGGGGCAGTGGGGGTTACAGCCACCGTAGCCTAAAGCCAACCAAGGATTTAGCCCAACAAAACTCCTGAGCACTTGATGTAGTCCAGGCATTTGCTTGATGATGGGAATTTGAGAATGTATCGCTTAAAAGATACCCTTCCTTCAAGGAACTCCCATCCTTACCTTTTACCACCAAGACACCTGCATGTAGCACTTCCTGCCTTTGTCTTATATTGTCTTCAGGAATAGGAGGGATTGAGTTTAAGCTTGACTCAAAAACCTACCAGCCCTCTCAAGAGGACGGACTCATGGTTCTCCAGGCTCAACTTTTAGGGACATCCACAGCAGCCAAGGTCAGGCTCACACTCCTGTGCCCAAGCAGACCCACCACAGGCTTGCCAGGATGGGTCTCATTCTAGCCCCTGAAGGAACCCTCTGGTGACTGCCCACCAGTAGATTTTGCCTCTATGCTGTGATTCAGGACTCCTGCCCCTTGGATGCTCTTCCTTCAGTATATCATCCCCGAGGAGTCCTGCTTCTCCAGTGTTTTCTCATTTTCTCACCCAGAAACGAAGACGTAGGCCCTCAGTGCAGCCACTTAGAATGCAAGCCTCATAGGGGGGCTGCAACTAACACACTGCCCTCACTCTCTTCATCACTGCTGCTCTCGTGCTCGCTCGCTCGCTGTGACACAGAATAATTATATTTATTTTTCAGTGATCCTTCCTTCCTGATGATAAAAATATTAACTTATTGGAAAATATAAGAAATTATCAAGAAGAAAATAAGCACCTATAATCATTCCATTTAGAAAGACACCATATTAATCCCACCATATTCCTTTCTAGGCTTTTCTCATCCATAATTGATGTTTTGAAGATAACATTTTTTGAATGTTTTCAAACACCTTTTCCTGAATTAAAAATTTCCACCAATGTGTGTGTGTGTGTGTGTGTGTGTGTTTTTCCCTAAAAGGCTACACATAAGCTTTTTAATGAAAAAAAAAAAAATCCCAACAAACTAGGACAAGATGGGGATATTGTCACATGATAAAGGCCACCTACGAGATTCTCATAGCTGACATCATACCCAATGGGGAAAGACTGAAAGTTTCTCCTTAATGTCAAGAATAAAACAAAGCTGTCCACTCCCCCAACTGTTAGTCAGCATTTTGCTGGAAGTCTTAGCCAGGGCGGTTATGAAAGGAAAACAAAAAAAGACATCCAAATTGGAAAGGAAAAAGTAAATTTATCTCCATTTTCTGATGAAATAATCATGTTTATAGAAAGTCTCAATGAATCCATAGAAAAGTAATAGAGCTAAGAAATGAGTTCAGCAAAGTAGCATGGTGCAAGGTTGGTATAAAAATTTCAAATGTATCTATACATTGGTGGTAAACGACATGAAAACAAAATTAAGAAAGCAATTCCATTTATACTAACATCAAAAAAAAAAAACACTGAGGAATAAACTTAACAAAAGAAATGGAAGATTTATTTTCTGGAAGCTACCAAAAAATCATTGAAAGACATTAAAGGAGACCTAAAGAAAGGGAAAGACATTGCATGTTGACTGATTAGAAGACTTAACATTGTTAAAATGGCAATATTCCCCAAGTTGATCTACAGAATCAATGCAATCCCTATCAAAATCCCAGCTGGATGTTTCTTGCAGAGATTGACAAGCTGATCCTAAATTTATATGGAATTTCGGGGGACATTAAATAGTCAAAATAATCTTGAAAACAAGGAACAAAGTTGGAGGACTTACACGTCCCAATTTAAAAACTTAATATATAGCTCCAGTAATCAAGACAGCATGGTACAGGCATAAGAATAGACATAGATCAGTGGAATAGAATTGAGTGTCCAGAAACAAAACCAAATATTTATAGTCAATTGATTTTTTAACAAGAATGCTAAGATATTTCAATGGAGAAAAATAGTCTTTGAGGCAATTGGTGCTCCAAATCTATTGCTACACACACACACACACACACACACACACACACACACACAAATTCACCCCTACCTCATACCATACACAGAAATTAACTGAAATGTATCAAAGACCTGCATGTAAGAACTGAAGCTATAAAATTCTTATATGGAAATATAAGTATAAATATTCATTTCCTTAGATTAGGCAATGGTTTTTTAGATATGATACCTAAAGCATAAGCAACCCCCCAAAAAAACAAATAAATTTGACTTCATCAAAATGAATAACTCTTATGCTTCAAAAAGAAGTACTGAAAAAGTGAAAATACAATTCATAGAATGTGAAAAAATCAAATCAAATCATTATAAAGGTAGAGTATCTAGAATATATAAAGAAGTTTACAAGTCAACAATCAAAATGCAAATAACCCAATATAAAAATATGCAGGGGATTTGAATAGACTTTTCTCTAATTTACATACACACACACACACACACACATATATATATAATATATATAATACATCATACTATATTACATATTATTGTATTATGTTATACATTATTATATTGTATTATTATATATAATGGCCAATAAGCACATTAAAGATGTTCAACATCATTAGTTAGGAACATGCAAATCAAAACTTCTTCACACCCACTAGAATAGCTATAATAACACAGAAAATAGCAAGTGTTGCTGAGAATGTACATTCACGCTTTGCTGGCAGGAACGTAAATGGTAGAGGTACTTTGGAAGAGTCTAGAAGTGCCTTGTATGATTCAGAAGTTCCACCCTGAGGTCTATAACTACGGGAATTGAAAACACGTATCCACACACACAATGGCACGAATGTTCATAGCAGCATTAGGCATAATAGACAAAAAATAGAAGCAACGCAGGTGTTCATCAACTGCCAAATGGGTACGCAAAATGTGACTTGTTTGTCCATACAAAGGAACCAAGCAGTGATACACACGACATGGTTGAAAACATCATGATAAATAAAAAAGCAAGACATGAAAGACCACGTGTTGTGTTATTTCACTCATTTGAAATGTCCAGAAGAGGCCAATCCGTGCAGATAGAAAGATTAGTGGTTGCCAGGTGGAGGAGAAAGTGGGAGGGTCTGGTGATGGGTACAGTTTTTTGGGGGGAGCAATGAAAATGTTCTGGCATTATATACTGGTGACGGCTGCATAAATTTATGAATATACTAAAACATTGAATTGTACAGTGTCAACTCAATTTTAGCCAATTTTTAGTCACATATTATCATATGTGAATTATATCTTTAAAACAGACTGTGATTATAATCTACAAATAGATTATATGGAGTATTCTCTGATTATTGGGCCCTGCTGTGTAGCTTGTACATCCCACAACTGAGGCGTGTCTTGTACACCCCGTAACTCGGGCATCTCTCTCTACTGTCAGCCCCCCAAGACGCCCACATTTCCATGGGACCACCTTACCCTGCCTGTCTCCTGGGACCCCCACCCCAACACACACACATGCACACACACACACACACACACACACACACACACACACACACGAGTTTCCCCTGCAGGATAGGATGTATACAGGCTCTTCCCAGTGGTGCTGTCATAAATGCCAAGGAGTCTGTGGACGCCTTCCCGGTTTCTGCAGATTGTCTCAGAGTGGAGGTTAAGCTCTGATTTCTCCTCTTTCCTCCTCGCCAGGACAGAGCCTGGTAGTGAGCTCTAAACTGAATGGGGAGACACCTTCTGGAGGTCAGGCTGGGGCTCACAGCCCCGCGGAGACCAAGAAGCAGGCACCATGGAAATGAGACTGATTCCAGGACCTCAACCCTCTGCTTCCTAGTGTGACTCAGTCACAGCTTCTGGGGCCCATCCTTCTGGCTATAACCTGGAGAGCTGAGGAGAACATGTATGTCTGTATAGATGCATGTATGTTGTGTGCGTGTACACACACACGCACATTTATATGCACATATATTTATTATAAAATCTTCCCCCAAATTTCTCTTATGAAATTTTTGAAGCACACAGAAATTCTGGGAAAAAAATCATGCAATAAACACCTATGTATCTTCAATTTAGGTATAGCAACTCTTCACATCTTGCCATATATATATATAATATTACATATTACATATATATTATATATTATATATTATATTACCTATATACATTCTTAGGATAAGTATATTACATAATATATTACATACATTACATATATATTTATATATATGTAATTAAATCTCATATATATCTCCTACGTATCCTATAGTCTAGGATCCAATTTAGACCCACATTTGCTTTTGGTTGGTGCTGCCTCTTTAGTCCCTTTTGGTCTAAAAGTCTCTTTCCTCCTTTCCTTCCTCCCCATGACGGTGTTGTGCAGGTCCCTGTCTTGTGGAATGCCTTGTGTTCCAGGTCTGGTCTTCTCCTCATTGTTTGGCTCTTTCCTCCGGCCCTGTAGTACCTCAGCACCTCAAGCCAGAAGTTTGGTTTAGAATTAGATTCTAGTGAATAATTTTTAAAAATTAACATGAGCTTACTAAAGTCAATTTGGAAAGTAAAGTAGTGAAAATTGCGAAATCACCCATATCAAAATTATTTACCATACTTCCTTGCAGTATTTTCTGGAGTCTTGTCATTTGGTTATTTATCCCCCCACTCCTTCGTTCAACACGTTTATTTTGTGTACTTCATGGTCTATCTACAGACTTTACCTTCAGTCTAGTCTGTACTTGATAGTCTATCTGTCTTTATGTTATATATGCCCAGCACAGCAGGGCTTTATTTAAGCTGTCACACTCAAGCTACAAAAACACATTTTAATTCTATATATATATATATATATATATATATATATATATATATATATACTTAGTAAATAGACTGGCAGCATCTTCTGTGTTCTCACACAGTCTGCAATGTTCATTGTAATGAATGTATACATTCTTTTTAATTTTTTCTTCCAAAATTAAAAAAAAGAAAGTTATCGCCACAGCCAGTGAAACAATATAAAGATACGTTAAAAAAAAATACCTGTTTTCAGGTTTCTCAGCCTTTCCAGATGGTCTATGCCAACCAGCCCTTGCCTGACTTTCAGGTGTGAATGACTTTGAATGGTTACAAAACATGAGCTCCAATGTATAATGGTGGTGCTGGTTCAAGGGGAGCCCAGGGACCTGGGATCTGCTCCAACCCACCCTGCGTGTGGGACTCCCCATGATATGCTTTTGGAGAGAAGACTGTCATCCTACTGATATCAAACAGCATCTATGGCCTCATCTGCTGAACCCTGGGATTTTAAAGAGACCAGAGATCGTCCAGCCTCCCCATACAGCCAGATTCATCACTTGAGGAGGGGTCCAGCGACATACATTTAAAACAAGCTCAGCTGGGGCACCTGGGTGGCTCAGTCGGTTGAGCGTCCGACTTCGGCTCAGGTCATGATCTCACAGCTCATGAGTTGGAGCCCTGCATCGGTCTCTGTGCTGACAGCTCGGAGCCTGGAGCCTGCTTTGGATTCCGTGTCTCCCTCTCTCTCTGCCCCTAACCCAATCGCATTCTGTCTCTGTCTCTCTCAAAAATAAATAAACATTAAAAAAATTTTTTTTAAATAAAATAAAACAAGCTCAGCCTAGCAGACCTGGAAGTTTCCTGGAGAGACGAACTCCCTTCTTGTCATCAGTCTCCAAGTTCCTATTTCTCGGCAGCTTTGTCCTACGTCTGCTCCCAAGCCAGCCAGAAACCCAACAAAGCGAGCCGGGTTGGCCTTGGGAGCCCATGATGGTGGTGGTGACGAGGTGGGAGGGAGGGAAGTACTGAATTCCAATCTCCAGACTCAGATGGAGCAAGACGGGAACTGGAAGAAAGTACCTTGTAGGAAGGGCTCCCACACACACACACTTGCTTCCTAAATGCAGAGACATCTGAGCACCTGTATTTAGATTTGTTGCCCAGACCTCTCACAGAGTTGTCAAGCACCATTCCATTTCCATTGCTCAGAATGGGTATTTATTTTAATCTGGACAAAAATAGTTGCTTCAAAGATAGCTTCAAGATTTTCCTGATTATAAAGGAGAAGCATGCTCATGATGAAGCCATTCAGAGTTTGCGGAAAACTTGCTAACTTTTGGCGTGTGCAATTTCAGCGTTTATACGTTTGTGTGTGTATGAAAATGCACAGTAATGCAAGATGAGGTTATGTGATGGGGCGCCTGGGTGGCTCAGTCGGTTAAGCATCCGACTTCGGCTCAGGTCACAATCTCGCGGTCTGTGAGTTCGAGCCCCGTGTCGGGCTCTGTGCTGACCGCTCAGAGCCTGGGGCCTGTTTCAGATTCTGTGTCTCCCTCGCTCTCTGCCCCTCCCCCACTCACGCTCTGTCTGTCTCTGTCTCAAAAATAAATAAACGTTAAGAAAAAATTTAAAAAAAAAAGATGAGATATGTGATACTGATCACACATCCACATCCTCATTTTAATAACTGCATAGTATTTTATTTCGCAGATGTTTTATAATTAACCTAACCAGTCCCCTACTATATGAAGTCTTAGCTGTTTAAAATAACTATCCTTTTATAAACAACTTAGGGGGGAAAAACTGCCTTTATCTTCCATTAATGTCTTGAACTGAACACTGGAAACAAAAGTCAAGAGTATTAACAATATTAAAGTTTATACTACTTTGTGATAATTTCCTTCACAGGATTTGGACAAGTTTCTTTCTTCGTGACGGTTGGCAAGGCCCATTTCTTCCTATATTCAACATTGCATTCTGCGTGGATTTATTTTGCTTCTTTTTGTCGGCGTGTTTTTCAGGTTTGCATATTGTTTCGATTTCTTTCATCCCAATAGTCAAAATGATATCTCAGGTTAATTTTCATTTTCTTTCTTTTTTTAGGTTTATTTATTTATTTAGACAGAGAGAGAGAAATGAAGAGAGAGCACACAAGTGGGGAAGAAGCAGAGAGAGGGGAGGGAGAGAGAATCCCAAGCAGGCTCTGCCCTTGTGGTGATGCGGGGCTCAACCTCACGGACTGAGAGATCATGACCTGAGCTGAAGCTGGACGCTTAACGGACTGAGCCACCCGGGTGCCCCAATTTTCATTTTCTCATGAAGAGTGGCTGTCGTCATCTTCCCATTTGCTTAATTCCATTTCCATTTCTTTGACCATTTTTGTACCAGAGTGTTTACATTTTTGACCTGATCTGCAGGAAGCTTTCATGCAGCCAGACTGCTGGCTCCTGTTCTGTGCTCTCTGAGATGCAGTTTCCTAGCCCGTCCTGGGCCTGCATTTTCCTTATAGACTTCTGCTTTTTTTTTAATTTTTTAAATTTTTTTTGTTTAATTCTTGCTTGCTATTTAAGCATTATAAAGTTTTAAGGAGTATTTATAAAAATATGTTATTTTTCCTCAAATAATCTCTCCATCTTTTTTTTTTTAATGATTTTACCCTTTGAATTAAGCTTAGAAGACCCTTCCCCTTCTCAAGGTCATGTATGTATATCTTCTACATCATGTGGGGCTTTATTTTTTATTTTAAATTGTTTTAATGTTTATTTATTTTTGAAAGAGACAGAGACAGAATGCGAGTGGGTTGCAGCAGAGAGACAGAGAGACACGGAATCCGAAGCAGACTCCAGGCTCTGAGCTGTCAGCACAGAGCCTGACGTGGGGCTCGAATTCACGAGCTGTGAGATCATGACCTGAGTCGAAGTCGGACACTCAACCGACTGAGCCACCCAGGCGCCCCAGCTTTATTTTTTATTTTAAAATTATAACATGTCTGAACTTCATTTTGGTGTATGTGATGAAGAACAGGACACCTCTGGTCAAGAGGGTGCCCTTATGCCAATAACATAAAGAAAAGAATAAGTTGATATCCCATTATTTCTTAATAATAACAGCACAAATCCATTTTTTACAAAATAAATTATTACTAGAAAATAAATATTGATAATTATATGATTCATAACATACTAAAAGTATTTGTAGTTTAAAGTTTTTTTTTTTTTTAATTTTGAGAGAGAGAGAGAGAAAGAGAGAGAGAGAGAGGGAGAGCACAAGCAAGGATGGGACAGAGAGAGAAAGAGAGAGAATCCCAAATAGGCCCTGCACTGTGATCGCAGAGCCCGATGTGGGGCTCAAACTCACAAACCATGAGGTCATGACCAAGCTGAAGTCGGACACTCAAGCGATTGAGCCACTGATATGCCCTGAAAGTACTTGTAAGTTTAAATGGGAAACTCAGCAATATTATTCTGATAAATTAAACAAACAACAAAGGATATAAACTATAGCATGAAATGTTCACGGTCTTAGCCAGGACACCGACAATCATAGGTCTGTTGTCTCTGTTTGTTTGTTGTTCAGTTTTGTTTCATTTATTTATTTTGTTTACTTTTTAAAAAAAATACCCGTGAATTGGGACATCAGAGACAGGGCCCTCATTGAGTAGAGGCTCTGTTCATACTCGATGTTTCCAGATTGTTCAGTAATGGAGCCTGACCTTACTTCCTACGTCTTAAGCAGGATGATACAGACCTACCATGTCAGAGCTAGGCACTTGACTTTCATATCCTGGAAAATTGTCGTAATATAATAGCTTATGTCCAACCGAGAGTCTTACTGCCATCTGCTTGAAAATTCTCAAACACAGATATACAAGCACCACCTTTGGAATCCACAGTCATAATATAAATGCAAAAAAACTTTCAAAATAATGAAATGATGCTTCTGTGAAAGGGAGCCTCTTGTCCTTTTGAAAGCCACACCAGGACATCATCGTGCGACACCCCAGGGATACTGAAATCTCCCATCCCCACCTTGCAAATGCCTACTTCCGGGTCCTATCCACATTTATTAAACAATTTATTTTTCATATTGATTTAAAATGCCACCTTAAAGCACATACTGAATTGCCATGCATACTTGGGTTTTTTTTTTTCTTCTGCTTTTCTGATCTCTTTGTAACTGTACCGTGTTAACTCCGCGGTTTGCCTGATACGTGAAGCATTCAGCATCTCCTCACTATTTATATGGGTTTTTCAGAAGCATTCTGACTATTTTGCATGTTCAACTTAGAAATCATTTTATCCATTTCTAAAACCTACTTCACATCAAAAGCCCTGTTGGATTTTTTTTACGGGTATGATGTTTAGCATAAACAATATTGAGCCTTTCTGAAAACATGGTTTGCATCTCCATTGATTCAAGCCTGATTTTATGTCTCTTATTAGATTTTTATAGTTTTCCTCATATACTTTCCCAATGCATTTCTTGGTAACTATTCCTAGGTAGTTTATAGAGTGTTTTTGCTATCGTCAGTGGAATCTTATATGCATTTTATTATCACAATGATTATCATTGGCGTATAAGAAGGCGATGGATTTTTGTTTATTTAAAATTATGGACGTCACTGAAATCTTATTATTTCCAATATTTATAGTAATTCTTTCAAATTCTTAAATTTTCCAGGTAAACAATCATGTTTTCTTTTGCCAATAATGAAAACTACGCTCCCCTCCCCTACTAAAAGTTGTATGTTTTTTGTTTTGTTTTTTCCTTTTCTGAACTTGTTGCATTGAGTGAGCCCACCCTAAACAACGTAAGGAAATAGTCATGATAGCAAATGGACAGGCTTCATTGGACTGATCGGTTTTCCCGGACACATCCATGCAGTGGGGCAGGCAGCCCTCCTTCATCGGGTAATTTTCTCTTTCCTCCATCAACCTCAGCAAGCCATGCTTCCCCAGGCTATAGAACACACAGGATGGGGAGCCCTAGCAGGCTGGGGGTGGCAAAAGGTCCCCAGATCCTTCCTCTGCTTGTAGTTTAGGTCATGAGAACCCCAAAGAGTCAGCTCCGTCTTTGGAGCTATCTAACCTAAACGACCCCTTTCCTCTCCAGAGAAGCTGAGCCTGTCCGAAGTACATTGGAGGCTCTGCCCAACAGTTAAGGGGAACAGGAGCCTCCCCAGCATCCAGAGGAGGCAGAATGGGGAGGAAGCAGGTGATTCTGAGGGGCTCGGGAGGTATAGAGACATAGTTCAAGTTCTGTACCAGCTGCTCCATTGCCTCTGTTCTCCCTTCGTCCACGCATCGATATATAAAACACCTACTACGTGCCGTACCTCATGCTGGACCCCGAGGACACAGAAACGAAGACAAGTTCTCACCGGCACAGTGGAGGACGGGCCTCTTCAAACGCTTGCCTTGTGCCCAGAGTAATACGACTGGCAGGTGTCGGATGCGAGAGTAGTTGAGGACTGACACTTCGAGCTGCACTTTACGGTGAGGTGGTGAGAAACCAAACAGACTGGGAAGTGTTCTGCAGTCTCACAGGAGAGGTCCCAGGTGAAGGGGGCGGGGGGAGGGCGGAGGTGGGGGTCGTGAACAGCAGGGAAGGTCCCCTGCTGGCAGTTTGCCTGGTAACCACAGACCGCGTTCCTGGACCCGCATGCACTTCCTTGTCCTGGATGCTGGCACAAGCGGCCACCTGCTTAGCCGGGTTTCCTTGAATCCCCTCTGCACCTGCGTGTAAACTACAAAAGCCATAGGTCTTAGAGATTTTAATCTTCTCAGGATAAACTCCGCAGTCTTCAGGCTTAACTTTAAAACAGGTTTGCCTTTTAGAATTTGAGCTCCTTCCCAAACTGGGTGATCTTTGCTGAGGCTGGTAGCATACCGTACAAACACTACATCCTTGAACACGCGGCCTCGCTGGGAACTCCTCAGTTCTGCTGAAAACCCACGGAGCTAACAGAGCGCTAGGAGGGATTCAGGTTGTAGGGGGTCCCTCTGCCTTTGCCCCTAGAGTTTCATTACAGGCAATACCCAAAATATCTAGCGAACTGTTCCTTTTCCTACACAACCTAGTTCTTTTAGCTAAGTACAGGCTAATGATTGTGAAAAGGGATTAAAGCCCCTTATTTTAAAGAAAGACTACTTCCCATTTGAATTACTTTTAAACACACCACTTTGCCTCTAATTTAAAATGAATAATAGGCTTAGAGCAGACAACAAAAGATCATTAACCTCATAAGATAAGTGTATCAGGAATCTTGTATTTTGCCAGCAAATGGAATAGAATGGCAGAAATGTGCTAATGCAGAGATTTCTTTTTTTTAAGCATCATTATCTGGGGGACATCTTTTTTGGTATTCAAATAAGAAAAGGGAACTCTCTCCAATGCCCACTTGAGCTTTTGTTCTGCCCTAATTGAAAGCCAACCTTCGTGTGGAAAATGACCCTTACAGATGGCAAAGGTTTAGGTTGGGTTAAAAAAAATTAATCATGTATTTTTTTTTTTCAGAGAACAATTAACTTAGACAGTAGCTTTCATCCCATTGTTTGTGCTCTTATTTCATTTTCTGTCTTAATAACCGATCAGAACAGAAGCCGTTTGACATCACGGGTTTGCCACTGAAGGTGCAAAATCCACGGGAAGAAACGGTGGCCGACGCGGGGAGGCCCTGGGATTAAAGATTCTGAAATTCCGTTTTTAATTAAACATGTATTTTTAGAAAACTTCGGACCTTTACAAGTGCTTATATATTTAATCTTTTTTTTTTTTTTTTATCTATCATTGGAAAGAAAGAAAACAAGTCAAAGTTGCTTTTAAAAAATGCAGAGGAAAGAAAGCCAGTTTGGAAACAAAAATCGAAACGAGCTGGAAAATGGTGGGAAAGCCTCAGAGGTGTGTGTGTGTGTGTGTGTGTGTAGAAGTTTCTGGTCCCACGTGGAAGCTGGGTGGGGCGCCGGGTCTGGGCCAGACCCTCAGCTGCCGGGTGGCCAGTCTTCAGGACGCTCTGGCTTCAGGACGCAGGACAGGCCTGCGTCTGTACGTGCCAGGCTCCCGGAAGATGTAGGGCATAGTGTGCAAGGCTGAACAGCTGTCTCTTCTGGGCTTTCAGAAACTCCTGTCAGTTGGCTACTGACTGATGTCCTAGTGCACAGTCTTCTAATTCTTAATTAGAGCGACATAGCTAATTAATAAGTTTTTTCCAATTATAAATTAACTTAGGATCAGAACTCTGGCTTTGCATGTAATTTCCTATAATCGCTAAAGCTACTGCAAAAACATGCCTCCTGCCAACCGTAACTTTTTATTTAACACAGACAGGCAAGTTCTCACTGGGTTTACATTTTACAGCAAATTATCTCTGTTGGGATTTATGAAGAGAAATTAAAAAAAAAAAATCAGAGTTGTTGTGGTGGTGGTGTTTCTGTTTTTTTTTTTTTTCCTCCTCGTCTCCCTCCCCTTTTCATCCTTAAACAAAATAACATCCTTAAAGGATCGTTTCTTTTAGAGATTTAAGGTGAATTCGTGTCAATATAGCCCCGTTATCACAGGGCAGGGAAAGAGAAAAAACAGGTGGTAATTCGTTTTTGTTCATAACTGTTACCACCTTTTCATGGTGCCTGCAAAAATGATTTGGGAGGTGCTAGCATGCTGTTCATTTATAGAATCTTAACTGGAGAGACACTTATCTCTTTAGTAATGAAGGAGTGTAATTAAAGGTGGGCCTCTAGACCGGGCACCAGCCCCGGCAACATGTCACATCCTTGGCCGCCACAATTCCTCGGTGGTTTATCAAAGACTACTCCTTTAATATGGAGATTACACTTATGTACTTGTCTGAACTTGAAAGGCATTTGCCTAATTTACTTATTAATGAGATGTAAATCTATTTGTATGGCGCGTCACAAGTTTCCGCGAAATCGCTGCTACTTAACCGGTGATAAACCCTATGATTTAAACGAAAAATAATACATTTAGCTTTTCCACATTCGTTCTGTTAAAAATTGATACAGTCTATGTTAAATTTATTAATATTGCTCCCTGCCATTCAGTTTGCAGCTCTTGCTGAAATATAACTTGACAGCGGCCGCATTAAAGATGTATGCCATTGTATTCAACAAAGATTAATGAAGCCCGGTAAAAATAGCTGTAAAAGAGAAAGTGATCCGAATGTAAAATCAGTGAATTAAATGAGGCCGCGCATACCATTTGTTAATATGCATGAGGAGGGAGGCAGCGAATGAAAATGTCTCTATGCAAAGTTCATTTGGGAAGGTTTCAATATCATCGGCTGAATATCCCCCAACTACCGAAGAGCGGCCTAGCAGAGGTGGGTGTCGCCCACCGTCCTGGTGGCTCTTTCCCCAGTCGCCCAGCAGCGCGTTCTCCTCAGGACCGCCCGCCCGCATCCTGCACCCTGTATCCGCCTGTCTGGGTGAAGGAGAATGACCTTGGAGCGTTTCTTCTGGGGTTTGGGCTCCAAGTTCAGGTGCTGGAAACGCCAAATGCAGACCAGGGACTGAACCTCGCTGTGCCTTAGGTGTTTTTTGGCGGGTTTTTTTGTTTGTTTTTTGGGTTTTTTTTTTTTTTCCCCAGATGAAGAGAGAGGTTAGCACTCTGCCGTCCAAAGCACTTGGACACCATCAGATGCAAAACCTACACGAGCCCAATCACTCTTCCAGCTTTTAAAGGGCTCAGATCCGGGGATGCGCCTCCCAGTGGGTGCATCCGTCTGTCTGTTTGCGTGTTGAGCCTGTTTGGATTCTGGCACCTGTGTGCTGAATGATTGGGGAGTGCTTTCTTTGTACTATTTGGAGGGGATGATTGATTTCCGCCGTTCTCATTATAAAATACTGCCGGTGTCATACCCTACCAGGTTAAGACTTTCAAATAAATTAACAGTGACAGAAAATTGTATGCAGTAATCATAATATAAACCTGGCATGTTTATCAATCAAGAAGGTGTTTTGATAGATTTAAGCCCTTCACGATAGGGGCTTCTCCCCAAGGTTTGCCTACGCGGAGGTCAGAGGCTGTCCGGAAGGAAATATTTTGAGGTATGGTTTCCTTTTGAGCGTTTTCTTGGGGTGGGGGTGGGGTTGTTGTTTGCACGTGTGTGTCAGCTTTAATTAGCAGAGTCAGTGACAATACAGTAGTTCATGTTTCTGCCTGACTGCCAGCTTGGAGGCAGTTGGGGGGTAGTAGGGTACACACACACGGAGGGTGACACCCTGTAGAAAGCGCTGCCTAGAGCACAGAATTTCCCAAAAGGGCAAGGACAGGTGTTCCCGCTCAGAACAGTTTAGAGGGATTGTTGTTCGGCACCGTGCACGTCACTCGAGACTGCCGTCTCAACAGGTAGTAAGGATCCTAGAGAATTCTCCAGGCCCTGTGCCATGTGCAAGGATGCCATGAGTGGGGGCACTGGGCTGTTCTCTCCCTGCCGAGCCCTCTTGAAAGATGTGGGGGACTCACCCCAACAGTAGCTGCAGCTGGGGTGGTGGTCGGGGGGACGTAGCTGGGATCCCCTGGGGATGTTCTCCCAAAGGAGAGACGTGGCCCGTATTTTAACGTGATAGATTGGTTGACACAATGGTCCACAAAGTGAAGAAAAGTCTTAAGAAGAAGGATGTACGAGGAAACTGACTTTGCACACGTTAGCTTACCTGCCTGCTAAAGTCAAGCCCCATCTCCTCTGGGCCCAGCCCCAGCCCCGGCTTCACCATCATCAGGCCATCTCCACCTGGGATTGAACCCGCCAGGCCTTGGGCCCACTGCATCTCCAGAAGCCGCAGGTCTGTCTGGGCATTTAACCTCACATCCTGCAGCTGCCAGCTGAGGCTGCCCCTCAGAAACCAGGCTTCCCATTGGAAGAGATCCTGGTCACAACTGGGCCTCTGCTTTGGGACTCCTGCTGCCCCCCTCTTCTACCTGGTGAAGGCACCCACTCGTGGGGTACCATGGTGTCCCGGCCCATGCTCACTGTGGCATCAGGGATGATGGCAATCTAGGCCCTCCTTAGAGGCACTTCTGAAAGCACAGAGCTTGGAGGACCAGAAGGACCCCGCGCCTAATTTCAAGACAATAGGACATCGGGTCATTCAGTCCCAGGATGGTAGGGACCTGAAAAAGTCATGTCATACTTTCTCTCCCAGACTCGTGGCTGGCTGCCCTTTCTGACTTGAGGGCTGTCCGCTACGGAAGCCTGTTCCTCTGTAGCATGTGAAAACACCGAACCCACAATAACAAAATTAACCGGATTGTCCAACGTTTCCAAATCAAAGAAATGGAGGTGGGAAAATGTTACCTCCTGAAATATAATGGTTGCTTCATTTGGGGCCAATGCCCTCCACCAATGGCCCACACAAGAACCTGGTGATTTTGAGCCCCAAGTTCCATGAAGCAAGAATGCCTGGGTACTTCTAGTCCCATTGGCCAAAAGATTCCACTCAATGGTTTGCTGGGATAGCACCCAAATGGACTGGAAAGTTCCCAGGTCATTCTGTAATCATATTATGGGTTGATTATTTGACTCTGCTCATTGGTTGGCTAGTCAATCCTACCAAGAGGGCCAGGCAGTCTTGAGGGCATCTACAGAGACTAACCTTCTCTCCCTTCTCCGGCCAGCACAAGGCCGAGCCTCATGAACGTCTCGCTTTCGTGATGTCTTAGTCTGTTCAGGCTCCTATAACAAAGTACCACAGACTGGGTGGCTATAAGCCACAGAACTTCTTACAGTTCCGAAGCTGGAAGTCCAAGATCAGAGTGCAGCATGGTCAGTGTCTGGTGAGAACCTCTCCCTCGCCTGCAGACAGCTGTCTTCTTACTGTGTCCTCACGTGGCAGAGATAGAGAGGAAGCAAGTGCTCTCCTGACTCTTAAAAGGACACTAATCCCATTCATGAGGGCTCCACCCTCATAACCTCATGTCGTCCCATTTCCTGCTAAAACCTCTCCTCCCAGGTATCATCATCATATTGATGATCTTTGGCTGGAAATTTCCTCACAGGCCACTTGCCTCCAATTCCATCTCAGAGAGAGAAACTGAAATACAGAGATGCTTTGAGATACACCCAAGGTCACATGGTGAGTTTAAGTAGAACACCTGCAAGTCTTGACCAACCAACTTCTCAGGGGACAGGACCAAGATGGCGAATCAGTCTTTGACTTAGAAATCTAAGAGCGTGTGTCTTTATGCCCTAAGCCTCAACTGTAATCACCAGGTCCTTAAAGGAATAAAGAGACCTTTGCACTGCTTAGATTCCATGTTACTTTTTAGGGAAAACACTGAAAATGAACACTGAGATGTTATCCATTCAACTAACCTTGGAGCAATGAAATGAAATGAGTTAATGATGTAAAAATCTGTCTTAACAACATCAAACCCGCAGCAGAACAGGCCATTCTCAATCAGGAAAAAGTCTTAGCTTTGGAGAGAGAAGCAGTTGCACTGACTTTGTAAACAAGTGCCTCAGAAATAGCAGTTCTGCACGTTTGGTGTGGCTTGGTAGTTAGGACATTAATTAATGGCCAAATAGAGAAATGTCTGAGTGCCCAGCAGATGGTAAACAAGCCCAGGAGAACATCACCATCTGAATTGCAAAGAAGGCTGGCAGCTTCCTCTCCCCACCCCCTGCCCAGATCTGCCAGCTTGCCCTGAAGAGTGCGGCTGTCACTCGGCCAGGGGTGGGGTGGGCTTCGGGGGCTGCCACTCTCAGGATCCAGGGCCCAGATCTTTCCATGGGAGGGTGGGCAAGAGGATAGCTGAGGGACTCAGCATTGGGAGTTAACAGTTTCTGCTTCTTTTCTACCTTTCCTTCCTTCCTTCTTTCCTTCCTTCCTCCCTTCCTTCCTTCCTTCTTTCCTTCCTTCCCCCCCTCCCTCCAACTCTCTCTCTCTCTTCCTTCCTTCCTTTCTCTCTTTACCTCTTTCTCTTGTTCTTTTTTTCTTAATTTTAGAGCTGCAAGGGAGCCACTCTGGTAAAGGCTGACCTCTGAGAACCAGCCTCACATTTTTCTCTTTCTGAACTCAAGAACATTGCTGCTGATGAGGGTTAGGAAAACACAAATATGTCAGAGGAAATAAATGCCAAGGACCCACCCATGAGGCATTTACGGCTTGTGAGCATCTAGCCCTCCGCAGCACGTCTTTGCCCTCAAGGTCAGCAGTGGCTCTCCCCACAAGGAGAGGTCGAGGGTTGCTGGTGCAGGGTGTCTGCTTCCTTGGAGATGACCATCTGGATGACCAGCGGTGCTCAGGAGACAGGGCATCATGTTTCTCAGGGACGGCTGAATAATGGTTGGTGTTAGCAGAACCTATCGATCTGAAGAAGCCAGTGGAATAATCTGCCTCTGGCTTTGTTATCCACGTAGTATCTTGAATTGAAACAAATATCACTCAGTCAAAAATTTAAGGGCAAACGGGGAAGGAAAAACTTTCTCTTACTCTCGAATGGAGAATAAATTTGGACTCTGATATATAAGCGACTGTCCTGTTTACTCTTTAAACAAAGCATTTCATTGTATATAAATATACCCTGGATTGCCATCTCCTTAGATATGGAATCCTGGTCTGCTTATAAAAAGTTCAAGGTGGGAAGTAGAAAAACATTAATTGGATGGTTCAAAAATTAAAGACAGATTTGCCTTAGGTGTTTGGAATTCAGCAAGCTTTGTTCTTAACTATTTTTACACCGCTTTCTCTTTTCTTGTTTCATCTGTCTTTCTGAGATATAGCCTGATAATATAGTCATACCTCTGCACTTAACTTCCAAATATTTGCTTCCCCTGATTTTCTAACTAAAACAATCAGAGTTGAAAAATAAACAATTCAGGGTCTAAGCAGGGGACACCGACAATCCATTAATAATTAAAGTCATCCATCAGGCAGCATGTGTGGTCAGGATGAACAGAGACATCAATATTTTAGACCCCAATGCAGCAGAAACATCTAGAAAGGTAGAAAGTTCTAGAGATGCCTGGGTGGCTCAGTCAGTTGAGTGTCCGACTTCGGCTCAGGTCATCATCTCACAGTTCGTGAGTTTGAGCCCCACGTCAGGCTCTGTGCTGACAGGTCAGAGCCTGGAGCCTGCTTCAGATTCTGTGTCTTCCTCTCTCTCTGCTCCTCCCCTGCTCACATGCTGTCTCTCTCTCAAAAACAAAGATTTAAAAAAAAATTCTTAAAGAATCTAGAAGGGACTAGAAAAAGATTGAAGGGACTAGAAAAGGGTTATTTGCTGAGTGTCTTCACATTTTAGCATCAGGAATGTTTGCTACCCAGCTCCACCGCCCATTAGATTAGGGGAAAACATTTTGTATTTATTTGTTTGTTTTCACAGAAGATGACAATAAAGGGTTTGTCTTGGAATGGTGCGTTCAACAACACCGGCTGTTACAGGTTACTAGACTGCTCTGCTATTTATGGGAGGGCTTCTACCCATGGTGGCACACGTTCACCTTGAACCGGCCCTGCGAGGTCTCTAAGCCTGCCATCATCCCTGGAAGAACACTTAAAATTCAAAAGCATACCAGAAAATTTCAGAGGAATACTGTCTCCATCCATATGGAGTGAATGAAAAACTTAGCATCACGCAGAGACGGCTGGACTGCCCACAGGGAGAGCTGCTCGGGCAGCACTGTTGTCACGGGCCGCTTCAGCAGCCTCGGGAAAGCCCCACGGAAGCATCTATCCCCACAGAACCATGAACCTAGAGTGGGCAGGGATGACACCTTCTCATCTTGGCACCCGGGGCCCCATCAAGACCTACAGCGGGGTCAGGAAAACATGTGACAGGCCATTTTTGATTGTCAGCCTTGTATTAGCATCCTATGACTCAGAGGACATCTCTTTTAGCCCTTGCTGCTCAAGAAACATAAGAATATGGACTATTTTAGATTGTAGTTAGGTTGGCTTACTGATGGATTTTCCTTAAGCACCCTTCTGTGAAAGTTCCTATGAAATTACAATAAATATTAGTAATGTTTACTGAGCACCTACCATGCATCATATCTGATTTCACCTGTGTGACTTCATTTGAGTCTCAAAACAGCCCTGTAAGCAGGCATCTCAGCCCCATGGCACATGGTAATTTTGTTTAGAAAGTCTTAATTACTTATTTTTTTTCCCCTCTGAACATACTTTAGCCTGTGACCAAAAAAATTTAAAACATGAAATAAAAAAAGAATGCTACCTAACTTATAACTCCAGGAAAGTATAAGGCAAGGCTACTCCTTAGAAAACAATTATCGGATGGGGTGCCTGGGGGCTCAGTCAGTTGAGCGTCCGACTTCGGCTCAGGTCACGATCTCACGGTTTGTGAGTTCAAGCCCCGTGCCGGGCTCTGTGCTGACAGCTCAGAGCCTGGAGCATGTTTCAGATTCTGGGTCTCCCTCTCTCTCTGCTCCTCCCCCGTTCATGTTCTGTGTCTGTCGCAAAAATAAATAAACGTTAAAAAAAAGTTAAAAAAATTAAATAAAAAAGAAAATAATTATTGGATAATTTGGGGAAGGAGACAAAGCAGAGTAATGTTGACTTTTAGCCACAGGAATGAGTGTTTCTTGCTTGAAAACCAACACTGACAGACACGGCATGGTTGTCAACCACACCCTCCTAGCAACACACTATTGAAGAGAGAGGTCCCAAGGGCAGAGGGTGGCCAGAAAGCTCACCAATGGCCATGTTCTTTCACCCTCCTGGGCACACTACTAGCCCCATTTTCCAATTCCAGTTGCTCCTAGGTGGGGACGTGTCATCAAAGGGGCCAATGGAATGGATGGGGTCAGGGCGGTGGGCGGCACCCACCTGTGCGCAGCAAGTGGGGTCCACAGGACCACAGGATAGAATGTTCTGGATCCTGAAGCCTGCACTGAGAAGCCTTCTCCATCTACTGGCCTACAACACTCAATTGCAACAAAAGTGGGAAGCAAACATCTATCGTGTGAAGAAGCTGCTGAAATTTGGGGTTATCGGCCACAGCAATCAGCCTACCCTGACGGCGTTTGGGCAAGATGTGACTGCTCAGCCAGGAAGAAGGGCCCATCGTGGCAGAAACGTCCCTAAAGCTGTAGTTCAGGGCACAGTGAAGAACCATGGTGAACTTCCACTAACGTTTCCGGTGTAACTTAACCAAGATCATAGTCATGGCTCATGACACTGCGTGAGCAATATCTGAATACATGGTGGCACACACACTCTTATGATGCAGAGAGCATTTGGATCTTTTTCACTGCTGTAACTCGAGGACTTAACACGGCCCATCACAGGCACTCGGTCACTGTTGAGCGGATAAACGTGGATCACGGGCCCCCACCTCCAGGCCTCTCCTGCAAGTTCGCTGACCGCCCTGAGCCTGGATGTTCCCTGACCACCTGGGCTTGTCCACCTTCTTCCCAGCTGCATCTCGGCCCAGGAAATACTGAACCACTGATGTGCAATGACCTTCAGGCCATGCTCCCACACTTCCTTACTGGACAGGAAGCATTTTCAGTGGGTTGTCTGAGGGCCAGTGACAGCTCTTCCCACCAATGCGAAAGCTAGCTATCTACTGTCAGAGGGAGCCGGCAACCTGCCACCAGCGACAGAGTCAAGTCAATGGAATTCTCAGTCTGGGATTTTGCAAATAAAGGGCCAGCCCTCTGAGTGGAGCTGTGGGGCCACCACTTGACGTAAACCATGCTCATTACGTCCAACTTTTTAAACGGCCGTCCCCTGGCTACCACTCGCGGGTGAGGGAAGGTGAATCCTGTGTCTGCACTCTTACACTTGGAATTTAGTGACAAATCATTTTGATGCCACTTGCCACCACTAGGAGAAGCCCGACTGCCTCCCTTGACGAGAAAACCCATTGGCAAGCTTCGAGAACCGAGGTAAAAGCAGGACCCGTGTCCACGAGGCTTTCTTCTGAGCGGAAGCAGTCCCCAGTTCCTGAAACCCTGTGGCAATAACAATAGCATCTGGCAGATGTGCTTTTAACTTACAAAACCCCTCACATGAGGTACTAGTGTGTTTAAGCCTAAAACATCCTGACCAGGAGGATACAGCCACATCTCTTCCTGCTGAGCCCCCAGGAGTATGGGTGGCCTGTACCCGGTGATGAATCTGGAAGGGGAAGGGCTGGGACTCTGTTGTCAAAGGCAGAGGAGAGTGTCAGGAAACGCTTTCTGTCTCTTTATTTTAAAATGGCTCCTATCAGGGCGCCTGGGTGGCTCAGTCAGTTAAGCATCCAACGCGGGCTCAGGTCATGATCTCACGGTTTGTGAGTTCAAGCCGCGTGTCAGGCTCTGGGCTGCTAGCTTGGAGCCTGGAGCCTGCTTTGGATTCTGTCTCTCTCTCTCTGTCTCTCTCTCTCTGTCTCTACTCCTGCCCCCCTCTCAAACATAAAAAAAAACATTAAAAAAATTTAAAATGGCTCCTCTCTTCCATGATGGATTTTAAGAAACCAAAGGCTGTCCCAGGAAGACCACATTCAAGCCTCACCAAGCTTGTTCCTCAGGCAGGCCCTTCTTCTGGGAGCCCTTCCCAAAGGCAGAGGACTCTTGAGTTGACATAGGCTCACCTGGGTCCCAACAGTCCTTGCTGGGATCTCAGGGTCTCCATTTCAGAACTAGAACCTGGTACAGAAAGGCAATATCCCAAGAAGACCCACAGGGGAGAGGGAAGCCGGTACACATAATCCCCTTCTGTTGTGTCCCCACCCCTCACAGGCAGCCTGCCTCCTTGGGCAACCCAAGAGGACATCAAAACCTGTCTGTCTGCTCCCCAGTCCTCAACCTGAGACACATGTCCCAGTGACATCACTTGGAAGCAAAGAGAATACATGAGGGAGCTTATAACGTCCCTTCTCTTCCTTCCAGAATGAAAGCAAACTGTCATGCCCTCCTTTGCCAGAATTCATTTGTCTCCAGTACCTGGGTCACCCACAGAATAACTCATGCATCCTCTCCTGCCCTTTTTTGTCTCCAGGGCTATACATTTATTTAGACATTTTCAATTGCTGTTTGGATATGTTAACATTTACCTTGAAGCCACATGTGCGTTATCACCAAGAGTTTCTGCCTTGTGGTGAATTTCATCAAATCCTTGCCCTGCAGCCTGGGTGGCCAGGCAGACAGTCTTCCGTCTTACAAGTGCAGAAAACCCCAGTTCTGCATTGGAGACAACAGTGTTCTCCCGGTGCAGGGGGGTGACAGCCCCCTTTGCCCATGCTGAAGAAATAATTAGGATCATTAAAAAGGACAATGGGGACACTCAGTCGGCGGCTCAGTTGGTTGAGTGTCTGACTCTTGATTTCAACTCAGGTCATGATCTCACAGTGTGTGGGACTGAGCCTTACATCAGGCTCCATGCTGAGCATAGAGCCTGCTTGAGACCCTCTCTCTCTCTCTCTCTCTCTTTCTCTCTCCTTCCCTCCCTCCCCTGCTTGAGCTCTTTTTCTCTTTAAAGTAAAAAAATAAATAAATAAAAACTAAAAACTAAAAAAAAATTTTTAAAGTAACAACAAAAGCTCTTTTCAAACCCTGCCTTGGTGAAAAGTGAAATCATTCCAGAAGGAGAGCGTATCTTGAATTAGGGAGGCCGATTTCTGAGTTCCTTGTATCTACACTCTTAGCATCAGTCTGAGCCTGACGCCAGGTGGCCTTCCTTGTTCTGGATGTGGCTCTGGACAACCTGCAAAGCAGAGAAGGGACGCCAGCCCATGTGGAACAAGCAGATGCCAAGGTGCATGGGGCACAAAGAAAAAGAAACCACATTACGTGTTTGTCATCACCGTTTCATTAATCATGAATTCTGTTTGCTGTGCACCTATCAGCTGTTGTTTGTTTGTTTGTTTGTTTGTTTCTTTCTTTCTTTCCTTCCTTCCTTCTTTCTTTTTCTTTCTTTCTTTCCTTCTTTCTTCCTTCCTTTCTTTCCTTCTTCTTTCCTTCTTCCTCTTTCTTTCTTTCTTTCTTTCTTTCTTTCTTTCTTTCTTTCTTTCTCTTCTTCTTCTTCTGCCTCTCTCTCTCTGCCTCTGCCCCTCCTTCTCCTTCTCCTTCCTTAACAGGAGGAACTATGTAGAGCCATAAGAAGGACCAGAGAAAATACCTCTCTGAAAGTGAACAACAACCAAAAACACTTAACAGGATTATGGTGGTGAAGCAGTGAGTTGCCTAAGTGGGGGATCTGCTGGACACAGGGTGTGTTCAGGATCTGGCCCCGCTCCAAAGAGGGGCTCTGTGATGAGGCAGCATAAGCAATGTCTCCTGTGCCACACAGAGGGGAAGAGCTCTTCTACAGAAAATAAGAAATGCAGACGAATTTCCCACTTCCTGCTGCGGGCTAAGGTCCTGGGGGACAGGCACGCTGCAGTGAGCAGTTAGGGTGATGATGCTGGGGCGGGGACTGTATAAGAAGAGGTGAGTGTCACCCTTCCTATAGGGCAGTCCCTGTTTATGGCACACTTTAATGGAGCCGGTAGGTACAACTGATTCTCGTCCTCACATTTTACATCAAAGGACCTCCTTCTGGGGTTCAGGTTACCGAAATCACAGATGAAGTGAATTTAATGGTCCAAGTTTGGTCTCCGGAGATGAACACGGCAGTTTTCTAGTTCAGTCTTTTGGCAGGATTTTTGAAAATAGGCTTGAACCAATCTATTTTTAGAGAAAGCAGGGGGCAGGCCCATTCTGAAGAGACAGTTCCGGAAAAGCGGGGAAGCCCAGGCCTGTCGCTCTGCACAGTGTCCAGGGCCAGCCTGGTGTGGAAAACCACCTCACCCCACATTAAAAGGGACTTATCCTTGGGGCTTACCTAGCCACTGCCTCAGCTACGGGTCTTTGCTCAAAGACTTACAGACAAAGCACTTACAGTTCCCACATCGGTGACATTTGCAGCTCCCTACCATTTATTGAATATTGTCCAAAGAGCAAACACAAGGTTTATTCTGGTGGCGTTTTAGTTGGGTTGTGAACATTTGCCATTTACCAAGAATAGAAGGAAAAAGTGGGACAACCTCGGAGAGACTGCAAAAAAAAAAAAAAAAAAAAAAAAGAAAGAAAGGAAAAAAAGGGAAGGCGAGAAGGAGAGATGTAAGGATACAGGACAAGGGACAGAGGGAGGCTGACCGTTCATGATCTCGCGAAGCATGGCGTTCCTGCCCCGGCTGCCACCTCCATGCTTGGGGTCACTTCACATTCATGGACAGCTCCTCTGCTCATCTGAGGCTCAGGTGTGAACACTCACACGTTTGCCAAGTCACCTTGGCCGTGTCTTTGCTCCTCCCTGGCTGGGATCACCTGAGAGCTGGGCTCAGAGAGGGACTCATGTCCACCTGATGAGGAAGAGTTCAAGAGCGTCCCGCCTCCCCCATCCCATAGGCAAAGAATACACAGAATAAAGGTCCTTGGGGAGAGAAGGGTGACTGAGGTTTTCATAATTTATAAACAAGCTCAATTATTTGGTAAGGTTAGAAAGAAACAGCTGGATTCAACATTACTAGCTATTAGGGAGATCCAAATTAAAACCACAATGAAGCAACACTACATCCCTATCAGAATGTTAAATTAAGAAGATAGTGATGACGTCAAACACTGGCACAGACAATGAGCCAATGGACCACTCAAGGGAGAATAAAATGGTGCAGCCACTCTGAGAAATAGTTTGGCAATTTATTAAAATGTAAGCTTGCAGTTATGATCCAATCCACCAGTTGGGCTCCTGGTCATTATCGCAGAGAAATGAAGATGTTACATTGGCACAAAAGCCTGCACACAAACATTTATAGCAGATTTACTTGTAGAAGCACAAAACTGGCAATGGCCCGGTTGTCCTTGAGCGGGTGAATGGCTACACAAAGTGGGTATGTGGAATACTACTCGGCAGGAAAAAAGGAATCAGGTTGGATGTACACAGCACCTTGGATGTGTCTCAAGGAAATTGCGTGAAACGAGCCAATGTCAGGTCTCCGACAGGATGGTTCCATTCATCGAACATGCTTGAAATAACGAAATTATGGGCATGGAGATGGGAGTAGTGCTTGCCAGGGTTAGAGATTTGGGGGGAGGGTGGAGCTATAAAAGGGGGGGCAGAGAGCCTGGAACAGTTCTGAATCCTGACTGCTGGTGGCTGGTTATGTGAGTCTGTGCACAGAGACGATGGCAGAGAACTCTACCCACCCACACACACACGAGTCCATGTAAAACGGATGAAATCTGAAAAAAAGCTATGGATTATGTTGATTATATTGCCAGTTTCATGGTTTTAATATCGCACTATAGATATGTGGGATGTGACATAACCACCGGAGGGAATGAGATGAAGGGTATGTGAAACGGCTCTATGCATTTTGTAACTACCCATCTACGTCACGTACTATATTTATATTATATCTATATTATGTAATTACCTATGTATAATTATTTAAAACATAAATAAATAAATAAATAAATAAATAAATAAATAAAGAGGAGGAGGAGGAGGGAGGCAGGGAGGCAGGAAAGGAGAGGAAGGAGCAGGATGTGCTCTGCACATCCTAGCCCACGCACTGTGTGCGCGAACGAGCCCGTGACGATAAATCACACCAGCAGGTGCGCCAAGACCTCATTATTTACCAGGGAGCAAAGGTCCTCAGTAAATATGTGCTGTTTGTTCACACAGTAATTACCCAGAAAAGTTCATATACTCACTAAAACAGGTTACCAATAAACAAATCGTCATTAGAACAGACATTTCTTTGTTTTTTTGCAGGGGAGAAGGATTTTTATAAAGAATTATCCTGCTGGCAAGCGTTCCCATTTCAGTAAAGACGCTCATACTTTTAACATTTTTAAATATGAGAGAGGGACATAAAATAATGCAAATACTGTCATGATAACTGGTAAGAGGTATTCAAAGGCGGATGGGCTGTTGGTAGCCGGCACACCACCGCTGTCCTACCCACCTCGGGGCCCCACTTACCAATATGTTCCATCTGCTTCCGGGGCTGCAGGCAGATAGGGCTGATGAAAACTCTGAGGTCCTTGACATTCACAGCTAGTTTCTTTCCTGCTGATAAAATTTCACAAGCAAATCTATTCATATTCGGGTCAAGGTTTTGAAAATGTAAAAGATCTAGAGACTTAAAATCTTGTCCTGCTGTGTGGTCAAGAAACCAGTTAGACCTGCACCCAGCCCTTGTTAAAGAAATGAAACCAAATTGAATAAAATAGAAATTATTAAGGATCTTGGCTAATACTAGAGATAAGTAGTATTCTGTGAAACTTTCCTTAATTAGGGATACACACACACACACAGTGGGCAGTGATGTCAGAAAGATTAAAAACAGTTATAAAGTATATATTGGAGAACATATATGTGTGTATAATACGCAGATTAATGACTGCTCTCACATATTTAATTTGCCTGATTCTGCTCCTGAATGTGAATTTACCGAGACCCAATATGCCCATGTTAGCTTATTAAATATTGAGTTTGAGGGTCCCCGAGAAAGTTAAATGTGGTGATGTTTATCAAGGGCCTTTGTAAACTCTCCAGCTTTGCCCAGATGTGTGGGCTTCTGCTGCTGATGCCCTTGGGAAACTGGAAATGTTCTAAAGGGCAGCATTTTAAAGAACTTGGCGCTCCGTCGGTTTCAGGCCTGAGAAGACAGAGCATCCGACTGATGCAGTTCAAAGGTCGACCTCCAACTCCCCACCACGTCAGAGTGAGCAGCTCAGCCGCTGGCTCATGTGTCATTTCTTTCTAGACCAACCTCGCTGCTAGTTTCGCAGGTGCCGTCCCTCCTGCTGCTGGCAGGGCCCGTCCTCCAGGAATCGCCAGCTCTGCTCTCGGGACTTACGTTTGCCACTCATGTCCATTGCCTTGACCTTGTCAGCCAGTGGGTGCTGGGGTCCAAGGCACCATGCCAGCCATGGGTGACATTGCAGCCCGCGTCAAGAGATGGCCTCCCTAGTCCACAGTGCTGGCTCTGTTGACCCCAGTCCTGGAATTCTGGGTAAAGCCCCCGTGGGGAGATCTCGGGGTGTCCGACCTGACAGGTGCAACAGCCCCCATTTGGCTAGCACTCAGAGCTTTCTCTCTCCATCCTTCCCAGGCTTCAAGAATGTGAAACGATGAGGTGTCTCCCACTTGCCAGATGGGAAGACTAAGGCTCAGGGGAACAAGACAGTACCTTTCCCTGCAGAATCAGCAGATGGCCAACTTTAAATTCAAAACCAGGCATTCAATTTAGTCTACTTCTACACTATCAGTGATTCTGTGATATTGCTCACTCGTGACTGTCATCTAGAGCCCCTGATAAGCACAGGACAGATATACCTACCTGTAGACTTGAAGGCTCGTGGATGCTTAAAGCATAAATGCACCATTATGTCCCAGATCTGTGAAGAAAGCTAAGAGTTTAATTCCCTACCATTTTCCAGAGGCTCTCTGTTCATGTCTATGATATTATTCACAGCTGTCATCCCAAGGCAGCAGGGAGGGCATGTGCTAGACCCATTTTAAAAATCAGAAAAACAGGGGCGCCTGGGTGGCTCAGTCAGTTAAGCGTCCAACTCGGGTGGGGTCGTGATCTCATGGTTTGGGAGATTGAGCCCCATGTCGGGCTCTGTGCGGACAGTGTGGAGCCTGCTTAGGATTTTCTCTGTCTCCCTCCCTCTCTGCCCCTCCCCAGCTCATCCTTTCCCTCTAAAAATAAATAATTTTTAAAAATAATTAATTAAAATAAAAATGAGAAAGATAAGACGTGACACGTTCAAGGTCACAGGCAAATTAAGCCCAAAGCCACGATCCAGGCTGCAGGAGCCATGAACCAGGCAAGAGGGCCGGGGAGGGCTTGAGAAATCCCCTCATCTCTGAAATGAGAGGCGGGCTTCCCTGCTGCTTCCCTGCAGTCTGTTGTCATTTCTCCTTGGAGCCTGAGGAGCACATTTTTTGGTGAAGCAAAACACAATTTCATAAACTGGGTATTACAAGACATGTTGTTTCTCAGACTGCCGGACGTGCATAATACTTAACGGCCTCTTTAATATTTCCCTGGCCTCCCTGTCGATGAACTAGAGACGTACACGGAAGTGCACGTTTTTACTCGAATCGGATACGGTGACGCACACGGGTTGGTGGGGGGAGGGGTGCGCCGGCAGCGGATTCCGTCACGTATCCACGCCGTACGTGCACCCTAATGGCCTCCGGTTCCATGTGACAAGAGCCCATGTGTCTTCAGGTTTTCTGGGAACCAAGCATTCCACTGAGCTGAGACGCGTCCCTGTAGGGCAAACATCCGGCGGGTTATTTCCCGAGCACCCCCTGCCGGGTGCTCCTTAGGTTTTTCCCTGCGGGTCCCAAGCGGATTCACACTGACGCGGCCCATCTCCGCTTGCTGATGCATTGCAGGGCTGCTTCAGCGTGCATGCATTTTAGGGGATGCGCACGCTTTTGCTGACCGTGGTCCCATCTGAATAATAGCTAATAATAGTACCGGAAGGTCACAGAGGTTTTCCCGGGAAGCAGATATAAAATGCTCTGGCTCTTTGCCATGCAAAGCTAATCTAACTTCTCTTCTGCAGATAAACTCGTTTCAACCCAGAAGCTCTTGTTGTGCAATAATATTTCCTTATGGTGGATTAAATTTAAGAAGATGAAAGCAACCCTCATTTATTTTTCACGTTTATCCATTTCGGGTGAAAGGCTTCCTTGGAAGAAACCGCGGTGGTCCCTGCCCCCTCCCAGGTTCCAGTCAAGGCCACCACCGCACGTGGTCCCCCCAAACCTTGGGGTCCTAGATGGTGCCTCTAATGAGGGGTCAGAGGCCAGGGGCACGACCGGCCCACCCAGCGCCGGTGCCCGCAGCCCCCCTCCCGGGACACAGGACATCGGGAGCATCAGATCCTCCAGGAAGGTGCTCGCTGCTGGCAGCCGCGTGGCCCAACCCACGGAACCCGCAGCCGGAGCTGCAGGGAGCACCCGGGTGCTCCCAGGCTCTGGGGCTACGGGCGGCCATCCACTGACACTCACCCTTGATCTGTGTTTTCCAAACTTCACAACAAAACTTCAAGAAAAAACTATTAGCTACAAATTAGATATTCTGGTGGAAGCCTAGAATTATTTTTCAGGACAGAGGGCTCAATTTCCCGCTCTCAGGTGTATGATTAAAATCAATTAAATCACTCTTCCAATGTCAGCCGCAAGATTCTCCTGACAAATGAAATTATGCGAGGAAAGTGCTCTCTTCTCTCTCCAGCCTTCTCAGCGGCGCTCACACCGCGCGGGAGATCAAAATGCTCAGCTCGGGGATTTCCGAGATATTTTCCACAAGAGCGGGAGCGATCCCCGGACCCCTGTGTGAGTCGACGCGGAGGCCCCTGGTGGCCAGATTTGATGGCCTCTGTACTTGGAGATAGATTCGCAGCTAACGAACAGGAAACGCGACCGGGGAAAGTTAACCATTTGGGGGCTGAGCCAGGCTTCTTTACATAAATTAATGTTTTCTTGGCAGGAATGTGAACGGGCCCTTCAAGTTCAGGATGTAACCTTTGCACGTCTCTTTTTATGCATATGAGACAATCCTCGGCGGTGTGTTTCTTCCTACGGAAAAAGCTCTGTCTTATCAGCCCTGGAGGTCAGGGGTGGATTTTAAGCCAACGCGGAAGCACACGGATGGCGTCCTCTCCTTCCAGGGAGTCTGCAGGTTTTAGCACAAGGCAGACAGCGCTCGCCTTGAAAATCACGCCGGGAGCTCTATTCAAGGGAAAACATGAACTAGCCTATTCCCACGGAGATCCGTAGTTGAGGGACCAAGATTTCTCATTGACAGAGGTGCTCAGATGTGGTGCCACTCTACCTTCAGGAAATTATTTACCTCTTAATCTGCTAAAACATATGGGCTTAGGTGTGACTTTTGCCCAAGAGACATTCATCGATATTATATGCTCATTTGGTTTGGCTTTTTTTTTTTTTTTTTTCCCCTCCCGCAGAGGATTGAACAAATGTTTGCTACATTCCGGAAGTTTCCTCCCCTCCCTCCCTCCCTGTCTTCTTCTGTCCCTGCCCCCACTCATGGAGGAAGCCTTGCTGTGTGATGTCTTTTGTTCCTCCTCTCTGGTTCCAGTCCAGGGCATCGCAGGGGAGCGGGCTGTTGCTGAGGAGCGCACCCAGCCCTCAGTGCCTGGTGGGCAGGTCCCACCTTCTGTGCCCCGTTGCTGGTTCCGCGTCCCCCACTCCCTGTCCCCAGCTCCATGAGCATCCCCCCCTCCACGGACATCATCGCTGCTTTTCCTCCCCACGTGCTGGGGGCCGGCCGCACCACCCCGGGACAGTCCCCAAATGTCCTCTGCTGCTCTCCACTTGGTCATCTGCGATTGCAGTGCTGTCTGGAAGGCCCAACCTCTGGTCCATCTTGGGAACCCTTGGCCTTTGTTCAAGGAAGATTCCTGGGTAGAGTGTGTAAGCGGACAGAGAGCGTGGTGAGTCTGGGTGTTGACATCAGGCTCTAAAACTCAACCTCGGCCATGTCACTGAGGACCTCCCTTGTGACCTCCTCCCCATCTCCTCTGAATCAGTGCCATGACAGCAGTCCCACCTGCTGGTTGATGCGAAGATTCGACAGGCCCCTCTGGGAGAGGGTCTCCGCACAGAGCCCACCTGGACAAGTTCTCAGCAGGCACTGCTGGAGTCTCACATACCAGGCCTTCCGTGGACCCACCCAGATGCTCCCAGGCTGTGGGGCACTTGGTTGTCTGCATGACTTTGCCCTGCAGTCAGGAGGGTTCTGGGAGGCACGGGCCCTAGCTACAAGCCTATCTTTCATTCCTATGGTATTCCTATGGTATTCCTATGCCAGGAACAGTGCCTGGCATCTGATAAACGTGTAGGAGCTGGCTATCGAGGGAAATGAATAAATGAATGTTACCTGTTCTGAAAGTTCCAAACTTTATTATGAAATAAGAACGGCCAAATGTCCCACACATCTTCCCCTTTTAGGTCTGAAGATTTTAAGGATACTTCCCTCAGCACAAGCCCAGCCAATGGTACTCACGGGTCATCCACCTGCCATCAACCTGCAGCTGTTGAGGGCAGCGGAGACCCCCAGAGGACAAGGTCACTGGCCGCAGGGTGGGCAGAGTCAGGAGACTACCAGAGCCTTCTCTTTTGGGCAAACTGAGGCTGTGGTCATGGTGACGACCAGCTTCTCCTATGCCAAGACTAGTCATGACCAAGCCCTCTGACGTCCTCCAAATACATTCTGAACGAATCAGTTTTCATCCATTTTAGCTGCCACCACCTCGGCCCAGCCCCCGACCTCATACGTCTTGATTGGATTACAGCAAGAGCCCCCCAGCTAACGTCTTGCTTCCTTTCTTGCCCACGCCTGCCACTGCAGTGACCCACTGTCCCTCAGGTGCCCCCTGACCCTGCTAAATCCCTTAATAGCCTGGCATCTCCCCGGACATGAAATCCGAACCCCTCACCCTGGCCCGCAAGATTGATTCATCAGCAGTACATTCGAGCAACCTTCATCTCATTTGTGCGTTTCCATTTCTTCTGTGAGTTTCCTTTGCGGTTCACTTTCAGCTTGGAAATGTGTGGGTTTTAGCTTAATTTTGAAGAGATCTTTACATATTAATTATGTTAGCCGTTCATGGTCACCTGCCTTTGGCCTTTCCTATTTTGTCGAAGAGTCTCTTGTTTTTAATTTGTATGCAGTTATTCCTCCTTTTACTCTCCTATCTGGTTTCTGCCATTGGCTAAATATTTAGAAAGTCCTCGGATGCCTTAGGTTATAAAAATATTTCTCGTGTGATACTTTTATAGTTTTGCTGTTGGTAATTATGCTGGAGATTGATTTTATATATATATATATATATATACACATATATATATACATAAAATCATATATGTATAATCTTATATATATAATCATATATATATAAAATCATATATATATTTATATATAAAATCATATATATATTTATATATATATAAAATCTTATATATATGTTAACCTCAGTTAACTAGTTTTCACAAGAGCATTTATCAGATAAACTAACCTTTACCTGTTGATTTAAAATTCCTTTGTCTTTTTTAAATTCTAGATTTCCCTCTGTCTCTATAGGTTTTATTCTCTGCCATTGATGCTCTGTTTTTCCGAGTCTTTTACCCCATTTTAATCACTGCATCTCAATAATAGGTTTTAATATTGTCCACTAATGTTTTTTTTTCCTTTTCAAAATTTTCCGTATGATTCTTGTATGTCCTTTCTACCAGGTGAACTACGGAATAGTTGTGTTTAGTCCTCCAACCCCACTCCCCCCCAAATAACTTTCCTATAAAGAATATTACTCAGTAAGGAATATGATATCTACACACACCACGACATAGAAAGATCTCAGAATAATTACTCTGAGGAAAGAAAGGAAGGCAGACCAAAAATAGTTATGTACGCTATGATTCCATCTATATAAAATCCAGGAAATGCACACTGCTATTCTATGAGTATACTTAATTTGACATTTTTAAAGGATTTTTATACCTATAGTCAAAAGTAAAAGTGATCAATAGTTTTATTTGTGTGTGTGTGTGCGTCTTTGTAAGCATGTGTGTGTCTGTGTAATTTTTTGTGGATTTAGCTCTGAAGGTTATTGCCTTCTTGTAAAATGAATCCAGCAGTCGCTTGCTGTTCCTAAGGTCTGAAATGTGTTCTGTAGCCCGGAAGGGTGATATCCATGCACATAGAAGGTAGCGCCTGGTACAGAACAGGCCCAGGGCAATCAGGGGGCGGTGGAGGGCAGAGGAGGCAGGGAGACCTTAACTGCTGGGTTGGGGGGATCCCCACAGGGAAGCGAGAGGAGGGGCCAGGGCTTTGGGGGGCCGGGAGGCCCTGTGCAGTGGGCAGTGTCAGCCTGGCGCAAAGTATTTTAACAACAATTCATAGGCCGCACGCGAACCCTCAAATTGGAACTCGTCTGTTTCTGACCCTAAGCATGACGCCATGGTGAGCCAGCCATAGGACTACGGAGCTCACCTACTCGCTATACAAGGCGGACCCAAGCACCTCAGGAAGCGACCGGCGACAAGCAGATTCCCAGCACCCCGTCAGCAGAATGAGCAAGACTGAGATAACTTTCTTCTAACGTCTTCCGTTACTATGGGGCAATTCCATTTTGTTACTTCCTATTTTTCTAAAACTACATTTATCTTATTGAGATGTTTGAATTCTTCAGCATGGATCTGTGCAGACAAGCTTCTGCAATCTATAAAAATCGCTGTTTATATTTCTTCCCTTTTCTTCCTTATTATGCTATCTAGGATTCTGTCTATTTTAGGAGGTTCCTCTTCTAATGTTTGTCACGCGAGCCTTTGACTTATCAGTGTTTTTTTGTTTTCTGAATTATTAATATCTGCTCTTATCTTTTTAATTGTTTTTGCAATTTTAATTATGAAGTACTTCAAACATACAGCATGGAGCTAGGGATAATGTAACAGATGCCCATTAAGGTGCCACAAAGATATTAAGGAATGCAAAATTTGGCCGTATTTACTTCCAATCTTAAGTTTTCATAAAATAAACCTTTCTAGACACAGGTAAAGCCTTAAGTCCCGCCACAACTGCCTTCTCTCACCTAAGGGCGAACACGCCCCTGAAACTGCCGGGTATCCATCCATCCTGGTCAAATTCATGTATATGTACATGCATGGGTAGATCCACGAACAATATGTATGCTTTCCTGAAGTCTGAGTAAACGGGAAAATACTCTGAAGACTCTTTTACAACTTGGCTTTTCACTTACCGTGTTTTCAAGATTCATACACGTAGTTTTAGTCCGTTCTAACGCACGTGTCATTCTATGACATAACTACATAATAATTAGTTTATGCATTTCTCTGTGGGAGGTATGGAAGTTGGTCTATTATTAGTTCGTAGGAACGAGGATGCAGCCGACGTCCTTCTAAAAGTGTCCAGTGCACGTGTCGGGGGAGTACTCTGGGGTACGCACCTAGGAGCAGCATCGCTGGACCAGAGAGTCAGCTCGTCTTCCACATACACGGATGTCCCCAGACCGCGTTACAGTATGATGGATATCACCTTCCACTTGTGCCCTTTCCTACAGAGGGAAGCCATATAATTTATTGTCAACCCAGGACACTCGGACAGTGAGGATGGTCTCTGTGGATAATTACACTGGACAAGAAGCATCAACCCGAGTGGTCCCAGTCTAACCAGGACACAGGGCCGTCCGCTGACGGCACGGCTCCCATCTCTGCCCACCCGCACAGACCTTCCCAGCAGATATTTTCACTTCACCATCTCATGGGTCTGGGAGGACGATACCTGCTTCTTTCACTGATCTTCATTTCCTTGACTACCATAAGGTTAAGCAGTTTTCTCTCATTCCACAGGCCTCCCTGTCCACTCCATAAATGCCCAGCCCTGTCCTCGGTGCTGGGAGGGAAGGGGTGAGCGACGGAGACAAGGAATCTAGACTCCCCGGAGCTCACACGCTACTCTGGGGAAAGCCTTGGTCCTTTCTCTTCATCCGTGCTTATCTAATTTCTGGCAGCATTGAATGTCATGCAGAGAAATCATGCTGGGTCAGGAGATGCAGGGATGGAATGGGGAGCATCTTGGAGAGGCCTCCTTGAGAAAGACTGAATGAAGCAAGATCCTGGGGAGACTGTTGCAGGCTCTGGGGCCCCGAAGAACATTTGTGCCTCAGGAAAGGGGTAGGAAGTGATTTCGGAGACGAACCCTAAGGCCAGGTCCTGTACACTCTTAGCCGTGGGGAGAAGTGTTTGTTTGCCTTCCCCGAAGAGGACTGGAAAAACTGGAGGGTTTCACAGAGTAGGGAGCTACCCCACATGGAGATGTTTCCAGAACCATGGGATGGATGGAAAGAAAGGGGCCAAGCAAGGGTTTCCTGAGTCTTGTAGGGGCTTGTCTGCCAAGAGAGCTCTGTGATAGCTGTGGAAGCCCAGATGTGGGAACCGGTCTCCTCTGGCTGGTGTTTGAGATGCTGAATTAACAGGATCTGATGGCAGATAACTTGTGGACTGGAGAAAACAGAGAAGCAAGACTGATGATTAGATTTAGAGATGGGCTGCAGGGCAAGGACCCTCTGCTGGAAACTGTCCACAACATTTGTTGGCCTTTCTCCTGGGGTTTCAACCAGCTCTTTGTGAACTTTGCCAAGTTTTTCTGTCAGTGTTTGATATTCATCTTGTATTGGTTATAAGGTTGCAGAGATGTTCTAGTCTGTTAGACATTTTTTTCACCTTATATGCAGATAAATATATGGTCTGGGATCATTGTGTTTTATTGAACACCTCTAGAGGAAAAGAGAAGGGAATCTCCATGGAGTTTGGGTTTTTTCTTCACACACAGGTCTTGAACCCACCTGGAATTTAAGTGCATGTAAGACATACTGTAGGGATAAATCTTCATTTTTTTCTATGAGAATAACCATTAGCTTCAGTACCATTTATTTAAAACTCTTTTGTTTCTCCTAATCTTACTGCCATCATTGTCCTATATTATATATTAAATAGTATTCAAATACATGGATGCACTAATGGACTTTCTTTTAAAATATTTTTATGTTTATTTTTATTTTTGAGAGAGAGAAAGAGAGAGAGCACAAGCAGAGGAGGGGCAGAGACAGAAGGAGACACAGAATCTGAAGCAGGCTCCAGGATCTGAGCTGTCAGCACAGAGCCCGATGCAGGGCTCAAACCCACGGAATGTAAGATCATGACCTGAGCCGAAGTTGGACGCTCAACCGACCGAGCCACCCAGAAACCCCTCTAATAGGCTTTCAATCTTGTTTCTTTACTCTCTTCTTCTGCTAGGGTACAAATAATAACCCCTGGTATCGATAGATTTCCCCACCTGATATTTTATCAAAATTGTCATGGTGCTCAGCCATTGACAAACTAGTCAAAAATTCTTACAGAGAGCGAGTTTCCCAAGAAAACCACTCTTGGGATTTTTATTGAAATTAAACATTTTTTATTAACTCGCATTATTTTGTTTAATTTTTTTTATTAAGTGAGAAATTATCATCTTTTTGGTACTGAATCTTTTCTTCAATGAACTTTTTTTTAAGTTTATTTATTGATTTTGAGGGAGACAGAGACAGTGCGAGTGGGAGAGGGGCAGAGGGAGAGGAGACAGAGAATCAATCTCAAGCAGGCTCCACACTGTCAGCACAGAGCCTGACACGGGGCTCGAACTCACGAAGCCATGCGATCATGACCTGAGCCGAAACCAAGAGTCAGATGCTTAACTGACTGAGCCACCCAGGTGCCCCCTTCATTGAACTTTCTAGCTATCCATTTATTTAGGTCTCAAGTCCTCAGTAGAGTTTTAAATTGTCATCATAAATGTCTTACTCATAAATGCCTTGCCTAGGAAATACATAGATTTTGTGGCTCTTGTTAACAGACCCTTATTTTATACTTATTTGTTGTAGGAATATGGGGGTTTTAATTGGGAGGGGGGATTTTGATCCTTGTTAACTCCTGGCATGTAGCAGTTGTGACAATGGCTTTACAGATTCTCTTTGATTTCTGTGCTGATAAATCGTATCCACTGTAATTAGTGATTAATTTCTTTCTTCCTTTTGAGTTCTCAGAACTCCCCCTCCCCTGCCACTGCCCTGGGTGAGGTCTTTACTAAAATGCTTACTAGAGGTAGTGATGGAGGGGTTCCATCTCTGCTCCTGGCTTCTTCGTCTAAAAGGATCTGCTTCCAGTGTGTGTTAATCAATTTCACATGTGATGTTTGCTATAGAATTTTTTGGTAGCTAAGAAATTGATCCTCTTTTCATAGTTTGCTAAGAGTTTTAATAAAGAATGTGTGTTGGATTTTATTCCATTTTTTCCCCTGAACGTGGGGGGAGTTGATCGTAGAGGTTTTCTCCTCAAACCTGTTAATTTAGCAAACTTCCTTAAAAGATTTTTCTAGTATTAAACCATCTTTACACTTGTGGGATTAACACAATATTTTGTTGATTAATTTTGCCTATTTTGTTCCTTATAATTGGTCATTTAAAAGAGCCAACTTTTAGTTTTGTTCGTCTCTTTTTTTATTGTAATAATTTCTGCTCAACTATGGTACAATCTTTTTACTATTATTGCCCTTTTCCTTATTCGTGAGTTATCTCTTAGGTTTCTTGTATGGGCTTGAAAAAATGATTTCTCTGTGAATAGTTCCTTCACAGAAATCCACAACCTATGATTACTATTATTTTATTTATTTTTAATTTATTTTTATTTTTATTTTTGAGAGAAAGAGAGAGAGACAGAGCATGAGCAGGGAAGGGGCAGAGAGAGGAGGAGACACAGAATCTGAAGTGGGCTCCAGGCTCCGAGCTGTCAGCACAGAGCCCGACGCGGGGCTCAAACTCACGGAGCGTGAGATCATGACCTGGGCCGAAGTCGGATGCTCCACTGACTGAGCTACCCAGGCGCCCCCATATGATTACTATTATTATTTATTGCTATTGTTAATGTATATTACATACAGTGAAAGGGTTCCAACCTTAAGTGTACCACTGAATAAATATACTTGACCTTTGAACAATGCAGGGCTTAGGGGTTCCAATCCCTTACATGATCAAAAACCTGCATATAACCTTGACTCCCCCCAAAACTGAACTATGAATAGTCCACTGTCACTGGAAGCCTTACTGAGAACATCAACAGTGGATTAACATATATTTTATACATCACATGTATTATATTACTGTATTCTTACATGAATATAAGGTAGAGAAAGGAAATGTCATTAAGAAAATCATAAGACACGGACACACATTCACAGTGCCGTCCTGTAAAAGTCCATGCACAGGTGCACCCCCACTGTTCACACCCATGTAGCTCTGGGTCAGCTGTAGGAGCAAAGGTTTAGCAGACGTAGATGTTCATCACCTCAGAAAGTTCCTGGGTTCACCTTCTCAGCTAATCCTCCCACAGGATTTGACATGTAGAATTTTCATTGGCTTTCAGTTCTCCATGTGTGCTAATGCTTACTTCGATTTTTTTTTTTAAGTTAAGGTCTGATTTTTAGAGCACTTTTATCACAGCAAAACTGAGAGGAAGTGCAGAGACTTTCCATATACCCACTGCCCTCCATGCATGTATAATTTCCTCACTATCGACACCCCCACCACAGGGTACACCTGCGACCGTGGAAGAACCTACACTGATACATCATCATCATCACCGAGGTCCGTGGTTTACACTGTGGTTCACTCTTGGTGTTTACATACTGTTGGTTTGAATAAATGTGTAATGACATGTATCCATCAGGACTGTAACACACGAAGTCCTTTCACTGCCCTAAACATCTTCTGTGCTTTGCCTGTTCATCGCCCCTGCTCCCAAACCCAGGCAACCATCGATCTGTTCACTGTCTCCAAAGTTTTGCCTTTTTAAAACCATAATCTAGTTGGAATTATATACTATATAGCCTTTCATATGGTCTTCTTTCACTTATTAATATGCCCTTACATTTTCCCCATGTCTTTTCGGGGCTTGGTATCTCTTCTCTGTTTATTAATTACATTAGTTATGTATTATTTATAGTATTTCTTTTGTATTCACTGGTTTATTTATCCATTCACCTATTGAAGGGCATCTTGGTTGTCTTTGAAAGTTTTGAAAATTATGAATAAACTGCTATAAACATTCACGTGCAAGTTTTTGTGTGGACATGTTTTCAACCCCTACAGGTAAATACTGCTGGGTTATATGGTAAGAGTACGTATGATTTGGTAAGAAACTGCCCAGCTGTCTTCCAAAGCGGCTGCACCATTTTGCGTCCCCACCAGCCATGAATGAGAGTTCCTGTTGTTTTACATCCTCGCCAGCATTCGCTGTTGTCGTTCTGGATTTTGGCCACTGTAATAGTTGTGTAGTGGTATCTCCTTGCGGTGTTTTCTTTGTTTTGTTTCTGTTTTGGTTTTGGTTTTTTTGGTTTTTGTAAGTAGGCTTCATGCCCCACGCAAAGCCCAAGGAGATCAAGACCCAAGCTGAAATCAAGAATTGGGAAGCTTAACCAACTGAGCCACCCAGGCATCCTTTTCATTGTTATTTTAATTTACACTTCACTGATAACATATGGTGGGGAACATCTTTTTATATGCTTATTTGCCATCTGTATATCTTCTTCAGGGAAGTGTCTGTTAAGGTCTTTGACTCATTTAAAAAAAATTTTTTTTAATTTTCTTACTGTTGAGTTTTAAGAGTTTTTTGTTGTTGTTAGTCTTTGTTGTTTTGGGTTTTTTTTTTTTGGTGTTTTACAAATTTTATTTTTTATTTTTTGTATTTTTTTTTTGCATTTTACATTTAGGTCTGTGATCTAGTTTTAATTAATTTTTAGGAAGTGTGTAAGGTCTAGACTTGGATTAGTTTTGTTTTTTTGGGTTTTTTTGTTCGTTTTATTTTTGTTTTTTGTTTTCTGTTTTTTTGCATGTAGGTATCCAGATGTTTCAGCAATGTCTGTTGAGAAGACTGTCTTTCTTCTGTTGTATTGTCTTCGGTTATTTGTCAAACATCAGTTGGCTGTATCTGTGTGGGCCTACGTCAGGGCTCTCTGTTCCACTTTGTTGATCTATTTATCTATTTTTTCACCAATACCACACTGTCTTAATTACCATTATAGTAAGTCTTGAAGTCAAGGAGTGTCCGTTCTCCAACTGTGTTCTCTTTCAATTTTGTATTGGCTATTCTGGGGCTTTTGTCTCTCCATATAAACTTTAGGATCAGTTTGTCAATATCCACAAAATAACTTGCTGTGATATTAGAATTACATTGAATCTATAGATCAAGTCGGGAAGAACTGACCTCTTGAAAATATTGAGTCTTTCTATCAATGCATATCTCTTTGCTAGTTATTTTATTATATTCAGCAAAGTTTTGAAGTTTTTCCATATAGACTTCGTACACATTTTGTTAGATTTGTACCTAAGTATTTCAAATTTTTTGAATGTTAATGTAAATGGTATTTTGTTTTTAATTTCTAATTCCATTTGTTCATTGCTGGTATATAGGTAAGTGACTGTCATAGATTAACCTTGTATCTTGTAACTTGTTATAACTGCTCATTAGTTCCAGGCATTTTTATTGTTGTTGTCTATGATTTCAGATTCTCGACACATATAACCATGTCATCTGCAGACAAAGAAAGGTTTTCATCTTCCTGATCTGTACACCTTTTATTTCCTTATCTTGTCTTATTACATTAGCTACAACTTCTAGGATGGTGTTGAAAAGGAATGGTGAGAGGAGACCTCCTCGCCTTGTACCTGGTCTTTATAAGGAAGCTTTGAGTTTCTCACCATTAAGTATGATGTCCAGAGTCTAATAGTCTTGATGAGGGATAACACTAGTGTCAGTGATATATTAGAGTCCTAGAGACTCCAAGGGCCAGAGTTTAAGGGATAGCGTCCAAATCCATGTGATACTAGGAACTGCTTGCACAAGTAGAAACAAATAGAGACTGAAAGCATGTGAAGTATTTTGCATGACGTCAAATAGAAAGACAGAGAAAGGCTACCTGGCCGGCAAGAAACTGTATAGGTACGTTTTTATAGTCACTTCCAAATGCAAAGGGTCTACAGATTTTCAAATGTCTCTTTTTGTTGTCAGGACTGACATCTCATGGCCTCGTTCACTAATTTAGCATCTAAACTTATTTTGACAGAGAGAAATTTTCAGCTGAGAAATCAAATCCCTAGGCACAGAATTACATAACTTTTCTTAGTTCATGCACTGTCCTTTATTATTGTTTTCAGAAGCAGTAATGAAATTTTATTTCTTTGTACTTGACTTAAAGAAATCAAAATTCCCAAGAGGGGAAAAAAAAAAAGTTAAAGAATCCAGCAGAGGGAGCTTAGAGTTGTCAAGTACCCTTAGGATTCTTTCCCCTTCCTTCTTTCTTCTTTCTTTCTTTCTTTCTTTCTTTCTTTCTTTCTTTCTTTCTTTCTCAGAAATCAACACCTCAAAGTATGTTTTGATTTCCATTTATTTTTACAGTAGTAAATATTTTATTACTTAAAAAGGGAAGCAGTGTTTGTTCTTAATTGTTTTTGATTAAATATGCTAATTACATTTTGGAATACTAATGACACACAGTACTAAATGTTTTAATAATGCAGTGAAATAAGCTGGCAAATATAACAACAAATTAACCTGAAATGGCTACATAGCTTTCCTCATTTTAAATTGTAATAATACAAAACAGAGAAAAAAAAGTCAAAATTGTGTCATCTAATGCAGAAAGGAAAAACTTTATTAAATAATTTTGGCATTTTAATGTAAAAGGATTCATTAAGAAGCTCATTTTTCTAGAGCAATGACCTAGGGAACAGTCAGCTGGTTGACTGTTTCTAATCTGTCAGAACTCGGGCCCCACAAATCAAAATAAAGTCGGTTCCTTGGCAGTGGTCAGAGCCCCCCTTCCTTGCGTGGTCCTACCAGATCTACACTGACCCAGAACGTGGGACAATGCAGCCCATCACCTGGTGGGCACCCCCAGCCCCAGGCAGTTCACCTAAAATCATGATGCAATTTTGCTTCATGTTAATCCAAGTAATGTCATTGTCATCAAGAAAGAGGTCAGGAAAAAAGAATTCGTTGTGATGTCTACTTGTATTTAGCAGAGACCCAGTGGGCACAGGGCTGAACCTCGTAGAGGTGAGCCACGTGTGGTGTTCACAGGAAAGAGAAGTCATGCCCTCCACAGGGAGCTCAAAGATGCACAGATTTGTGGGACCATTGTTAGAAAATGGCTTGAACCCCACAAAAAATGAGGTCCAGGCATTGTCTGCGGGAGAGTTTAGGAAGGCTGGGCGTGCTGTGTCTGGCAGACCCATTCACAGTCCTTAGAGGGCTCCTGGCAGCCCCGATCTGAGAGGTGGGACAACTGAGGACCACCCAGGAGGCTGCTGGGAGCTCCATCAGCATCAGGGAGGGATGAGGGCCTATGATGGGGATGAGGGCCAGATATGGACAAAGGTAACAGCCTGGAAAGGTTGATTCAAGGCAACTAGGTAGAGACTTTGGTTCAAAGATTTGGCCATTGGGCACTAGGGAGCCACTGAATATTTTTAGGCTCAGGAGAGACCTGGCCAAACCTATATTTAAGAAGTTTCTGAATATTTTTAGGATACTTATTTAGGTGGCATGTGACACATCCTTGAACTACAGCAAGGGTTTTTCCCATAAAGAGCAAGATAATAAAATTCTAAGCATTTGCAGGACCCGTATGGTCTCTGTCACACAGTGTTCTCCTTTTAATTGTTTTTCCAATTGTCTACAAGTGTAAGAACCCAAGGACTGTAGGACACTAGGCCATGGAGGGCTGTAGCATCTTGACCCCACAAGGGTATGAGCTGTAAGATGTCATGGGAGGAGACTGTGCTGAAGTAAAATCATCAAGACCGGGTGGTCACCATGGTGATACCCTCCCCCTTTTAGCTCCAATGGCTATCTTGGGGGCCTTCCTCTATGCTCAGCACTGGTTCATATCCCACCTGGATTAGCCTTGGCTACTGCTCTGCCAGCAAGTTTGATTCAGAGGAAAATCCTACGAGGTAGATGACCTTGTTCTTCTGCTGTGTGACCTTGGGCAACTCATGGTACACCCTGAACCTCAGTACTCCCACCTGTAAAACACAGACAACAGCCACCTGATAGAAGCAATGTGAGGATTGCAGGAGGTGACGAATATAAGGCATTGAGGGCAGAGCTTGGATCTTAGCCATAACACTAGCGTAAGAGTAACAGACATCCAGCGACACCTTACAAGGGCTGTCCCTGAGGCCTCAGCCAGCCAGCCTGGCTGCCCTCCGCCGGCTTCTCCAGCAGTCCAGAAGATGATAGAGAAAGGCCAGCCTCACGCGAGGACTGAATGAGCTCCTGCAAGTTACAAACATGGCCCGGACCCGGCTCATCATAAAAGCTACAAACGTGGAGTTCGCGTTCTTCTTCTTAGAAGTTTGTAATTTTTGCAGAATAACAATCTTTGGGTTTGGAATCTGGGCTCTTGACTTGGCTACCTAGGGCGACCAACGTATCTCCATCTGCCCAGAATGTTCCATGGGCTAGCACTACAGGTCCTGGATCCCAGGAAACCCTCAATCTCAGGCATACTGGATGGTCGGTCCCCCTAAACCGAGGTGGCCTCATGGGGTGTTGAGATATGAATTGTGGTCAATGCCAAGTCCACAGTTCATCGACACCACCCAGTCCAGGACTGGGAGTCTGATGGGCCTCCTCTCCGTGTCTGAGAAGATAGGGACAAAGTGTCAGGTGGCAGAACTTCAGTGATCAGTTTCTCCAAGGAGATTCTCCTCCCAGAGCCCCTCATGGCTCTGACCTGGGCTGGGCATGCCTCTTCCCCAGGTGAGCGCCCCACGCTCCATCATGACAGCTCTGATCTTATTCCAGATAAATATTCACTTCCATTCCTAATTTTGTATCCTTTTCTTTAAAAAGGCCTCCCAAATTGTCTCTACCCTAGGCTTCATAAAACCCGACTTACCTCTGGATATTGGGTAGTGAGGCAAAGTATTTGACTGTGGGAGTCAGTTCAGAGCCTGGCTTGGCCTGCTCACTTCAGGAGTCACAGATGTACTCACAGGGCTGTTTCCGTATAAGATAAGGCCCACAAAGGTCTCGAATGCAAAAGTAAGGACATTTTTGTTGGACATTAGGTTTCCCTTTTTCTTGTTAAAGCTCCTTCGACTTTTTCATTAAGCTCTCAATGAGAAAGACCAATCAGCTTGTCTCAGCCCCAATAAAGCCAGTCGTGAGCGTGGACATCAGGCCGGCAGGGATGCTAGGACTCAGCCACAGGCTGGGCTTCTGCAGGAGGGAAAGGGCTCTGAGCCGGAAGGGCTGCGTGAAAGCCCCCATTCATAAGCTGCCGAACATCCCCGCCCCTTCCTCGTGACTCTGGGGCACCTGAGGTGTTTGCAAGGTGCCAAAAGAAAACACACACTCGGGCTGTTGTAATAAAACAGCCATTCTAGCAGCGTGCCCTCTGTGATTCGGTTACAAGGCAAACACTCCCACGGGCGTGGATGGCCCCGCAGGCCAGCACGCTTCTTCTCCTCTGCCTCCCATTCCTCAGGGTTCCCAGAGAGGAGAGGCCCTTCTAAACAGGGAGCGGTGATCCATGTTCTTAGCAGACCCCATGCACAGGCCAAGGGAGGCCAGGCCTCTCCAGGGTTGGGCCGGGGTGGCCGGACAGTGGGGGGTGTGGCAGGGGAGGTGAGTGGAAGGAATGAGGAGTTTCTATCCCAGGGAAGTTTGTGGGAGGATCTGAGGCGACCCAAGGACACCTTTGACTCTGTGTCTCGTCCATGGTAGCCAAGAATAAACATCAAAGCAGCAAGTGTGGCTGCCCCAGGGCCTCAATTGCCCCACAGGTCAGGGTCTCTGTGAAGCAGAGCCCAAGATGGACTTAGGTATGCCTGAGGTTCATCGGGGAGCAACCCCAGTAAAGGGAAGGAAGAGTTCACAACGGGGAGGGAAGCCATCAGAGCTGACCGGAGCTGACCAGTTCTCTGTCCGCCCAGGGGCCTTCAGAGCAAGACTCCTCTGTGGGCAGAAAGGCCGGGCCCTTAGACTATTGCCTCGCTTGCTGGCTGACTGACACAGGCCTCTAGAAGAGCCTCCCCTCGACCTTAACGACGAGGCTGGCCCCGAAGGAAGAGCTGGAAGCTGCCGGCCACGCGCACACCTCGCTGGCTGAGGGTCCTTCCTGGAAGGGGATGCCATGTGTCATGTCTGCCACGGACACAGCCTCTGAAAAATAGGTAAAGTGGTTTTAGGATTAGGAAAATAACACAACAATACCTGGCCCAGAAGAGACCCTCAGGACACACAGACGTTGTACTGAGTTTTCTGAAGAAATAAAGCCATCAGAAGGAGATAAATCCCAGGCGTTCCCGGGAAATATGGAACCTGCAACAGGGATTTGTTGCCGGTCAATTAATCAGAGGATCATCAATTTTAGATGAAGATCCTGGCTCAGTTCTCACTGCTGAGAGGCTCCTCAGGCAGTGACGGCCCATCCTGCCTGAGCACAGGCGGTGTGAGCCCCTCTGCGTCCAGTCCCCGCCAGCCCTCCCCCTGCCGGGGTAGGTTGGCGCTCCCTCTGACACCCCATCACAGCTGCCACGGGAGGCACCTCGCACGTGAACTCCAGATGTGCCGCTAGATCCATGGGGACAGAGACCTCTGCCACTGTCTTCACCGCTGCGTCCCCAGGGCCCTCCAGGTGCAGGCATCTGACAGCTATTTCTTGAACCGAACTGATGGCAACTAAAATTTGCAAACGGCTTTAGCTGTTTAGAACAGCCCTGAGTCTGAGGCAGGACAGCGAAGGACCTTCAGATCCAGAGGCAGAGATCCTAAAACAGAATAACTGAAAATAGAAGAAATGCGTGTTAACCCAATCGAGGCTGTTTACCTGAAACTGGCCGTCGACATTGCACCTAACGGTGGAATGTGGAGGGCGTTCCGGCTACGGTCAGGACCACAAGCAACACCCATCCGAGAACACAGATTTGGGTCATGTTTTGTCCCCTTGTGATCCTAGCAACCAGCTAAGACAAGGAGAAGAAAACACAATATAAACATCAGGAAGAAAGTCTAAAATCTCACTATTTGTCTGCCGATGAGGAAGTCTAAAAATTGTCAAACTATTGTTGTTGAGATATCTTACCATTAATTTTGTACGCAGCCGCTTTCCTGATCTGCCTTAAGTGCCGATTGTAAATACAGGTTAACTCCGGGGCCTGTAAGCTGGACCGTCTCTCCTATGAACACACACAAAAAACTCAACCTCGCCAAAATAGATATTTTAAACATAATGGGCCAACGATCTTTGCCTCTCACACAGACACCCCTTTTCAAAGTAGGGTGCAGAGAACGGGTGCTTTTCATACTGTTGGTAACATACACATGTGTGTAACCTTTTGGAAAGGCTCCGGAATGTTATGCGGGGGGCTCTTTCGTAAGGCTGAGGCACCCCTACCTGGCCTGCCTGGGAGGGTGTCCGCAGTGTTTGTTAAATAGAAACAAACAGAAAACAGATCGTACGATAATACGATTGGCATGATTTCATTTTTGTGTAGAAGACATAATCTACGTCTACATAAACACATATATGCATGGTGCATATGCACATGGGAGTAGATACTCTATTCACGTATATATAAGACACATTTGTAAAGTCTGGATGGCTACATATTCACCCATCACTAGTTCTTATCTCTCGGTTGTGGGGGCTGGAAACTGTGCCTTTTTTATACAGTTTCCTGTTGTTCAAACAGCTCTGCGAGGACCACGTGCTCTTTTATTTTAAAATAAATATTAAAAAGCTAACTTCTCGATGCCATCTGTTTCTGTTGTTGCCGTTATTCTGGTTTATTATGTATTTGCTTATTTTTAGGATTTGCCTTTTTCTCCAGCAAGTGGTCTCCGAGGGGAAGTTCCCCCGGAAGAGTTGGGGCAGTCATTAGTGCCCGAGTCAACTCTCCGGTGGGTGGGGGCAGGCAGAGAATTACCACTCGGGCCTGCTTGGACGCTGCCGTGTTTCCACACGTGCTTGTGGGTTCCCGCAGCAAGGACAGGGAGGGCTCAGTCAGCTCAGGACCTGATCAGGTCCCCTCGGCCCCTCCATGCGGGACTATGGTCTTGCTGCCAGGACTCTGTCCTTGGAGCAGTCCAGGAGCGTCCTTGTCCTGAGACCTTGTGCCACCCAGGAGTCCCAGCACTGGCCTGTTGGGTTGAAGGGCACTAAGGGTACTCTATTCCTAATCCGTAGAAATGTGGCCCAACCACTCTGCAAAAAGGAAGACTATTCTAACTCAAAGACTATTCTAACTCCGTATTTCTGCCAACAAAGGGTATACAGCTTTTCCCTTTGCCAATATTAAAAGTATAAAACCAGATCTCATCCCCTGACTTTTAGTGAATCTGAACACTTTTTGTCCATATTTTTATTGGGTTGTCTATTTCTTGTCAAATTTTAAGACCTCTTTATATATCTAAGATATATATAAGGTTATATTATAAATATTACTCATATTATTATAAGTAGTTACTTTATATCAATAATATTATTATATAAATCCATATTAGTTAATACATCTTTACATATTTATATATTACATATTTATACATATTATATATAATATAGTATATGTATTCAATTTAATATATCTGGTTATGTAATAAATATTACTTATACTATTGTTCTTTATATCAATAATATATACATTATATTTATACTACATATTAGATAGTACATCTTTACATATTTATATATTACATATTTAATACATATTTAAGGTTATATAATAAATATTAACCTTATTCATTCTCTGCAAAATTTTACCAAATCTGCTTTTTGTTTATTGACTCTATTTATATCTTATTGTTACAATATTTAAAAATTTTATACAGTGCAATGGGTATTTCTTTTCTCAAAACTGTGGAGAGTCTTGCCTAAGAAACTCTTCACTTGTAAATTACTTGTAATCTCTTAGATTTTTTGTAAGGCTTTTCTCATTTTGGTTTTTTACATTACATATAATTGAAATAGATGACCGACTTAATTTACGTTCAGAGTATAGGCAGTGGAGGCATCTCCACATGATGAATAATACATTTATTTTCCTAAAATTGAAGGATAATCTTTGTAATATAGTAAATCATTATATACAGGAATCTGGTCTTTTCTACTTCAATTGATCAGCACTTACCCAGGGCTTAGTCAACATGGGCACACTTCCACGTACTTGAAAATTATTAACTTATCTATTGTTTGAAACACACAACTGTTTTATCACTGGTTCTCTGATCCGTTGCACTTAATTTTTGCCTGTTCCTATGTCCCTACTCAAAGTGATAGAGTAATTTATATGTTCTGGTATCTGATGAGGTAATTATCTCCCCCTCAAAATGTTTCTTTTTGACACTTGTTGATTATTATATATATATTTTTTTGCTTTTCAACATTTTTGGAGGCTTAGCTTATATGTGATACAATGTATAAATCTAAGTTGTACACCTGATAAATATTTACATTTGTAATCAGCAATATAGCCACCAGCCAGATCAAGTCAAAGAATATCTCCGTAATTCCAGAAGATTCCCCCATGGCCCTCCAATGCCAATGCCATCCCTAAGGGATGACCACAATCCTGACTTCTAGCATAATGGGTTTATCTGGCCTGTTCCTGAACTTCAGGATTTTGGTTCAGGTTCCTGAACACCTGATTTTGGTGTCAGACTTCTTTCATACAATATCTTTCATACAATGCTTGTCAGAGTCACCTCTTATGTAGTCCTTCTTCCTTCCACTGTATGAACGTAGCACAACTCCATCACCCATTCTACTCTGGATGGACATTTGGGCTGTTTCCAGTTAGGGCTCTTACAAATCAAACTATGTTGAACCTTCTCATATGTATCTTTTGGTGAATATAAACACTCACTTCGGTTGGGTATATACCTAAATGAATGACAGGGTCATGGAGTCTTTGTATACTCAGTTTTAGAAGATTTGGTCAAACTCTTTCCAAAATGGTAGCACCTTACACTCCCACCAGAAATGTAACAGATCTACAGTTGTTAGGCATACCCACCAGCACCTAGTATCAACATGTCTTTTTCATTTCAGCCATTCTAGAGAACGTATAGTTACGTCTCACATTAAAATTTTCATTTTTCGGGGTGCCTGGGTGGCTCAGTCGGTTAGGCATCTGCCTCTCGGTTTTGGCTCAGGTCACGATCCCACAGTTTTGTGAGTTCAAGCCCCACATTGGGCTCTGTGCTTGTGGTGCAGAGACGGCTTGGGATTCTCTTTCTCTGTCTGTCTCTCTCTCTCTCTTTCTCTGTCCCTCCCCCACTCACACTGTCTCTGCCTCTCTCAAAACTAAATAAAAAAATGGTTTTTAATTTCTCTAACGACAAGAGATATGATGCACATTTTTATATGTTGCTTGGCCATTTTAATGTGCACATTTATGAAAGTTCTACTCAAGTCTCTCGCCAATTTTCAAGTTTGTTCCTTTTTTTTTTTAAGTTGAAATGCAGGAAATTCTTTAAATATTCTGGAGTCCTTTGTTAGACGCACTTTCTGCAAATATCAACCCTTCTGTTGTGGCTTCACACTTCATGGGATTGTTTGGTACACAGACGGTCTCACTTTAGTCAACTACAGTGTATCCCCCTTTACTTTTACCGGGTGCTGGTTTCCAAGAGCAGCTGTAACAGAGTACCGCAAACCGGGTCACCCAGAACAATAGAAATTGGTTGTCTGCCATTTTGGAGGCTAGAAACCCCAAATCAACGTGTCAGCAGGGCCATGTTCCCTCTAAAACCTGTGGGAGAAGGATCCTTCCTTGCCTCTTCCAACTTTCCCAGCCCCAGATGTCCCTTGGCTTCTGACAGCTAAATTGAATCTCTGCTTCCGCCTTCACATGCTATTTTCCCTGCGTCTCTCCGCACTGCCTTCCCTCTATGCATGTCTGTCTCAGTGTCCAAACTTCCCTTTTTTATAAGGATGCCAGTCGGATTGGGTTAGGATTCACCCTAATTACAATTTTAACTTGATTATGTCCACACAGATGTAAATAGACCCTATTTCAAAAAAAAAAAAAAAGGGGGGTGCCTGGGTGGCACAGTCGGTTAAGCGTCTGACTTCAGCCAGGTCACGATCTCGCGGTCGTGAGTTCGAGCCCCGCATCAGGTTCTGGGCTGATGGCTCGGAGCCTGGAGCCTGTTTCCGATTCTGTGTCTCCCTCTCTCTCTGCCCCTCACCCGTTCATGCTCTGTCTCTCTCTGTCCCAAAAAATAAATTAAAAACGTTGAAAAAAAAACAAAAACAAAAACAAAAACAAACAAACAAAAAAAGGCACATTCAGCATTTAGTCTATTATCCCTCTTGAATTATTTTTTGTGAATCTTGTCAGATAGTGGTCAAGGTCATTTTTATCTAGTGCGTTTATTGAAAAAGATCTTTCTTTCCCTTACTGAGTAGCAATAGAGACTACGTCACAAATGGGTCCATTTTTCTGTCTTTGTACAAATAACACGTTGTGGCCAGCACCGTAACTTTATAAGAAGTCCTCATATCTTAGAGTATAAATTCTCCACTTTTCTTCTTTTTGATGATCCTAGGTCCTTTGCATCTCAATAACTACATTATATAAATTATCACTTACCGTATTCTTTAATGTTTATCTTTATCTATATAAATTTTCACTTACCAATTTCCATACACGTGAAAAAAAACCCACTGGCATTGTGATTGGAATTTCATTAAAACTGAAATCATATGGGGGAAAAAATGAATATAGTAACAACATTAAGTCAACTTAAACATATCTAGCCATTTATTTGGGACTTCTTGGATTTATTTCAGTAAAGCTTTATAATTTTCAGTGTGGCAGATTTGTATATATTTCAAAATTGTTATTGAGTATTTATATTTTTGATACTATTTTCAATGGTGTTTTTAAAATGTTTGTTTTTCATTTATTTGTCTCTAGCACATAGATACAGTTAATTTTGTATATTGGCCTCGTAGCCAGGAACTTTATTAAACTCACCTGTTGCTAATGATCTCTTGGGAGATGTTTTTGAAAGTTATATAAACACAATCATGTTACCTATACATGAAATTTTGTTTTTCTCTTTTACAATTTTATGAGGATTTAAAATTTCTTTCTTGCCTTATTGAAGCAGGATTTTTAGTACAGCATAAAACTGGTGATATTGTACATCCTTGTCTTATTCTTGGCCTCAGAGGGGAATGATTCAATATTTTACCATTAAGTATAATGTTAGCTATAGGGTTTTTTTGGTCTGTTTGTTTAATTTTGTTTTGTATGGGCCCTTTATCAAATTAAGGATTTCATTTTTAATTTGCTGATGTATTTTATCAGAAATAGCTATTTAACTTTACAAAATTCTTTTTATTCATCCATTGACATTAGTGTAGATTTTTCTCTTTTGTTCTGTTAGTGTAGTGAATTACATTGATTATTGGTAATTAACTCGATTTCATATTTTATTGAATTTATGAGGAAAATCCCAGTTGGTTATGATATATTATTCTTATTATTCTTTTTATATATTGCTGGATTTGATTTGCTAATATTTATTTAGGATTTTTGCATATTTGTTCCTGTGTAATATCATCTTGTGATTTTCTTTTCATGTAGTGTCTTTGTCATGTTTGGTATCATGGTTACATTGATCTCATCAAACAACTATCTGTAAGACTTTGTTTAAGATATAACTAATTCCTCTCTTAAATATTTAGTAGAATTCGAAAGTAAATCTGTACGGGCTTAGAATTCTCCTTGGGGGAAAATTTTTTATTCTTGATACACTTTGTTTAAAAGCTATAGCATTATTGAGGTTTTCTATTTGTCGTGTGTGTCCATTTCTTTACACTGAATTTTTTTAATTACCCATTTTATCTAAATTTTCAAGCTTAATGGCATAAGGTTTTTAATCCACTTAATTTTCTCTTGGTTTCTAGAAGATCTGTTCTCTTTTTCATTCTGGATATTGGTGTTTTATGTTTCTCTCTCTTTTTAATTTCTGTCTTGCAAGGGATTATCAACTTTATTACTCTTTTCAAAGAATCAACATTTTATTCATTTCTCTATTATGTATTTGTTTTATATTCTATTGATTTCTGCTTTCACTATTATTGTTTACTTCTTCTACTTTATTTGGGATTAATTTGCTGTTCTTTTTCCAACTTCTTGAACTGGAAGCTAAGAGCACTGAGTTTAAGCTTATATAGGTATACATACATTGATACAGTTGTATGCATATAAAATATATACATATGTTTGTGTATATTCTTGTATTTCTTAGTTTCTGTTGTCATTTATTCTTAAAGTTATATACTATTTGTAGTCATGTTTTTTCAAACTTCTAAGCGTTTAAAGATTCTCTAATTTTTTTCTGATATTGAGTTTAATATAACTGCCCAGTGGCCAAAGAACATAGGCTATAAGATTTCAGTCTTTTGGAATTTGTTAACTCTTGCTTCCTGGCCCAGAATCTGGTCGATTTTGCTAAGTGGGAGGTAAGCTATGTGAGATTTAGTGTTCTATAGTTTTATTCAGTGTAGAAGGTTAGTTGTGTGTCTCAAATCTTCTATATCCTTAACTATCTTTCTAGTGGCCTTTCAGTCATTGAATGAGGGCTAAAAATTATTCCAATGCCATTGCATTTCTTTCCTTTTAGGTCTGTGTATTTCAAAGTTATTCTAATGGGGCAATTTGCAGGATTGTCACATCTTTCTGTTGAATTAGGTGTTACTCCTCACTTCAAAGTCCAAGTATCTGGTACTACCACAGGCACACAAGCTATACTGCTTAGTATTTCTATGGAATTCTTGAATCTGCTATGTCCCTTTAAGCTTTTCTGTGTCTTTATGTATCAAATATCTCTGTAAACAACACTGAGAAAGAAGGGAACAGCAACTCTACCTCTTCAACGTAAGGTACGTGCAGGGGAGGAAATTAAGCATCAAAAATCACCCTTTCGGGAATGCCGAGGATGAAGCGATGTTGTAGGAAAAGACTGAGTGTGTTTCAGGTGAGGCAGGAAGGGGAGACGCTGGGCATGTGGGACAACTCGTCTACCATGGAGGGGGTTTTCCAAGGGCAGAGCGCATAGTTCTTTGGAGGACCATGGGATCAGAAACTAAGAGAGCCCAGGATAATGCTGAAATGGGAATACAGGAAAGGAAGGAGGCTGGTTCCCGGTGGGGGGCCCCGAGGTTCCAAACAGTATTGGTGTCATTTTCTAGAGTGTGAGCCAAGCTGGGCATGTGCTTCGTTGACTAACCGATATCCCCCTTAGCCTTCTGTCTTCTCGGTGGGATTGTCATTTGTCTTTGTCAGCTCCTCGTTCGGATTCATTCTTATTGTTGGCACCCTTTAAGTGCTATGGTATCTCGATGGTGAAATGGAAGTGCTTTCAGCCCTTGTGAGCCAACAAGGCAACAGCAGGTCTCTGATGCCTGTCCCCCTCTGCAAAAAGGAGGGAGACACCTTACTGGCTCCTACTCTTCCAGACTCAGGGGCAGAGAGACCCCCGCCTGCAGAGAGAGCGGAGCATTTTCCCGGACATACGTGCAATGAATGAGTGAAGCAGGGCTGATGATGAATCCGGGCTGATAATGACTTACCTCGAGGCCATTGACACAATCGTCCAAAGCTTTCCCAGAATTCTCTTGCTCCAGTTCTTCCTCTAACAAGGGGATGCACACTGTCTCGAACTTCAAAAGGAGAAAGCCCCGTGTCGCTCCACCTACCAGGAATCCCCCAGCTACCTGTGAGCCCTGAGGTCATACGCTCCCCAGGAAAGCCAGGTAGGCTGGAGCTGAGTGGAGGGATAGAAAGCCATATTCAGGTTGCAGACTCCATAAATCCATGTGTAATTTCTAAATTGCATTGACCCCCTTGTGACTAAAAAACAGCTCATATAAATTACTTGAGAATAGGGATTTTCCATTCCCTACGATTTCATTACATAAAACATTGCTAAAGCCATTAGCGATTGTGTTACAATTTGTTCAGTTTGCGTTCCCTTGGGAAGTGCCCACAGCTGACACAGGTTTGGATGTTGTTGGCCACTCTCATACACTTCTCTTGACCTCCCACCCGGCCTTGGATTTCCTGTCTTTGGACACCCTGGCATCATGTTTCTCAGGGACTAGGGTAAAGTGACGCCCACACTACCTGTTTGGCAGGTGTCGGTCCTCAGAGCCAACTCCATGACCCCCTCAGATGCCTATGGGTCTTGTTCTGCTCCTGACTCATGTACGGGGAAGGTCTGTGTCGCACTGGGACGTGGGGACTAGCTGTGTCGCACTGGGACATGAGGACAAGCAATCCACTTCTCTGGCTCACATGAAAGGACATAACTGGCTGGAAGCTACAGAAAGGCTTCCCAGCAGGTGTATTCCTGCGACCTTGAGAAGATCACATGACCTCGTGATTGAAGATTATCATTGATTTTCCTGGATTCATTCCTTGAGATTCATGGATGGATTCTAAATGTGGCCTTTGCATTTCCCGGTAAGTGGCATTAGATTTGTGACCTAAAAATGTCCCAGGCAATGCCTGAGGTGCAGAGTTCCTACCTGAAGGCTCAGCACAGATGCCCCCACCCCTCCAACAACCCTCTCCAGATATGGGTGTTTAAATTTAAGTTAATTACAATTAAATAAATTAAAAATGCAGTTCCTTATTGTACTGGCTACACGTCAAGTGTTCCACAACCACGTGTGGAGAGTAGTAGGCAGGGATGAGCACTGGCCAGCACAGAGAAGAACCTTCCATCAGGGCAGAAATTTCTGTTCCCAGTGTGGCCCTAGACAGAAGACATCGCTCCTTCCCGCACACCAGCAGGACTTTTTTTGTCCTGCCTTTGTCGTAGCAGTAATCACTGCGTGAGATGTCTCCCTGTCTGTCTGATTGTCTTCCTCCAGGTTGGGAGAAAAAGAAGTCTGGAGGGCCAGACCTTGTGCCCCTTCTTTGAGACTGCACAGCATAATCAGTCAATGAAAACCAGAGAAGGGAAATTCTGATTCAGCTCCCCCAACCCAGCAGAAGAGAGAAAACAAAGCAACTGGAGTAAACTGAGGTCGATGGGAAACTGCTGTAAGAAGCTGCCCTGAGCTTACACACTTTTTAAAGATTTTAATTAAAGCCACGCCGGTTGACCGGCCTCCCTAACTTGGGTGAGTTAAACCACCTGCGTGGTCTGAGAGGGAAGTAGAAATGTTAGGATCCGCTGGGTGAGTTTTAAAACGGAGACACGAAGATTTTACAATTTTTACAAGAAATTTATTTGTAAGGAAAACTAAAACAAAAATGAAAACTAAAACCTATTTTGGGGGTATATATGAGTTTGCTAGAGTTACCCCCGAGTGTCACAAACGGAGTGGCTTAAAACAACAAAAACGTATATTCCCACAGTTCTGGAAGCCAGGATGACACGAATGAAAGCTCTAGAGGAGGCCTTCCCTGCCTCTTCCAGATGCGTCTTATGCCTGTGGCCCCACCCTTCTAATCCCTGCCTCTCTTGCCACATGGTCTTCTCTCCTGTCTCTTGTAGGGACACTTGTCATTGGATCCAGGGCCCCCTAGGGTTACCCAGGATAATCTCCTCTTGAGATCCTGCAAAGACCCTTTTTCCAAATAAGGTCACACTTGCAGGTGCCAAAGATTAAGACATGGGTGTAAACTTGGCGGGGGGGGGGGGGGGGACCACCATTCAACCCTCTACTATCTGACTCATATAAGGAACTAAAATACTTCTCAGTTCCATCAAAATATTTGGAAAGCCCATGCCAGGGACTATGATTCGGAGAGAATGATCACAGAGAGCATGGCTGGTGGCAGCCTGGAGTGTCCCAGAGGAGGCGAAGGCTGAGGGTCTGCCACTAAGAGGCACCATCAGGTCCTGGCCCACAGACGACGGGGTCTAGAGGAAAGTTGGTCTGGAGAAAGGCAGGAACACACCTCCGCTTCTTTCTGACTGGCTTTTCGTGTCTGCCTGAGGGAGCGTCCCCCTCCGGGGCTCCATCCATCCTCTTCCAGCTTCCGGGTCCTCTGCCAGCTCTCAGACCCAGAATGATGAATGAGCAGGAGTTCTCGTCGGCACGGGACAGTCGGAGAATATTCATTTCATTCCACTTCTGACCTTTTTGCTATTCTGCAAACCCGCAAGGTCTGGGCTGCATAATAATATCTGAGGATCAGAAATGACTGTTTAGAGTGTCATCCAATTCATGTTTACTTGACCTTATGGTTTTAGAGCCCATATTAATCTTAATTGCACTGTTAAAATATAGTAAATATCTTTATACAAATTAAGTGATAATAGAAATTTGCAGAGGTTTTTTCTTTTAATGAATTAATCTTAAAATAAGCTGATTATACAAATCTTTCACCAAGCAATGACTAATCCAGAATACAAACATTACTTTGATAAGATACATTCAAACAAACATTTTTGTGGCAAATATTAGCAGAATAACTGAGGGATGGCTTTCAGTGACTGCCATCTGTGAACATAAAGAGAGGTGGCCAGATGTGCCCCATGCTGACGAGTACATTCTAGAACCTTCCAGGCCCTTCTGGATTCGCAGTCAGCTATTGATGACTTCAGATAAAGTAAACTGAAGCATCTTGGAGAAGAATATCACAAGGACGTTTTGTGAAATTCGTGTGTTGAGGAAGAGCTGGAAAAATAGTTCGTGTTAAACATGGTGCTATTAAGCTATGTTTTCATTTGACAGAAAATGCATTTATTCAACCACTGCTCAGTCTTCCCACTACCTAACAGACAGACACTGTTTCTCCTGAACCACTGGTATAATTTTAGCTTCACAAAGTAACTCATAAACTGACCTTATTTACTTCTTTGCTTTGGCCAACAGGAAGCTCAACACCAAACGTACATGACATTTTTAATAAAATTCCAGAATCACATGATATGCATTCCTTTTTAAAAATTAGTATTTATAATACACATGTAAAATATGAAGCATCATAATAAAAGTTAGACTCATGAACCACACCAAAATTAAACCAAAACCTTTGCCCCTGCCTTCTATCTCCTCCTTCACAATTCCCCTGCCCCCAGAAGCTACCTCCTCCCTGAATTTTATATCTATTACCCTTGGCTTTGTTTCTTTAAATAGTGATATCACATATGTTATGTATGCCTGTACAATATATTGCTTGCTTATTTTTGAGTCTTAGAAAATCATATTATATCCTCCAGATTTTTCGAGAACTTTTTTATTGTATTTGTAGCACTTCCTCATACTGTTGCATGTAGCCTAATTTCCATTGTTTTATAATTCTCCATTTTTAAGACAATTGTCCAATTTAAGATAATTTCTTGGTCTTTTTCCTTGTTGATAAATTTAGGGTAATTTCTGGTTATGCTAGTAGGAGCAATGCTTTTTTGAATATTCATGTGCTTGCCTCCTGGCATATAAATGCAAAAGTTTCTGCCATGTATCTAAGTGTCAAATTATTTGGTTGACTATTCATATTTATAAAATAATGTCCAATTGTATTCCAAAGTGGTTGCTACAAATTATACGTGGTCCAGCAGTAAAGAAAAAACCCTACTGATTCATGACCTTACCAACATTGGGTGTTATCGAACTTTAAAATTTTTGCCCAACCACTGGATGGAAAAGAACCTCACTGGGAGTTTTGCATCTCTAGTTTTCTGATTTGTAATCAGGTTGACCTTTATCTCACATGTTTGGTTGCTTTTGTGTTTCCTTTCCAGGAAAATGCTCCTTCCCATCTTTTGCATGGTTTGCTATTGAATCTGCCTTTCTTCTCCTTAGTGATTTATAGGAATCCTTCCGTATTCCAGGTATAAATTATTTTTCAGATATATGCATTGTGAATGTTTTTTCTCAGTTTATGGCTTGAAATTCACATCCTTCCTGTGTATTTTGATGAATTAAGTTCCTAATGAATTATAGTTTGAAATATCAATCTTTTCCTCTATGGCATTTGTATTTTATGTCTTCTATTTATTTCTTTTCTTTTCTTTTATTTAAATCCTTTTCTACCTACAGGTCACAAATGTGAAAAGGAAAACTAAAGCAACTTTCAGAAGACAAGGGACTATCCTCAAGTCTTAAAGCCACCTGGAATTGGTTTTTGAGTAGGCTGTGAGACAGGGATCAAGTTTCCTTCTTTTCCATGAAAACAACAGTTGGCCCATGATTGTTTTACTAAATAGTTCCTTCTTTCCTCACTGATCTAGAATGCCCACCATAGACCACCCTGGCTCCAGTCTCCATGTTGCTGGGTGTCAGTTTCTGATTCTCTATTATACTCCATTGGCTATTTGAAAATTTGAGTATTCGGCTCATGAGAGTGCCACTTTTTATGACACTTTTTCACCAGATAGAAATCTGATGGGGCAAGTCTCAGCACTCCCTTTCAGCCATCTTGTGTATATAAAATAAGTATATATTCTATGTATATACTTGTCAATTTCTAGATAAAATCAAAATAACATGGGATGACGGGGTGGCTCAGTCCACTGAGCATCTGACTTTTGATTTTGGCTCAGGTCATGATCCCCAGGTCATGGGATAGAGCCCTGGCATTGGGTTCCATGTTGCGTGTGTAGCCTACTTGAAATTCTCTCTTTCTCTCTGTCTCTCTCTCTCTCTCCCTCCCTCCCTTCCTCCCTCTGCCCCTCTTCCCCACTTCCCCACTCGTGGTCTCTCTGTCTCAAAATAAAATTAGAACTTTAAAAAATAAATTAATTAAATTAAATAACCTATTAACATTTATTTTTAGAATTGTATTGAAACTTGGGGCGCCTGGGTGGCTCAGTCGGTTAGGCGTTCGACTTCAGCTCAGGTCATGATCTCGCGGTCCGTGAGTTCGAGCCCCACATCGGGCTCTGGGCTGATGGCTCAGAGCCTGGAGCCTGCTTCAGATTCTGTGTATCCCTCTCTCTCTGCCCCTCCCCCGTTCATGCTGTGTCTCTCTCTGGCTCAAAAATAAATAAAACATTAAAAAAAAAAAAAGAATTGTATTGAAACTAGAGTACAATTTGTGAATAATTTCTCTTTATCTTATTGAGTCTTTCAATATAAACACTTGCTATAATTCTACATTAATTTAGATATCTTGTCATGTATTCATTTCAAGCTTTGGTTTCTCTCCTTATTTGGCCTGCTTTTTAACATCCTTCCAGATTCCTCAGATAGTTGCTCTATTCATTCTCTCAAGTCTTTCAGTAGTAACCAGTGTGAGGGATAGGGCAGAGTACGATTATTCTATAGTTATCAAATTTTGAAGCAGATATTATACACATAGCTCCTGGCTTCTGTAAGAAGGACAAGGGACAATGCAAGTGAGCAGAAGTTAGGGCCGTAGGACAGGTAAGACACTGCAGTTACTAGAGGTCATGGTGACCAGGACTCAGGATGTCACAGCGAACACTCAGGTATGACCAGAACTGGAATACATTTTGAAAATCTATTCAGTAAGACTGAGTTGAGTGTTTGACTTTGGCTCAGGTCATGATCTCACTGTTTGTGGGTTCAAGCCCTACATCGGGGTCTCTGCTATCAGCAAGAGCCCGCTTCAGATCCTCTGTCCCCTTCTCTCTTTGCCCCTCCTCCTCCTCTCTCTATAAACCAAAGAAAAATGATCCATAGTATCCATGGATGTTAAGAAGACAAAGAAATTGAGGATGTTTGCTGTGTTATTGAACAGAGGAATCGGGTAGTTGGTATTGCTATTTGCTGTTGGTACTTGCTGAGATCAGGACAATTGGAGGAGGGGGAGGGGTATAGATATGCTCTGACAGCACTAAGTTTGAGACACCTCTGACATGGGGAGGATGGATATGAAACGGAAGAAGGAAATCTAATCTCTGAAGTCTGATCCAGGACAGAGAAAATGAGAACTGGAAAGCGTGAGTGTGTATGTGGTGCTTAAAGCCAGTAAGTAACCCGGCGGGAAAGCAGAGAAGAAGCGCAGACAGAGAAGAGGAACAAAGACTGCTGAGAAGTTTGGCCAAGAAGGAAGAGGCAGCCGGGAGAGTAAGAATGAGAAGCCGAGAAAGCAGGAGAAAACCCGAGAGAGTTGTTGTCAAAAAAACACGAAGGGAAACATTCCAGGAAAAAGGAAGTGATAAAATTGCCTGCTGCAGATCGGTCGAATTAAAAGAAAACATTTGCCGCCGACTTGGGCAATGAAATGGCCACTTCCATGCATGCAGGGGTGCACGCTTGGAGAGGTGGGGGAGAAGGCGGGGTCAGGGTGGGGCAAGGGAGAACCAGCATCTTACGTACGGTAGCGTGTTGTGTAGGCACCTCGTGTGCGCAGCAAGGATCCAAATGAAAAATCACAAGGACAACTGACATCCAGGGTCTGAAATCCAGGAGAGGTTGTACATCTCCTTGTAATGCCTACTTGGTTCTCTGAGTTGAGAGAAGATTCTGATACGCTGACCAGACAGGTGGAACACGTAGAAATCAGGAGCGTACAGAACGTTGGGTTATCTCTCCGCTTACTAGCGGTCAAGTATTTCTCTTGAGTGTGGGTCGACCGGATTGAGCTCCCGAGTCACAGCATGGTTACAGCCTAAGATGCAAACTTCAAAAGTAAAAGTTCCAAGATTCTGAGAAATGTTTGCTTCAAAATCACTGAGGCTTTAAGATGAATACAGAACGGCTACCAAACCAATTTTGTTTTAATTGGAAGTGTAATACGTGCACAAGGAGGAAAAAAGGTCAAGTAGCACAGAAAGGTATAAAATAAAAACCTGATCTGCTGTCAACTCTTCACCACTGTCAACAGTTTATTTCACACCCATAGCATGTCCTTTATGTTTATATAAATGATATCAATACACTACTCTTTAACTTAGTTTCACTTTATAAAATATCATAAAGATCATTCCGTGTCATCACATGCATACCTGACTCATTTTCCACTCATTTTCTACCTAACTTGTCAATTTCAGGTCCCTTCTTGATTTGGATTTTTTTTTTTCCATTCTACAAACTCTCCTGCGCCTCTCTTGGTGTTGTGGGCAAATATATCTCCGTGATGAACTCCTCATAATGGATATGCATTTTACAGTTTTAACAAACGCCACCAACCTGCCTCCAAAACGTTTTCAGTTTTCAGTTTTCAGCAAGTACTCTCACTTGCAGAGAATAAAAGTACCCATTTTGCCACAAACGTACCCATACTGACATGATCAATTACATCAGGGGTCTCAGCCTTTACCTTTTCTGGACCATGACCTGTGTCCTGTGGCTTCACAGGCCTTCTCACTGAAGGGGGAGCAGCGCTCCACACAGACTGGGACTTGGCCGTGGGCTTGCTTTGGCATAAGGGGGCAGGCCTTAAAAGACACCGTCCCTCCAGGGGGCACTTGCTGCAGATGTGCTGATGTGTGCGATGGTCAGAGAGAAACTCTGTGTCCCCTCCGGCCGGTCCTGCCCTGTGGGGCCCCTGCCGTTTCCGCCAGATTGGTGGCTCCCGCCCTCAGTGGAGTCCCACGGCCCTGGGACTATTCTGCTTTCTCTTAGACACCTTGCTCAAAAGCAGACGTCCCCTCATTTCCTTATTCTGCCACTTGAACAGATGGAGCCTACCTCCCTCTGCCTCTTCCTCTGAAGTCAGGCAGGGAGATTCTTCTGGCCTCTGATGGTAGAGATGATCATCGGGTCATGGTTTATTAAGCAGACTCAGGGGTTTTAGCTGCAGACCCCTCTGCTTTCTTTCCCCACCCAGCCTCCTCCTCCGGGCCACACGGGGAGGGCAGGGCAGAGCCTCAGGGCCTAGCTTGCCTTTCATTTGCCCCACAGCCTCCCCAGGACCTCAGCGGGGGTCAGGCTGGGCCTGGGTGGGGGAGCCATTCAGGGAGCAGAGAGGGCCCACGCAGGCCCTCACCCCACCCTTGGCACTCACCGGCTGTGCTCGCTCCCTAACCCTGCTGATGTCCAAGGCGTGTTTTAAAATCACCCTCCATTTTTCTCCCTGTGGGCTTCCCGGTGCCCACAGATGTTCTTTGTCCTTCACGACAATCTCGGATGCTCCAAGGCCAGCCTTTCGAAAGGGGAGGCAGTGGTTGTCGGTGCAAAAGTATATTTGAAGCCCGACGCGAAACAGAGCAGAAGCAGATTATCGGTCAGGAAACAGAAAATCCCGAAATTAGTCTCTGTATTTACATACTCAAAAAGAGTAATAAGAAAACTCCCCCTACAGGCGTTTTGTGGTTAATGCAAAGTAAACAGACAAATGTCCTGCAAAATATTTGCTCATCTATTAAGACCATCCAGCGTATTTTCATTTGACTTCCTACGCACAAAACCATTTCCTCTGGCATCCAGAAACTTCCTTCTCCCGAGGAGACGGATCCTATGACAGGACCGCCCCTCCCCCTCTCGTCCCCGGGCCCCAACCGCCCAGCTCAACAGCAACGCCACAGGGGCTGTTTTTGCAAAGAGATGAAATTATCCTGTACATTTTTATTCCTATTCTCATAAATTCACTGGGCCAAAGAAAAGAGTTTTAATAGGGGAATATTTGATTCCTCCCGACTTGAACATGAGGAATAAAAGAACGCGAGATGCCACATAAAAATCAGCTGTCGCCACAGCCCTCCTTGACCTTGGGAACAAACACATAATCGATAAATAACTAAGAGGCCGGCGGCTGGCTGCAACCCAGAGCTGAACTTCTTGTCTTTTTGCAAGGCTGCTCTGTTTATGTCATCACCTTAAAATTCTCACACCAGCTTGTATTTTAGGACCTGCACGCAATGGTTGTTTAAATATTTGGTTCCAAATTAGAAGGAAAGCCTGCCAGAAAATCACTTCGATTAAATAAAGTGGTGTTTTATGGGAATCCCTCCCAGCTGCCGCGGGAGAAGAAATGCTCGGCTCGCTGTCCGCGTTGGTCATGGGCATTCGAAGCGAAATTGGCTGTCCAGCGATGGTCCCGGCGAGACAGGAAGGTCCCTGCCGCGGCGACCCCAGGGGGCTAGAAGGTGGGTTCGGGGTAACCTCCTGGTCACAAAAGAGCATTTTTCCTTCTGGCATGCTTGTTAGTTTGCAGCGAACATCAGGAGTCCAAAAGTTGAAAAAGCTCTTGGTTTTTGTGAATGTATTCTCAAACCACTAATTATTTCCTGCTGTCTTGAGGTGCTAAATGCATAAACACATGGCGTCCTCGGCTTAAGAAATTAGGGCTTCATTTGTCTTCCAGACGAATCGGTGTGAAGGCCGATTCCATACACTGGGGTCCTGCACGAATTAGGATAAACAAGGAGTCGGGTGTCCCCAGGCCAGGGCATCCGAGGTTCTGAGCACACGCCTCAGATGCGTGGGGACAGGCTTTCTTCCCCTTCGGGCAGCGGGAGAGGGGCTTGAGTCTGGTCTCTTCCACGAGACCCTTGACTCAGTAGCTCTGGAACACCCGCGATGCTCTAACCCGTGTGAATTTTGCCACATGGCAAAACGGTTTTTTGTTTTGACAGATAAAAACTCAGGCCCCATAGGTCTTGTGTGGACACAAGACGTACAAAAATATTTTGTCTGTTTGGCTCAACGAACATTCTCCTCTCCAGAGAGAGGCTCCGTACCTTCTGAAGCTCTATAGCAGTGTGCCCTAAATTACATTAATGTTTCAGTTATTCTACATTAAATGTCAACACTTCAGAGTTAAATGTCAACACTTCATGGTTAATCATGTAGGGATGTCCCCAGAATCTGTCCTAGCTTCCGAGGGACTGCAGACCCTTTCCCCTGACCCAGACCCCCACACCCGGGCAGACGAGGCGGGATTAAGCCGGGCTAATTTCACTGAAGGAAAACAAGAAAGCAGCCACGTCCCCCAGGTTCGCACGCGAGGCCCTGGATCCTGGACAGACGTGGGTCGTGGATGCCGATAACTGGACCACGCAAGGCGCGAGGGCGTGACAGCATCCTCAGTGACAGCTGGTGGCCCAGTAGGGCGTCCGGGGGCCGTGCCAGCCCAACGTCCCAGGACATTAGCCACCACACAGGGTGCCGGGAGCCCAGCCACCTGGCCCAAGGCTCATGTCCACGCGGCCAGAGGTGGATGTCACAACCAGGACACTTTCAGTAGAACTTTTCTGCTGCACCAGCCTCGAGGCACACACACTCCTCCTCAGGGAGACACAGGCCTCGCTTCCCCATTTGTTCTTCTGCTCTCGCTCAGGCAGGGAGGGGTGCACGTTGTCACTCCCAGCCTCAGACTGGACAAAGGGGAGTGGGGGAGGCAACCTGGGTGACGGTCAGGACACGGGGTGTAGTTTCTCACTTACCTCCGACCCAAGATGCGCCCAGCGGACAAACGAAACAACGCTCAACATCACCAGTCAGTCACCAGGCAAATAAAAATCAAAACTTCGAGGAGGTACCACCTCACACCCATTAGACTAGCTATTATCAGGAAAGTAAAAGATGCTTTAAAAATCTAAAAACAGGACGCAACAAGGTTACCAGGATGTGGAGAATCTGGAACCCCGAAGCATTGCTCATGGGAATGCAAAATGGCACAGTCACTGTGAAAAGTGGTCTGGCGATACCTGGAAAAGCTGAATGTAGAATCATCATACGATCCAGGACTTGCCCTTCTAGGTATGTGCACAATGCTCACAGCAGCATCACTGACAACAACCGAAGGATGGAAACAACCCACGTGCCCATCGACAGAAGGACGGATAAAAATACATGGTGTCTGGGGGCGCCTGGGTGGCTCAGTCGGTTAAGCGTCCGACTTCAGCTCGGGTCACGATCTCACGGTCCGTGAGTTCGAGCCCCTCATCGGGCTCTGGGCTGATGGCTCAGAGCCTGGAGCCTGCTTCCGATTCTGTGTCTCCCTCTCTCTCTGCCCCTCCCCCATTCATGCTCTGTCTCTCTCTGTCTCAAAAATAAATAAAAACGTTAAAAAAAAAAATACATGGTGTCTGGACACGATGGGATATGATGCAGCCAGAACCTTGAAAACACGCTGAGTGAAATAAACTAGAGTCAAAAGTGCAAACGTTCTGTGACTCCACTCGAATGAGGCACCTACAATAGACACACCCACCATGACAGGAAGCAGAATGGTGTCACCAGGGATGCGGGAGGGGGAGAAAGGGGCATCCGTATTTAATGGGGACAGACTTGTGGTTTGAGACGCTGAAAATGTCCTCGGCAGTGGTGATGGTCACACAACATCGTCAATGTCCTTAATGCCACTGGATGGCACACTTAAAAATTCTTAACATGGGAGGGGCGCCTGGGTGGCTCGGTCGGTTAAGTGTCCGACTTCGGCTCGGGTCATGATCTCGAGGTCCGTGAGTTTGAGCCCTGCATCGGGCTCTGTGCTGACAGCTCAGAGCCTGGAGCCTGTTTCAGATTCTGTGTCTCCCTCTCTCTGACCCTCCCCCGTTCATGCTCTGTCTCTCTCTGTCTCAAAAATAAACGTTAAAAAAAATTTAAAAAATGCTTAACATGGGAGACTGCATGCTATATATATTTTATGACAACAAAAAAAATTAAATTAAAAAAAAAGGGAAATGATACACAGCAAAGTTAACGTGTGTCCGCAGGGGGCTCGGCTGACCAAAGGGCCTGGTCCCTCACTCAAAACCCATCTCCCTTGGCCTCAACTTCTTTCTCGTTCTGGCCCCACTCCCGAGTGCAGCAACATCATAAAGCGTCTCGGATTTGAAGGAGGGAAATAAAGTTTCCGTGGAAACAAAGCCACGTGTCCGACACCGGAGGAGGCCCTGACTGGACATGCCCTCCGAGGAAGCACATTCCCCTGAGGAAAATGCTATGGTCTGCATCTCCTTGGAGGTCCTGGAACAGACACGTATATGCCCAGAGATGTATCAGGCTAAGGACGGTGTTTGCTCCCATTTCATATTAGATGTCACCATCCTGCTTAACCCCCTAAAAAATAGATATATAGGATTACTACCAACTTAAAATCAGCTTTTTTTTTTCCTGACTAAAAATTCAGTATGAAACAATGGTAATAGATTTCCCCTTGATTCCGGGACTTGTAGAAAACAGAAATGCCAATAAAAGAAAATCACATGAAATATACACAATAGATCAATTGAACCAAAGTGGCTAGATTCTATGCAGTTAGTCTGGGCAAGGTTTATCTGGTTTTTCATGAAATATTCCCTTTCCCTGAAAAATGCAATTATGGCTATAAAATCATTTATTGGCCACTGTTCAGGGCATCTCCAATCACACGTCATAGTTTATGAAGTGCCATGAAAAGCAAAGAGAGGTGCTTTACCGAGTGGTAAAGGCCGATTTTATTCAATCACATCCTAAAGTATAGGGTGTACTTTTCTTCCGGAAACCCTTTTAGCATATCTTTTTATTTGGCCATTATTCTCGGCGGACATTGTAGATCTCCCCAGTAAATGAAACTGTTTGTCACATTTCAGTTACGCCAACGAGGATGAAAACAGTCCTCCGTGGACATCCGGAAAAAGACGAGTCTGAGGCGGGAATAGCCAGCAAAGTTCTGCCGGAGACTTTCTCCAGTTTGTTTTGCAAACGTGGCCTTGGGATGTTATCCTGCCCTTCCTTCTCCACGGATGCCCTGCTGCTGGGTCACTTGGCATCAGCAGTGACCCCACACCCCGGCCGAAGGGCACACTGTCTCAGTACGAGATCTGGAGTTTCGTTCTTGACAACATGGATACACCTGCTTCCTCCTCCCCGCTCCTCTGCCTCCCCCTCTGATCCAGCACGGGGATCCATACCCAGGCTGCCCATGGCCAGCCATTCAGCCAGGCCCCCTGAACTTGGCCTTCACCGGCCCTGGCCTGTCTCGCGGGACTCTCTTTTCTCTCGTAGGTGGGGTTCTCCCTACTGTGGTCTCTCTCCATACCTGCCACCAAGCCTGTACCCCCTGCTTTTTCCTCTCCACTCTACCTACTGGAACTACCTCTCATTGACAGGTGCTTCCCTTTGGATCTTTTCCCTGCTTCCCAGCCCAGTGGAATAGCATCTCTCCAGAGGAGAACTCCATCTCCCACCCCAGAACACGTACTGTCTACACCGCCCATCTGGCCTTAATGCACGTGAAAGCAATCACAGCTACAAGGCAGGTGAGGAGGCTTTAGTTCCTCAACTAGGCTACAAACAGAAGGAAGGGATTGTGTAGTATCTTCATTCCATTTCCACCCAAGATTTACCTTTGCAAATTCTCAACACATACAAGCTCACTGAGTGTGAGAATCCCGTGTTGTTTGAGCTACGAGGTGCTCATTCCTCCTGGATTTGTCTCCCGCTGTCTAGAAATAATAAACAAAGGTGGGTTTCCAATCACCATCTGCTACTCTTGGGTGTACATGGTCGAAGTTAGCTCTGGAGCCCCAAAGTCATTAAGGCATTCGTGGGCCCAGTCATTAATGCAGTCATCATCCAAACACAAGAATACACGGTGAGGTGCTTTTTCCTCTTCGTGCCATGCAATGCCTGATTTGAACTCCCTTGTCTCAGGATGAGGCCAAAGCTCCATTTCTGGTTTTCAAACACTCCCCAGCACGTACTGATGAGAGCTTTGGCGTTTGCAGAGCTCTTCCATGAACTTAGACAGGCACATCCACCCAAGAGACAAATATAGGCAAACAGTGGTAAGTCCTGGATTGAGGTTGGCAGAGGAAGCCCAGAGCATGGAAATAGAGCTCGGAGGCCCTGGAGACGTTCCAAGCCCCCCTCAGGTTCCTGAGGGAGGAGACAGAGTCCCCAGAGGTCCCACTTCTGGATACTGAAAGTGTCCCAGAATGGAGACAGAAAGTCCCCTGTGGCCCTTGGAAGGGGGATGGAGAATTCTCACCATCACTACCCTCAAAATCTGGTTGGCAAGTGGCAGCCAGAGCCCTGACTTTAATGCAACCCGACATTTTTGACAATTAAGCATGAAGAGTTCTACTGGTCTGTGTGTGTGTGTGTGTGTGTGTGTGTGTAGGACAGGTGTGAGTCTTTGTATATGACCCATAAGTATAACAATATAATAATAATATAACATATCAGATGAGCACAGGAAATTGAAATGACATGGGGTACTTCACATAATAAACATATCTTACATCACATAAATCATCTGTGCTCATCTACTAAGAGTCTGAATTATTCCATTGTGGGAGATTATACCAAATATTCTCTCATTTCTTCTCATTGTTCCCTGTATCTCTGATTACATCTAACCATCAATTTTAAATGCATGTATTTGTATTGTGGCCTTCTCAATCACTTTGGTGAGAGATTTATCTAATTTTTTCCCATTCTTCTTGTAAAGAATCAGCTGGATACATGTTTCAGTGTTTCTGCTTTCTTCCCGCTCCCTAATTTTTTCTAATACTCAGATTCTTTCATTTTTTCCTTTTATCACAACTAGTTTTATCCTTCTACTTTCTGCAGAAAACAATTCCTTGAACTGTTCATTCCTAATTCATTCATCCTTAATCCTTTTCTGTCCAGTACTAGAAGGGAAGAAAGCACGACTCAGCCTCTAAATGTAACTTTGGGCATATCTGATGTTTCCTAGGACGAGGTACCCTCATTACAATCATGTTTTATAAGGTACATAATCGTAATTCACTGTTTTCTCATTGACCGATGAGTCGTTTTAGAGATCTCATTTTAGATTTTAATTTTTGTAATTTTTTTTTTTTTTTTTGAGAGAGAGACAGAGCGTGAGCAGGGGAAGGACAGAGAGAGGGAGACAGAATGTGAAGCAGGCTCCAGGCTCTGAGCTGGCAGCACAGAGCCCGATGTGGGGCTCTGACCCACGAGCTGTGAGACCAATGACCTGAGCTGAAGTCAGATGCTCAACCCACTGAGCCGTTCAGGCGCCCCTACAGATCTTGTTTGTTTGTTTGTTTTTAATTTTCCATTTGGTGCTTCTTGCTTAGGAGAACAACCATTCATACTTGTAGCTTTGAATTCAATTGGACTGTATATCTTTTTGCTCATAGTTACCTGTTACACGTTTGAGTCCGAAAGATTTATTTGTTTCAGGTATGCCATTAGTGTCCATGTGATTATTGTTTTGCTCCAATCTGAGAGTGTTTTTCTTTTTTATAGGCATACTAAGGCCACGTACCTTTACTTCTCACCGTTTTAAGTGCTTGCTCTAAGGCTTTCTTGATTTTGTTTTGTTTTGTGATTATTATTGTCCCAGATGTTATAAGATGCGGGGCTTCTCTGGTTTTTGATTTTGCTGCCTCTGGATATGTGTGTGGTAGGACCTGTCCTTGACTTGAGTAGCGATAACTTTTACGATTGAAACAACTTTCTTAAACCTGTATTTCTCAATTTCTTGATGGCAGAAGTGAAGAAATACTGGATGTGTTGTCAGCGCTGAAGGGGAGGTCACGTGCCCCCACGCTTTGTCCTGCCCCCCACGCCCACCACTTCCTGTCCCACGTGTGTGCAAATTCAGGGTTTGGGGCCCAATTTCTGTAGCTGCATCATTATTTCTTCATATTCTGTAGTTTTCCTCTCAAGAATTACAATATTTTGGATTTAGTTTGTAATCCTATTGACAAGAGTGATTTCGTTTTGGTTTCGTAGTTTAGAAACCCACCTGTTCACGCCAGTCCCTTCACACTACGACTAACTCCATTTAGGAGTTTTTGACTCTATTCATTGAATAAGATTACCTCTTCTACTCACATTTTCAGAATTGTTGACTCTGTAAATATTTATTGAATCAATAATTTATCCACCTCATGAGTTCATACATATTTAAGCTTCCCTCCCCCCCATTTCTTCATACATAAGCAACTATATGCCTGGGTTTAGCATTTGGGGTCTACGTGTCTTTCTTTCCAAAGGACTGAGTCTGTCCTTTTATTGTCAATGGGCCAGCCTGCTCTTTTTGTGTTTTATTTAGGGGCTGTTTCTTCTGTGGTCTCTTTCACAGGCGAATTGATTTCTTTTCTCTCTCTCTCTAGGTGTTTCATGGAAATCTCTTTTATACTTTGAGTTCGTTGACTTTACAATGTCTCAGCATCCACCGCGTTTTCCAATCCCTCCTGTTACACCCAAGCGAGCGTCTCTAACCAGAAGCTTCTACTTCTTTGCTGCCTTTTTTCAGATCTACTGATTATTCAGAATTTGCACCTCTTTCATCTTCCATATTCACAGTCTGCACCCAAAATGAACGCAGCCCCTCGGCCTCCTTCTGCGGTGGGCTGGCCCTTCCCAGCACATCCCCCACCTCATCAACCTGCCTTCCTCTGGTGCTGCTTTCGCTCACTCGCGCCTATATCAAGCTTCCAGTTTATGCCAGAATATTTAATTTTTCTTAAATTTACTTACTGGATCAAGCAGCTGCCCATTCTCTTTTCTGGTCTTATCTTATCTTTTATCTCTACTCACAGGGTCAGGGTTTTGTTAATGTCCTTGAGCAGGCAAAGCTATAAATATTTTCAATTTTCTTCTATTTATTGAGCTACACCTTATTTCCAAGTGCACTCTTTATCTTTCCAATTCGGCTTACATCCTTGTCTTTTTCTTTTTCTGATTAATTTATGTCTGTATTTATTATCAGCACTCATCACAATACATGTACTCCTGACCTCCCTAGGTACGGCACCCGCCCCCCACCCACCTCCCCTCCTCTCCACCAGTTTGTTCTGTGTATTTCAGAATTTGTCTACTTCTTTGTTTGTCCATTTGTTTTGCTTCTTAACTTCCACGTGTAAGTGAAAGCATATGGTATTTGTCTTTCTCTGACTGACTGACTTCGCTTAGCCTCATACCCTCTAGATCCATCCGTGTTTTGCACGTGACAAGATCGCATTCTTTTATATGGCTGAGTAGTATTCCCTACGAGCCAATAATTCCATGATACTGAGTATTTGCCCAAAGAAAACAAAGAAACTACTTTAAAACGATACATGTATCCCTATGTTTATTGCAGCATTATTTACAAGAGCCAAAATACTGAAGCAACCCAAATGTCCATCTGTAGATGAATGGATAAAGATGTGGTGTGTGTGTATATATATACATATACATATATGTATATATATATATAAATATATATACTGTGTGTATATATATATATATATATATATATACATGTGTGTGTATATATACATATACATACACACATACTGTGTGTGTGTATATATATATATGTGTGTGTATATACACACATATATATCAGTGTGTGTATATATATATACACGTACATATCAGTGTGTGTATATATACATATATATGTACATATATATACATATGTATGTGTATATACACACACATATATGTATGCATATGTATGTATATATACACACACAATAGAATATTGTCTTTTTCACTGCAGAATTTTTACATGAGCTTTGTGCTATTTTATTGCTGTATATTCTTCTTTAAGTAAGATCATTCTCTTTGGTTGTGTTCTTTATCCATATATAAGTTGCCAAAACTCCTTGACACCCTTCTTATTAACCACGATACTGTTTTAATCCATCCCTTATAAACCATCAAATCTGGCCTCCCACCACTGCTTCTATTACTGATAGCTACCCTGGTGCTTGAGAGAGCTGGTGAGGAAACCATGGCCATGGGTAATCATAGTGGAAAATTTTGGTCTCTATACTCTCCCTGTGAATTCATTAGCCACCCTGCACCTGGAATCACATTCTCCAAGTTAAGGCTTATCCTACTATGATAAGGGAATGTGTCCTTGGTTTGTGACTATCACTGTGTTTGAGGCTAAATTTTGTCTTTTGGGGGGGAAATTATACGAAAGAGAAGGGCTCCATCCAGGCTATTTGGTTGCTGTTATTGTTTTTGTTGTAACCTTGCATAGCTTCTCAGACACCTTTCTTTGGGTGTGCTTTTCCATGACCAAGTCCCTGCTAGATTATTTCTCTCCTCTCACAGAATTAACGAGGTCAGAGAGGACAAAAACAGTGTCACACAATGGCTCTTGAATCCCCACTAACTTGGAATGTTTGTTGGTGAGTAGCAACAACAAAGCAAACCAAACAAACAAATCTCCCATATTTTCCTCAGCCCCCCATACTGTCGATCTCCGGCCTTGTAAACTGGTGAGTGCCCGTAGATTTTTAGGGACTCTCTCCATCCACCTCCCACCACACTGCCCAGCTTTTGACGAAAGGACAGTTGCAAGCCGATTCCCATGCGAGTGTTTACCTCTGATGCCAGTTGTGCTCTAGAAATTTATGGTATGAGATTCATGGCATTTTTAAAAATCAGTAAATATTATAAATGGAAAAAAATCAACGTGTGAGTCTTCCTTGTTAGACCTGCTAACATTTTATTTCTTACTATTTGCTGTCGGACCACACATTGCCAGGGATGACAGTGATCTCCACGGCTGAGGGTGGCCCCAGTTGCCCATTGGCCAGCCAAGGAGTGAAGGATTGTTAACCCTGGAACGTGTTCGTTGGAGAGTTTGAAACATGGCGCTGAGCTCAAGGGCTCGCGATACCCAGGCCTTGGGGTTTGAGACAGTCCTAGTTCCTTGGTGCCATGTTTCCCAAGAAAAAAGGCCCGAATGTGTGCTGATTCCCAGAGATAAGCACAGAGCATGACATATTTTACGTATTTAACAAGGACACGGAGGTGACTAGTTGGAGGAGGTGAGGGGCAAGAACAAAGTGTTGGTGGTAGAGACCCAGCCTAAGTCTCCATATTCCTTAACTGTGATGGCGGCCGCGTGAGCACTTCTGACTTTGATGTCGGGAAAGCTTTCTCAGAATGCTGATGGCCTGGAAGAAGAAGCAGAGACAGTCGCATTTGCAGTGAGTCAGGAGAGTGAAGGAGACAGGAGCCCAGAGAGTCCACGCTGGCACGTGGGCATTCACAGGACCCACACGAGTGTGCAGGCACGGGTGTGCGGGGCCAGGGGTTCTGCACATCGAGCCTGCCCAGGTCCCACTGAGGCCATCGGCTTTCCCGACTTCCTGGAACTGCCTCCCATCACTCTCCAAAGGGGCCACCTGCACTCTTCGGCCAGGCGGGGTCACCCGGAGGACTTCTGGCTGCCATACCGTCTCCCAGCCCTTCTCTCTCAGGCCTACCTGGGAAGCTGCCCCCTGTAACTATCTTTTTAATGTTTATTTATTTTTAAGAGAGAGAGAGAGAGAGAGAGAGAGAGAGAGAATCTCAAGCAGGCTCCACACTGTCAGCACAGAGCCGGATTCAGGGCTTGATCTCAGGAACTGTGAGATCATGACCTGAGCTGAAATCCAGAGTCGGATGTTTAACTGACTGAGCCCCCCAGGTGCCCACAATAATAAGCTGATGTTATCAATACGTCAGATTTTTAAAATAAATAATGTCCATTTCCATAATGAATTTGAGAGACACGATTGAAACCATTTTATCTCACCATGCAGGTAAGAAGACAAGGGCCAAATACTGTGTCTGGAGACCGTGGAGGGGAGAAAGGACCGACGGATGTGAGACCTCTTGCTCTCGTGTTTTCCTGTGATGGCCTGGAAGGTTCCTTCTTACGAGGCTAACTTCTTAGCATAGGCCTCCAAGCAGGATCCATGCTGTGTTAACATATGAGGCTTTGTTGAGCAGAAGTTTCTCTTACGTGAAAGCAGGATCATTTTTCTAAAAAAGAAAAAAGACCGTAGTGGCGTAAATTTTGGATCTGCCTTAACACAGGTCCACAACTAAGACCCTCTGGTGAATATGCTTGCCCTTCTAGATCTCCTGTGCTCTCAGCCCCATGTTAGCAGGAGTCAGAGAGCACAGAGTTGGCAATGTCACTGGTAGGTGCCCAACAACTGGGGTTCCGCAAACTCTGCGTTGCAAGAATGGAGACCACCGAACTGCAGCCCCCAAATCATACCATGAATCCTGCACCCGAAACCCAGAGCGCACTGCTTTCACGACTCAGGGCTGAGCCCTCATACCCACCAGCAAGCATTGAACCCCCTCTGAGCGGTGATGCACGCGGACCCCAAAATTCATGTCCACACAGGACCTCAGAATTAGACTTTCTTTGGAAGTAGGGTCTTTGCGGATGTAAGTGGTTAAGATGGGACCATCCCAGATCACCCCTAAGTTCAGTGCCTGGGTCTTTGTAAGACCGAAGCAGGAATTGGAGTGACATGTCTATGAGCCAAGGACACCAACAATAGCAGGCAACGACCGGAAGCGAGAAGAGGCAGGAAGGAATCTCCCTCTGGGCCTCCCGAAGGAACCAACCTTGCCAACATCTCGCTTCTGGACCTCCGGCCTCCAGAACTGCAAGGGAGCAGATCTCTGTGTTTGAAGACCCCCGGTGTGTGGTTCTTTGTTACAGCAGTGCTGGGAGACTAGTACAGATGGGCGATCGATTATGTCTTCTGTCCCTTCCCATTAAAAGGGTGTGTGAGGTTATGCACCTGCTGTGGTATCTGTAGCTAAGTCTCTAAGTCTAACAATTTTTACACTGTGCCTATCAAACCTGGTCCTTCCCCCCCCCCCAAAACAACATTTTTTCCCCTAACACAACAAATCCTGCCATTTAATTCTTGAAAAATGAGACAACGGACAGATGTCCCCAGGGGGCCCAGTCTGTGGGTACAGAAGCAGCTCCTCCCACCAGTCTAGGACCTACTGGAAAAGAGAAGACACCTCTTTCTGCTCCTGGGCTTAAAACGCAAGCACACTAATTCAGGCAAGTCAGCGGTCTGAGGCGCTGCCCGCCCCAGCTCCACGAGGGGCACTGGGCGCCACAGCACAGACGTGGGTAGACACTGCTGCCTTGGCTTCCGGCAGGCCCTTCCCCAACGCTCTCTTCCCTGCCTCCCTGGCCTGCGGGGTTACCAGGGTCATTGCCTCCTGTGAAACTCATGCTTTGCATAAGAAAAGAAATACTTTCATTTCTAGATCTTTCAGCAGCTGAGTAAGTGAAATCAAAGCCCCAGTTGGTGGCCCTTGATCCTGGATGAGCCAGAGTCAGAAGGCGCCTGGATTGCGGTGTGGCCGCGGGCCCCTCAAGGCTCCCCCCCACACCCCCCGTCCCCCAGCCGGGAGAGAACTGCGGCACGAGGTCCCAGGGAAGCAGGTCTCCCCGTCGTGATCATACGAGTTAGTCGACATTTGAGGGATGCAGAGTTTTCCGTAAAATCCTGGATGGCGGTCTGGCTGAGGGAAGGGGTCAGTGGCAGCATCCGCCCACGATGGCTGACTCGAGATGCAAAGGCTGTTGCCCGTGAACTTCAGAGCATTCTGCAGACTCGTCAGTCCCCTTGGGACTGAAGCCATTGGTGCGAGTCAGAGTTCAAGTTTTAAAGTTAAAGTAACAGAAGTCTTTATGTTGCTGAAGTTCAGGACCCCAAGTCTTTCAGGCCGTCCTCAGCCCCAGGTTCCTGTTAACCAGCTGGCCTCTCAACGCATCTCCAGGCCACTCTCCCACCAGGGCTCCAGAAAGTGCGGGGTTCCCCGTGCACCCCCACGGGCAGAATGGACCCAGGAGTCCTGCCTCTTGCCGTCCCCTCTAGCCACTTTCCCCACCTTGCCAGGAAGCCTCCATGTACCCTGTCTGTGAGGATTCGGGTCAAGTTGTCAAGCTTCTCTAGAGGCCTGAAGCCTTCCCCGGGGACACGCAGTAAAGTGGGCCACCGTCCCATGTTCTAGAGTGTCGGCCATCGTCCACGATCTAGACTGCCATGCCTGCCCCCAGGTACAAGTGTCATATCCCTGTCCCCATGTTCCAGAGTATTGCCACTGTCCCCTCCACGCTCTGGAGTGCCATCACACCTGGATGCTAAGCCCAAGGAAGGGGAGACGGCCAGGGCCCTTTTATCAGCCATCCTTGCCTACACACATCTGCTTCCTTCTTCGACGCACCTCCAACTTAGTGTCACCTTTCATCCCTGGGTGACAAAGACTTCCTGCACCCACATCCTGAGACGACTCCACACTGGGGCTGTGGTGAAACTACGCGATCCGACCCCCTGTGTGGCAACTAAAGGAGTTTCGGAAAGCCTCTTTCTCCCCGTAATGCGTGTCTTGCAAAAACCCTTGTCTGCCGGGGACTCGCAAATCCTTCACCAGTCAAAACGGACAAAAGTGGCTTTGTCTTCCTCGCTGGTCCGGCTGCCTGCCCGTCCCTCGTGGCACCAGAGCCTACTGCCTCAGTAGGCGAGGAGCCTGAGGACAACAGGATTGAGAGGTTATGAAAATACATCTGCAAATATTCTTTAAAATATTGTCCCCATTCCGTGGCGAGTGTGCAGGTGCTGGGGAGCCGGGCCAGCATTGTCTCGAGTCAGGCAGGGCACTGAGATGCCTTCGTTGCCGAGGTGCTGTGGCCCTCTGTCCACACCCAGCATCTGATGGGACCTGACCCAGCAAACGGGAAGAGCATGGAGTCAGAGAGCAACCACAGAAAAGGTAGGGATGAAGGAGAGAGAGACAGATAGGAGACTCCTCCATGTCCAGAAACCTCTAGAACTATAAAAAAAAAAAAAAAAAAAAAAAAGCACGTGGGCTGTTTATCTGAATCCAGATGAACAGCGTCAAACGTTTACTGCCCCAGTCCTCTTCTCTGGAAATTTGCCTTGAGGAGGCTGTGTGATGGGTCCTGTCAGCCCCGCTGCCGGAACAGAGCCCAGGTGCAAGCAGGTGCACATCTCCGACAGCCGTTCGGTCCTCCCTGAGGGATGTCTGCACGCAAGGCAAGGCTAGTCCTCAAGAGCCTCCAAGAAGTAGAGAGCGTTTCAGCATTGGGAATACAGTTGAACAATTAAATGTTAAGAAAAGAAGGCAGCTAACACTCTTTTGTGTTCACGGGACTAAAACTGTGCTTTTTAAGCCACACACGTACTTGAAGGCCTCGTGCGTGGAGCCCTTGAAAACAGCAAGGCCTCATCTGAGATGTCGCTTCATTCACGGTTTTTTCTTTAAAGGATTTTAGGTAACGGCTGCACCTCAAGGCTGTGAAATAAGTTAATTGTTCCTGACGTCATTGATTTTCTTCTTAATAAATGAGGTTCCATGATTTATTCGGTGGTATCACATGTAATGGAAAACTTTGCGAAGGATTTACTTGGACGGTAATGGTGTTTTTTTTGTGTCCGTTCCCTTGAAGATCATTTTTCTTTGACAGCCAGCAGGAGGTCTGAGTTCTCCGAGTGAAGATTTTTCATTTCTTGAAAACATCACCAAAGTCTGGTGGCCGGGCTTCCGTGGAAAGGCAGCATCTTCCAGAAAGGATTTGGCGTTTGCGAAGTTCTAAGCCAGAGGGGGTTAAATTAGACAGTCACTTGCCCTTTTCAACAAAACAAAAGCCCAGGAGGTCTGCAAATGTAATCCATAGCCTCCCCATATGACCCTCTGCTTTCCTGCCAGAAGTGGATTGTCACAGAGAAGCACGGTCAGCCAGTGTCTTTGAGTCAAGAAATCGAGAAAGCTGGAACTAAAAATATTCTTCATCTGCTAAATGTCCAAAGGCAGCCTCTTCCCCCCACCTTTTTTTTTTTTTTTAATATTGTTTTGGCTGTTGTTGTGGGAGTTAGTCAATAAGGAAAAGAAATTACTGGTGAACTTGATCCTGAAGGTTTGGCCAGGCTGGTTGGATGGATAAGCAGGCTGGTGGCCAAGAAGACCAGTCCTCTGCAAACAGGGCGGATGTGGTTCTGACTGCCTGGGAAGTGGATTTGGATCCGTGGGAAGGTCGGTGTGTGGCCCCATCCGGCCATGCTGCTCCCATCCTGTGACCCCTCCCCTCACCAACATCTCCTTTCCCAAGACCCGGGTCTTCAGAGGTTCCATGCTGTGGGCGTTTCCTCCTGCGGACTTGACTGTCTCACAGTCTTGGGTGGAGTCAAGGCTGATGGGCACCAGCCCTGCTGACATGGAGACCTTTACCAGGCTCTGCTCTGTTGTCTCTTCCCCACCTGGAAGTTTCCTCCAGGTTAAGCATGCCCTTAAGAGACATTACTGCCATGGACACTCCTGAGTTCCCCTTCAGACTCCCCTGGTCACAGGAGGGCCACTCTGCGACCCACCGGGTCCGCCTGATTGGGTCAGAGGATGTGTTTAACTTAAACCTGGCACCAGAGGGCCTCCCTGCCCTGGCTGCAGTGACACACGCCTGTCCATTGTCACAAGCCTTCAGCCCCATTTAATCTTCTCTTCTCCCCTGACCCCTGCTTTTGCTTTGGCCAACCCAACTCCTTCCGCCTCCTTCCCCGAGATCTCCGCGTGGTGCAGGGCACCTTCGGTAGCAGGGCTGTTTCTGCCTGGGAAGCCTAATTAATCAGCCCACCAATTAGCGGCAAAAAAGCAAACCCCAGAGTTCAGGTTTAGTTTATGTGTTTTCTTCTCATGTGACCGTGACTGGGAAAATCAGAGGCATATGATCTTGTGGAGTCGCCCGAATGACAGGAACCTTTCCAGAAGGCTCTGGGCTACGTTACTCATGTTTCTGCTTGCTCATCACCCCCACAGCCATTAACGTTCCCTTCAAAAACACCGCCTCTGCACCCTGTGGCTGAACTTTTCACTCGTCTTTGATGAGGACAGTTCCGACCTATAGGCAATCACCGCCTTTGTTCCTCAGAATGTTTCTAAGGCCGTAGCCCGCTGTTAGGTTGGTTAGCCACTTTGTGCAAACACTGGTCTCGAGGGCATTCCTGGGTGAGTGGTGCTCTGCTCAGTCATGTGTGGCATGAGGCACACAGAGGGGACCCTCCAGGCTAACTGGGACCTGCCGTGGCCTCCACCAGGGCTGCGGTCCCAGAGAAGTCAGGAAACCTCATGCACGGGCCAGGGTCCGGGAGGAAGCTGAAGGCGTACTGTGTGGGTGGCTTTGGGGGAAACGTCCCCCTGTGGTCCCAAATATCCCACCATCCCAGGAAAGCTTCTAAATGGCAAGACTTCTCCAAAGCAAGACCAGGCAGTGCCACCTGCCTGACAGGGTCCACATGAGCTACGCATTGCTTTGTTTAAATGTGCTTTGTGGACACACAGGTCGCAGAGACTGTAGGAAGCTCAGGGCAGGAATTGGAAATATTCTCAATGTCTGCCTTAACAAAACGCTGGGCCTACAGGCCAATGGACACCCCGTTGCTATAATAAAAGCCAAGAACAAGCACCAGCCAGTTATAATTTGTTTGTAACAAAATAGGAATACAGCCCCCACCCCCCTCAATTCTTGGTGTCAGGTCAAGTTTGTTTCCGGAGTCCCACAGAAGAAATAGTAAACACTTTGTGAAACGTTTAGAAATCAGTAATAAACTTTGGAACAGCGGGTTGTTGATATATTACTCCCAAAGTTTTCCAGAGTTAAGGGACCAACTTGGGAAGAAGAAAATGGCTTTCCTTAGAAGCTTTCCCCAGATGTTTCTCTCTGGGGATGACCAGGTCTAGGTCGGGCGAGCTGAGTGTCAGAAGCTGATTGTGACGATTGGATTCTGCAGGGAGAGAAGCCAAGTTATTGCAACTTTATATGCATTCAGATGAAAGCAGGTAATAATAATGGCTTACTGTAAAATGAAAACAACACTAATGATTGTATTCATTAGCAAAACGATATTTGCTGGACCAGCCGCAGCAGTCATTGAATTGCGGGCAATAATAGGAATGCGAAATTAATTTCATTGAAGGAATTGAAGAATGATTTATTTACAGTGAATATCCATTCTATTTGAAACTTCACTGACTCCATTAAAAAAAAATACAGCTGTATCCTTCTCAGAATGTGCAGCTCAAAACTAACATTCCACGATCTCGTTATTTTGTTTTTATTTTTTTAAGCCTACATAAATAAATCCCTACCATAGTGCCAACTGCACTTTCATATGAGGATGTTTTGCAAACATGTGAGAAATGATAGTTTAAGCTACGTGACTTTCCTCTGCTTTGATTGGTCCGGTAGCTGTGCGTTGACACTTGCACCCCACCGGGTGCAATTTACAGAGAAAAGTGAGCAACTCCCAAGTGTGGAGCACGATGGGTGGTTTTGCATGTGTGCCCCCGTGTAGCCACAACCCATGTACGGACCATGCAGCATCCCAGGGAATTGTTCGCCCCTTGAGCAACACCTACCCCACGAAGGGCCACTATTTTCATTTCAGCAAAATGGATTTGTTTTGCCTGAGTTTAAGCTTTTTATAAATGGAATCATACCCTTTTGTATTCTTTTTGTTTCTGGCTCCCTTCCCTCCGCATAGCAGTCCTGAGATGCATCAATGTGTTGTCATGTATGGGTAGCTCATTCTATTTTTATTGTCCCATTTCAGTTTTTACATCATTCGCTTTGATTCTGTACGTGATCGACTTTGTGACTAATTGCCATTGAGTAAATTGGCAGTGAACTTGCTCATCTCTGGTAAGAGCTGAGTATCGTGGCTGAAAGGAGCCGAAGACGGGAAGTCAGGCGACATCGCGCGCCAGGGGAACTGGGGTGATTCGCTTGACTTCTCTAACCTTGGCCCCTGTCTGTGTAGGGTGACCATGGATGCTGGTCCAACAACTTTGAAGGGTCCCCAGGCAGATGAATGATGAGGAGGCCCTGGGGACTGCCAGAGGCACCGAGGACGGAGCGTCGGACAGCAGGTCCTGGTGGGCCATCCAATTTCTAAGCTCTGCAATTGTGCCCTACACAAAATCATACTTACCGCTGATTTTTTTTTAAATCCGATCTGAGTTCTGGTCGCAAACCTTAACTTTCATTTCTTGCTGCAAACACGCATAATTGTCAGCCTCCATGTTGAGACACACCACACACGCTCACAGAAAGACATCCTCTGCCCTGTTCATTGATGTAGTTCCGTGTCTCCTCAAAGAGCTTATTATTTTAGGGAAGTTCTCCTGGGGACATGGGCTCCAGCAGCCTGTCCTCTGTATTTATTTATTAATTAGTTAGTTGGCTGCATGGGACATCGTGCCCTTTTCTAATGCATTGTTTTTTAAGGACTTGAGCTGATTATCTAAATAAACAGTGCTCCTTAAATTTTCCCTCAAGTAGAACTGCTAATCCCACCTTCTGGTTTTGCTAAAATAGTGTACGACCCATCTCCCTCTGAAAAGTCGCACTTTTTCATTACTTCCTCAAGGACTGGCCGAGATTGGGCATGGATGAAACGCCCAAATCCAATCTCCTACCTCCAAGTGTCCCAGCGAGAAATTCAAGGGAAAAAAGAAAAGAAAACCTGCTTGCTCCACGGAAAATAGGTGCTCACAGATTTAAGGAAGTGCCCATCAGGTATTAGCTGCAATCCAGAACTACTTCTAGAACAGAAAATGCAACGTGAAAGTCTACTTGGCCAGTTAAACATCTTGAAGGGGAAATAACCCGCAGGTGTATCCCTGAACTTCTCTCTCAGGGGGGAAGAGTCAGAGGTGATGAAATACTGTACATACCATCAAAATACAGCAAGGCCACCGTAAGATAGACAGCGTTCTCTAACTCACGGTCGTAATAAAAACCAAAGGGGGAGAGAATCCACCCCCCCCCCCCAGACAAGATCATTTATGTTCGTTACAAAAAGAAGTGTGGCTCTGTCCCATGAGCATTTGGGCTGAACACTGATCTCAGACCTGTAGCCTCTAGGACTGCAAGAGAATACATTTCTGTCGTTTTGAGCCACCAAGTTCTTGGTAACTTGTTATGGAAGCCACAGGAAACCAATACACAGAATGCCCAGACCACAGGAAGAGCTCCAGTCAAACCCCAGAGACTCTCACGCAGGCGACATCAGCAGGGTGGCCCTGCCCCCGGCCAGTGCCCTGTGCCCAGTGCAGACAGATTCTAATTCCTGACTGTGGCCTGCGGTGCTGGACAGCAAGTGGCAGAGGGGAACGTGCTGGGGACAGACAGAGCTCAGCGGTTATTATCAGCATGTGCACGCTACAAGCTGGAGTGCTCTCCCAAGTCCTAACAGGGTTGGGATAACTTCAGGTCACCAGTGTTGATGCAGGAAGCAGAGGACAATGAGCCAAGGATTCACCTTGAGGGCTAATGAGGAACAGACCTTATACTGGGTACTTGCCGTATGGATGTCACCACGTTTCGTCCTCACGAAAAGCCCCAACGGGCCCTTTGCATCCACTCCTGGTTAGAGATGAGGGGGCTGAGCTTGACAGGGGAGATCATTGGCTAAGACGGCACCCACCCCCCCGGCGTGAGGACAGGTCTCCTGCCCGACATGCCACATTGTGCCATGTCCGTCTGCCTCCGAGACCATCAGGAAGTAAGAGTCCCAGAGCTACCGCGTTGCCTTGTTAGTGTGGACTGACGTCCCGTGGATTGCATGGCAGTTCCAGTGAGAAAACTTTAGAGTGTGCCTTGAGCCTTCCTTCACCCTGGAGGGTGAAAGGTGGCAGCAAAGCCAGCCCAGAGAGAAACCCAGCTCTGGCACATCAGGGTGACTGTTGAAGCCCGTGAGCTGCTCCTGGATGCACACAAATACCTTTGTGAATCGGTCCTACCTGATCCCTGACATGTTTCCAAAAGATCCACATAGGTTCAACATCACAGAATTCTGCTTCTAATAAAAAATTCTAAATAAAACTCTTGGATATAAAAAATTAAAAATAGAACTACCCTGCAACCCAGCAATTGTACTACTAGGTATTGATCCAAACGATACAAAAATGCTGATTCGAAGGGGCACATGCACCCCAATGTTTATAGCTGCGCTATCCACAATAGCCAAACTATGGAAAGAGCCCAAATGTCCACTGACTGAGGAATGGGTAAAGAAGATGCGGTTTAGATGTACAATGGAGTATTACTCGACATGAAGTCTTGCCATTGGCAACAACGTGGATGGAACTAGAATGTATTATGCTCAGTGAAATAAGTCAGAGAAAGATATTATGATTTCACTTATATGTGGAATTTGAGAAATTCAACAGATGGACACAGGGGAAGGGAAAGAAGAAGAAGATAAAAGCAGAGGAGTCAAACCACAAAAGACTCTTAAATACAGAGAACAATCGGAGGGGTGCTGGAGGGGAGGTGGGTGGGGGGATGGGCCAAATGGGGGATGGGCACAAAGGAGGGCACTTGCTGGGATGAGCACTGGGTCTTGTATGTAAGAGATGAATCACTTGGTTCTGCTCCTGAAGCCAAGACAACACTACACGTTAACTAACTTGAATTTTAAAAATAATAATAGTAATTAAAAAAAAATAAACGTGAATTAGATTATAAAACAAACAAAACTCGTGAACACATTAATGAGTTTCCCCAAGAGTCAGCCTCATGTGTGACCCTCCATCCACTATATACAACGTCCAGGGACGGCAGGAAAGTAGCCTTGTCCACATACATGTGGTCACGCACTGGGACCACTGGTAACTTAAGACTGTTTGTGACAATTTCCACATATCTATTGACCAGATTGAAACATCTTATGCATTTCTAGGGGCTGATTTACATAATCCGGGTTTAAGAAAGGTGGACAAAGTTCAGGAAGAGAGAAAGCCAAGCCTGCATGTTCCCATCACGTGGGGGAGACTCTCCCAAATGGCTTGCCTGAGCCCCAGCACGGGACTTTGGCAAAACCGGCCTAAGAGAGTGTCGAACGTCGGTGTGACTGCAGCCAGGGTTGACCCCCGTGGGCCACAGAGCGACACACAGCTCAGATCAGGACACAGAAAACTTCAAAGGCAGGAAGGAAGACCAGCGTGAGTGAAACGCAGCTGGCTAACCACATTGAGATATTGAATTCAACTGAGCAATGAGTGTAACCTGCACGGGCACAAGTTAGGAAATAGAATTCAGCTGTGAGTGCTGCAAACACGTGGGGAAGGTGTCAGTAAAGGTGTGGAAACCAGATGTCGAAGTGACTTTGGTGGTCAGAAGATGACACCGTTGGACTTGCCTTTGTCATAACCTCAGGCAGGTATGGAGACAGGCTTGATAGAATCAGCTCAACCTTCTAGAACTTTCCACCAGTCACCCGTGTTATTCTCTCAAGAGTTGAATTGCTGGACTCATGAGGCACAGTATCCAAGATGAAAGGTGTTACTGATTAAATTTCCAAATAAATCAGCGCATTCCTATTTTTTAAAGGTTTATTTGTTTATTTTGAGAGTGAGTATGTGTGTGTGTGAGTGTGTGTGTGTGAGAGAGAGAGAGATAGAGAGAGAGAGAGAGCAAATCCCAAGCAGACCCCATGCTGTCAGTGCAGAGCTCAACATGGGGCTCGATCCCATGAATTGTGAGAGCATGACCTGAGCCAAAATCAAGAGTCTGACGGTCAACCAACTGAGTCACCCAGGCGCCCCTGCATTCATACTTGATTAATGAAGATTAAAATCTAAAACAACCTGAGCATACTGGATATGGCCATCTATCAGGCAATAAGATGATGAGAAACTACTGAGTTGCTACCAAATATTGAAACACAAAGTTTGTAATAACCTGAAATTCTTATAATAACTCCAAACAGTATGGATCTTGACATCTGACTTCCTTAAGAACAAAAGACATTGTCAAGCCCCAACCAAGATGGAGGGTCGGAAGAGGTGGCCCAGGGGCCTCCGTGAGGTTCGGCGAGCCCGGATCTTCTTCGCTTTGCAGGGCACGGTTCACAGGTCCAGCCGTCTTCAGCTGGAACAGGGTGCCGCTTGGTTTCCCAGGCTTCCCGGCCCTCCTGCGCTCTCTTTTACCCCCAAGGACCATCCCGGCAGCCATCGCCGGAAGTGATTTCTGAGCCTCTCCATCATCACTCCAGCAGGAAAACTCATTGCAATGAAATGAGAGCCGCTGGCCCGATTTTGCAGCTCCTGTCCGGACTTAGCCTCGTCCTTCCGAGGCCTGACCACATCTTCCTGTTCTTGCTGGCGGGATCCACCGGTACAGGTCTGCATTTCTCAGTGAAAGCTGGAAATGTGAGCAAAACACCAGCAGCCGGAGGCTAGCTTTGGTGTGCTTTCAGCCCGGCCAGCAGAGGAAATACTGTTTTGTTTTGTTTTGTTTTGTTTTGTTTTGTTTTGCCAGAAACCCATCTTCGTGGCACTATGAAATCCAAGTCAGGAGCTGGACTTCTAAGGGTTTTAATAGACGGCCCTGTGGCGTCAGAGTCCAGGGCATTTAGTAAACTCCAGGTCAGTCCTGGAGTCCCGAGGCATCCCTGCCCCCAAACGACAGAATTCATCATGCGTTTGCACAGAGTTACAGGTACGGGTTTTATTCTTCGTAATGATATCATAAAATAGCAAAAAATACAGACTTTAAGCACAGTCTTGGGAACACATGCATTGCAGTGATGGCAGGGAAGCAGTCTTCTGTTTCTTGTGAAATGCTTTATCTTGAATTAAAAAACGAAAGACTCGAGTGTCCTTCTCTGCCAGTGCAACATTACACGTCATATTTAAGATATCGTAGGAATTTATTGGAAAAATAGGAAACCGCAGTTGTAGAACTTTCCGTAATTGGAGGCACCCAACCCCGCGTAGCCTCACAGCCTCGCGGTGCGCATCCGCTTGCTAAGAAGCCTCCGGGGGACCCTCTCCCTGGGACCCACTCGCTGCTGTCACTTTCCCTTTGCTCTTGTTGTCACTAACTTTGCTTAATGACCTTGTTCTCTGGGACGAGCCATTTCTCCAGCGGAGAAACAGGCCTAGGTCTCCGAGGTTGGAGTTGGGGGAATTTGCTCTCTGGCTGAGACCCCAGAGTGCAGGAGCTGAGCTCCACGTGGTGTGATGGGACCAAATGTTCAGTACACTTTTTTTTCTAAATGGATGTTCAATATTTTAAGTGGCACATCAGTTACTCTGGGGTACTCTTATCCAGTTCACTCCATCAGCTTCAATAAATGCCAAATTAAAAAGAAAAAAAAAGGAAAAAAGAAATAGCATGCATGTCAGTATGTGTATGTGGCAGAGAATTCAAACTTCTGAATGAAAAACAAAGGAAATTAACAAGGCAGTGGAACAGAAAACACCCAGAAACCAAAGTCAGCAGGGCTCTCCCCAAAAGCCCACACTTAACCACCTCCTTTGGCCACGTTGCTACCTCTGGTAATGCCCCGCCTGCCCTTGGCTATGCCTTCATATTGTGGCACCTTTTTGGTAGGCAAAATAATGCCCCCCGAAGGTTTCCACGTTCTGCCCCTAAAACCTTACTTTACTCGGCCAGATGGAAGGGGTTTTGCAGATGTGACTAAGTGAAGGGTACTGAGGAGGGGAATTATCCTGGGTGACCCTGGCGGGCCCAGCATCATCACAATGGTCTTTGTAAGTGGAGAGGGGAGGTAGGAGGATCAGAGTCAGGGATGGAGACTGAAGCAGAGGTTGGAGTGATGCGGGCACCAGCCAAGGAAGACAGGCAGCTTCGAGAAGCTCAAAAAGGCAAGGAAAGATACTCCCCGAGAGCCTCCAGAAGGAACACAGCCCCGCCAACAGCTTGATTATAGGCATGTGGGACCAATTTCCTGGTTCTGACCTTCAGAACTATTCATGTCCGTGTGGGCTGTTTCCAGCCCCTGCGCTGGTGGGAGCTGTTAGAGCAGCCGCTGGTACGCCTACGGCCTCCTGTGCAGCCCATCTCAGAAACCTGCCCCCATCCATTTACTCACCATGAGTGCTACAGTGACCAGAGCTAACTCGGGTCATCACACGATGGAACCCGCGTGTGTCTGAGACCAGAGCTCCGTGGGGCAGTGCCCAGGTGAGGGTACAGCCTCTGTGTTGAGGCCCCTGAGTCCATACAGGGCACAACTAACTTACCTTGGCCAGCCTGGTGTCTACGCCGTTTCAGCCTGTGCAAGGTATGAAAGAAAGTTCTAGAACCACTGGTGCCCTCAGGGAACTTCCCATCCTGGCTGGAGAAAGAAGGCGGGGATGTGTGAATGAGGGTCAGCTGCTGGAAGGGGCAGGACACAGGAGCCAGGTTCCTGCTCTGGAAGGGAGCACGCAGACACTGATGGGGCTCAGAGCATGCTGGGGGAGGGGCAGGGCTGCGGGCAGTGCTCCTGCAGGACGGTTCTCTCCCCTCACTGGTCCTTAGAGAGAGGGGGTCCCCCTGGCTGGCTGCAGCACACACCCCGCCCAGCCTCTCTCTGCTTGGCATGAGCTGGAAAGGGAGCTCTCATTTCCAGAAACATCCCAATGGGCAGCCTCCGGGGCTGGGCTGCCCGGATGCCATCAGCCACGCAGGTCTTTCGGACTTTTCCAACGGGCGTCTCCGGGCAGGGAGGGCTTTCCCCCCAGCCAGGGCCACACAAGGTTTCCAAGAGCTACCTGCCACGTTTTCAGAGAAAGACCCACGACTGCAGAAAGAAACGGTGAGTCAATAGATTTCATCACGCGTGGGACCTCTTGGGGCTACAAGACGTGAGCGGGGTGCCCGTCGGTTGGAATCTGCATGCCGGAAGGACCAGCCCGGCCACGTCTCTTCACCTGGTAGCATTTTCCACCGGAAGGCAGAGAGCCGAGCTGTGGGAGAGGCAAGAACAGACCTCTGGTGGCCTCAGAGGACACTCTCCTTACCTCTGCTTAGGGCTGGTCCTCAGAAACACCCCAGGGAGCCAGCGTTTCCATAGCCCGGTCTGTTCCCTCCCCACCCCCACCCGGTGGTGCCCCCTGGAGGTGAATCTGATTGCCAGCGTCTCGCTGTGGGCTCTGAAGTTCAGCCCCCGTCATAGATTGTGTCTCCGCGGCCTGTTGGAGGAGGGGGGCAGGGCGGCTTCACGTGTGGGCTCCTGGTAATGCCGCAGCGTGGACGGGAAGTCCGTGTCCACACCGCGAATGAGAAAGGGGGAGAGGCAGGGGGAGGCAGAGCAAGCTGGAGGAACCCGCGGCCGCTGTCGCCCAGGGTCCAGAGCGAGTGGTCCGCTTGAAAACAAACCGCGCCTGGTTTGTCCTCGAAGTAAAATAACAGCAACAAAAACGACGAATTCTCGTGCCGAAAGTGGGTCAAGAGTCAGGAAGGGACGGTCACGCCCCAAATTACCCGGCAAAAGAGACTCCGAAGCAACCGCCATTAGATTTCTCCTCTCGGATGCCCCCCCCCCACCCGCCCCGAACTCTCAGGAGGCCGCCCCTGCACCCAGGATGTGAGCCTCAGCTTGGAAGCCACAGTGCGCCGTCTGAGCACGGAGCTGGGACTTTCCCAGGCCTCCAGGACCCTCGAGTCGCAGAAGCTCACTGGGCATTATAAGGTTTGCAAGAGGCAAGGCCGATCATCCAGGGGCACGTGCTACACACGGGGCGTCAGGAACGAACACCTAACGTTCAGCCTTTGATGTTTTCCAAACGGTCTACAAGGGGGCTGTCAGCGCAAAGACTTACTTTATTACGTTTCAGATGTAACTGGGAAATCTCGTTCGGGGCCACCGTTTGGAGGTTAAAACAGCCCAGGCCGATTTTCTGTAACAGGGGAAACGAATTGATCCCAGCAAACCTGGCACAAGGAAGTGCTGTGAGCAGCCGCAGGGAAAGAAGGGAGAGCCGTCGGGGGCCCCTGGGTGCACTGGGGCCGCCCCACCCCGAGGCTGGTGCCCCCTTCCACACTGACGCACGGGTGGGTCTCCTCCCTTGGCCGGGCCTCTCCTTGCTTGCAAAATGAGGGCTCCAGACTAGCGCTGGGCTCTAGAGGCAGAGGGAGAAGGATGTGTGGAGAACACAGAATCTTCTCCTCGCTGCGGTGAGCAAAAACTCGGGTTTCTATAGAGACAGGCAAATATTTGGATTCAAAGACAACCATGCTTAGCCCCCTGCAAGGTGTGGCCCAAGCGTCCCATGTGTGGGGTCGTGTAAATCGTGGTGCACCTTCCTGGCTGGCTGATGATTTGAAATGGTCTGGAGAGAAAGCCTCTCTCCCTCCTCACACAGAGCTCAGGGTATTGTGGTATGAAGAGGCCAAGAATGGGGCTGGAGGCTGGGCCATACCTGTGCATGCATGTGCGTGCGTGTGTGTGTGTGTGTGTGTGTGTGTGTGTGTGTGCAAGGTACATGTGTGTGACTGTGCTGATGCACATGTGTGTATGCGTGTACAGGTGTGGCTTCTATGTTTGCATCTGTGCGCACGTGTGTTCGCATGTGTCGGTACGTGTGTGTGCACGTGTGTGTTTACACACTCAGGTGTGTATGTGTACACACAAGCACTGTGTCCAGGGAGCGTCACCCCACCTCCAGCCCCTTCTTTGTTCTCAGGTCTCCCTGGAGGGGCAGCGCTCTCCACACAGACCCGGTGCTTCCTCAGTGGTCAGCGTCCAGCCCAGCCAGAGAGCCCTCCAAAGCCACCGTATTATTAAGAAGTCCACCAGCCGGGGGCACCTGGGTGGCTCCGTTTGTTGAGCATCCGACTCTTGGTTTCAGCTCACGTCATGATCCTGTGGTTCATGAGTTCGAGCCCCGCATCAGGCTCTGTGCTGATGGCACCCAGCCTCCTTGAGATTCTCTCTCTCCTTCTTGCCCTGCCCCTCCCCTGCTTGTGCCCTCTTTCTCTCTCTCAAAATAAATAAATTAACTTACACAAAAATAAATCAACCAGCCCCTGGCACGTTCCCTTCAAGGAAGAGAAAAAAAGAACCTGGCTGGAGACTGCTCGGCTCCCCAGGATGAGACCCTGTTAGGGCACGCGTGAGTCCATCTTGCCACAGGCACCTGTTTTCACGTTGGCACACACATGAGGCTCAGACTAACAACGAGAGAAACCTAACCCTTGGCAAAGTCCACGTTGAAGGATTGATGCAGAAAGTTCCCTCCAAGGGGTCGGGGGGCAACAGCCTTATTAGTCTCTACATGGAGGGAACAGGGAAGCCGGACCACAAACACTCATACCCACTGCAGGGGGAAGGCAGGAGGCATCAGACTTCTGGGGATCTGCGGGCTGCTGTGCACAATTGCAGGGATGGGGCAAGTGTCCAGGTGTGGGCTGACCTGGGGCAGAACGCAGGGCCTCACAGACTGCGGTTTGGACCTGACCCTGTAGGCAGGGAAGGGGCCTGACTTGGGCGGACCCTGCGGGAGCCGGGCTGGGTCCGACGGCCAGCAGGGCCCTAACTGTGCCCTTGCTCACAGGGACCTGCCTGTGAGTCACTCCCTTCTCTGAGACTCAGTTTCCTTGTTGGTGAGGTGGAGATAAAAAACCGTAAGGAGTGGGAAGGATCCGACGGCGGGGATCCCCGAGAAACTTCCAGCAAGTCTCCTTCTGAGAAGGAACTATCCGCAAAGCCTGGCATTACGCTGGCACCAGAGCCGGGGGCCACCCTCAGGGCCTGTTTGAGGGGGAGCAGAGCCCAGCCCCATCCTGACCCCACGGCCCGCTCAGTTCCTGGAAAAGTCAGCCAGTGGAAAGAAACGTCAGAAATAGATTTGCCATCACGGGGGTGGGGAGACAGCTGGCCACGCTGGGGATGAAATCATGCACCCTGCTCCTGGGCAGCGGCGGCCCGCTCACCTCGCCTGCACTCTGTGCAGAGACACGCCCGAGGGGGGATGTGAAGAGGGTGAGGAGGAGGAACCTGACACCCTTTGGGGGGAGGAGCTCACACGTGGTACCGGACGGGATGGCACAGCGTCTCCATGATGTGCCCCAAAGCCGTCTGTTCTTTGCTCCTCTAGAAACGCTTGCTACCTCTAAGTTTATCTCACTTTCTGCCTCCAAATTGCCGTCCTAAACACAATTCCTAAGAAACTTGATGAAGCTCTTGGGCAACCGTCAAAGAAGCAGGGAGACCGTCACCAAGAGCCGTGGGGCCCTGGGTGGGAGGCCGCCCCCCCGAATCAGAACTGCCGCAGAGGCCCGCACAGCCCCTCACCGGCAGGGACCCCCCGTGTCCAGAGCAGACGACACATTGGCTATGCCGCCGGCCAGACCGTATGCACCTGCTGCATGTGCAGGGCCAGGCCGGGCCGAGCGAGACCTGTCAGCGGGCCGTTTCCCGCGGGGACAGAGAGAAGCAGGGCCCGCCCCTCCTCTGGGTCCTGCAGGGCAGGGGACCCTCCTGGACACGCACAGAATGCACCAGAATCCCGAGGAGCCTCGCTCACGTGCACGTGCAACATGACCGTCCAAGCAGCACCGGACAGCAGCACCTGAGCCTGACCTAACACAAAGAAGGATCTGGAAGACATTTAACAAACCGCATAGCCCCGAGGACGTTGTCTTAACCAACAGCTCAGCACAGAATGGGTTTCATCTCGCTCCTCGAAGCCCAGGAGAGCAGAAACTTGCCGGCGAGGTCCTGAAGGGAAGAGGAAGGGATTTGTAAACCAGTAATTACCAGAGAGGGATATGCGCTCGGCATTTCGCTAAATTCACAATCGACTGGAAGAATCAAAAGAGTCGCCTGAGGTAAAAGTCTACGTTTGAGGTGTGAATTTAACTGACAAAAATCAAATGGAAGATTATGGTGTGCAATTTAGTTGTGCCAGAGCTTAAATTTTCAAGGAAAGCTTTCTTTCTGAGGAAAAAAACAAAAAACAAAAAACAAAAAAACCACTAAGAGTCAAAGGGAGGTGGGGGTGCCTGGATGGCTCAGTCGGTGAAGCATCGGACTTCGGCTCAGGTCGTGATCTCACGGTTTGTGAGTTCAAGCCCCACGTCGGGCTCTGTGCTGACCGCTCAGAGCCTGGAGCCTGTTTTGGATTCTGTGTCTCCCTCTCTCTCTCTGCCTGTCTCTCTCTTTCTCAAAAATGAATAAAGATTAATATTTTTTTTAAAAAAAGTCTCAAAGTGAGGTGAAGTAAGTGAACACACAGACTCCCTGGTTCCTGCTCCTCTGGAGAAGGGTCTGCCGTTGCAGAGCGGGGCACGAAAGAAGGGGTCCCCACTCGAGAGCGCCTTTCAATATCGAATCGACGTCATGGACCGCCTTGACCAGAAGAAAATGTCTCGGGGAACCGTGAGCAAGACATCTTGATTCCGGTCTTGTCACGATGGCCCTGAAAGCTAGACATAAATCATCAAAACACCCTTTGAACGCTGGTCCATTAAGGGCTTCAAAGAGAATTTGGAATGCCACAGAAAAAGTGGGAAATCACCCAAGACCAAGACCCGTGACACGCAGGCTGGGTGCTTGCCTCGCTAGACTTCCCGCTTCATCGTGAGATCGCGCACTTAGCGCGGGGCGGGCGCGTCGCTCACACACCCGAGGAAGGGGTGTTCCGTGAACATCAGCCGGAGACACACCTCCACCCCCCTAGAAGCTCCCCTCGGTATCCCACCCACACCCCCAAACAGCCGGAGGGGGTGCGTCTCCTCCCGATCCCAGACTCTGTTTCCAGCTCTTGGCACAAGCTGAACCCCACGTGGCTGGGCTCACCTGAGGCTCCCAGCAAATCTACATGAAATTGGCTATAGGTTGGTGGTCTTGCCCCCAGGCTGCTCTCCTGCATTCGGTGAGTTAGTCCCTTCTCTAGGAGAGAGGCACACACAGAGGGCAGGGCCACGAGAAAATCACAAGGAGACTGGCTTCTGTTCCTCCAGTTTCCTGCAGGGCTGCTGGGCTCAAGGGCTTAGGACAGTGCTCCTGGCAGTGGGGCCTCTCTGGAAAGGTGTTTGTGACCTCAGGACACGTCTGGGGCGCCGGGGACAAGGTGAGAGGCTCGGAAGCCGGAAGCAGAGTTGGCCTGGCAGACTCTGCTTGAGGAGAAGGAGCGGGAATGAGAGGCCTGATGGAAAATGTACAGAAATTAACAGATGCCTTCGCATGAGATTTTTGCCTCTGCTTTTCTCTCCTTGCCACTGGCAATGGGGAACAAGAGACCCGGTTCTGCTTGGCTGTCTGATGCCAGATGCACCGGACTGAAACCCAGAGCAGGCAGTCGGGGAGATGCCAGGAGGGGGGCGTCTAGCCTGGGAAGAGCCCAGCGCCGTGAAGCCAGACCCACATCGCGTCCTGCTCCCCAAGCCCATCCCCCTTCCGAATTGCCAAGTGGCTGACCCAAGTCAGAAACCCCGGCGGATATGGTGACAGATCCCACATGTCCACGCAGACATGCACAGGAGCTGTTACACCGTGCATCCAGGTCTTAATTTGATGGGAGATAAAGGAAGCAATGGGGAGGCATGGTCTCTAAACTCTCAGTCCATCACTGCCCACCAGCTACCCGCAGGTCTCAGAAAAATAACATCGAAGATGTGATCTGAATATTCACACGCACACAATAGGCAAATTGCCACCACCATCATCATCATCATCATTATCATCATCATCACCATCAACATTCTGCAAATTGTCTTTCCCCCCATATCCTGGGGTGTAGCTTGGAATAAAAGATAAATAATAATACAGTGACCTATTACCAGCGAGATCTACACATTGACTAGTTTCCAGCATTAATGAACTGGGAAGTTTAGGATTATTAAGCATCTAGTTAATACTGTGAGTGTTTCCACTCATGTATTAGAAAATGTTAAACTATGAGAATAAAATAAGCCTCCAGCAAACTGATACGGAATATAAGTGCACCGTTCAATGATTTAGAGAGCCATTCAAGACAGCTGTGGATTAAAAATAGAAAGAAAACCAGGGTCGGAGAGGATCGAGTAGATAAAAACCATTCTGGAAGCAACTAGGCAACGTGTCTGAGGGACTCAGAAATATCCTCACCTTTTGATCCAGTAATTTAATCTCTAAGAATCGTGCCTCCGGAAATAATAAAAATGCGTGAGCCAGGTTGCCCAAGGATGCTTGTGACAGCATCATTTAGAACAGTGGAAAGTCAGCAATAACTTGTGTCCAGCAATTAGGGAGACTTTTGTTATTTTTATTAAATGGAATACTATATCGCCATTAACAACCATGCTGTCAAAATATTTTTAGAATTACATTCATAATATATTTAAAAATGTGCTTACTATGTGTATAATTTAATCCCAGTGTTGTTACAGGGATAGCTTTTTCTTCTATGCGCCTGTGTGCCATATAGAGACTATGAGTTAGCATAGCTTTTTCCTTCTTCATCACAATTTTTGTATTTCTCAACTTGCCATGGTGATCATGTATTATTTTGGAAGAATAACTTATTTTGTTCATGGCATATTTTTTATTTTTAATTGTGAAATATTTAAAATCTATTTAAAAGGGAAAAAAAAAGCAATAAAGATGCCCACACACTGACCTCCTTCCTAGTTTAACATAATATGATCCTATTTCTCCATATTTAATGCATGTAACATATTTGTACTGAAACATATTTGAAATAAATTTTTACAGCTTCAGCTGCAGCCACGCTCCAACCTGACCGTTACCGTGAAGTGAATGTGAGCCTCACATAGGCTTTTACGCTGTTACTACTATTTATTTTCCCATCAATGATGTGCACTTTTCGATGAGTCTTTTAACCGTTTACATAAAAGTTGTTATTTGTAGTTTTTAAAAAAATCACTTGATTTTTTTTTAAGCTTGATTTTGCGTGTTGCTTGTTCACACCGAGGCGTGTGAATCTGGTTCATTAATTTTTGACTCGTGTATGGTTTTCCTTCGTGTGCGCAAACCATGATTCGCTCCCTTGTTTCCCTGTGGATGGAGAGCCAGACTTTTTTGCTGATACAGCGATAAAAAAGAACACCCTTTCGATGTCTCCTTGGACACATGATGAGAGAGAGTTTCTTTGGAAAGCTGCCTGGAAGCAGAGGGGCTGGGCTGGACAGGGGAGACACCTGCACTTCCCCAGGTGTTACCGAATCACTCTGTCAAGTGCATGTACCAATTCACACTCTGTACTAAGCACAAAAGAGGCCTCCCAAAGACGTCCTCGTCCTAATCCACAAAACCTTCAAATGTGTTACGTTCCATGACAAGGGGGAATGAAGTTTGTTAATAAGCTGACTTTGATAAAAAAAAGAGATTGCGCTGGGTTATCCAGGCGGGCCTGTGCAATCACCAGGGTCCTTTCAACACGGAAGACAGGGGCCGGACAGTCAGTGGCAAAGTGATGTGATGTGAGAAAGAACCCGCGCGCCATTGCTGGCTTTGCAGGTGGAGGAAGGTGCCCGGGAGCAAAGGAATGTAGGGCTAGAAGCCGCGAGGGGCAACAGAGCCCATTCTCTCCTAGAGGCTCCTGCCCAGGCTGATCCTAGCGGGGTGAGACCCGCTCTGGACATCTGGCCCCCAGAAGTGTCAGATAACAATGCTGTGCGGTTGAAATTCCCTAGGTGAGCGGTAACTCCTTTTGGCAGAGACGGGAAGCCCGTCCCCTCCCTCACCCCAGCAATACTTGCTAGACCAATAGTTTTCCTATATACGGAAAATAATCAGATAGGAAATCAAATCCACTTTCCCCACATCCTTGCAAACACAGAGACATGTGCAACTTAGCAGCATTTTCCCCGCTAATGGGTAGGAAGACATCTCACTGCAGGCCTACGCTGCATCACACGGTCACCTGAGTCATTTTCCTCCGATATTCGTATTTTCCCAATTTATACTTTTTGCCCATTTTTCCATTGGGTGGTTCATCTTTTCCTTGTTAACTTTTAGGGTTTATTACTTTCTTTAATGTTTTTTAAAATGTGTATTTATTTTTGAGAGAGAGAGAGAGAGAGAGAGAGAGACACCCAGAGTGACTGGGAAAGGGACAGAGAGAGGAAGACACAGAATCCGAAGCAGGCTCCAGGTTCTGAGCCGTCAGCATAGAGCCCGACACGGGGCTCGAACTCACATACTGTGAGATCGTGACCTGAGCCAAAGTTGGACATTCAACCGACTGAGCCACCCAGGCGCCCCAGTTTGTGGGATGTCTTGATATGTCCCAGACACCGATCATTTGGAAAGTATACGTTACTGTAATCATTTCCTAGGGCTGCCGTGACAAAACAATACAAACTTTGTGGCTTAAAACAACAGAAACTTGCCCTTACGGTCCCGGAGGCGACAAGTGCAAAGTCAAGGCTCAGGGCCACACTGCCTCCAAACCCTTCCCAGCCTCTGCAGGCTCGCATCACCACACAATCTCCGCCTCTGTCTTCACACGGCCTCTCCTCCTTGCATCTGTGTTCAAATCCCCCTCTGTTTACAAGGACCGCAGTCGTATGGGATTAGAGCCCTGCCCTCCTCCCGTCTGAACTCAGCTTAACTAATGACATGTGAAAAGGCCTTATCTCCAGACAAAGTACATTCTGAGGTACTAGGGGGTTAGGGCTTGGACATCTCTGCTTCGGAGGGGCCATGAGTCAACCCGTAACAGTTGCAAACACCTTTTACCAAATTATAGCTTATCTTTCACATTTTTTACGAAATCGTTCGTCGAACAAAAATTTCATTTTAACACACCCACATTTACCAATTTTCTTTCATTGTAAATTTTTTTGTATTTTTTTAATAAAACCCTTCTACCTTCCAGATGTCAAAAAAGAATTCGTCTATAACCATTTAAAAAAAAAAAAAAAAGCAGTGCCACAAATATGCCTCATATCACTCAAAAGAATGACAAAGGTCCAGAAGGTTTTACTTCTATAGTTCATAAGATCGGAAGGACAGGCAATTCATATCTTATTCAAAGTATTCTAGGAAACAGAAATAGAAAGAAAAATCTCAGCTCATTTATGAATAACCTTGAAACCAGCATTAGCAAATAACACTCGAGGAGAAGAAAATTGAACTGTCTTGTTTATTAACAGACTCGAAATCCTAAGTACAGTATTAACCAATGAATACTGTAATGTATCAAAAACATGTCTTGGCTAAGTAGGATTTATCCCAGAAATATAAGATAAGAATGATTTAGTTTTATCAAAGTTGTTACTGTTATTCACCTCACAAACAAATCATAGAAGGAAAACCATATATATATATATATATATATATATATATATATATATATATATACATATTCATTTCACTAGAAGCTGGAAGCAGAACTTAGAAGTCAATAAAATTGCAAAGCCCTTCAAAATTCAAAAATACAAACTTGTAACAGATTAAGAACTGAATGCCAAACAGCCAACCAAAATCGTATGGCAAAATTAATGCTGAAGCCTGAGATGTTACCCCGCAATCTTGCCTTGGCATTAACTTTATAAAGAATTCTTCTTTTGTAGTTTCTCTTCAACACCCTAAAAGAGATTAAGCAGCTTGAGCAGTTTCTTCATCAATAAAATAGAAAAGACAGCAATTTCCTTCTCTTGGACCTCCTGCACGTTTGCAAAATATCGCCTGCGATACATTTGGCAAAATAGAGATTCTGTCTCACCACTGCCAGGTCCCGGCACCCAGTACAGTGCCAGGCACACAGTAGGTACTCTGTACAACTGTTTTACTGGGGCCATCGATGCCTCCCGTGGCTGGGAAGCTGGTAGTCTTGATTTTCTCCTTATACACTGATTGAGTGCCACCTCTGGGCCAGACAATGTACCAAGCCCTGGGACACTTTTGTTTCTCACAAGCTTATTTGCTACTAAAAACAAAATCAGAGAGTCATGTCACATTGTTTTGAAAATATCAATGCAGGGGCGCCTGGGTGGCGCAGTCGGTTAAGCATCCGACTTCAGCCAGGTCACGATCTCGCGGTCTGTGAGTTCGAGCCCCGCGTCAGGCTCTGGGCTGATGGCTCGGAGCCTGGAGCCTGTTTCTGATTCTGTGTCTCCCTCTCTCTCTGCCCCTCCCCCGTTCATGCTCTGTCTCTCTCTGTCCCAAAAATAAATAAAAAACGTTGAAAAAAAATTAAAAAAAAAAAAATGAAAATATCAATGCAATAGAGAGGTAATAGACAAAAGACAGAAAGGAGGAGGTAAAGTTATGGTTATTTGCAAACAGTGACTATATACCCGAAAGAGCCAAGGCAAACAGCTGTTAAAACCAATAGAAGTAGGAAGAGAATTTAGTCCAGAGGCTAGTGAAAATTGCCATATAAAATCAATAGTTTTCCTATATATGGAAAATAATCAGATAGGAAATCAAATAGGGGAGGGGGAAACAGCTTCTTTGATATTAGCAAGTAAGTGACCAATAAAATAAAACACCATTTGAAAGACATACAAGAAGTCTTGAGAAAATTTAAACACATATTTGGTACTTGGCTATAGGAAGATTCAATACCATACAGTTACAGTTATTGTGGGACGCCTGGGGGGCTCAGTCCGTTAAGCATCCGACTCTCGATTTCAACTCGGGTCATGATCTCACGTTTCATGAGTCTGAGCCCCACATCGGGCTCTGCACTGAGTGTGGAACCTGCTTGGGATTCTCTCTCTCTTTCTCTCTCTCTCTGCCCTTCCCCCCTGCTCCCTCTCTCAAAATAAATAAATACACTTTAAAAAAATCCTTAAAAAAATAAAGTTATCAGTTCTCACCAACTTAATCCATAAATGCCCAATAAGATATTTTGTGGGGAAGATAAGAAGTTATTCCAAAGTTCATTTAAAAAGACCAAAATACTATAAATAGTATAAAAGCCAGAGAAATTCTCAAAAAAATAAATCACTATATACTCATTGTAGCAGATATTAATGTGCATGTGAAAGCTTCAAAACTTCAGGTAGTTAAGTGCTGACTCAGAAGGAGACAGTGGAATTAAGAGGAGAGATTTTAAAAGGCCAAGTATAAACAAAATACATCTGGGAATTTTAAATGGGATAAAGGTGGAATTTTAAATCCATAAGGATGAGATCAGAGATCAGACATTTGGAATTTCTACCTCTCTTTCTTGACCAAAATTATTTCCAGATAAATCAGATAAATCTAAATGTAAAAATGAAAGTATAAAACCATTAGAAGAAAAAAACTGAGGGCCGTTTTATTTTTAGCATTACATTGAAGTGGGCAAGCCCTTAGCAAAACACAAAACCCAAGAAGCCAGAAAGGACATGTGTGATCTGGTTACCCACATATTTAATAACAAAAACTTTAAAACATTGTATCGTAAAACAAATAAAGAAAAAATGATGAGGCACAGATATTTAATTAGGAAAAAAATTTTGTTATGTGACTGGTAAAGTGCTGTACAAAATATCAGAATAAAAAATGGTTAGAACAGTGACAGGAGATCCAGATAGAAAAGAGAACTAATACACATGACCAGTAAAATCTGAGAAGACTCTCTCCTTACCTTGTAATGAAAGCAATGCAGATTGAAAAGGCCTTCAGAAAACAATCCTTACCTATCCAGGCCAGGAGGGTGGGAACCAGGTACCCGGCCCTGGGCTGCACTGATGGAATTTCAAGGGATTATGAAATGGGATTATTATTCTCAAATGATATTAACCGATCACTTCCACGTCAGGGAATTTGTTCTACAGATAAAGTTCACAAAGAGATGTATTCATGGATGCTCAAAGAGGCAAAAAAACTGGGAGAAGCCTGAATGCTGATGCATCCTGACAAATATCTACACTGTCCCCTCTAATGTCATAAAAAAAAAAAAAAAAAAACAAAAAAAAAACACAGAGGAAGCTGCCAACATCCCCAGGTTATGACGTTCACAAACAATTCAACTTTCAAACGATACTGTGGCCCGATCACAGGCCTATGTTTCTCCGAAAAGGCGCAAAACAATCTGTGTGTGTGTTTGTGAAAGAAAACAAAGTTTCTGGGAGTTTACCCAAGAAACAAAACGCTGAAGAGTGATTACCCGTGCAGAGCAGGACTGGAGGTTATCGAGAAGGCGTTTCTATTTTAATTTGGTTAGGGGGCGGGTTCCGGGTTGACTTTTTTAACCAGGTCTACGTATTGTGTTTATAATATAAAAGAGTAATGAAGCAATTTTAAAGCTGGAAGATAGAATAAAGAAAAGATTTATTAAAGCCTTGGAAACAAGTGATCTTGGGGATACCATTTCTCTAATTAAAAGCATACTTTTTGTTCCTAACCCGTTAGCATTTCCTGTTCAGCTCAGATTCTTATTTTCAAATGTCTTTCTTTATCTAGCTGTGCCTTGAAGTGGACATTCTGCATGTTTCCTTTGGAGCACCCTGCAGTAGATTATGTTCCATTTCCTGATCCTCTTGAGATAGAGACCCTGTGCACAGAAGGGAAAGCAGTAAGGCAGGGAGGCCTCTGGGAGGACCCTCAACTGTGGACATTCATTCTCTCCCTGCCTTCGGACGCTTATCAGTGTTTCCAGATACGAACGTCTCTGGGAAATGTCTGCTCTCACCTTACCATTTCTGTCTCCAGTTTATTGACAGTAACCCACAACTGGTGCTGACTTATCCAAAACCCAGACAAATATGTGCAGAGAGAAAGAGAGAGCTCCCTAATGAATTTTCCCCAGAACGCTCCATTAGAAAATTTAGGAAGAAGCCGAGTTTATTTCAGCATACACGTATGTTTTGTGTTTTATGCTTTAGTGGTGTTTTTATTTTGAATTCTCGCTCCTAATTTTATCAAAATTGAGCATTGGAGGTTTTAGATCAGACCTGGCCTCAGTGTAGAAGAGGCTGTTATGTAGGTAAGGACCATTTGGTCATGGAGGTTTCTGTTTGGTCCAAAATCCTTTTTTACTCTGGTCACTGCTCTATCTCTGGAACAGTCTATGTTCTCTACATCATTCAGTTAATATTCATTGAGTCCTACCATATGTCAGTCACTGTGATACAAATAGGGCATTTTATAATAGATAAAAATAGTTTGTGTCTTCAAACTCCTTTTTTAAAAGAACACCCCAAAAAGCTATTTTCAGTTTGCCTCTTCTGCAAAATGAAGGTGCAGCTTCTTTCTATTAGCGGTTTGGCCTTAGATGAGGGTCCTTCCATGAGGTAATGAGTATACAAATGATCCAGAGTTCACTTGCAAATAAGTCAGGGAGTAGCATATTAGTAGATTCCAAAGGTCAAATACAGCATACTCTCCGGATGATAAAGTGATGGTTTTGTGACTATTGATGAGCACGAGGAAAGCAACAAAATGTTTGTACTTCTTTGCTAGAATACAGGCAAATGTAGACATGGGCTTAGCCTGAAATGTTTGCAGAATAATGCTTTCTAATGTCATTACCAAGATTGTGGGATTGGGCTTCTCCAGGCTTTATCCCAAAAGGACTTTGCAGTCACCCAAAATTGCATTTCCCCCGCAATGAGCTCTTCACCAGCAGCTCTGAAGCTGCCTTTTTTTTTTTTCCTTTTCACAACTATTGCAAGGATTTTTATCGTTTTCCCCATTTAGTTTAAAAAAAAAAAAAAAGGAGCGGCAGTGGGAAAGATCAAGCACTCTAAATTTTAGCATAAATGTCAAGGTGAAAAGAATGTCAAACCCTAAGAAACTCTCTGGGAAAGGCTGGGAAGATGCTTATTTTATCCAACGAGAACCTATGCTCCCAAACCAAGTTTCAGATCATAAACGATTGATGTCGTCTTAAATACGGGGTCGCTGAAACACATCGCCAGAGAGTGAAGCGTTCACAACATTTAATTTGGCCTCTAAACCCAAACAGCCTTTCTAAAGTTTCAGTTTAAGTGCAGAGTGCCGTGTTGCCCCTGCCAAGGACAGACGCACAGTAAAAGGCATTTTTAATTGATTCTTCGTTCTCTTTTTATTGTTATTTCAGAGGCTCCAGGAAGAGCAAGTCAGGTGATGTGGGAGGGAGAAAAACAGAGAAGCAGCTGGGAAGGCACAATGAGGTGTTCACGTTCCCTCTGTGTCTTCAAGTAGCCGGTTGGAAAGGCGTAAATTCTATTAATTTCTTCTATATTTCTCACAATCTAAATGTTTGAAATCTCACAGTAAAAAACGCCGGGTGCTTAGCACCCAGAAACCCTCCAAGTCTTTGAAGCTCTGTGGATACAATTGTAACTTAAAATGCAGAGTTGTACACGGGGAGAGGGCCAGTAACCCAGACCCTGAATGGGAGGTTCGAATTAATCAAATGTATCTTGCTTATGTTGAGACTTGAACACAGTCCCTATCCGATGTTATTCTTTTATGTTTTTTAAGTGTTTATTTACTGAAAGAAAGAAAGAGAGCACGAGTGGGAGAGAGGCAGAGAGAGAGGAAGAGAATCCCAAGCAGGCTACATACCGTCAGTGTGGAGCCCAACATGGGGCTCAAACCCACCAACTGTGAGATCATGACCTGAGCCAAAATCAAGAGTCAGACGCTTAACTGACTGAGCTGCCCAGATGCCCCAGTTTCTTTTATATATTTTTTTAATTTGTTGTTTTTACATTTATTTACTTTTGAGAGACAAGAGTAACAGCTCGGGGAGGGGCAGAGAGAGAGGGAGACACAGAATCCAAAGCAGGCTCCAGGCTCCGAGCTGTCAGCACAGAGCCCGACGTGGGACTCGAACCCACAAGCTGTGAGATCATGACCTGAGCCAAAGACAGACGCTCAACCGACTGAGCCACCCAGGTGCCCCGAGCTCACTTTCTTTATTTCTACCTTCCTTCCCACTGCCTCTTCTAGAGGCTACAGTTGCAATTTTAATAATATATCTAAATTCTGAAAATTTAACTTGAGGTGATATCTATTGAACACTATTGTAGAAAAATCAGGATATTAGAATAGCATCACTTTTATCTATTTCCCTTTGTCCCAACCTCTGACTTTTGTTATTTTGTACATTGTCAATATTTCAATAATTGCACTCTGTCCTGTAACTATAATTGCTATGCATGATTTACTTATAATTATATTGGTCAAATTTTAGTGTACACAGAAAATAAGTTAAGACTTTTATTAAAAGATGCTGGTAGCCATATTGGAGTAACTGTACCAAACCAGTCCAGCAGCCATAACCATGAGGATGGACAAAAATAGATGAGGCAATTGTTTCCAGGTTGAACAACTGAACACATCAGACCAGAATCCCTGGGAAACACAAATCGAAACCACACTGAGATATGACCTCACTCCAGTCAGAGTGGCTAAAAGGAACAACTCAGGAAACAACACATGTTGGCGACGATGTGGAGAAGCAGGAACCCTCTTGCACTGTTGGTGGGAATGCAAACTGGTGCAGCTGCTCTGGAAAACAGCGTGGACGTTCCTCAAAAAGTTAAAAATAGAATCACCCTACGACCCAGCAATAGCACTACTAGGAGTTTACCTAAGGGATACAGGAGTGCTGATGCATAGGGCCACGTGTACCCCAATAGCCAAATTATGGAAAGAGCCTAAATGCCCATCAACTGATGAATGGATAAAGAAGATGTGGTTTATATATACAACGGAATACTACTTGACAATGAGAAAGAATGAAATTATGCCATTTGCGGCAATGTGGATGGAAATGGAAGGTATTATGTTGAGTGAAATAAGTCAGTCAGAGGACAGATATCATATGTTTTCACTCATATGTGGATCCTGAGAAACTTAACAGAAGGCCATGGGGGAAGGGAAGGGAGAAAAAAATACAGACAGAGAGGGGGGAAGGCAAACCATAAGAGACTCTTAAATACAGAGAACAAACTGAGGGTAGATGGAGGGGTAGGGGAGAGGGGGAAATGGGGGATGGGCATTGAGGAGGGCACTTGTCGGGATGAGCACTGGGTGTTGTATGTAAGCGATGACCCACGGGAATCTACTCCAAAAACCAAGAGCACACTTTACACACTGTATGTTAGCCAATTTGACAATAGATTATATTTAAAGAGAGAGAGAGAAAAGAATCCCTGAGAGAAACGATCATGATGTGAGCCCCACAATTTTCTTTTTTTTTCCCCCAAAGGACAGTTGTCATCCATGATCCAGAGTTTAACAATCCCACTGAGTTTAGGAAACATTCACCAAAGTTCAGGGCAGCTCAAGTGACTCAAATCTATAGAGCGGGAAATAGTACCAGAGGAGAAGTAACAGAAGGAACCCCAGCATCCATGTTGGAAACCCTTGCAAGTCTGAGGCTAGGGCTGTGCTATGCACTTGAGGGGCAAGACTACCTGAGCCCACCAAATAGCAAATGAAACAGGGCTGAACACCGCACAGAAATACGAGAGGTCAAGCACCGGGGAGAGGACAGCAGTACTGAGGACACCAGAGTGGGGCCCTGCCTCAGTGGACAGGCTCCATGGATACCTCTTGAATGCCATAGGCATGCAACTAAATGCTCACTGAGGCCTCACCCTAGGAGTAAAGACTGCATCCTAGAATAAGAGTTGTTCTAGAAAGCCCTAACAAAGAGTGAAAACAAACTCAGATATTATCTGCAAGGAGACAGTGTTTCGATACTCAATTCTGTTAGCCTGGTTTGGGAAACACTTCAGGCTCCATGGTCCTGCACAGACACAACATAAAACCAAGCCTACAAAAGTCAACACGATCAGCCTATATTTGAACTTTCTGCTAAGAACAAGAACCAAGTTTCTTTGGGGATAGATAACAGAATCCAGAGTCACTGTAACAAATAATTTCCAGTGTCCAGCTTTCAAAAAAAAAAACAAAAAAAACCCAGCAGATGTATGAATAGGTAGGAACATTTGAATTCAGTCAATAGAAACTAACTTGAGATAGCCCATATGTTAATTTCAGGCAATAAAATCTTTAAAACAGCTAGTATATATATATATATACATGTATATATGTATATATACACGTATATATATATGTGTATATATATGTTCAAAGAATCAAATTTAAAAAACAGTCAGCTAATGAAAAAAATGCTATCTTCATGATTGAAAGAATAACTATAGGCAGATAAATGGAAACTATAAAAAGGAGCCAAATGGAAATTATATACCTTAAAAGTAAATACTGAAATGAAAAACTCACTGGCTAGGCCTGACAGAAGCTCGGAGATAGTAGAGGAAAGAGTCAGTGAGTATGTGGTACAATCAGTAGAAATACCCAGTCTGAACCACAGAAAGAGAAAACATATTGAAGAAAAATAAACAGACTCGTAGAGATCTTCGGGACGACATTAGATGCCCTCAGTGCCCGAGAAAGAGAAGAGAGTATGAATGAGGCAGAAAAAAAAAAAAAATAGTTGAAGGTATAATGGCTGGAAATTCCAGAAATTTCACAAAAGAGCCTTCATTTACATATTTAAGTTCGGTGAACTTCAAGCAGGATAAATATGGAGAAAACTACAATAAGATAGATCATAGTTATACTGCTAAAAATTAAAGACAAAGAAAAAATATTGAAAACAACCACAGAAAAAAGGTAGCTTATATACATCAGAACAAGGGTAAGAAAAATAACTGATTTCCCACAGGAAACAATGGAGGCCAAAAGACAATGAGATAAAATGGCTTCGAGAACTGAAGTAAACACAGGAGAGCTTGGGTGGCTCAGTCGGTTGAGCGCCGGCCTCTTAATTTCAGCTCAGGTCACGATTTCAAGGTTCATGAGTTTAAGTGCCATGCCAGGCTCTGTGCTGACAGTGCAGAACCTGCTTAGGATTCTCTGTCTCCCTCTCTCACTGCCCCTCCTCTACTCACTCTCTTTCAAAACTAAATAAGTAAACATTAAAAACAAAAAAGAATTGAGGTAAACATTGTTAACCTCTACTACATCTACTGAAAATATCCTTCAAAACCAAAAATGAAATAGCAGTGTGTTCGTTCAGGTAAACAAAATCTGAAAGAATTCGTCCTCAGCAATCTGTCCTACAATACACACTAAAAGATCTTTAGGCCAAAGGAGCCAGGTGGAAGGTTGGATCTACAGGAAAGAAACAAGAAGACAAAAATGCTAAACAGATGGGTGAATATTTAAAACATATGCTTCCTTCTTACAATCTTCTTAAAAGCAGAATGAACACTTAAGTCCCAAATAAAAACATTGTAAGATGAAGCCATAATGTATATATCAATAAAAGATATGACAGAAATTTCACAAAGTGTGGGGGTAGGGTAGAATTATGCTATTAGGCAGTGGTTCCATTTGTAAACTGTAAAGTATGAAGGTTGTAGCAGGAAGTAGCAAGTGTCAGGTGTCTCATGAAATGATAGAAATGTAAAGTGGGAAATAAGACGTGTCAGATGTTAAGGATGAAATGTGACATGTGAAGAAGTACAGTCGTAGATTCTAAATAGATAAGTTTAGCAGGTGTGTTACTAGTAACACACATACGAAGAAGAAGAAGAAGAAGAAGAAGAAGAAGAAGAAGGAGGAGGAGGAGGAGGAGGAGGAGGAGGAGGAGGAGGAGGAGAAAAAGGAGAACTATAGCTAAGAAGCCAATAAGGAAATAAAATTAAATAATAAAAAATAGTTGATTTACACAAAAGAAGGCATAAAAGGAACAAAAAATGAACAACAATCACAACAAAAAGAAAACAAAGGAAGATGATAGACTTAGCTGAAACCACATCAATAATTACATTAAAATTAAGTGAACTAAAAACCTCTAATTAAAAGGCAGAGGTTATAGGGGCACCTGGGTGGCTCAGTTGGTTAAGCATCCGACTCTTGATTTTGGCTCAGCTCATGATCTCATGGTTTGTGAATTTGAGCCCCTCTTGGAGCTCCACACTGACGACACGGAGCCTAATTGGGCTTCTATCTCTCTTCCCCTCCCCTACTTGTTCTCTCTCTCTCTCTCTCTCTTTCTTTCAAAATAAATAAACTCAAAAAAAGATAAAGAAAGGCATTACACAATAAAAAGGAGACGATGCTCAGTTTCTTCATCTGTAAGACACAAAAATCCCAAATATGTTGCAACTAAGAACAAAACATTAAAATTCATAAATGAAAAGGCAGAAATAAAGGGAGAAATACACAAGTCCCATTCATAATCAGAGAGTACGTGTCCCTGAATTCCTACTACTTAAAGAAAACCAAGCCATGGATTATCTTTAACTGTATTTTAGGGGTCACTTCGTTGATGTTCCCTAATATTTCATTATATACCACCTTATATTTCATTAGTAGTTCTCTAGTAGTTTATTTTCCTCAACAAATGTCTGCAGCCAGGACTATGGCACATGGGATGGAAGAGAGTTCATTCACGGACTCAGGCCAAACATTTCTTTGTGACGCACGATTCTGGGGACAAAAGGTAGCTGCTTGCATCGGTCATGACACTTGAAGGAGCTGTTGTTGATGAGATTGAAGTCTAAATCTGATGACTCACAACCTGGGTTTTGATGTGTCATTTTTCTCTAAGCCTTGTTTGTTTGTTTCCAGAAATGCCTGAAAAAGAGCGGATGACACGTTTTTACACAGTAAATGAAGTGCCTTGAATTACTTCATGTGATAAAATGATGGCATTTCTCAAAGCAGTTCCAAGGGGTGACCTCTGTCAGGCATGCTCTCCCTCTGCAAACTTTGTCCCACGGCTGGTGATGGCGCCCTTCTGTGATGTTCTACTCTCAGAAATGCGAATGGTCATAGTAATTAGAATGCGGCCCTAGCGTTCCAGACTCACACATACTTCCTCATCTTTCGTTGTTTCTCAGGTCTTTTTTAACTGATGGACTAGCCATTAGCACATAGGCAGCCTTATTTATTACAGTATCCTGTGCTATGAACGAGTATAACACAGGTGACCCAGACATTTTCAGCTGCTTATCTTTGCCACCATCTCCAGATGTCTCAGTATGACATACATTTCAACGGTGAAAAACCTGACAAAACATTTTCCCCTCACCCAACCCATTCACCTCTCTGGTCGCCTCTACCTGGCAATCGTATATACATTAAACAAACAATTTAAATACGTATTTAAGTTCCCATCGAAATGTCTGGTATAAATTTGTACCAAGAACCGTATAAAGAACTTTAAAGTTGTTTCTTCGACTTGTTTTTTTTCATCAACATTTATAATTTATACCTTCGGGCCAGTTTGTGTTATTATTTTGTGGTATTAATTTTATCATGCCTTGTCCTAAAATCCCCTTGACTGCCTGCATTTAAAGGTGTGCAGAAAATATAATAAAGGTTGTCTTTCTAAGGAACTTAAAAGGCAAAACACTTTTTAACTCATGCTATGAGGAGACACACAGAGAAAGGCTCTGATTAAATCCACTTTCGGCTGAAAATTTCTAAGCATTATATTAATGACCTTGAAGATTGTCCAGCAGAAATATCTTGTGGGTATGAATTTCTTCAAAGGTTGAAATATAGGTCAGAACTCTCCAGAGGCTCCTGTGATATCAAATAAAAAGCTTAATCAATTTGTAGAAGCAAAAGGGTGGACATGCTTTAGAGCACCAGAAATTGATACTCTGAAATCTACAATTATTGGAACTGAAAGTAACTAACTTACGGTCTGATAAGATTTCTTTCTACCTGTGTCTCCCCGGCTTGAGCAGACATGAAAGGAAAAACAAATTTCAGTGGATGTGAAATCAACAAGACTTTGTAAATGCATCAGAATTTCCATGCTGTAAACGCATCATCTTAGCTGGCCAAAGGTTGAATTCCTTACCCTGATAAGTGCATTGGCATAGAATTTCTTTCAGCTATCATCGACTATTGGCTCCTGCAATGTGACTTTAAAGCTTAGACCTAAATGGAACCGGAGTTGGGTCTACAGCCTAGAGGTCTATAAACCTAAGTCTGGATAGCGAGCACACGCCCAGGCGTCCACCTCTATGCGATGCATGTATGTTGCTCACTGTTGTAATTGGTCAGGTATCTTCAGACAAAGAAAAACGGTTTCCCAGACTAAAGAAACACCTACATTTGTCTATGTATTCCTCATTTTCATTATAGCACAGGAGGGTACCACCAGCACACAGCCACCAGGACTGACACCTGCTTCGGCCGCCAGGTGAGTAACGGTATTTGTTGAATTCTACTCTGTGGGATTCAGCAATGAGGCTCATAAGAATGGAGACTGTGTGCCTAATGAGCAGAAGACAAGGGTGTAGATCAATGGGCTCCTGATGATCTTGAAAGTTTACAGAATCATTTGAGAAGTATCCCATGTCTTATGATGACAGGCTAAGCTTTGTACCTCCCAGGCAAAGCTCCAAATTGAAAGAGTAGATTTGAACTGATGTCAAAGCCCTTAACTGAAAGCATGGCTTCACTTTGCTTTCTTTTGTTTTTTTCCCAAAGCCCTGTGAGCATGTTCTGTCCAGATAGTCTTGCTGACTCAGTCCTGATTGAAAATGTCGGGCAGTGGAGCCTCAAGGAGATTGGGAGGGACTTCTAGTGGGACCAAGGTTCTGGGAGTGGTTTTAGGGAGATACACCCTGTCCTCTAGAGAAGTTGCATTCGTTAAACTACGGCTGTCCTAGGAAGACAAAAGCAGCTTCCCAGTAACCCCGTGTGGTCCAGGACAAGGTCAGCAAGCCCATTCTTCTGCCTTCCTCCACGTTGGAAAATACTGAGACCACAATGATGCCACCTGAAATTACAGTATCCCTTTGGTATGAACTCAGGTCAGTGACGAAACTGGAGACGATGTAAGCAGAAAGCATGCAATCAGAAAACAAAATGCAAAGTAGGATCATTTTTTTCCTAAAATTAGGGCAGAGACCATTTTCTGATTGGCAACTCCCGGTTGCCCAAATCGAAAACATTTAAGATCCACCTAACCAATTTGTGTCTGTAACCATCGTTTACAGCCACTGATGTTTATACAATATATATTATTTATGTCCACCGGATTTTATGTTGTTAGTGTTTTTTTTTTAATTTTAATATATTTCCAATTGTCCTAATTATTCTCATGCCCCAAGCTGGAATACCAAAAGCACAATAATCAAAACAAGACAAAAAAAAAAAAACAAAACGAACAGTTAGATTTTGAAGAAAAATACTTCAAGCAACTCTTTTGGAAGTCGCCAATAATATAAAGAGTTGAAACAGTAATAATGAGAATGGAATTTTTGTTAATTTTTTCCTGATTAACAACTTAAGAGACTATTTTTTAATGTTTATTTATTTTGAGAGAGAGAGAAAGAGAGCATACGTGCAAGTGGAGGAGGGGCAGAAAGAGAGGGAGAGAGGGAATCCCAAGAGGGTTCCTAACTGTCAGCACCAAGCCTGACTCAGGACTCCATGTCATGAACTGTGAGATCATGACCTGAGCCAAAATCAAGATTCGGACCCTCAACCAACTGAGTTACCCAGGCGCCCCAGAAACTAATTTTTAAGCTTATCTCCTAAGAGAGAATTGTCTTCGTTTTTGGAGATCAAAGCTATCTGAAAGATCTGATTCAGCCAAAACATATACACATTACCAAGAGATGTATTTCTTGAGTCTGTTTCATAAGTAGCAAAGATGAAAAGAAACATCTTCTAGAAAGAGGACTGACATTGTGTGGATGAGGGCATATTTGAGAAAAAGACATCAAGTTGTAAAGAGTATCGTTTGCTTCAGTGAAGCAAATCTCCTGTTGGCTCACCCACTATTCCTCTGTAGATGTGGAAACAGTCATTACGTTGAGATGCTTCTGTTTGTGGTAGCTCACCCAAACATCGTTCCTTTTCAACTCCAATGACGGTTGGTTGGCCCATAGGATGCTTTATTAAAAGAAACTGATGTTTCCAGGTTGTGGTCACTTTTTCATGCTGTAGACTCAGAAAGAATTAAATGAAATTTCGCTTTCCTTGCCCTGCTCCCAAGCCCGCTGGGGAGAGCAGACAGGTTTCATTTTCTGGGCACAGTTCTCAAACTGTCTCTGGTAAAGTAGAGTAAACGAAAAATGAATTACTAGATAAAAATTTTAAAAGCAGAGATATGGAATATATGAAACCATAATTTTAATTATGAAAGTCCATGAGCTTTAATAATTCGGCTTCCAAACACTGCTTCCCAATTTCTGGACTTTCTTCTTTGTGGACCAGAGACAAACATCCCATGAGCTGCCCCCTGTTCTCAGACACTGCTCTGGAAGTCAGGATCCCTTCGGCCAAGGTGACAGCCAAAGCTTTTCTGTCTTTCAGGACCACACTGAAGACAGCCCTTAACCAGGCACTGATCTGGATGGCCAAGGCCATTGGCAGAAACAGTCAGATAACTCTAGTGGTGAAAGAAGGGGATGCATTTTCTTTCTAGACAAATGAGTTAGAAAGTTTTCACCCTCCATTGGCTTCCCCACAGCTGCAAACTGGAGCACAGGGTTTGGGATTCTCGCAGACTTTGAGCTCCAGAAGCTTGTGTGAGAGAGGGAAAACCCAGGAAGATGCAGGGGAATGGGTGGGTGAGAAGGGCAAGGCTCGGCATGTCAGAACGACTCCCAGAGGACACCACTGCTGTCCACGGGCACTATGGAGCCCGCTCACGGGAAAGGTCACGGTCAGGAGTGGCGTGGGCTCTCAGAGGCCAAGCACTGGTGAGAACTGACTGCCATAATGAAGGGCTTCTCCTGGCTTTCCTTGGACTGTCCTAATACAGTCCATGGCCAAAGGGGTGAACAAAAACATTTCCAGATTATCCGTTAACATCATGGATGAGATGTGAGCAGGACTTAATATTTAGATTAAGAAAAACATTAATGTTTTTAATTAGTTTTCTACAAAACTAAAATTGTAGGATATTTCATACGCACACGGTCACTTTGGACCATCAAAGGGAAGCTGCTTCGTTTGCTGTAGCCTGTCAAAAGCTTTAGATAATTAAAATGCAAAATGCCTATCCAGCTTCTTTTTACAAACCAGCTTTTAAAGAATATTTGCTGAGTGATTGAACCGATCCCATACATTTAATGTTCAGATGTTCAAAGGCATATAAAAATGGGAAAAATTCTGTCCATGACGGAAGAGAGGAAAGGATACCATGCACACCCTAGAGACTTTGAGGAATTTCTGTGAGGTGTGGTTCAGGGTCTGGGGAGGAAGCAGAGGGCAACCTTCCTCCAGCCTGACCCTCCGACAAGTGTGGACACTTGAAATATGGTGGCCTCCAGGTCTCCAGAACCCACACAGTCCCTTGAGGTGACAACAGGGAGGTGACAGACCAGAATCTGTGGCGGCTCTAACTTTCAGGGCAGGGACCCGCTACCATGGTCCTAATAAGAGAAACTGCACAGTTAGCTGGGCCACATCCCTATTTTCCAACCCCAGGCTACCCAAGAAACAGGGAAAAGAGGTTCTTGGGAATGGTGAAGGGGAAGTAATTCTGGAGCGAAAGCTTCCAGTTGATCAAAGTTCTGGTCCTTCTTGCTGGCAGAGCTGAACATCAGTACATCTAAGAAACGCTCATTACTGTTTACCTGGGCCTCCAATACATTCATAGGGTCCAGCACTAAAACAACATGCAGTGAACAGTCTACTGGGTACATGAAAAGATGGTGAATTTCAAAAGAAATAGACCCGTCTGAAAAATCATCACAAACATTTGCCTGCGAAACAGATACTCAGGAAATAGCAGGATAGTTGAGAGAACATCATTTTTCTCTTGCCGGGTAACGAATCACTACAAATTTAGTGGCCTAAAAGAGTGCACATTTATTATCTCCAGGTTTCTGTGGATCAGGAGTCTGAGCACAGCCTAACGGGGTCCTCTGCCCAGGGTCTCCAGAGGCTGCGAACCCCATGCTGTCCCGGGACGTGTTCTCATCCGGAGACCCAACTGGTACAAAATCTGCTTCCATCCTCACTAGGCTTATCGACCGAGATCATTCCCATGTGGCTTAATTGAGGGTTTCATGTCTTCCTAGCCGTGGCTCCAAGATTTCCAGTAACTCCCTGCTTTATTATAGCCCCTTTTCAATGGCTGTTAACCAAGTGGCTGACTGCTGCTTAGGGTCAGCAGTGAGAATCTCTCTCATGCACGTGAACATGAGAAATATGTACACGCACACGCACATGCTCACACACAAGCACTCGGGAGTAGCATCTCTTCTCCTTGACCATGTGACGTAACCCAATCATGACAGTGACATCCCATCTCCTTTGACATATTCTATAGTAGAAGCAGGTCATAGTTCCTGCCCACATTCAAAGGGAAGTGATTTTATGGGGGGTGAACGTGGGGCATCCTGGGGTCTGTCCAACACAGAGTGTCTAGTTCCTTCTCACTGCTGAGAAGAACATGAATCTATGAAAAGGGAATGAAGAAAAGGCATGTGTGTGTGTGTGTGTGTGTGTGTGTGTGTGTGTGTGTGATGTTTTTAAATAAAGGAACTAACAAAGAACACACTGGAAAATCCAGAAAACACTCTATGATTTATTCACTGTTTTTATTTTCCCAGATTCCAAGGCTAGATACAAAGTAGGAATGTGGTGGGTGAACAGAAAGATGGCACACAGAGGAAGTCTCTGGAGACTTTGCCATGTATGTTTAGGAATCCCAGAAGCGCACACAGAAAGACTTATTAGTAAAGAGTTTCTCTTTGCTGAAGAACATTTTCTTTCCCTTAACTGTATGTTTTTATAGATAATGAACTCCCCAGCACCAAAATAATAATTATAATAGCAATCCATGATCCACATAGATGTACTAATTATGAATATTTTAAATATTCCTGTCATCTACACGGGGGGGGGGGGGGGGGGGGAGAAAATTACTTACACTGCTATCATTTCTCATCATTTATTGATGAGATAAATCAATCTCATGCTGAAAGACACTAAATGCTAGAACAAACAGAGCATCATCTACAAAGTTTTGAGGGAAATTATATTGGTACCTAAACCACCCTTTAAATGACTTATCAGTTATACCCCTATGTGCCTGTTCTAAAGGAGAATCACTCAGAGTTGAACTTCAGCCAGCCAAAAAATAAATCAAAATCATCATTTCAGGAAAAGGGAATTCATTGTGAAAAAAAAAACCAGTAGGGAGGAAGAAAACCACAAAAATTCAAGAGTTGATGTCCAAATTCGTTTTTAACATGACAATGAAACTAAATGCACATGTCAAAAATGTCTTAGAGGTGGAAAACCCATATTAAGTAATGTAATAACAATGACAGAGGTAATTATCTGCGTGAAAAAGTCCAGCTATTTTAACAAAAACGGAGGGGTTGGTAGACAAAAGGCGTAAAGGGAAGTGTGATAGGTTTTTTTATCCCATGGGTTGGAGACAAGTGTCAAGACATGCTGTTCACGACCAAAGAAACAAAATAACTAAGAATCAGTAAGAAATTTGTGAAATCTGTGCTGTGTTCCTGTATAAGAGACTCAGAACACTAAATAAATCAACCCTTCCTCCAAATTAATCTATAAATTTTAGGTAATTCTAATAAAATTCCCAACAGGAATATATTGAAAGTGATAAAATAATCCTAAAGTGCACTTGAAAAAAATAATTCTATTAAGGGTAATAAGAAGAATGAGGGGCCTTGCCTAGACAAACATCAGTGACCATTAAATGACAACATTTTACTCGCACATAGACAGATACACAGAACGGAAGAGAACATCTTGAAACAGACCAAAGAATATAGTAGTGACATCTCAAATCAAGATGAAATAAATCGTATTGGAGGAAATGAGTATTCATTTAGGAAAAGTAAATAAATTAGATTCGGGCCTCAGATAAATTCCAAAGGGATTTAAATTTATCATAAAATCAAAAATAGAAGAAAGTACATTATAAAAACATCTGTACCATATATGGATGGGGGAACCCATGTGAGGATGACACCAGGAAAGAAAGAAAGAAAGAAAGAAAGAAAGAAAGAAAGAAAGAAAGAAAGAAAGAAAGAAAGAAACTAGAGAGGAAAATATTGGTACGTTAACTGTAATTCTTGGTATCAGAAAGTGTTGAGAAAGATTAAAATGTTAACAATAAATTGAGAAAATTTGGATGCTATAATATACAAGCAGAGCTTTTACAAACTGATACAAAAAAAAAAAAAAATTAAAAGCCCCAGTGGAGAAATGGGACAAAAGAAGAGGGCATTTGCCAAGATGAAACATAACTCCCAAATAAACCCACAATATTCAAAACTGGAAATTTGAACACAGTAAAACATTCACCACCACTGTCACCTCCTCGATGAACAAATGTTCACAACAGTTAGAAGGATGAATGGATGGATGGACAGGGGGACAGACAGACCCCTGGTGAGGATGAGGACAAGAACATTCTCATGCACTGCCATTGGCAGGGTGAATCGATACGACCTTTGTGGAAGACATTTTGGCAAGAAAAATACAAAGCAATTTCACTCCTGGCAATTTACCCCGTGCAAAAAATCACGGACATACACACATAGATGTAGTCAAAGTGATTTTCCTCAAAGGGATATTTGTAAGAACGAACATGTCCTGGTTAAGAAAAAACCCAAACGATCAAACAATATGGGGATTGCTTAAGGAAAGACATCGGGAGCCTCACACACGAGACAAATGTCATAAGGCAGGCATGCAATCTATCTTCTTGTAAAATCAAAAAGTGTATCTACATAGAAAAACACAGTATATGTTTAACTCGTTTCAGTGAGCACCGCGTATCTTCTCCTTGAAAGGCCGTTAAGTGTCTAAGTCTCACCAATGTGTTAAGGAAAACAGCCGGAGGGGGAGAGAGTGCACCACTCTGTTTCCCTCCATAACTGAGAGAGCAGCTCCGGAGTTTTGGTCTTTGGTGAATATCGCTCGCTGCCTTTTGCAATCAACATTCTGAACACGTGGGTGAACTTGCAACGAGCAGGAAAGATCCTGGGTGTACTCAGGAAATCCGGAGTGACCTACCCCTCTAATTCATGGGAGTGCCACCTGGACGTTAATCCAACCTCGCTCTGATTTTTCAGCATATGGCTAAACTATTACAAAGACGTGGTGACCAAGAAAAAGCACAGTTTGTGAATGTTGCACGGATGGGTCATGCTTGGCTGGTAACACCAACTGGCAGAATGAGTGCAATTTTTAAAATATGAAATACAAATTTTTATCAAAGGAGAAGTAAAACATTATAGCTTTGGGTTCATTAAACCCGGCTCACATTCTGGGATTCCAAAAATAAAGCCCTGGCTATTTAAAATTGCAGTTTGACGAAATTACTCTAGAGCAAGCCCTGGAGACCGGGGTAGAAGGTGGATGCAGGGCTGTTCCCTCCGCCGTGCTCCAGTGGGGTCCAGATGAAGGCTCCTTCGTCCTCCCCACCCCAGGGAAACAGACAGGGGGGCTGGCCCCTTCCCCTTGCCCGTCCTGGGACCCCCCACCCTACCACTCAGGATTCTGCCCCGTTCTCCCAGCTGGAAATGAGTGACTGGGGTGTGCTTGGGTCATAGCCTGAGTGACCTTCGGGTGTAGGTGACCCATCCACCAGGTCCACACTGCCTTTTTGGGATTTGCACTTTGGGCAGCCCCTGCCTGGGGCGCGGGCCGGTGTGGACTCCAGTGGCAGATGTGACCACAGGATGTGGCCCTTGCCAGCTGGGGGTGTGCAGGTGGGTGCTGTCTCTCCTGAACCTCACTACCGTCAGGACTAGGTGGCCATTAGAGCAGTCCCTTTCTCACAGGGCTGCTTGAATTTGTCACTCAGCACAAGTGCTTGGCCCAGAATTAGGGGGACCGAGGGTGGGAACCATGATTATTACAAGCTGCTGTAGATGCTGAAAAGAGGAAGCTGTAATGCTCAAAAAAGGACAAGAGCCGTGCCATTCAGGGTGGGCTCCCTCCCTCCTTCCTTTTCCCTATCTTCCTGGAATCTTTCCGGAGAGGTGTTTTCCCCTGCTCCGTCAACTGTCCCGTCGACTGCCATATTGTCCCTTGTCTGCTTCTGCTTCCCTCGCTCCTTTCCCTCTTCTGATACACGCTTTGAGGGCTCCCCAGCTCAGAGTGAACACAGCCTACACTTTTGGCTCTTGACTTTCCTTCACCACCAAAGCCCTGGAGGGGCCCTTTCACCCCGGCCTCCCCACAAGCCACCACGTCTAGATGCCCCCAGAGTCACCCGGACCTCGCTCTCCCAGAAGTCTCTCCCGAGTGCTTTCCGAATGTATCTTTTTAACTCTGCATTAATACAAAGAAAATGAAGATCGCTTTAAAGATTCATTAAAAAATAAAAGGATATATTTTGCTTTAAGTATAGAGTTTAGCTGTAGATATTGATCAAATTCATGGGCGAAATGAACATTATATTTGTCCTACTCACCCCATATTCATTATTTTTTATTGATCAATAGAATTCAGTTTTCTACGAGATAGAAAATTACATCACCAATAAAATCGGAATAGCCACATTTAAAATTAGCCTTGTGAATAAAGAGAAACATGTTGCCAAATAAAAAAAATTATTTTTATTATTCTGCTCTCCTTTAGGTGGGTGCTGGTGACAGCGAATGACATCAGCCTTCCTTTGGATTCTCCAGCCCCCAATTCTTACTCCCCACTCTTTGTGTGAAATCAGACAACTGGCTATTTTTAGACCAAGTTTCTTTCCTTTTCTTTTTGGTGGGAAATGGGGCTACGATTAAATAAAAAATAAAATTAGCCGAATGGTACAAGGCAAGCTTTGCACCACCGTGTTCTAGGAGCAATAAAAGATTTCTCCACTGAGAACAAGTTCTTATTCACCTAGAACTGATCTTATAATTCAAACACACTCTGGCTGTGAAATCATGCCAACAAAGTCCTTATGAGCGATATCATCTTAAATGCAGGCAGTGAAAACCAGGAAGATATTGCTAATAACGGCACTGCATTAATTAATTGCTATAAAAATTTGCAAAATAAAAAGAACATTGGGAACAAAGCGATATAATATTTACCAGTGCTGAAAATTAGAAATAAATATTCAACATGCCCTTTTTGAGTCATACAAGCAAGCAGTTTTGAATAATAAGGCAGGACAAAGTCTTTTACGCAGGAAAAGCTAATGATTTCTGCATTTTGCTGCTGGTAAGGAATTGAAGGATGGCTGATTTGAATCTTCCTTCAATCTCCCATCAATAAAACACAGACAAGGCAGAGGCGAAAGCTGATCTGGGGGAGTCATGCTTTTATAATTGCTTTTTACCCTCAGGCATTTGAAATCCAGAGGGTCATGAGTCCTTGGGAGAAAGCGGAGTGTAGCCCAGAGCCCAGTCAAAACCCTGAGAAACAAATTAATTTGTTTGTGGGGCTCAGGTCTAATTTGTGGAAAGAGAACGCCGCGTGGCACTTTATAATGTTATAGCCTAATTAAAGATGGATCTATCTAAAATATTTATGCAAACTTTACCAAACCCAAAGATTTTAATCTCATTTGAGAGGTTAGCTGACTTGTGGGACCGAAAACAATTCCTAAAACAAGCTTCTGGACCAGGAATCTGGAAGGCAAACTATTAAAAAAAAAAAAAAAAAAAAAGATAGGTATCACAAATTTTAACTCATTTTGGTACCTATCCGTCCTTTTAATTAAGGAGACCTAATCTCATGCCACATTTTCTGACTCAGCTTGGTTACTGGATAAGTCCAGATTTCTTTATTCAAATGTACTATAACCTCCTTTTTTTTTTTTTTTTTTTTTTTAATTCTACTTTACTCCATGATGGGAAATAGAAGTGAAAATTTGCATTTCTTAGGATTTTGCAATCTGCCAGTATAAGCCTACCTGGGACTGGTTCAGCCCGGAGCCCTGCCGTGGAGGCCTCTAATAAGCGGATAGCAGGGGAAGCTGGAAGGAAGCCACACAGCCAGGAAAAAAACAGTGAACAAAACATACTATGACCAGAGCGCTGTGGTTTGGGGGCTCGTCCTCCCTCAATGCATTACTATCATATTGCAAATGAATATTTCACTGGGACTCCAGATGAGGCCGTTCAGATAAAACCTTTCCGGGGCTGCCTTAACTCTCATCATTTTACCAATTAAAGAAATAAAGAGATCGAAATCAAAGTAAACACAGCCACAACAGAAATGTGCTTTCAAATAGCTATTATTTGCTGAACCCACCCTCACAGAAGCATTCTTAACCTGGGCGGGATGTACTATCCTTTTCGAGCGTGGCTTCCATGGGCACGTTCACGGACAAGATCCCTCTCCGTCCAGGGGGGCCCACCCACCCTGCCCGGTCGGCTCATTTTGGCAGAAGCCGCTCTTTCCCAAGATGGGTTCACAGACCCCAGCTGCACCTGCTGCGCCTGCTGGCCTCGGGGCCTGACATAGACTTGAGAAGCACTTCCTGCTGAGTCCGGAGAGCCCTGGCCAGCTCTGAGCCTGGAGTGGGTGTGGCCATGATCCCAGGACAGACTTCCCGGAGCAGGAGAGGCTCTGGGACCGGGGATAGTTCCACAAACTTCGGGCCTTTGTGGCCAGGACCTCAGAGCTCCTCTTGGACAGAAATTTTTAGACTCTTTAATTTTTTATATATTTGGCAAAAATAAATAGAACACGAAATTTGCCATCGTAAGTGTACCATCTGTGACATTCATCCCATTCACAATGTTGTGCAACCATTCCCACGATCTATTCCCAACACCCTGCCACTGCCCCCATCAGAAACTACCACCAGGGAGGAATCACTCCAGATTCCTTCCATCTCAGCCCCTGGCAGCCTCCAATCTACTTTCTGTCTCTGTGAATTCTGGGTACACCCTTTTCATGCCTCAAGTTTCTTCTTCCAGAATTTGCTTGTCAAGGAGAGGGAGGGAGGGTAGTTGAGAGGGCACCCATCACAAAGGAGAGGGTAGAGAAGGAGTTGGAGTGGGGGTGCCTGGTATCTGGGACCTCTCTGGACCACCGGAGGAAGGGACTGCCCACGGCTACCATGGCTCAAACAGACGGACAGAGGTCTCCAACCTCAAAAGCCAAGCTGGGAAGGACCTGGTAAGGGTGTGAATGTAGCGGTGGAAGAGGGAATTCTGAGATATTTCCGTCTTTCTAGAAACTTCGGTAACGCATGATGCAAGTATCCCGCCGAAGCCACGCAGGGGCAGTCACCTGGCAGGTGAGTCCCAAATCTGGATAAGGGAAGAGCAGCCCACACACAGCAAGGTACTCCCCGTGCCAGGCTTGCAGCTGAAGAAAGCAGTTTCTGCATATCTGGCAGCAGGTTCCAAGGGCTGCGTCTTTCCGTTGGTGACCTGGAAATTCAGTCTACCTCTGCTTAGAAGATTGGCTCTGAAAGCGAATGAGGAAAGTTTTCAAGGAAAGAAGGAATAAATGAATTAATTTCCATTAAGTTCACACTTAGACTCTAGGCAGGCAAGTACCAAAGGCCACCTGGGTCCATGTCCAGAGCAGCACCTGCGCGACCTCTCTTAGCTTTAGAAGCACCTGACCCCTTCCTGCCCGGGAAGTGCCACCCGTGTAATTAGGCGACGTTTTCCAGGCAAAGTAGACTTTCCTGTTGGGCTCTGTATCCTGAAGCTGGATGTGTAAGAAAACGGCTACAATATGTAGTTCTTGTTTGAGAACTACATCTGACCCATTCTAGGGGTCCCCGGTGCTCCATAAAATGTTCGCCTCCTAAGGAAGAACTTAATGAAAGTCAGCCGTAAATCACCATATTTAACATTTACATTTGTTTACTCTGCACCTGACTTAAAACTGTTGGTTGACCTTGTTTGACACGTGGTGAGGTTGGCGGGGCTTACTTCGTGTCGCCCAGGACGCCAACAGATCACTCCCACTCTTACTTTGGAAGACCCCCTCACCCCCCACCCCAGTCCCATCCGAGAGGCAAGGTTGGACTCTCCCAATGAGCCTCTAACCAGATGTTGTATTTGCTCTGCTCTTTTCCCCGGGGCAAATGAAATGAAGTCCAAGGAACCAAATTTAGATCCCTGCCTTATTTTTCTAATAGCAACCCAAAGCAAGAAACCAAAGTAAAGCAGATGAGTATATGCCTTCCCAGATTTTCCATACATGTTCTTAAAAAGGGGGGATGTACCCCTGGAGCTTTCGTTCTCCTGGGTGGTTTGTCTGAGACAATCCTTCATATGTGACCACAGAACAAGATGGCCTTACTATATGAGAAGAAGACATGCGGGTGGCAATTCTGATGGCATCTGGCCCTGTTTGTAAATTCACTCTGTCGGGAAGGCCCCGTGGGTGCCCCGCAAGGCTGGGGTGTGCGGGGGCCAGCTCCCCAGCATCCTCCCTGTCGGTGGGGGTGAGATCTGCCAGTCACTGTCGAAACCACGCCCCTCTGTCTCCAAGGAAGAATTCCTCCAGTGACTTGTGGATTTCAGCTCTGGTCTAAAAAAAGCTATGTCACTGGCCATTTCGGGCACCTCTTTCATCTGAATCAGGAGGGTCACATTTTGAATATTGTTTGAAGGGAAAAACAGGAGGCCGTGCAGCCTGGAGACACAGCCCGTGGACGGGCACCAGGGGGCAAGAGGCTTCCCAGATCACTCATGGCAGCAGATTACACAGTCTCAACCTCCACGGGCAAAGAGGAGCCCATCGTGGGGTGATTTTCATTTTTCCTAACTACAGCGTGCCTTCCAAAAATGACCATCTACACCAACAGTAACTGTGTAAACGGTCCAGTGTCCAGAGTGACCCTGACCGAGGCTGAGGGCCATGCCTCTTCCCCTTTCAAAGCGGTCTGCCAAAGAAAGGGCCCCGCTGTGGGGCAGGGTTAAAGAAAGCATCCAGTCTCAGCCGTGGGACTTCACAGGGCTTGTCCCGCACGTGTGTGCCCCATGCATCCCGGGGGGGGGCTCCTCAGACCCCCCCCCCACCGAACCAGCTGGACCCTAAGTGACAAGCTTCTCTCCCTGCTTCTGAAATCGGGGCGTCCACTTGAAGCAGAGTCAGAGGACGCTTCTCAGAGCGGCAAAGTGTCACAATTTTTATTGCCAGAAAGCGTTAGACAGCGGTCTCTGTAGCAAGAGCAGAGCCGCCAGTAAATCTGCGCTTGGTTTCTACCAGCACTGGCCTCCTGATTTTCACATTTCTCCACTATTAAAGATGCGCTCCGGGCAGAAGTTAAAACACGAGGCGGATACTCAAAAATGTGGTATGAGCAGCTGATAAAGCTTTCTGTGTTCATCAGTGCGGGGGGTTAAGAAGAGATTTTGTTGCGAAGAAACGTGTATTCATGATCCTGGAATGAATTACTCCAAAGCGTGCTTACATTCAACTTAGTGACTCACCCTCAGACTCAGTGTGTGAGCAAGAGAAGGAAACATAATCAACGTTCAGAGACGAGGCCAGAAGGAGGGGCGAGAAGCAAATGGAAAAATGCACAAACAAGGGAAGTTGGGTGCCCCAGGAAAAAAGCTGTCTCGAAGAAAAGCTTTTTAAGTAAAAGTAATGTTATTTACACTACTGTCTTCAAATAAGAAGCCCGATATAGGAATCAAGGATTTTTGTCGCTGTCTCCGCTTGGGAGACTATTTTCAATAGCGTCGTGTCTAAGGTTCTATTTTAAAAATGTGAATGTACGACGCAAATAACACCCTGCTGTCCATTAAAAAATAAATCACAGCCAGCTGCTGATTGGTACCCATATCAGACCTGGCAAAACTTTACAGGAGACCTCGGGGGAAAAAACCCAGCCAACCAAGCCAAATAAAAACAAAAACAACTTACTTATGCATTGACAAGATCCATAGAATATATAAAATTCACTTAAAGCCTTCTTATACCACCATGAAAACATTATGTCTCCAGGAAAGGAGTTAATCAATGCTGCTATTAAGATTGGACTTGGATATAGGTTATAGAGATTAATACTCTAAAAAATAATCAAAACTAAACAGAAATTCCTAGAGGAGAGATGCATATTTCCTGACTATTCAGACACGATGAGATTTTGGAAAAAAATAGGACCTTTCACAAAGTGATTATTATACCAGGGCCGTAACATTTTACTAACACGAATTCATAAGGTGACCCTGGAGATCAACAATAAAACAGAATTTTATAATGGGCTTCAATAGCCAGAAAGCTTCCACGTCCGTGTTGTTTAGCCAAATAGCTTCCCCTTGGCTCTGTGGCTTTGGGGATGTGTCCCTGGACGGGCTCGGTTCGGAGCCCCTTAAAGAGGACACGTCACCCGAGTCGCTCCGAACCACGTCGCGTTCCTGATGGAGGAGATGATACGCGTGCCCTTTCGCAACTGCCGTGGCTGTCACACGGGCCCTCTCGGCCGCCCTCCCGGTCGGTGAAAGGCAGGTAAATGACACCGATTATGAACTACGCAGGAGTTGAAACACTTTGCCAGATCTGAGTGCCAGCTTTCCGAAGCCCGGCCGGCCCGCCTTCGCGCGGTGGGCTGCCGGCCCGCTGTCTCCTCCCGCATCGGAGCGTGTCTGGAGACAGCTCTGCAGATGGCCCCGTAGCTTTTACAGGAAATATTACTTAAACACTGAGAAGGATCGCGTTTCTCCTGTTAGGAGTTACAAATCTGGATTTCATTTTCTCTCCTGCATTTTTTCCCCCTGCAAACCCTGGGAAAAAATGTAACTGTTCTATATGACATGCAGAAAGCAGTGGGGAATTTTTGTTTTTTAATACGCCCCAGCCCCTGCTCGTTCGCTTACCCCTTCCACATATTTACACACATGCCTATAAAATACATTTACATACCGAATATACGGTCACACAGATTCACTCTCGTGTCATTGCATGTATTAACACAATTGCACAGGAGAGAGGAGCTGGTGAAAATTTGAAGGTGTGTCTTTTCTCTTTTACTCCTTATTTTTTTTAATTTTCTAGAGCGAAAGAAAAAATCTGGCACTCAACTCACTCGGATAAGTAAACGTGAACTGCTTCTCTCTCACGGACCTCTCTGTTTTATGTGGCTTCGCGAAGCGGGGCCGGGTGGGGGGGGGGGCGGTCCCTATTGTTCAGGCAATGATTAGCATCAGTAAACAATTAAAATAGTAGTGAGGGATGTGAGTCCGACAGAAGCGGGCCCGTTTCGCGGGGCGTTTTCCACTCGCCTCATGATCTGGGAACAGGAGGAAAGCATTCTGCGGGGAAAGTCAGTCTGGAGCCTCCCTTTACATGCCCGCCGCCCAATTTTGAAATCATCTCCCTGGAAGGGAGGTTTGCCGACATCCACCCAGCCCCAGCTGACCTGGGAATGTCAACGGGACATCAGGAACAAAGGCTGTGCGTCCTCCCTCTGCGCTCAGGGGCCCCTGGAGGTCCTGTCCCCTCCCCGCCCCCCTCGGCCACCCGCTGCAGGTGGCCTCAGAAGGACTCGGCCGTCACTTGCACTCACAAACCTGCTGCGAAGGTTTGCATGTTAATATCTCTCGCATGGACCCAGACAGAGAAAGTCACCCTGCCACAGGGCTACGTGGTCCCCTTTACCACAAGAGCCGGGGGCATCCCTAAGGGTGGCACCAGGCTACACGGGTGTCGTTCTCTATGCCCGGCCGTAAATGTGGTGCCGGAGGAAGGCAGGGTCAATGTCGGGCTCTGATGAGACTTTCAGCCGTTCCCTGAAGTTGCCAGGACATGGTCCCGAGGATGCCAGCACTTTGCAGTGTCTGGGTCTTTGGGGTGTCCACACTGCCCGGCTGTAGGGTTTTACCTCCGGGTTGAAACAAGTTGCCACGCAGCAGCCCAGCGAGGTCCTGGCTTCCTGACCTCCAGCCCCTTGTCCTGAGGGACCCAGAGGCCGCTTCTCCGGCCATCACCCGGCCCTGTCTGGCCTGTGCCCACCACTGCCCGCCCCACAGCCTCTCACCTCCGCGGCACAGACGCCTCTCCAGCCATCTGGAACCGCCTTCCCATGTCTCCACCTCATTAATTCCCCATCTCATTTCATACTTGCTCAGAAAATGTCTCTTTTCTCCTCTGTCTCTGTGCACCCTGGCCTAAAATACCTGTTTGCCTTAGCAACTATACAGGTTCGGGAGGGCCTGCAAGACCCCAGATCCCAGAGACGCTGGAAGGCCCAGACCCCAGGGGCTGGTCTTCCTGGGCACCCCCACACTGCCGCCTCTGCCCTTCCGTCTGCTCTGGGTTGCCCCAGGTCCCTCTGACCACGTGGGACCGCCCCTGCCGAGAGAGGCAGGTGCGATCAAGGAAGGACCCCAGCAGAGCACTGGCGGGCGACAGCATAGACCCGGCAGCTGCAGGGGAAGGTGAGTAGCTACCCCGGGGGCATCGCTTCTGCTGTGGGGGCGCCCCTCCCGGCCCCCACTCCCTGCCCTGTTAGAGAGACAGATGGCAATCCCAGTGACATTCTCAGAGAGAGCTCCCCGAGGGTAGAGACCACTCCTGCGCCAGCCTGGCTCTTAGTCTAGATGCTGTGACAATAATCGGAAGGAGGAGAAGAGAGGCTTGACCCAGATGCCCGGGAGGCAAAGTGGGGGGGGGGGGCAGGCCCCAAATGGGGGACTGGGGAAGCTGAGTCATAGCTCCTGTGCTGTTGGGACCCCAGCCTCCCAGGCCAGGCCCTGGGACTGACTGCCCCGCTTCGGGCAGAGGCCACGTCTCTGGAAACCCGTTCCAAGCTAAGATGTACAAGCCACCCCCTCCTAGGATCAAGCAGCGCAGACATGAAGGTTGAAGACAGGGTGCACCAGGGGACCCTCGCCCAGGTGAGGAAGAGGACAGAAAGGCATGGTCACCCCGACTGAAAGTGAGGGGGCGTCCTAAGTCACACCAGCACCCACGATGCAGCTATCGTTGGCATCGACGCTCGAACTCCATCCCAGAGCGAGCACCTGGACGTCTCCCCTCTGGAAGTGACGGGCCCTGGGGAAGCCATGGCCAACCCCCGTGGCTGCAGCGTGGACCCGACCCATCTCGTGGGGGATCCCTGACAAGCCTCCACAGCCATGGCCGCAGGAAGGGAGAGTGTGCCCACCGCTCGGCAAATAGACAGAAACACGTTCAGGTGTCAGATCCTGAGGTTTAAAGCAATTACAGGGGGGAGGCGGAAGGTCACTGTTAGAAGTAAAATATTTGGGACTTTTTAAAAGAAAGCTACAGGGGCGCCTGGGTGGCTCAGTTGGTTAAGCATCCGACTTCGGCTCAGGTCATGATCTCGCGGTCCGTGAGTTCGAGCCCCGCATCAGGCTCTGTGCTGACAGCTCAGAGCCTGGAGCCTGTTTCTGATTCTGTGTCTCCCTCTCTCTCTGACCCTCCCCCCCTTCATGCTGTCTCTCCCTGTCTCAAAAATAAATAAACGTTAAAAAAAATTAAAAAAAATAAAAATAAAAAAAATAAATAAAAGAAAGCTACAGGCTTAGAAGCCCTCGAGATTTTCAACACGCCTTTGTTCACACACCAAAATGATAGATTTGGGGAAGTGAGCCACGTCTGCACCTAAACATGATAAATGCTGATTGAAAAATCTCCAAGAACCACTGCGCATGCAATAATTGCCATTATATGTATTTAAATATATTTATCCATGTATCTGGCACACGCTAGATGCTAAATAAATATTTCTTGAATGAATGAATAACAGAATGAATGAACATCTGTCTGCAACAGTGTCATTCAGGGTTTGATGTGGAGCTCACTGCTTTGTGTCTGTTCCCTGCTTGCCTTTTTTCCTCCTCCTGGTCTCCAGAACTTCCCTCTGGAACTTGTAGGTTCATGGCATTTGCATAGAATGAAGGCGGGGCTGGCCAGGTTCTTCCCAGAGTGGGACTCCACAGGCTTGGGGTGTAGAGGGGGCCTAGGAAGGAGAAAGTAATCCCCTGGGTAGCCAGCTGGCACCTGCACTTCACAGAGCCCGCCCCCCCCCCACTTGAGCACGACCCCCCCCACCCTTCGTGTGTTTATCTTGGGAGGAAAGAGTACAGCGGCAAGCCAGCGGGCAGTGAGTTAAGGTCAGACCCCACTCTTAACCGCAGACACCCTTGATTGTGTCTGTGCCCCAACCTCAGCATCGTTTCTGGAACTGGACTGTAAATTCAGGGAGGGACAGCAGAGGAAGCAGGAATAAACCCAGCCCGGATTAGCAGTCAAGGCGGGGGCGGGGGGGGAGTACTCTTCATCAAAGAGGCTTGTCTAAAATATAAAGGGATCCCAGAGACGGAGCCTCTGGCATTAACTGCCCAGCCCCTGAGAGCCATCACCACGCAAATTTAGGGTCAGCCCAGAGGGTCTTCTGCAGAATATTTCCATCTTGAAGCAGACTTTTCCTCCCAAAGTTGAAAATGCTCCCTTACGCTCCTAACCGTGGATGTGTCCCAAGATCAGGCAAATTTACCCAGAGCAGATCTGATCTGACGAGCAGAGCAACTCCCATCACACCCTCTCCAGAAAGCAGGTGCCCACGGCCCCCGAGCATTTCCAGCAGTCCCCGTCCTGCTGTTCTCAGTCTGCACGGAAAGCATGAATTTTGCACAAAGACAGTAAGACTATCCTAGCTTGAAGTGGATGCGGCCGAGAGCCCAGGTGGAGACAGGGATCGGAAAGGGGGCAAAATCGGACTCAGAAACATCTCAAAGAAACGCTGTGTGACCAGGAAAGGAGGCAGCCTAGTGCCAACCTTCTGGATTGTTCTTTGTTGCTCTTTGTAACAGGTCCGCTCTCCCGGCTCTGAGACTCTTGTTTGTAAGCGTGATACTTGCAGAGGGAGTCCCCCACCTCCCCTCCCTGGGTGCCAAGCGCACGGCACGCGGCCCCACGAGGAGGCTCAGAGAGGAACCCGGCCCGGCCTCTCACGTGGACCCACACCCTGAGACAGACTCGAGGTGCGCCTGCCGAGGGGGGCGGACTTGTCTTCACGACACGGCCACCCCCTCCTGATGGCACGGGCTTTTCTGCCAGCCCGCAGCTCTGCTGTGCTCTGGGCCATGCGCCTCCAGGAGACAGGAACCAAAGCTCCCACAAAGACGGAATGGCACTCAGGACACGGGTCCTTCCTGGCCTTTTGCAGATGCAGGTGACAAGTTCCTGGGGTTTGTCTAGACTTCTGGCCGGCGGAAGACAAAACTCCCACCAGCTGCTCGAAGGCATTCCTGCTGGGTGCCCGGTGGGGGTGTGTCCGGGAAACCGCCCACGGCCCACGGCCCACGGAGGCAAGAAGGGCAAGATCACCGCCAGGAAAAACTCAGGGGGCCACGTCCCTGCGTGGAGGCAGATTAGAACGCAGACAACACTTGGTCCGCAGCGTTCGCATTCAGAGAAAAGAGGAGTTCCAATAGATTGGAAATAGTTTTGCTTGGTTCTGTGAGAGCCTCTCTCTCGAAAACGAACCCTCAGCTGCAGTTCGATCAGCATGGTCGTTTCTCCGCAAGTGTTTGGACGGGAAATTCCATCGTATAAGATAATTTATTGAAAAGAAGGCGAACACTATTATTCACTGTAGAGTGCTTGTCTTTGGGAAGAGAAAAATCTATTTTGGTCGCATCATTTTTACATCCTTCCCAGGCCCCCTGAGTTCTTTTAAATAACAAACAAAAAAAAATGCTAATCAGCCTCATTAATAATAATAGGAGACAATTGTAGAATATTCTCTAATAATGATCATTAGCTCCTCTGTGCTTTTTGTCAATCTGATATTAATGTGGATTTGGGATTAGCAAGGCTTTCAATTTTTAAATAAGCCAAACAAATTTGAAGAAAAGAAAAAAAAAAACACAAAACTTTTGAAAGCATCGAAGTGAGGGTATTCAACGCCGCAGGGTGGCGGGGAGGCCGGGGGCGGCGCAGCCAGGCGGGCGGCTTTGAGGGACTCGTCTTTGCGCGTGTAACACGCTCCTGGCACCGGCTGCCGCAGGCTCGACCGGCTGCCTTGTGCCGTGCCCACCTGGGGGACCACAAGGTGCCCCACCCCGGGGTCACCACAGGGACACTGCCCCTCACTCCTCCCCCACCGCCTGCCTCCTCTGTGCCCCAAAATACTTTTGTCCCTCAACAGAGCCCCGGTCCTCCCAGCTTGCTGTGGAAGAATGCGGCCTGCCCCCCGCCCCCCCCCCCCCAAACCCCACACTCAGCTATCTGCTTGGCACAGGCCGTGCTCAGCTGGGACTTCGCTAAGAATCTCGCTTTCCTGGGCAAACACAGCTTCACCTGCCCTCCAAATCCCTCTCTCCTCCTCCTCCGCCAGCCCTCCCAGCTGAGCTATGTTAATCAGGTGGGGGACACAAGGTAACATTGAAGTAATTCAGCCAATTAGGCCCTGAATTGTTTGCATCCAACAGCATTTTGTATTTCTGCAAATGTGTGAAATGCAAAATGTGCCCTCCAGCAAAAACGACAGCAGCCATGTACTGGCGGCATGTCAACAGATCCTGGGAGCGGGGGCCCTGACGGCTAATGGCGATGCATGCATATGCTTGGGAAGGCTGGCCTTCTTTATGCGCGCGCCTCTCTGCGAGGGGAGGCAGAGCCGGGGTCTTGGTGGCAGATGGGCAAGGGTAACAGGGATTGGCTAATCCCAGATCTGCATTCTCTTCTCCTCGTAGCAACTGGGGAAAGATGGGGCCAGCTGTCAAATAGAAGACTTTCATGGTCCCTTGCACACAACAGCTGCACACGCCCTGCCTGCTTGGTTCTAAATTATTAAACATCTTTTTAGTCTGTTCCAGCTGCAGGCATCAGTGTGTTTATGCAGCCTTTGTGCATTTTACATATGATTCCTTCTCCCCTCCTCTCATCAAAATGCTGTTTGTAAAAGTCATTATCCCATCTGTGCCCCAGTTTGGCCAAACAGCCTAAGACAAATCCGCTGCCATTCTCCTTCCAGGACAATTTGGGAGTTGAGGAGGATGGCTGTGACTCGACACTTCAGGGGTTTGCCGTGAGCTCTCTGCCACCCGTAAGTGGTGGCAGCTTAAGGGGACCGAGGCATCATGGGGTCTCTGCGAGTAAGATTTCATTGTCGCGCGTTTATGGCTTTAGAGAAAACACACACGCGGAGAAAACGAAACGCGGCCCCTCCATCTGCAGAGGGTGTGTGCGGGGAGGGCGCTTTCGCGGAGAGAGGGGTACGGGCAGCCTGCTTTAAATCACGGCTCCCCGGCAGCTCCCGTCCCCGAAGGCCTCCACAACAATCACACCCTTCTTCTTTTCTGTCCGCATGAATATGCACACGCAGGTATAGAGTGCGGCTGCTTCAACGGGCCCGTTTGGCAAAGGAGCCGCCGACGCCGGCCTCCCGGACCGCCCGGCCCTGTCTGGGAAGCGATAATGTCATAAACGCGCCCCGGCAGGCCCGAGCCTGACCTGATGTGTTAATTCCGTCCCCTCCCGAACCCAGAAATGGCTCGTGGGAAGTGGTTGCTTCCCGCAGGGTACTGCGGCGGCCGCCAGATTCTGCTCCAAGTAAAAGTCACCAGCAACAGTTGCTTTGTCTGTAACCGACACTGACTCGGTGGCCCGAAGCGTGGGCAGCAGGGGGTGGGGTGGCCTGGCTCCTGCGTCCCGTACGTCCGCTGCCGGGGAGCCCAGAGCCAAGGCCGCCGGCCTCTGCCCGTGGGGCGGCTCCTTCCCGAGCCAGGTCCCGGTCCTTCCTTGCCCCCCGCCCACCTGTAGCCTCGCTCCTGGCACGGCTAGGTTGCCACTGCTTTATTTTTAATGTAACGACACACGCTCCGGATAGGTTTCATAACGGCATCTGAATATTGGATTTCCCAGAGAGTCTCTATCAGTAATTGCCCACAGCCTTCCTCCCCTGCTAGATCCCGGGTACAAACAGAAAAGTGCCAAGCACAGCTCTCCTTTCCGGGCCAATAGGTAGCTTCCCCAGAGCCTCCAAATTGCCATCAGACACACCTCCAAACTGGGGAGTGGGGAGAGACCCGCCAGACTTGGAATCTTCCCAGACCCAGGCAATAGTTGCTAAAGAGATGCCAGGAATTGGTAAAGAGAGGCCAGAGGGAAAAGCCCTCGCTGCTCAGGGCTGGGGGTGGCCTACGCCTCCAATGCCTGGGGACTCGTGGCAAAGAAAGACCACAGGACCACCCCCACCCTCACCCCCCCGCAAGGGATGCAGTTAGAAACAGGGCAGGTGTGGACGACTGCAGGATTTCTGAGTACCCTGAAACGCCATCTCTCCCCGCCTTCAGAAACATCCCGGACGCCGAGGCCTCATCAGAAGGCACAAGGCCCACGGTCCCTGAGCAGCGTTGCCCTCTCCCCGGAGGAGAGGACCTGCTTAAACACAGCACCTACTTCAGTCTTCATTCCGTTTTCCTTACAAGGCAAGATGGCCCCTTTGGCCTTTATCGGGACAGGGCCAGGCTCGAAGGACAGAGCCACCTTCGTCCGCGTCTATAAAGCGTCATTTAGCAGGGGATGGGATTTGCGCAGAAATGTCTTAATGAAGTCCTAAGCATTTATCGAACTTCACTTACTTTAACTGCAGCTGGTGAGAGTCTCCAAGGACAACGAGGAGACCAAAATTTCCAGGGAACGTACGTTCCAGCTTTGGCTCATTTTGAGGACGATGGTTTGTCTCCTTTACGAGGGTGCATAATGAGGCCGTCCCCGGCCTCCGCGGGGCCAGGCTCCAGCGGGAGGCAGGGGGGCGGCGGGAGCAGGGGTGCCGCATCCGCAGGGCTGGGGAGCTCAGAAAGAGCTGAGTGGCTCCACACAACACAAATGCCTCTTCTGTTTTACTACGTTTTTAACTCGCCTCCTTTTTAATGACCTCAGTTAGTAAGTGTCAAAAGGTGCAAAACACAGTGTGGATTGATTTTTAAAGTAGGAAGTTGCTCTTAATCTCTAAGGCCCTGGGTGAGTCTTGGCCACAGAGGCCGAGGCTTCAGTAGACTTCATCACCCTGGACCAGGGTCCCCACGCACCCCTGGCTACCCGCACTGTGGGTAACGCGGAGACGCTCAGGTGGGTGGGGGGCCAGGGTACCGTCCAGGGCCGGCCCCCACTGCCCCACACCCCTGGCCAGCTCCCCCTGGGTTCCTCTGGCAGCCCCAAATGAGTTAACCAGGGGCACCATCCTCGAAGCTGCCCATATTGGAAGCAGGCAACAGCCAATGGGGTGTCGGGCAGCTTTGCCCCGGAAGCCCAGGGAACAGGGCACATCGCCAGGCGATGAGCCAGGTCTGACCTGCAGCGTTGATGTCAGAGTTTCCTTTTCCCCCTTCTGCCATCCCACTGCCACTTGGTCCCCCCACCCCACCCCCCAAGCATTTCCTTTGTTTCCTCCACCAGCCTCAAGGTGCAGGAGGGACCCAGAATCACATAGCAGGAAGGGCAGAGAGTGGGGGGCAACCTCAGGCACTCAGACTTTGTAGCTTGTGTCCTCCCGGGTGCAAGAGCTGTCTGAGCATGTGTACCTTGCGCGTGTGTGTGTGTGCACGAGTGCACACACGCACACACCACACACGTGTTCCCAGCGCTGGCTGCTGGTGGGGCCCTAAAGACACGCTCTACTTTGCATGCATATGAGCCCCACTCCATTAGGCTGCTGTAGCAAAAAGCTACCACCAAGGGGGTAAGAAACATCTCTGGAGAGCGGCGGAACAAGGACTCACTTTCCATTCTCTCGGACTCAGACGCTGCAGGTGTGGGAGAGGCAGCTGCCGTGCAGGAAGGCCCAGGTTGCCTCGCCGAGGAGAGCAGCAGTATTAATTTTGCGGCATTTATAAATAGTCCCCAGGGGCCAGACTCCAACCGCGGTGCTCACATTTGTTTACGATCAAATGGAGGGAATAAACAGGAGTGGGCGGAGGTGAAGAGCTGACACAGAGGCCGAGACCACAAAACCACTGGACGGAAACATACCATCCATCACACAAGCCCACGTTCAATGTTCCTTTCCTGGTACGATAAAATCACACAAACGCTGAACGTCGGACGAGAGTCTACGCTGACCCAGTTATTCCGTCCCTCAAAGACATTGGGGAAAACTTGGAGGCACGAAGGAAATGTGTTTGCAGGGTCCGGGCTGGATGGGCAAAGTGGATTCCTGAGGTCGTTTGTAACAACCGAGCACAGGAACAGGGTTCTACCTCCACAGAGTGCCTGGCAAACTCCCATAGCATTAGGAAGTGTTCAAATGCATTCCATCTTTTATTTTGAAAGTCAAGATGAGAAGTTTTGAGTGGCCCATAGGATTCCATTGTGATGGGTTTTGGGGAGACGTAGTAAAATGCATTTCTAAATATCTATCAATAAATAAAAACAGGTTTGTGGCTTTGGTTTGTGGGCACAGGTAATTTCCATAAAAATTAATATTCCTGACTTTACTGGAACTAAATAATTAAGGAGGAAAGTATATCACAATAATAAAATTATCAACAGAGTTTTGACAAGCAGTCACGTGCTTGTAAATGAAATTTACTTAGGTGCCACTCAAAGCATTGTAATTAAGAGGTACAGAACGCCTTACCAGATGGTTCCTGTTTAGTATCTATTGCCTTTGGAGAACAAGGGGGTTAGAAGGAGCACTGACTAGCACCCGAAATACCCAGTCACCCCAAGCTGCCGGATCAGCACCCCCAGCTGACGCTCATAGACTATCATGCCTGCACTGTGAAAATGGCTTGCTGAAAACGTGTATCAGTGATCACCAGCTAGAAGTAAACAAAAGCATGGAGAGATACTGGTCGTGAAAATATCAGGGTTTTAGAACCAGAACTTAAGAAATAAGTTAATAAAAACTCAATTTTATGTAGCGGTTGCTAAATTTTTCCACTATGCCTCATAGTCACCGAGCAGCTCCACTTAGTGAATGAGATAGCACATAGCTGGTCAAGACACTATGATCTCTTGGTTCCTTTACTGTAAGGACAATGACCGGCTTATTGCCCTGGGATTCTTGTTATGAAAGTGGTCACCCTCAGAGGCATAAGATAGGAGAGGCACGGGGCGCCTGGGTGGCTCAGTCATTTAAGCATCCCACTCTTGATTTCAGCTCAGGTCATAATCTCACAGTCCATGGGTTGGAGCCCTGTGTCAGGCTCTGTGCTGAAAGCCTGGAGCCTGCTTGGGATTCTGTCTCTCTCCCTCTCTCTCTGCCCCTCCCCTCCCCTCCCCTTACACACCCACTGTCTCTCTCAAAATAAATAAATATTTAAAAAGAGATAGGAGAGTCAGAGTGAACTAAGATTCTTTCACCCAGACTTCTCTGAGCCTCAGAGACATTGATTGAGTCGCCCAAGGTCACACAGGGGTTGGGTGATATAGTTGATTTGCTTGAGCTGCTTTAACAAAGTACCATAGACGGGGTGGTTAAACAAAAGAATTATTTTCTCATAGTTCTGGAGGCCAGAAATCTGAGACCAAGATATAGGTGGGATTGGTTTCTCTCCTTGGCTTGCAGACAGCTGCCTTCTCCCTTGGTCCTTGCCTGGTCTTCCCTCTGTACATTCCTATGTCCCAATCTCCTTTTAAGAGGACATCAGTTACATTGGATTAGAACCCATCCTAATGACCTCATTTTACCTTAATTGCTTCTTTAAAGGTTCTGTCTCCAAATACAGTCACATTCTGAGGTACTGGGCATTAGTTCCCAAATGTTGGGGGTGACACAATTCAGTCCATATGAGGTGGCACCCTCGGCTGTCTGGGCCACCCAATATTTTGCTTTGTCTTCTGTATCCTCTGATTTGAAGGATGCCCAGAAGGCCCCCAACTGAAAAGACCTTTGGTAAAACTCAGTTGTTCTTATTATGGTAGGCAGGTCTATATAAACACCTGTTTCATGCAGGGCACAGGCCCAGTAGCCACTGGTGATTCAATGAGCTCCTTCCCTCTTGCGGTGGGGTGGGGAGACGTGAGGAGGGATTTGGAGGCTGCGGTCTGGGAAGGAGTTTAGTGCTACTGGTGGGAGGGCACGGGCAGTGGGAGTGCAGCTGACTGAGTACTGGGGCAGCAGGTAGGAGGGCTGGGAGGTGGGAAAACAGCATCCCAGGCAGGTGAGAGGGAGCACTGGCCAGGGGCCGATTTAGGAGTGTCCAATTGGGATGGTAGTCTAGCAAGGTGAAGAAATTAGCTGCCATAGAGAGGACTGAGAAAATATGAAAATACATTAAGGATAATGGGAGCCCGGTTTTCACGGTCCAAAAAGGCAAAAACAATTATGAAAAGGGGAAACCTCGAGTGGATGCCGAGGCTGGGTTAGAATTTGAAGTATTGAAGTATTGACGTAAACGTGTGGTTTTCATAGATAGGTACGAAAATAAGCGTAGATGTCAATGTGTGTGCCTGTGTGGACATGCACATGTTTCCTAACTCTGTCCACTGGGGGCTAGAAGCAGCATCACCCCAGTCACAATGAGCACACCTAGTGCCGGATCTTGGTTTCTAAATACCATTCTCTCTTACAAGGAACCTGGGCCTCTTGAAAAAATGGCTGGTTCCAAGGTCAGGTGGGGAGAAGAACAGGTTATCCTATAACATCTTTTAGTGCCAGAGAATAAAGAAGAGCTTACAGAGTGAGGAGGGTGTGTCTAAAGGCCAAAAGAGTAATTCCAAGGACTCTCGATGGCCAAAACTCGACAATTTGAGCAGCAAAATATATAAATAATAATAGTGATGGATTATAACCCATCGAATGAAATAGGAATCTGGGAATGCACACTGAAAGAAACAAGTAGAGACAAAAGAAAACAGTCCCTTACCTTACATTCGAATGTCCATTAATAAATGTAGAGTGACGGAGGCAGAAAAGCATCCCTTGGAAAACATCATAGTAATCGTTCACATAGGAAGGAAATATGAATGGATGCTAAGTAAGTAAAAATAGGATAAGGAACAGTGCTTTGCATGGTCACCAAAATGCCTCTAAATATTTATCCACGAGAAAGGTGGAGAAGTAACTTTACAAAGGGGAGGCTGAGGACTTGCATCTCAGCCAAGTAACCAAAGAGAATGCCACTAGAAATGACACACGCTGACATTGTGCCCATAGTGGTGAGAACATAGCATCACTTCCGGGACATTCTGGCAAAAATAAAAAAATAAAAAACACAAAGCACAGGTGTAATCGTGAGAAAACATGGAGTTAACGTCTATTAAAGGATATTCTCCACGATGACTCTCCCATAATTTCCTAAACCATCGTGAAGGCCAGAGATCAAGGAAGTGTTCAAGACTGAAGGAGGTTACATGGGCTTGACTACAAGACGCAGCCTGGCCCAGACCGTTTGGCCCCAGAGGACCCCATTCAAGGAGAAACGCAAAAGAGGGGAGAAGGATGCGACAGAGTTCTTTGTGCTTCCCTTGCAAACGTTTTAAAATGTTTGAAAACGTTTTAAACGTGTTTGAAAACGTTTTAAAATGAAAAGTTAAACAAAAAAAGCAGCAAAATGAAGCGATTTGGCATCTAAACGATGGAAATAAACCATTATCTAACCTCTCCAGAAGGTGTGCCAGTGAAAGAGAAACTCCTAACTATCAGAACACAGAGGGTTAGGGAGATTAAAAGTTCCAGACACAAAAGGATATTAAGTCATAGTCTTTCCTACAAGCCAGATGTGTGTGTGTGTGTATACATGTATGTGTATATACATATATATATATCTTTTTTCAAGAGATACCTGTAGACTTAAAATATTTTTTTAAGTTTTATTTATTTTTATTTAAGAGAGAGAGAGACAGAGCACAAGCAGGGGAGGGGCAGAGAGAAAGGGAGACAACAGAATCCGAAGCAGGTTCCAGGCTCTGAGCTGTCAGCACAGAGCCTGACGTGGGGTTCGAACCCACAAACCATGAGATCATGGCCTGAGCCCAAGTCTGGCACTTAACCAACTGAGCCACCCAGGCACCCCTAAAATATTTTTTTATTTGACCTGACAATTCCATTTCTAGGAATCTGTCTTACGGAAATCATCTGAAATTCAGAAAAAAAGGTTTATGTCCAAACATATTCATTGCAGAGTTATTTATAAAAGCAAAAGTTTAGAATCAGCCTAACCATTCAACCATAGGGAAATGGATTCATAAATTTGGAATATCTACCCAGTGGAATGATACAAAGCTACTAAAAGCAATGCTTATAAGGAGTTAATGATGTGGGAAAATTCCAACATTTGTTAAAAAAAAAAAAGACAAGAAATACAACCTCAGAGACAAGATGATTGAATTCATACTGTATACAAAAAAAGTGTATTTTTTTAAATCTAGCCTTTAAAGACTAGAAAAAAAATAACAAGGTAAAATTGCAAGATGGATGAAATATTAGCATTTTTCCCCCTCTTCTTTCTATTTTCTGGAAACCTGATTAATATATGTGTTTTACCTTTTTACCAGACAAACAAGATATATATATATATATATATATATATATATATATATATATATATATATATTTGGCAAAGGACTAGAACTATTAAATTGTTTAAATGCCAGGAGGAAAAAGTCAAAAAAGTAAAAAGTAAAGGTAAAAAGTCAAACTGAAGCAGCTTCAGAGAGGATGGAATCCAAAGCTAATTTCACTCACAGTACCATGAGGGCTATGAGCTTGGGCTAGAGCAGAGAATATCCATGGGGGAGAGAAGGAGACAGAGGCCGGAAGGCAGGTGTCACATGTGTGAAGATCCTGGGTGGGCAGTGGAGGGCGGGAAGAAAGGTATGGTGGAGAAAGGCGGTCAGGTGGCAGAGAGGAGAGAGCAAAACCGTGGCCCTGCCTTCAGGCCTCAGCCCAACCTGGCCTTTCAGCATCTCAAAAGCCTTCAAAGGCTCCTGCTCACCTGGCAGATAAAATGGCATGGAAGCAACGGGAAGGGAATGGAGGGCGGGGGCACCGATGGGGAAGGATCCCCAGAGGCAAGAGAATGAAGAATCCAGGTTGAGCACAGAGAAAGGCAGCAGGGTGTCCCGGGGAGAGGGCCCCAAGAAGCGGGTCCCTCGAGGACAAGCAAAGGATAGGAACAGCTGGGGAGGAATGGAGCTCTGAGAAGCGTAGAGCACCATCCAGCCCGAGAGAGGACACCAGGGGCCTATGGGCTGGGTATGTTCCTAGGGCATTTGGTCTTTAAAGGAGTCATTTCAGATCGCAAGGTTAATTTTCACACAGAGTTAACAAAATTATGCTAGGGGAACCTGCAATTTCACCATTGATAGGAAACACCCATTTGGTCATTCAGATGACCAAAGTACTTTTCTCAGATACATTTGGTCCTCATGCACGGCTCTGAAAATGCTTTAGAACCATCAAGGTGAAGGTGCCCGTTGGGCTCCACCCAAGGTGGGGCTGCTGGTCAGGGGGAACCAACCAGGTGATTCGAGGGGTAGAAATTTCAGTCCCTACTCTCTGATCTCCAGGAAGGGGAGTGGGGGTGGGGGTTGAGTCATCCAAGGGCCAATGACTTAATCAGCCATCACTATTCAATGAAGACTCCATAAAAACCCAGAGGGCAGCTTTTTGGCCTTTCTTTTCAGACAGCTTCCATGCTTGGAGAAGCAGAACACCTCCAAGTGATGCTGAGCTGGGTCCCAGGCCCCGCAAGGACCGAGGCTGCTCTGTTTGGGACCTCACTCTATGTGTTTCTTCATCCACCTTTATCATATACTTAAATAAACTTGTAACTCTAAGTGTTGCCCTGCGTTCTATGAGCCGCTCTAGCAAATTAATTGAACCTAAAAATGTCATTGGAATCTTCAAGCTATAGTTGGTTGGTCAGAAGCACAGGGAACCACCTGGGGGTTTCAACTGGCCTGTTAATTGGGACTTTGCGATGTCAGTTTGTAGGTCCGAGCCCTTGGCTATGCCTTCTGATGCTCTCTCCATGTAGACAGTATCAGGATTGAGTGGGATTGAGTTGAATTCTTGTAGGCCCTCCTGATGTCCGAGAGTTGCTTGGTATTATGTTGGGGTGGGGAGCCACCCCCATGCTGGAATTGGGTCTGGGAACCCTAAGGGAGATCCTAAGCTTGGCTTCCTTACTGTAAAAGGGGACACACATCTCTCTTAGCCAAATATTTCAACCTCATTTTCTCATTTTTATGAGTGAGTACTGAAATTATGTTCAACTGGCTTATAGGGAGTAAAATATATCAGTGGCATCTATGAAATTTCCTTGTAGAAACAGGTAACAGAAAGTAAAGAATTGGAGGGGCCCCTGGGTGGCTCAGTCGGTTAGGCGTCCGACTTTTGATTTTGGCTCTTGATCAAGTCATGACCTCAACGCTGTGGGATCGAGCCCCGCATGGCTCTTAGCTGAGTATGGAGCCTGCTCGGGATTCTCTCTCTCCCTCTTGCTGTCCTCCCCGCTCAATAAATAAATAAATAAATAAATAAATAAACTTGAAAAAAAAACAGAAAAGAAAGAACTGGAAACTACTAATAATTACACGTATTTGCAACTGAGTGATTTTAATACTATATGTGCAGCCACCCTGAATAGGGACAGCTTGTTGAAAAGATTCTCTATACATGTAAACATAGCGACCATTATTACATAGCGTTGAACACCTGCTCAAATTGTGTTATTTATCCTAGAAATTACATTTCTCTATATCCAATTGCCAATTACATCATTTGTTCTTGAAGAAATAGTATGGTCTGGGGGTGAGGCTATTATAGGGGGTGCCAGTGAGACGGTTTGAGGAGACCACCCTGGGGAAAGTCTCTACTTGATTTTCTGGGTCGCTTGACCTAGTGGTAATCCCGGGGACAGGATGTGGCCAAGCTGCCTGTCAAAGCAATTTTTGAAAAGCTTCCAATCTCCTTTAAGGTAACTTCGTTAATAAATTTTCTCTCCACACATCCAGCTTTAGGTGCAAGACATTTGCTACTTTTCATCCATTTATAAAATGATTTTTATTGTTTTCCACCAGCACATTCTAAAGGTCTTTTTTTTTTTAATTTTTCTTAATGTTTATTTATTTTAGAGACAGAGAGACAGAGCATAAGTGGGGGAGGGGCAGAGAGCGAGCCGGAGACAGAATCCGAAGCAGGCTCCAGGCTCCGAGATGCCAGCACAGAGCTCGACGCGGGGCTCGAACCCAGGAACCGTGAGATCATGACCTGAGCCGAAGTCGGACACTTAAACGGCTGAGCCGCCCAGGGGCCCCGCACATTCTAAAGGTCTTAATGGCATAGTGCTTAGGCCAACATGGGGTTCCAGAACTCACAGCTTCTCACTCCCCGACTCTGTTCCCTTGGAGAGCACAAACCTTTGAAGTCCTTTCTGGGCGTGGAGGTAAATTCTTTAACCGCCCCCCGCCCATGTCACAGAGGCGCGTTCATCTGCTCAAGGAGCACCTTAGATGGTACATTTCCCGCGTGTCCCACGGCAAGGGAGGGCCCTGCCGTCACCACCCACAGGTGTGCCACAGCCCACCTGTCTTTACCCCCAGCCTGTCACCTCCTCTTCTCTGCCAGCCCTGCATGCCACTGCATGTGCCAGAAGCTTGTGACATTTTTGCAAACACGTCCTTGTCGCTTTTTAAGTCCCAGCAAATTCCAATTTATTGTCTTCATTCCATCAAATTCTATCCAGTACAAGCATGTCAGCCGATGTCCTAACTTTCTTCTCTGGGCACTCAACGTAATTGACTCACAGCTTCATTTGGAACCAATTATTTACATATTAATCTTTTTTTTTTTTTTTTTACATTTATTTTTTTTGAGAGAGTGCAAGTGGGGGAGGGACAGAGAGCGAGGGAGGCACAGAATCCGCGGCAGGCTCCAGGTTCCAGGCTGTCAGCGCAGAGCCCCACGCGGGGCTCGAACCCACGAACCGCGAGATCATGACCTGAGCTGAAGTCGGACGCTTAACCGACTGAGCCACCCAGGCGCCCCTACATATTAATCTTTCTCCACTAAGGAAGTGGCAGTCCTGAGCCACCCAGGGACCCCCCGTGGCAAGTCTTTGCACACGGTGTCCAAGCACGCGTGCAGGATGACCACGGGCTGGCCCTCCCTAAGTGTTGTGGGTCAGGGGGATCCTTCCGAGGGGTGCACGCGTGAAGCTGTGGCGGTCAGAGAGGTGGGCATCCCCGGGAGGAGCGAGGGGCTTTGCGTGACCTGACGGACGGGGCCCGTCCCTGAAACCGGCCACAGACCCCTCCGTATTCTGGCCACGTCCCTCCAATAAGGCCGGAAATTGTCCATCCGGAGTCTCGCCTGTCCGCGTCTGCTCCCCGGTCGGCACCTCCAGCTGACATGAAACAGCCCATCAGAGGCCACCTCATCTTGGTCAACAAGGGAAGAAAAGATGTTTCCAGAAGCCACCGTCTGAACTCCTTTCTGGAAATCAGTTTGTTAGCTGCGGCTCCCTCCTTAAAGCCAGCGCTGCCTCCAACACAATGACGAGAGAGGTCAGAGAGCGCCAGTTATGCGTGGAAGATGTGAAAATTTACTGCAAATGAGACAAGAGCCGTAAATTCATTTTTATTCAAATTACTGTCATCGTACATTACCACGTCCCCTGTAAACATTGTGCTTCAGACAGGCTGACAGCATATTATTATTTGTGAGATTATACTATTATTAAGCTATTACCGTGTCACCCCCTGCTTGAAACAATGACTCAGCTCGGTTCTGCATAATAGGACAAGTGAGGGAGACAAGCGGAGGTGACAGAAAGGTTAGTTTTCGGAAGGCAGGCCGCGCGGAGAGTGACAGGTAGCACCCACGGGCCCACGTAATGAGGGGCCTGTGCCCTTTTGTTTGGGGACCTTCGTAGTCATACCATTACACCAAACACGTCGTTTTGTCTCCCTCAAAACGTGTGTTTGCCCAAACGTCATTAACGGGTCTACTGGCCGACTCCAAGCCCGGCAGGAAGAGGAGCTGAGCCGAAGGGGATCCGCCCCGGTTACCTGCCCTGGTCTGGAGAGGCTTCCTCCTCCTGGAGGTCAGGCTAATTTTGAGGCTTCGTGCTGCTGGCGGGGCACAGGCCTGGTCGGGCTGGGCGTTTGGCCCCACCGAAGGCACAGCACCTGACACGGGAGCCCCCTGCCCAGCCCTGTCCTGTTCTTAAGTCCCTGCAGGAGAAGGTCTCAGAGCTGCTGTCTCCTGTCCTCCAGGGCCCGCTGAGGATTAACATGTTATTTATAGGTCACAGGCTTCCAAGAGGAAGCCACCGGTGTAGTGTCACTGTCCAAAGTTACGGGACACAAGGATCCCACTGGGCCTCCCTCTTACCTTCGGGGCCGGCTGGTGACCATCGTCTTATCGGAACTAAGTAATTCACGCAGTTGAAAGCGTTTGACGTGTGGGGCTTTTCCTACCTCTGCTATAGCTACTCCACGTCGGTGGAGACAGAGGCCTGACCGGATTGCCTGCAGTGGCTGTTGCCGGAGGTTCCCGACGCCCCCATGGTCCTGTCCAGCCTAGAGCCCGCGCCCAGAGCCGGCCCAGGGAGAGCAGAGCGCCCGGCTCCCGACAGCCCCGTGCCTGCCATTTGGTTGGCCTGTATCTCGGGCTCAGCTCTCCACCAGCCCTGTGCTGTGAGGTGGCTGTTGGTTAAACGGAAAGATGTTTAGTGGGGAAAGGATCTTATGAAGTAGAACAAATTTAGGAACACATCAGTGTGTTACTAATGATCACATTTAAAGCTTGGTGAAAAAAAAATTAATAAAATAGAGGAGCAGCTCAGAAGGTTTTTCAGCCTCGAAGGCTGTGTCTTTGTGTGGAGAACGCCAGACACTCCCGGGCTGGCCTGGCTGTTAGAAGTGCCTTTTTTAAAGACAGAATCCTGCTCTTTTCAGAAGATGCCTTTGATCTCGTGAAAGCTCTGAGTCGCACGTACTATTCTGATAAGTTGTCCTCAAACAGCTAAGGAGGTGAGCAATTGGAAAATTGAAATCATCAACAGGTTCTGAGCTAGATCCTTCCCCACGTGTAAGACTGTTTTCATTCTCCCAAACTTCCCTCAGCTTCTGGAATGGCAAAGCCATTTGTCACCTGTCCCCCCGTGATCGGTGCTCCCCTCCCTCATCTGCCCCTCTGTCTTCAAGGAACACTTTCTCATGTCCCGTGGCCAAGGGTCACCCAGCCTCAAGGACGCATAGTCCCGAATGGTCTCCTCTTAGCGGTTAACACAACACTTGACAATACACCTCTCAGTCAGTCGGGAGCCTGCCTCCAGCGATGTTGTGGGCACGCACCCCAGCCCCCAGCTCCACCGGCCACAGTGACGAGCGTCTCCATCTTTTGTCAAAAGGAGCAATTTAACTCCTGGCCGTTAATCTTTCCCCACCTCTCCCGGGCACAACCCCTCAACAGACTAAACTCCCTTCCCCAGGATCCGCTCTCAACTTTCTCTGGCCTCGACGGAGTTCTGGACAAGGGACTGAATACACCATTTTTCTTTCACATCTGTTTTGTGTCAAAATGTAGCCATAATTCTGAAAGGAGAAAGTTGAAAGAGTTTGCTAGATTTAATTAGAGGAGGGTCCACTAAGACACTGCACATGCCTCTTTTCACAGTTGACATGTTAGAAAAAGTGTCCACAGATCATCTGGTCCTATGTCCTCAAGAGGTAGACTTTCCCATCCTTGAGGAGACATGACCAAGACCAGGACAGATGAAATGTGATGGGTAATTTCGTTCAGGGACGTACCCATGTGAGCTTGGCTAGTAAGGGTAGAGCATAGATCGAAACCGGGTCTGCTTGTCAGCTTTATGTGTCCTCCCTCCGTCACCTTGAAACGGAAGGTCTGGGCCCACGCAGCTGACGTTCCAAGCACAGCTCAGGCCAGAGCTAGCACTTTCTTGGGAGGCTGAGATAAACCAATGTCATTGGGCATCACTATGCCACATCCAAAACCGAGTAACAAGAGATTTGTAGAGAGGAGCAAATAAATGTTAAACGGGGGAGCAAAAGAGGTCACTTAAATCTGTCCTTTTTCTTCCGGTATCGGGATGAACGCCATTGCAAAGCGCGTGTGTCTGGCCCACGGAGTGGGTTTTGTTCAGTGGCCAAAGCCTGCCCTTCTTGCCCTTGACAAAATGGTGACATCCTCAAGGAAAAGAGTGACTCCTACACTCTTGGGCAGTGCGGCCTCCACCAGCCAGTGTCGTCCATCTGTCGGTCCACAAAGAAATCCGTCGGTGTCATTCAAGGTGGGCGTACACAGAAGAAGAGGAGGGATGTCGTCAATGATCTCGCTGGCTCTTCCTCTGGCAGCATCTCTTGAATCTTCACCCATTGCCATGTCCCTGTCACCTGCACAGCTATGGGCAGCCATGAGTGGAGAGCCCGAGCCCACTCATTCTACACCGTGTCCAGCCCGGACGCACAGGTTGGTTAGGGACTCTCCAGGCCCAGCCCACACACACCCGAGTGAGGAAATCTGGCCACAGATTACACCACACCCAACCTTAGCAAGGGAAGCTTTCAAGAGAAGTTAGGTCTTCCCATAAACAGGGAGGGTATTGGGAGTGAGATCAGAAACATGCCCATGAATTCGGGCAGCTTGCTCAGCCTGTAGGCACAGGGGTGAGTTCTGAAGTCAGGATGCTAGATTTGAACCCAGGGTCGGCCACACATGACCCTTCTCTACCCTAGTTTCCATATCTGAAAAGGGGGGGAGGGATAAGACCAGCCCCTGTTGCATGGAATTAAGCCTGGATTGAGGGTCAGATGACCACACACACAGTCACCGGTGTCCAGAGCCTCTTGGGAACAAGGCAACCCATCAGACGCAGTCTTCTCGTGCAGGGACTTCCCAGGCTTCCCTGCACCTGTCCATCGGGTCCCTCAATAGGTGCCCCTTGCCTGGCGCAGACGGATGATCAATTGAGGAAGAAATGGAGACGCGAGTGTAGCCTTCCCTGCAGGCACACTGCCAGACACAGCAGATTCAAAGATGAGGCTACAGCTGCCCTCAGGTTTATCACAGTCCAGCCTAAGATGGCCATCCTGCAGCACGTGGGAAGCCACAGGGCTGTCCCCGGACCTAGAGACCCCCAGCGCATCAGTCCTCAGGCCAGCAAAACGGAAGGCAGCCGCTCACGCTCCCTGGCATCACATTTCCTCATCTGAGTCAGCACACGGACCTCCCTTGTTGGGCGGCCCGTGTTCGTCCTTTCCTCTGCAGGAGGAAGAGAAGGACTGGGGCTGCCTGAGCAGGGCAGACACTTGGCTTTGACTTGCTGAAGGAACGCTGCTTGAAGATGCAAAACCCTGGCTCAAGAAGACACGGAGAAGGAATCAAGGGCCTCAGTGCCCTTACTTTGGGTAATTTGGCAGCTTCTGGCTGGTTCCTCTACCAGGGGATCTGGGAACGACCAAGCCAATGCCACCAGAGGCCCACCCATGCCTTACCGATGGTGGCTGCATGGACACGTGTCTGGGAATTGACTGGAAAGGAGTGGACAGTGAGCCAGCTCTGTGTGGGAACCTTACCACCACCACCACCATACCTTTAGCAGAGGCTCACACATACAACGGCTTCCTGGGAGGCGTACTCTGGGAAAACCAAAGAGTCTCCAGAGGATCAGCGGCAAACCTGGTCAGCAAGCATGGCCATAGAGTGTGGACAGCATCCACGGGGGATCCCGGATTCCATAGATGGGTGGAATTAGCAGCAGCACCATCAACCAAAATCACAGGCCGCGGGCCCCAGACTCCCTGCAGAGTGGGTGGGGGTCTGCCAGTTCTATGGGTGATGGAGGCTGGCAACCTTGTTAATTAAAGAATGGGGCCCCAAATCTACAGGTGTCAGGGAGAACAGTGAAATCCATCACTGACTAGAATAGGTCCCTCCCAACAAGTGATGAATGTAGTGAGAGCAGCTACCGTGCTCACGTGTTTTTGTGACTGGATCTCCAGTACCTACCAAGCATCTGGTACGTAGTAAGTACTCAACACAAATTTGCTCACTCAACAAATTGCCATGTATCTTTCTTTCCCATTAGGCTGGGAACGCTTGGAGGCCATGGGCCATATTTCAATTCTGTATCCTCAAAAACTAACACATGCCCAACTTGTCATAATTGACTTAATAAAGGATTATTAAAGGAATGAATGAAGGCAGCTGTGGAGCTAAGAAAACGATGTGTAGGTATTGGGCGCCAGCATGAAGAAATGCTGGTTTTCTGGGCTGCCCTCTTGAATCTGCCCACACGGCCCCTTCCATCCCCATGGCCAGAGGCTTGGGGCCTCAGTGCTCCCCATAGTCTCCATCCACCTCTCCCTCGCCATGACGACTCCAAAACTATCCTTGAAAGCCATGTGCTTGCTTTGCAAATGCATCTTCAATCGAGGGAGTCCCCTCCCTCTTCAAATTGGACTCCTACCTCTGAGGTCCCTTTCCTGGGACCCTGGAGCCCCCTGCCCCACCCCAGTCCTATCTCCTGCAGTAGCCCTCCCCCTGAGGACCTGACCATGTTTCTGTCATGTTTTACACTCAGTGCTGCAGAGTGGCAGCCTCAATGGCAACTGTCGACCTAAACATGGACCTTCTCAAGTCCATTCACCATCCAGCATCGAGGTTGGGGCGTGTTGTTGTGTTTGCCTCAAAACAGCGCAACCATAAGTTTGTTCGCTGGAAAACTCCATGGGAAAAATTTGTGTAACAACACTTCAATGCAGTTGAAGAATCAATATTCACTCTCAATTCGATTTGTGAAGGCACACAGATGACTCTATTAAGAGTGTTGTAGACAAACCAGCAAATTATGTGATAACTCTTTGAGGCAGATTATATTCTTGGAATGACCTGAAAATTATCAGCTATATCCATTCTTCCTCCTAACATGAAATGGGGCTTTTCCCTTCATTGTGCGTATGACAACCAGAGTTCAATGAGGACTTCAATGAGATCGTGCAGCAGAGTTTGGCCCAGCGCCTTAAGTGGTAGCGACATTATTGGATCACTAACAATGCCTTCAATACTAACTTTCACAACGGGGGCTTGTAAAGCTGAACAGAGTAAGATGCAAAATGGAAGCATTTAAGATCAATGGGACACACATCTCTGGGAGCAATGAAAATCACCCTGGAAACAGGATTTATGCTGACCTAGACCAGCCCGAGACCAATGGCAAAACCCTATACAAGGCTCTGTGTGTGTGTTTTGGGGAGTGGGGGGGGAGGTAGAAATAATAAGATACTAAGTCAGCAGTCAGAAAACTATGGCCTGCAGGCCAAATCTGGCTTCTGCCTGGTTTTGTGAATAAAGTTTTATTGGAACAGTTACGCCCATTCACTTACCCACTGTGCTCTTGGTGCTACAAGGGTGCTCCCAGGCTACAAGGGTAGAGTTGAATACTTGCAACAGAGACCATACGGCCCATGAAGTAGAAAATTTACTATCTGGCCCTCTACAGAAGAAAATCACGGACCTTGGTACGAAATGAATAAACTAAGAACTAGCATTTATAGAGGATTTCTTATTCGCAGGAATTGTACTGAGTCCCTTGCATGCTTTAGCGCAACTACCCTTCTAATAACCCTTTTGTAGGAGTTACCTTTGTCCCCATCTTCTGCACGAGGAAACTGAGGTTCTACAGAAAGACAGGACTGGCTCAGGCTCCAGTGGAGAGTTAGTGGGCAGAAGAACCAGACTGGACCCAGGCCTGCATCCAGTTCGGTGTGGTCGCTGAGAACAAGCACCACTCTTTCTGGAAAGGCCCTCCCTCATCTCAGCCACATCAGGGGAGAAACCGCTTTGCTATTTCCAGCTAACCTCGCGCAAGCTGCTCTTCAGAATTAGATTTAATTCCCAGGCACTGCAGTCAAATACCTTCCTGGAGGAAATAAACTCTCAGGGATTCCACGAGACCAAAGCAAGGCTACAAGCATCATTCCTGATGCCCTGCAAATCTATGCCTATAGTTTAAGAATCATATTTCAAGGGGCACCCTGGTGGCTCAGTGGGTTAAGCATCCAACTTTGGTCACAATCTCGTGGGTTTGAGCCCTGTGTCGGGCTCTGTGCTCATAGCTCAGAGCCTGGAGCCTGCTTTGGATTCTATGTCTCCCTCTCTCTCTCTGTCCCTCCCTGCTCATGCTCTGTCTCTCTCTGTCTCTCAAAAATGACTAAACATTTAAAAAATAAAAAAAAAAAGAATCGTATTTGAAGCTTCCACTGATGTACGCAACAGAAGCTCTAGAAACGTGGTTCACAATGTGGTAAAGATAGTGGGTCATGAGCAGGCTTCCAGGTAGGTCTTTCTTTGTGGGAGATGAGGGTATTTCTAGAAGTGTGGCCTTCACACCATTGCTAAGGCTCCCAGAAGCTCAGTCAGTGATCTTATTAGCTAAGAAAAGAGTGGGGGACAGATGTGCTGTGGACAGATAATCTTTTAATTCCAGTGGTCTCTGATCCCTCAAATCTATGTGCAGCTCATAGGGGATCTCTGCCTAAAGAACTGTGTTGAGTTCAAATAAGGGATCTTCTACCTTCGCCTACTCAAATGTGGAACGTTTTATTTTTAATTAAACGCTATATACTTTTTAGCTATTTCGCCAACTGAGCTGGCAAAAGAGTAAATGGGGACAGAGCTATGGCTTTAGAACAAACAGAGATCATTTCAAACCATTGGAGAGAAGGAAGCATTGGTGAGAGGTCATGTTGTTAAGCACTCTGATGTACTTTAGCTTGCATGTTCTTCCTGCCTTTCTTTCTTTCTGCCTGTCCGGGTCCTTTCTTTCCTCATGGTACAAAGTAAGGAGTAATCAAGTGTGCATGATACGCATACAGAACCGAAGAAGTCTGTTTGCACGAGAGAAGCGGGAGCCCCCGGTAATCCGGCACCTGTGAATAATGCGAGGGTGAGTTCAGTAGGCTTGGACTTGGAACCCACAACTTTTCTGTCAGCATCGATCGCCACCTTCCTCGTTATTCCAGGCTCAGAATGCTTCTCGCATGAGCTCTCTTTCCTGTAACGCAGAGGCGGGGGTAGCCAACAGCGGGCTACACGTCAGTGGGGAGACAGATAGGGAATAAATGGTGTCTGTGTTAATAACGTACCCAAGGTCTAATCCGCAGGCAGATCACCCTCATAGCCACCATGGAGAAGATGCCCAATGCTGCAGACACTGGGGCCCCCCCAAAAGATGTCCGTATGCAAAACTGAAGCCTGAAATCCTGGGCTGTCACGTTGCCGGCAAGGACTGTGAGGCCAATAAACAGAGCTCCAGCCCCCACAGTGCAGCCGGGCCCCTCACCTGCTCCACCTTGACCTGTCTGCTGTCCCCGCCCTCGGAGAACTATGTGCATCTCCTGAGCTCCTTCTCCGATCTGCTCTCTGAACTGGCATCTACATTTCAACCTGGACGGTGCTGAAGAGGCCTCTTCTGGATGCCAGTAGGGACGCCTGCTTATCCAGCTCTAGAAAATTCTGTCGATCCTGAAGCCTGCCTGTGGGAGGCCTGTCCCAGTGATTTTATTTGACTTGTTCTATTACACTGAAAGAAAAAGCTTCGACCTTGGCAGGGTTGCCCTCCTTGAGCTGAGGGTAGCTGTTGAGAACCAAGTGTGTGGACACAGGCCTTGGGGATCAAACGTGGGTGTGCATCGTGAGCCCCGACGGAGCGTGAGTGCGTGCAGGGGAGGGGCTGCTGCCGAAGAAGGGTTCTGCGAACACCGTGATCAAAACCCGCTTCTCAGTCAGTGGGAGCACTCCAGAGATAGGAGACGTCGGCTTCCTCCATGGAGGGCCCAGTGCTCAGAGAGCAGAGCTCGTGTCGGTCAGCTCCGGACCCTGTGCGGCCCATGAGGAAGGGGGACGGCAGAGACCAAGGCGGACCTGTTATTCTCCAGGGTGGACGCTGTGCGGAGAGGCTGAAGGCGGCGGGAGCCATATGACTCAGACCTTGAACCTCAGGGAGGAGTCACGTCTGTGCCCAACACCCTGGGTCTCGGTCCCACCAAGCCCCCCACCAGAGGCCAGTAGCACTCAGAACAGCTGCCCCGGGGCAGAATCCCGACCCCACACGGCCACACAACGTGGTCATCACTAAGTCTGCCGCAACAGCGCATCACGGACCCGACGCAAGACAACTCAGTGCGCTCAGACGTGCAGAGAGAATCTCTGAAAATCGAACCGCCCTTAAACTTCACAGCAGTGAAGAAGCCGCCCTCCCACGATTCCCTAGGAGGGCTTCAGGGCAAGCAGGGTCCGGCCCGTGCAGGTCCCATGACAGGGGCCTCCTGTCCTCAGCTTCGACACCTGCCTCCGTCACACCCGCTGGGGTCCTGGGGCCCCTGGAACTTGGGAAAGGTGCTGAACAGCAAAGTCGCCAAAGTCTCTCCAGCCCGTTATGAATGCGGGATCTCGTGTTCGCCACTGATGAGGCAACATTATTTCTATTATCCTACTGGGCTCAACCACTAGGAGTCGAGGCACTTGCCTTGATTTGAAACGCGCAGACACCAGGAGAATTTGCTGATTGCTAATGAGAAAGCGAAGGTTTTGTTGACACCATCTGGGACCCTCTTGCTGTGGGCTGAGATGAGGACAGGGAACTCGACATAACACACCATATTAAGCAGTCAGTGACTTTGTTATGGGCTCGGTATAACTTTTCATGTCTGCAGTATGCCAAGAGCTTAGCCCGAAACACCTTTTTCCAGAATATGAAACATAATATCTCCGTGCTCGTTGCATTATTTAAAAAGGGGCAATGTGGTTCATAACTTTACATTTATTGCATACTTTTAAGCCACTTGACCCATATAAATATTGCTATAGAGTTGCCCTCAGTTATTAAACTCTTATTGCTTATAAAAGAGGCAACAGGAAGCATATAACCTGCAGCCGAAGGTGTGGGGAGGGGCGGGGAGGGCTGGGGAGCCCAGGCGGGGGTGTGTCGGGGGTGTGCGGGGAGCAAATCGGTCTCATTTCTGCTCTCGGCTCTCAAGCCTGGGATTTTATTTTATTTTTTCCCTTCCTACCTTTGGACAGCAGCCTGTTTTGCTTTAGCTCCAAGAATTATATATTGACGTGGCAAGCAACATTTTTTGCTTTTCTACTAATTAAAATGGAACCCCACTCTTAAAAGAAATTGGTTGAAAGAATTTTTTTTTAACCTCAGCAGCCCAGCTGAGACCAGATAAAAACAGGGCATCCACATTTATCAGGGTTCAAAGTCAAGTCTCCTCCCTGTGAACGGGAGCAAACTGCGTCTTCGTTGTCAGTCTTGTATTCTTAGGAGGCTCCCACCGCCGTGCACGCACCTGCCCGCGTCCCGAGGCAGGCACCGCTGACTCATGCCTACAGCGGCTCTCTCCTGGGGTGTCCCTTTTGGAAATGACAGAATGACCATAAACACGCTAAGATGCCTCAAAACAGTTCGACAGAGAAGGTTTCCAAAAAAGCAAGTCCCCTCGACCGTCAGCGTATCTGGAGCCCCATCGAGCCCGGCCCCCTCCTCCCTCCCCGCCTTCTGGAGGACACAGTGCAGACAGAGGGCGTTTCATCATCTCCAGCACAGAGTAGAGGTGGAGACACACGAGGTCCGAAGCTGTTACGGAAACACGATTCTTTGCACACAGTAAGATTTCCTCCTGCCAGGGTCCACGGTAATGCCCGGCATGGGGCAGGGGACGCCTTGCAGCCCAATCTCTTGCATATTGAGGACCGCACTGGCAACACATTAACATGGGCCATTTTGCTTCCCGTTGCTTAGGGCAGATTCTCTAAACCTAGAGGTTACTGCTGTCAACGTAGGACCTTTTTCCTCCTGTCACTTCTTTCAGAGATGAAGGGAAGATTTCCCTTAGCCTACAGCACTTAGCGTGCAAACCCTCCACCACCACATTGTGAAGCCACAGAAATCATGAAGCCAGCCCGTGACCTTCCCGTTCAGTGACAGGACAGGAATCCCTTGAGCGGTGGACGCCTCCTCTGATATTTGGAAAAGTGTCATGTTTTCCTTTCAGAGAAAACTGTCAGGTTGTTGTTGGCATAAAATACAACACTTCTTGGATTGTGATTTGCTTGTTTGCTACAAAATGTCACCTGGGCACATGACATGTTTTTGTTTTGCTCACAGCCACTCTGTACTTAAGATATTCAAATGGAGCAGGGAGAAAGGCAGGCTGGGGCTCTGGTCACTTCTCATCACAATTACAGACCCTCCGCTTCTGGCAGGCGGAGTGATGCCTGCAGACGAGCAGGGCTCATCCTATCGTGGGCCTCCCTTGTTCGGGCTGGATGGAAAATGCTCTGCAGAAACAGGTCTACCCAGTTGGTGCCCGCTTGAGAGAAACCTCTAGAACAAAGACATGCGATTCCTGACCACAGCCAGTTGTGCCGTTTTAAAAGACATAGAGGAAATGTGAGTAATTTAACAAGGACACCACCGCCAGCCGGCCCACAGGGTTGGCCGAGCCAGCTGCTGTCCCCGAAAGGGGAAGGCTGTCCAGGTGGCCTGGCTACCTGTGCGTCACCCACAAAGTGAGATGTCACCCTGCTATCGTACTGAGGTCAGCCTTAATCTCTCCTCCTGGATATCACTTATTTGTGAATTCCTTTTCTTTCTTCCATTCCTGGATACTACCCTTAGAAGTACATAGCAGGCTTTATTCTTAGTAAATAACAGTGACTGATTTAGGTGATACGAGAAAAAAGCTTGAAGAAATATAGCATCCACGTTACTTTTTTTTTTAATTCTCCTTTGAAGACCTAAACCAGGGGAAATCTTTCCCTCTTTAAGTCTTATGTCTCCTCAGACAGAAGTGCAGACATTTATTTTTAATTTTTTTTAACGCTTATTCAGTTTTGAGAGACAGAGAGAGACAGAGCACGAGTGGGGCAGAGGCACAGAGAGAGAGGGAGACAAGGAATCTGAAGCAGGCTGCAGGCTCCGAGCTGTCAACACAGAACCTGACGCGGGGCGCGAACCCACAGACTGCGAGATCATGACCTGAGCCGAAGTCGGATGCCCCCCAGACATTTAAATAGCGTTCTTTTTCTTTTTCCTGTTGGGAATTTAGCACATTAAAGAAAAGCAATCTAAAGGAGGGAGCCTGCAAAATTCAGTTGACTATCTAGAAGTAGTATTGTCCATAAACAGAATTCCCTGGGAGGCGTTTCTCTCCAGCCCTAAGAGGCAATGCACCGTTTGGTTACAGGCGCAGGTAGAATCCTATCCTTGGGATGGCAGGTGCAAGAAAAATCAAGCTCCGGTGACCCTCTGGTTTCCCGGTCCTTCTAAACTAAGGGTTGGAGTCAGGTGAAAAATAGACATAAAACAATAGCACGGCCACAGGGAGGGTTTATCCCTCAACGGTATCATCTGGGAGTGTTTCAGACCACAGGGAAAAATACAATCTCATCGGGAGCAGACGACGCCGAGCATTCAGGATGCAGATTTAAGGACGGGAGCGAAAGCAGGCAAACGGGCAACGTTGACGGCAAGGGGGTTTTGTTTATTTTGTTTTTTTTTAACGGTTTGTGTGATTTGCAGAAGCAGCAGTGCAAACCAGAGGATTCCATAATTGCCACTAAGCACACCCCTGTCTGCTGGGAATACAACTGGAAAGCTCTGTGGCTCTGTGGCTCTGTGACTCTTTGTGCCCAAATGCACTCTGAGAGGGAAGATACCGGCAGAAGCCGGTATCATGTCTTTCCCAGGGATGGGAAATTAACTTCCTGCATTTTCCATACATACAGATCGCACCTCTGGACACCTGCCCTTCAAGATTCTGCCTCTGGATTTTGACAACCAGCCGCTTCTGCCACATCTTCAGTGAATCTGAATGAGGGAATGTGGCCTTAGTCCACTCCTTGCAATTCAGTTGTCGGTATTCCTTTAGCGTTGGGTTTCTTTTACTCCGTTGTTGCCGAAATAACACTGTGTTACCCCGCGACCACACAGTGTGGCCAGATGCCGGCTGCATCCTGGCGAGGCGGAAGTCTGGAAGTGGCTCGGGGAACAGCACCCTGACCGGTAGAGGAGCGAGGCAGCGCTGCCTGGCCCCGTGCCGTGAGGACGACGCGCTGTGCAACTTCTTACCTCCCCCCAGGAGAAAGCAGCCCGGGGATTTCCTTCCGGGCATCTGCCGATGGCCTTCATGGTACTGGAAGGGGTACCCCTTGCTGTGATTGCCTGGAAGGCACAGAGGGTCACAAATCGACTGCGGACACTTGACCCAGTGCAAGCTATTTATTCGCCACTGGACACACATACCGTTTCAAGGGTAGATTCCACCTTTAATCCATTTTCGAAAGGCACAGGTGATCACAACAGGAAAACTAAAAAAAGAACTGTGTGAATGGAGTCCTTTCAAAATGGAGGGGCTTTCCTGGAAAACCAAACCAAAACAAAACAAAAAACAACCCTTCCACTAGCATTTCACTTGGACTTGAACTGTGGACACCCATAGGCAGATGTGTACAGAAAGGTTCACGTTTTGTGCAGGTGGATGTCACCCTGGATCACTGGTGCTCACAGCACAAATACACCGGGCTCCGAGTCCTGCCCAGAAGACATTCTTCGTAAGGGTAAAAATACACGTTAACCCAATTAGGTGTTTTCGCTCAAAAACAGGAGTAATCCTTCCTTACTGTAGTACAGCAACCTGAACATTTCCAATCTGGAGCGAGGGCAGTGTTTCATAGCTGTGTTTATATTATGCCTAGCTGGCTGTTCCACTCACGTAATTCATTCATACTTTAAAAAAAGAATTGCAGGAAAAAATTAACATCTTTCCCCCCCACCCCTTGAACATTTTAAGGCAAAGCACCTACCTTCTAATGGTAGAACTTTATTTTCTTCCTCATAGTAATATATAGTACTGAAATTCCAAAGGTTTCTGGCGCATTTCAGCTGTCACCTCAAGTGAAAACCATGCAGTTCAGCTATAAAAGAATATAATAAATTTAACCTGACCTAACTGGGGATTTTTAAGCAGCCATTTTTTTTTTTTTTTAAATTGTGTATCTGTGAGCTCCCTATGCCCACGTATAATTTTTTTTTTTCTTGCTGGTTCTTTGTCGAGTTCAAACTTGTGTACCTATGTGACATCATCTCTGCTCATGTCAAAGTGCCATCAACGATTTTAAGGACGAGATGCCACTTTGGGAGAAAATGCAATTCTAAGAGAAACTTGGAATGTTTTCACCCTCGCCTTCCATGTCCTGAATTTTCAGTGGCGTCCTGGCCCCCGGCGACTATTGTAGGAGCCTGCCTGGGGGGCATCGCTCTCTCCAAGAAAGGTCTGTGGAAGGCGCCCGGGGTGGGGCTGGAACCCCCGGGCCCCAGGTCCAGCCTGCTCGCTAGTTAGCGCTCCCGGGGGCTGATATTTTATACACCGAAGTAAACTTCCGCACTCCAGTTCAAATGTAATCAATGTTTCTGTTTTGCAGCCTTTGTAGATTGAGTCTTTGTTAGGCGAGCGCGTCTTTTTCCCCAACACCCGACAAAATCCCCGGCATCAGAGTGCCCCCAAAAGGCAGCCCGGGAAATGAGCAGGGGCGCGCTGACCTTTAGCGAGACAGCTAAGGTTATGCACATAACATTTGCTTGTTTACTTTGCAAAATAAGCAACGACTTGGAAACTCCGAGCTTCTCCGGCGCCTCCGCACACTTGCAAAAGCAACAGCAGGCTCGGAGGCCCGGCTGGCGCGCGCGGGGCCCGTTATCTGCTTTGCTCTGTATCCACCGTGATGCAACTTTAATAACGTTAGCCAAGACTGCTCGGAAAATCACAGCCGTAGCTGGAGGCAAAGGGAAAAAAAAAAAAAGAGGAAAAAAAATCCGCTAAACCGAGGTGCTGCCTCTCCCCCAGCCTGGCCCAGGAGCCGCGCGGGGCGCAGGGGCCACTGGATCGATGGCGGCGGCGGGCTGATGGCCACTGGTCGTTTTGATGGATATGACTGTAAAAAAAAGTCCAGATTGGTTCACAGTGGACCTCAAACCATGTCAGCTAAAACCAAAGAGACAAAAAAGTGACAGCTGCGGAGAGCGCACTGCAGGCAGTCAACGGCGCCTGTGATTTATTGTCCCATCTGCCTCGCGCTGTGAGGACAAGTTCCCCCTGATTTGGTTAAAATGAAAAGGGCCTCAGAGAGCGCAACGTGGGTTTTGAAAATGTGCAGAAACTTTTTTTTTTTTTAATTTCCTGATTTATGTCCCTTTCCCCCTCCAGAAAGTCGGCCCCGCTCGGAGCTGAGAGGGAGGGAGAGTTGGCGCGCCCCCCCCCCCAACCCCCGGGGCTCCCCAGATCTCGGGGTCCCGCCAGGTGCCCCTTCCCGGATGGCGCACTGCGCAGGGGGGGCGCGGGGGGGCGGGGGGCGCGGGCTGGGGGCCGCAGGGTGGGGTGGGGGGTGCCGCGGAGGGGGCCCCCCCTGGCGGCCAAACCCCAAAGATGAGGCTGGGGCCGCCCGCGGAGCGCCCCCCGTCAGGGCTGCGCCCTCCCCACACCGCCCTTCCCTGGGAGTTCGGCCTCCTGTCCTCGGCTCCAATAAAAGTTTTATGCCGGTCAGCACATTTTCAGCCAATTTCCCATGAAGAGGCCTGTTGGTTTCGGCGGTGCATGGAAAGTTCTGCGCTCTCTGCTTCAGCGCGGGGCCCCTGGAGCCCTGACCCGGTGGCCAGCGCTTCCTGGCTGGAGGTTTTTGGCCTCACAGGTCCAACCTAGTGTCAAAAGCTGGCCTGTCTTCTGTCTCAGGATGTTGGTTTTACCTCTCAAGTGTTTCCTGAATTTGTGAAAATTCTTTTTCTAGCCGCTTGTCCGTAGTGGCTTAATGCTCAAAAAAATATTTACTTTTTTTTTTTTTTTTGAGAGACAGAGAGAGAAAGAGAGAGCAAAGCGGGTGGGGGGGTGGGGGGTGGGGCGGCGGCTGGAGCTGGGGGAAGGGACCGAGCAAGTGGCAGAAAGGGAGAGAGAGGAAGAGGAGGGCTTGGCAGCTACTGTGGGGCAGGGGCCGCCCCCAGGGGGCCCGTTCTACTTTCGGAACATGTTCCTGTCAGGCAGGGGTCAACATCTTTTACCTCTTTTTTCCATTATTCAAAATAAGTATTGATGTGATGTTTTAGCTATTTAAAAGCCAGCTGCCTGGCTCATTTCAGATACTTTTCCTGGTATGATTATATGTGGTAATAGCTGGTCTGTGTATCGTCTTTCACAAAATCTAGCCTTTCAGAGCCTCGGTCTTCAAATGATATCAATCAAAATTTATGCAATTCAAAATCCATATGTATAGAGTCCCAGTTCACCTCATTTCATGATAATAGTAAACCACATGTTGTGCACATGTCTAAAACACTTTTCTCGTTCTTGACTGTGTTAACCCTAGGGGCGCCCTGTTCTGTACAGCTGGCCCAACCGAGCAGCGTAATACATTGATTAATACTTGGCCACGCCGGGGATCTTGAATAATAAAACGGTGAGCGGGGTAAATGCAAACTAATAATACAAGGGGAACGTCAATAATATTTGAAGATGCGTGTTAACACAATCAACCCGAGAACGCCTAAGAGATGGCAGAGGTTTATCCGGGTGTATGGAATTGTCTCCCATTAGCCGCCTTAGAGGAGATCTTCGTTTGAAATCGATGTAGTGACGTGCGGAGAAGAAGCTGTCTGTCCGGCCGGGTCCTTCCTTGAGTTGGGGGTCAGGGGAGGAGACCCCTGCCCCTCTCCCCAACCAGGCCATCTCCGGAGCGGGCCTGCTGCTTGCACATGCGTGTGGCTCAGAGGGCTGGCAGGAGCAGGGGAAGAGTGAGTCCATCACGATAATACCTTAATCCTAGGTAGGAAAATTAAAGTGGGATTTTTGTTCTGAGAGTTCATTTGCATTAGCTTTGAGGCCCGGTCCATGTGATGTTGGGGTTTTGTTTGCTTGTTTGTTTTAAGAAGTAACTAATCAGCAGGTGGTTCAAAAAGGCATCGGTTCACTGTACTTTGGGTGTTACATCGTGATAGGTGGGTTGGATCCGTGCACGGACTGTCGATCACCACGCAGATGAATGCGCTCAGAGAGTGACGTGATCCTTCACAGGCTCTGTCTTTACCAAAAGCGAAACTGTCGACTGTCGGTAGTTGTGCAATAGCGTTTGCCTCTGACAGGACGCGTTATTTACTTCAGGTGTAACGTACATTACAAATAAGGTTTGCTTTCATGGGAAAGCATTAAAACGTTTGGCGAGGGGAGAGCTGAACATTTCCCTTCATTTGTCTTGGCAACGCTGAAAAATAGAGGTCATTACGCACACTTCTCCATTCCAGAAACATAACAAGGAGCGCGTATTTTAAGAAAATCGAGATATAATTAAAAATACCACAGTGTCTTTGGAACCGAGGAGGCGTGAGCCGCTGAGTGTAACTCTCCCTGTGCAGCGGCCGGGGGCCCACGGAGCGAGTGGATTTTACAAGGAACAGACATTAGAGGTGAAGACTCTGAAAGCATTTCTTTTGGAAATCTTTAAACACACGACATAACATCAATTATTCAGCATCAGACTCGATCGGTTTCATTTTTTGCCGCTGAAAACAAGGCTTTCTGAAGCCCCTCCATGTATATTCACATCCCTGTCGTGTGATAGCAGACGTTTATATGAAAATTAATAGTGCAAAATTAAGCACACTTTTGTTCTGATTAACTGCAATCCGTTCCTAAAACCACAAGGTGTAAAACAGTGAGCACTACAGACGTGTCTTCCTCCTCTGCCCTCGAAATCAGCCAAGCCGGAGCAGGAAAGCTGTTGACAAATTAATACTTTAAGAAAATAAACTATGGTCATGTTCAACACAGAGCAACTTTATCCTGATTAATTTGTGTTGGAGCCTCTCCAGCCCCCATTTACAAAGCCCTGCAGTTTGTACAAATGTAATTTCCTAATATTTACATGAGGAAAGCCTCAGCAGTTAAGCTCTGCCTCCAGTGTGAGTTTTGTGGTTTGTAAAAAGACAATAAAAATACAGAGAGGCAATTGTAAGCACATTTGAAAAAGAAAGGAAAAAAGAAAGGATTTTTTCTCTCCTCCTCCGTGTACAGCCCTATAAAAATGGGCTGTGTGTGCAGACGCTCAGGAAGGGAAGCCAGCGTTCAGCCAGCGGAGTTTTAAGTAATGTAACACCTAATACTTAATAATGTATCCCTGCAACTGAATACAGCTAACGAGCTTCTAGAACACCCACCGTCGTTCTTAACGTAGATCTTTTGCATCCTGACATAATTCATCTTTGTCCATCTGCATTGGTCATGTCATTTTATGCCTTTATTTATATTGAACGTTGGGCGCTCGTATGACCGTCTGATTTAATAAATAGGAAAAAGGGAAAATGCAGTTGTAATGTGTTGCTTTGTTCTGAGAATATTAAAAAAAATAACCTTTAGTTTTAATGAGATTTTCCCCATCAGTTTACACAATTTTCCAGATGCAAAATGAGGTTTTGGCTGTAAAATATTTTATCACATTGTCTTACACAATAAAGATTAGATGCTTTCTCTCTCTCAACTGCACTGCAATTATTTTTTAGTGTTTGCAAATCATAATATCATTTAAAAACCATATTTTATACCTCATCTAAAATACTTTTATGGCAGTATGATGAAAAAAATAACATCTATTTAACTACTCTTTTTAAGTGGCTGTTATGTGCTTTAGTATAATTTCCCAGGAAAAGGCATAGCTAAAAAGCTTAGCTTTCCTTGAAAACATATCTCTCAAGCAACATCTTTGCAAAAATCCCCAGAATTTAATTCCCCCGACTGGAAAGCCCAGAGTGCCTGAATGTAAAAATAGTAGCCCTGTCATTTCACATTCATTAAGTGTGAAACTCAGAAATTAATAATGTAAAAATATGCTTTTTAATTAGTCTTACATTCTGCCCAATGTACTTAAATGGGATCAGCGGCTCCCTAATGATTTTTTTCTTAATAAAGTATTAGCCTGTGATGCACCGAGGTTGACAGGTATGATAAACTGGAAAGTACTTTTGGAGGCGTATGAATGATACCAAAATAGTACTCACCCATTTAAATGTAATTAACATCAGGGAGCTATATCACAAGAAGAGAAGCCTGGAAGATTTTTATTTCAGGGTTTTTTTTTTTTCATTTCTTATTTTATGAGTAGTTTGATGATTACAGCAGTGATTTTATAATTTAATTACCTTTGCTGAAAGCTAAGCTCCCACTAAAAGCAGGTCAACAGGACCATAAAGCAGTCTTCAAAAATATTAAAAAGAAAGCAAATCCCCTTGGACGGGCTCTTCGGGCAGAATATATGCGTGTGCGTTGTGCGTGTTTATTTATAGGTGCACGTACATACCTGTACGTGTGTGTGTGTGTCTGTGTAAATATTTACATAAGAGAGGTACACAGAGAGGTACAGGTGTAGGCGTGTGGTGCACCTACACGTGTCTAGCAGGGGAGTATTGTGCCGGTGGTGATGGAGACCATTGGGAAGAAATTGCCGTTGCTTGTCCCTTGAACAGGCTTGATGTCAGGAATTTTTAAGCACTGCCGTTTGGGAGAGAGCAAAAGAAGACCCCAAAAAGTGTATTTGGTCAACACATCACAATTAAAAGTGACTGCTGAATAAGAGACTTGAGACGATTGTCACCTGACCCTCCTCTGATGTGCAGCCTCCAAAAGACAGCCGTGACTGTGAACGGGTCTACTGTTTTAAGTCACCGAGAGTAAGTGGGAAATAGCCTCCTTAACACATGAGCGTGCTGACTGTCAGCGTTGTTTAGTCAAGGCCTTCACCTCAGATCTTCGAGTTTCTGAGTCCCAAACGACGGCCCCTTTCAGCTCCGTCGACGAGAGAACGCTGACGTGACATGTAAAATATGACAAAATCCCAAATGTCTTGAGTTTACCCCTTAAGCAAAGAGGGTCGGCTACAGACGAGGCTCCACACCCATTCTGGAAGGACCTCCGGAAGCCCACGAGACACTGGGGGCTTGTATGACAAGTGTCTGATGGACATCCGTGGGTGACCACAGCCCGGCCACACAGCTGAAGACGGCAGACAGTACCACAGAACCAACATTCACGACCATCCGCCCACGGGGCTGGCAGAGCCTCGGGAGTTTCTTTCTCTCTCAGCCTCGAGAGCAAAAGAGGAAACCACGCCATGAAGTATTATTTGCCCCGCATGCAGGCAGCCTTTGTTGAGCCCCGACGGTACCTATATTTTCATTCGTTCAAGAAGCAAACCAGAGAAGGAAGACCACGCCAGTCAGTCGGCCACTTCCGTGGAACTGAGCTCAGTGGTCAGAAAACCTTTCTCCTTTTGCTGCCAGGGGACGTGACGCCGAGTTTCTCTGAATTTCCACGGAATCGTCTTCACTGATGCAGTCCTTTCCATGCACAGACATCAGTTTTCAATATTCGTTGGAATCCCTTAAAGAGAAGATATATACACAGGGAGATGTTTGAATCCTTGCTAGTGGGATGTGTTTTCTGTCCTTCACAACGACTGCATTACCAATAATTTCTCTAATGTATTTTTAGAAACCATCCCGGGGAGGGGGGGAGGGGAGGAATGTAGAAAGTGCGCTAATTTTCAGACTTCCTTAAATTCAGGTGAACAAATTCCAACTAGAAGCTTCGCGAGGACAGCGTTGCGGCTTTTCTTCTTGCTTACCGCAGGATTCCCAGCTCCTGGCATGGAGCCCGCACACACATGTAGGATGAATGCTGGATGAGCGAATACAGATGTCAGATACTAAGTTTTTTTCTGTGTCACCTCGGATCCACTCCAAACCTTGATAGGTATTGTTTTCTTGGTACTTTTCTGGCATAAGCTAGCAATGCATTATTCAGCTTTTCAGCCTATTATACAGAGTACCTAAAAAGCCACTGCCAAGGTAAAATTGCAGAGTCAGTAGATGAATAACTTCCGGGGACCTCCTGTACAGCATAGTGATTCTAGTTAACAATTCTGTATTATATGCTTCACAGTTGCTAAAAGGCTAGATCTTAAATGTCCTCACCACAAAAAAAGAGATGATAATTACATGACCCTGTGGAGCAGCAATTGGTGGTAATCGTATGGTAATCTACAAATGTATCAAATCAACACACTGTACATTTTAAACTTATATAACATTATATGTCAGTTACATCTCAATAGAAACAAACTACAGAAAACCGTCTGTTTGAGGCATGATGGGATTGGACCCAGTCTTTATAGCCCTTAACCATTCAGACATCATCCATTCTTTTTTTTTTTTTAATGTTTATTTATTTTGAGAAAGAGAGAGAAAACACACTCATGAGCAAAGGAAGGACAGAGAGAGAGAGAGAGGGAGAGAGAATCCCAAGCGGGTTCTGGGCTGTCAGTGCAGAGCCTGATGCAGGGCTCGACCTCATGAACCGTGAGATCATGAGCTGAGCCAAAATCAGGAGTCAGCCATTTAACAAACTGAGCCGCCCAGGTGCCCCAGAAATCATCCATTCTTAAAATTTTTTTATAAAGTTTATTCATTTTTTGAGAGACAGAGAGAGAGAGTGCGACCAGGGGAGGGGCAGAGAGAGGGAGACACAGAATCCAAAGCAGGCTCCAGGCTCTGAGCTGTCAGCACAGAGCCTGATGTGGGGCTCGAACTCATGAACTATGAGATCATGACCTGAGCTGAAGTCAGACACTTAACTGACTGAGCCACCCAGGCGCCCAGAAATCATCCATTCTTAAATCATCCAGTGGACACTGAGCCTTTCCTTCTGATACTGTCTGCTGGGAGTTTCATCATCAAGGTGCTTCTGGAGATTGGTGATAGATTTACCTAAATTCACGAATTATAGCTAATACCACAGGTTTCTCTTACTATAAAACAGATGGGTTTTTCTCTTACTGTGGCAGAGACGTTTGTCCTCACTGGTGATTCACTCCAACTTTGTTGGAGAAACACCAACGTGTTAATGAAATTTTGATGAGTGGTCATTTTAATTACATCCACTGTTTCATGACCGATTATGTCAAAATGAGTTTATGCATTTATTTATATGTTTTTGAGTTGCATAGAATGGATCATTAAAAGTGATTTAATAATCTGGAAGTCAGACAATGGAAATTACATTGAGTTCATCCCACATTATTCCTATTGACTTCACTGCAAATTTCATTAAAGCAGCGTTACAAATCCAAGAAGTAGTGACTATTACGTAAAAAGGGTATGCACAAAAATAACAAAATATGAAATACGAATGTGTCTCCAGTGAGTTTCCCTAGTTCATTTGCCCTTCCTCTCTCCTTCCTTCCTTTCTACCCTCCTTCTTCTTTCTTTCCTTCCTTCCTTCTTTCCCTTCCTCCTCTTTCCTTCCTTCTCTCTTCCCTTTCTTCTTTCCTTTCTTTCTGATTTTTAAATCCAGCAGTGAGGTTGATCTATCTTCCTTTTATCTGACTTCACTCTTGGAAAATGTGACTTAGACCATTCCCTTCAGAGGAATTCAATTTCTGTCTTCAGTGAAGGACCTACCCTGAGGTAGGTCAACATATCGGAATAGAACCAGAACCTTTCACGCCGTCTGGACAATCCTGGGGCCAGACAAATACTTTCTGGCAACTTTAATGTCAAGTCGATGGTCAACTTGACAAGGCAGACAGTCCAAGTGTCGCAGAAGGCTACCTACCCATCCGTCTCCCTCATGACAGACTCGGTGGGGCTATGGGTCCCCCTGCTCCCAGACCAATAAGACAGTAGTTCCAGGCAGGCAGGACTTGCCCACCACCAGCCTGGCCTGCAAGGCCACTCCACTTACCAAGGTGTGATGGTCTCAATGTGCACCCACTTCTTTTTGTGGATCTCCAAAGGATTCCAGTTTGCTTAAGTGTGAAACGAAATCAGAGGCATTAGTGGAGACTTAAAGACAAATCACTGAGCACAAAGGAATGTAGTTAGAGCACACGTCACTAAAATCAAAAGACTTGCTTCTAAAGGACACAAGAGTCGTAACCCTGGGATGGCGGAGCAGGGGACAGCATACTGGGGATGTACTCCCTTCCCAGAAGGATGGCGACAGCTCCCATAACAGGTTTTCTTAATGGCCAATCCATGCACTGGCATTTGCGCAGAAGCCGGAGGGACCACATGTTTACCGACTGGCTGAAAGAACATTGCTGCAGAGCTGGGAACACGGAACCAAAAGAGACCTGGGAAATCCACCGGACATAAGTAAAATACAAACCATTGCAAATGGCCCAGATACATGAATTCCAAGGATCCAATCACCCTAAAGTTTTTTCTGCAATCTCGAGCAAACTGCAGAGACACAGGATAAAGATGCATCCCAGCCACCCTGGGTCTTTATCCAGACTTGCGTTGAGCTCCAGCCAAGGGGAGTGCCCCGCGAGCCCCCATTGTCAACCCCTGTGTTCTCCCATCCCACCCCACCCTAGACAGAACAAGGGAGAGCTCTCCTTGGCCCCAGATTTGGAAACAAAACCAAATTTCAGGTGGAATGTCAGTGGAATGCAAGATGACATTTAATCGAGAAAAGAAAACAAAGTCGTTATTAGTTTTCATAACTGTCTAAACAGTGCAGTAATGAACAGGAGTTATACAGTTGGCTCATTCAGGGCATATCCAGCAGGGCTCAGTAAACAGATTTTGTGCACGTGAAGACGAAGTTTACTGTTCTTTGGCAATCGGTTGACACAGGTATGATGAGTCCCCCAGAGCTGGGGTTGGCCGCGAGCATTCCTAGTCCCAGACAAATCACTGAGCACCCCTCCACTGTGTCCAAAGTGTGTCCCCACTTCAAGCAAGGAGAGTTGGCTTAAGGAATCTTTCCTAAGATGCTAAACTCGAGGCAGGCAGAGTTTCAGCTACGGCCTGCTCCGAACAGGCCTGAGTCCGTGGGATGTGAAGGGAAGTGCTTGGTGAAGTGCAGCTCTGTGGCCAGGACAGCAGGAGGTGGGCCAGAAGCATGGGGACCAGGAGGAAGGAAGCTGTCCGAGGGACGTCAATCTAAAGCAAAGTCCATTTAAATACAGCCAGAGGAAGATACGCTTGGCGATTCGGGCTGAATAATCCTGACTCAGCTGTTGGCCAACCTGGGGCACCGCATCCTTTGATCATCGGCATGATGGGCCTGGCAATTCTTCACACTCTTGGAAGAACTCCTGTGTGACTGTAGCAGGTGGTGATGGAGAAGCGCCAATGGATAGGGATCTGGAGCTTTCTGGGGTTCGCCTTCGGGAGCTCCCCACCCCGAAGGAGGCCCAGAAACTGAACCGAGAGCCTGACTGTCTCATGAGGGCCACCGAGGCAAGCTTGCCAAAGCCAATCTTTGCCTGGGGAAGGCAAGCATTGCCTTCGAGCATTGCCAAACGACCTCTAAGAGTAACCTGGAATAAAGGACGCCTTTGTGGGCTCGGGAATTCATTCTGATGACATGACTGCCAAGTGAAAGAAGGTGTCAGCCACAGGCTCCGTAGAGCCTGAAACCAAGAAGGGCTCGTGTACTTGCTGAGCGGTACCCGATATTTGGGAGGCTCGGGTGATTTCCGAGACCCCCCTTCATACAAGCAGGCCTACCTCATAGCTGCCTATAGTTCAGTCATCGAAAGACACAGTCAGGGGTTTCTCTAGGTATGAATCTTCATGAAATAAATCCTAAATGCCGCCAGAAATAAGGGAAAAAGTGCAAACTTTTCATAATCCTTAACAATTCCACTAATGACCAGCAGATGGGGCCTGCAAAAATCCCTGGAATAAAGACTTGGGGGAGAAAAAGAACCTTTTAACCTAAAAAGCAATTCACTCAGAACCACTCCAAAATATAAACAGGACGTCTCTTTGTGGTTTAAAATGTCAATGAGCCTGTTTCTTGCTGGAACTCGTGCACAGTCTCCCCGAGATTCTCCTGAGTTAAAATTAACTTACTGCTTTAACAGGGTAGATTTTGCAAAATAACTCCTCCTCCCGTGTCCCTCTATAAGCAGGTTACCACACCATTCGCTGGAAGACAAAATAGTTATCTGCAATTCAGTGAACAGCAGCAAGCTCACGCCCCAGAATCTCCGGACAAAACACGCAGAGCCCTTCTGCTGGGTCCATGCACACACCCCTGCCCGCGGCGCTCAAGTACACAAATGCTTCCAATCATTACTTTTCACTACATTGAATAACCTGCACCATCGCAGGCTGAGGACACTCAGGGATCAAGCCGCAGGCCACGCACAAGCTTGTGGGAAAACAGGACCTAAATACAGGGATGGCCAGGAGCGTGTCCGGGAAAGGTCTTGTTGAACAAGGGCACAGACCCAACCAGGAAGTCAATTTCTCCCACTTGACTCAGCAAGCCGAGCAAACGAGCGCTGGAATTTCCTCATGGAGAAAAGAGAGAGCCGGTCCTGAGCAGTGAGGGGGCTGCAGCCGGGGCAGAGCTCTCCCAGCCTCACCTGGTTCCAAGACATTTTCTTAGCTGCCAGTCGAGTCCTTTTGGGGAAACAGATGAGCAAGGAGCAGATGGACAGATGCCACTGCTGGACAACTTTGGGCCACAAGCGCGTCCGTGACTTGGAAGCTGCCACATATGGCTGGGCACTGGGGTCCACTCTTAACCCCGAGAAAGAAAGAGAACGCTCCCGTCTCTGGCAAGGAGGAGCCACATGAAAGCTGGGATTTTATGCTTGCGATATAGATTGGAGCAATTAACAAGTATAAGTTGTTTCAAAATCAGCTTAAATCTGCATTTTATGTGTGCAAGTTCCCAGCTGTAATGGGATTATGATGTCAGCAGAGGGAAAGGAGTGCGCAGCTGCAGCCGGCGATCGAGGTAGCAGGCAGCTGTTAAAATCGAGAACTAATGGTGATTAATTCTTATTATGTGTTTGAAGATTTCACAAAGAGTTCAAGACCCAACTCTTCCCACGGGGGATGAAGTGAAGGGGGAGAATTTCCGTGAAAAGAGACTCCGAGAAGAGTGTGTGCGTTCACTGCGCTCCCCGGACCGTCGCGTCGCCAACCCGGTCGTCGTGTTGTCCGGCTTTTAACCCGATTCGGTGTTTTCCCCAGCCCACGTGCCCCTGGTGTCCCCGAGGTCACACTTCAAGAGGTCGGTGCAGACGGACCGCGTGTCCTGTCCCCCGCCGTGGCCAAGACAGGGCGTTCATCACATCCTCTACTTGGAACTGTTGGTTGCCATGCGATCTGGGGACACAAGCCATACTCGCCGGTTCCTGGCGGGTAGCAGCTACATGTGTGGAACCCGAGAGCTCTAGCAGGATTTTAGGACACACTCTCTGAAAAAAAAAAAATCTCTTTAACTTTCATCTCTGACCGAGAGTATATCTGGAGGGGCAGGTGCCAAGGCCCTAAGGCACTCATTCATTTCTGAGGTTTTATGTAACTTGCATTTCTATAAAAAGGTCTCTCCTCCTGTAGCTTTGAATACAAAATCAGATATTATGTTCTCAAGGGGGAAAATTACACCACCAACAACAGCAACAATAAAAACAATCTCCGATGCCACAAAATAAGAAAGTTACATACAATACAGCTAAGAAAATAATGTCTAAAGTAACAGGATAATTTTACAATAAAAAACAATCAAAATAAGACAAAAACAATCTTGTAAACTTTTAGGTACAATATCTCTGGCCAAGTATCAGTTCGTAAAGATTTAAATTAAAGTTCAGAAGTAGGTAGTCTGAGAGTCAGAACACTCCGTTCTCCGGCCAGGTCAGCAATTAACCGGCTAGAAGGCACCAGAAAAGTCAGCTTCTTCATTTGTAAAACATTTCTATCACGGAGAGTGCCTCCAGCTTTAAAATACCTTCACTGTAAAGGGAGAGAAATGACCGGGCAAGGCTCTAACTAGACCCTGGGCTCAGAAACCACCCAGATCAAGCCAGACAGCTCACTGATACCTCCAGCAGCACTGGGTATTTTGTGGAAGCTTCCCAGGCCCCCTTTCCTGCACTTGGTGGAAGTCAGTCCTTTTTTATTTTTTTTTTTAATCCAAGTGGACGTTGACCTACTAAATGGGGAGGCAAAAAGAAACAACTCAGGCAGCCACTCAAATTGCAGGAGACAATGAGCAGAGGCTGGGAAGGTACTTGAACGTAGCTCGAAATCACCAATGTCGGAGGAAGGGACTGGGGAGATACTGCGTCTGTTCTCCGACTGGGTCCAGGACGTCTATTTCCCCTCCCGCGCATTCTCCTTACAGCGGTGCATTCCTCCACACAGGTCAGAATATGCAGGCAGGCCGACATGCAAATGAGGCAGAAAGATGACAGCACCCTTTGCAGCATTGGCCTTCTGGCATTGACATAGTCCTGGGGCTTCGGGATGGAGACAAAGAGCTCTTGTTTCCCTGCTTCCTATCTGGGGGAAGATCAAATTGCTCAGTCCTCCCTCCCCCTTGTATTAAAACAGAAAAAATAGGAGGGGAATTACAGAGTTGAAACCAGAAAAGAAGTTTAAAGCCCCCTAACAACACTTACTGCTGTGAAAGGGAGCAGGAATGAGGGGCAGAGGATTTAATTTTGGGGGTGATGCAGTTGACCCCTAACCTATCAAGCTCCACGGAAGTCACAAGTTTCTGGGCTTGGGGCCGTCCCTGCCCAGTGTCCCTGTAAAATGTTTGCGCTCTCCTAACTTTCCTTACAGCATTGCCTTGATAACTTGATTCTTACAACAGAGTGATGGTTGTTTGCTTTGAGTTCTTTCATCTTATTATTATTTTTATTTTTTCTTTTTTTAAATGGTATTTATTTATTTTTGAGAGAGAGAGAGAGAGAGAGAGAGCAGGGAGGGGCAGAGAGAGGGAGACACAGAATCTGAAGCGGGCTCCGGGCTCCGAGCTGTCAGCACAGAGCCTGACGTGCGGCTCGAACCCACGAACAGTGAGATCATGACCTGAGCCGAAGTCCAATGCTTAACCGACCGAGCCACCCAGGCGCCCTGAGTTCTTTTATCTTAAAAATGCAGCTGGAGTCAAGCCCTGTTCACGTTTCCATGTCCTCCTTCCTTCCTTCCCCCACGGCGTCTAAGGACCCTCCAACCCGTATCTGAGCGGCATCCATCCCAAGGCAGCGTCCGTGGGACGCCTCTTACTTGAAGGTTACAACTTGGCAAAAATTAACCAGGGGGGAAACAACAACAGAAGGCACACTTAACCTCCAGCTTAACTTGCCGGGGGCCTCGGTCCTTCGAGGCGGTGGTGACTCTGGGGAGTGGGCACCAGCGTGGGTGTCCGTGTCCTCCCTAAGGATGCCTTCCCAGCACAGGCCGGGTGTGCCGCTGGTCCTGTGGCCCCTGCTCTGGGCCGGGAGCTCACGGCGCACACAGGCTCCCCAGCGCATCCAGAGCTGGAGCATATGAGCTTTCCATCCAGCTCGGTGGCAGGGCCCAGCAGAGAGGCGGTCACAGCTGCTGTGCTTCGCAGACTCTAACAGCCAAAGGTAGGGGGTCCTGGAGGGGGGCCAGGAACTGCCTGAGAGGTCAGAGGAGGGGGAGGAGGGGGGATGAGAAGGGGGGAGTACGGAAGGAGGCTGTAATGGGATGGCAGGATGCCCGGGATTCATGGGGCATAAAGACAGGAGACGGCTGGGGCAGTAAAGGATTGTGGGGAGGCAGGGACACAGAGAAACGGGGGTGCGTCACAGAGAGCGGCCCAGGACGACGGGTCAGATGGAATGGATTCGGGATTCAGGTCTACTTCCCAATCTGGTTCAAAGTATCAACAGAGATCTAGCGGCACCTCTGAAATAATAAATTGCAAAATGCTGATTGGATCCTGGGGAAAATGCACCTTTCTTTCACAGACGGAGGCAAGCGTTTCTGAAATTTTCACGCTGAGTCTATGCAAATCTACAGATTAAGGCAAGATGACCAAGAGGAAGATACCTGACAAAATTGTATGGAATGTGTTTTAACAAAAACTGTTCACATTTCTGACTTGCATCATATACATATGTAGAACCAATTACTTCTGCTTTTTAAAACCTGTTTTATTCCAATTTCCATCCCCTTGTTTCAATGAAAATAAACATTTGCCCTAGTGGAAGTATGCCAGTATGCCGGTGTAGGGCTGGTTCAGAACTTACTTAGGCTCCGGGGTCAAAAGACAGCCAACAAACAAAGGACGGTCCCAGAGGGGACCACAGTGGGTGTCCAGGGAGCAGAGAGCAAAAGAGGAAGAAGCCGGCCAGTGCGAGGGCAGGGGAGGAAGTTCTCAGAGGGAGGGAAAGCAGGGAGAGAAAGCACCGAAGAAGAGAAGCAGGAGACAAGTGGCTTCAAATGGAGGATGGCAGCCGTGCCGTCTGGGGACTGATGCGGAAGAAACTGGGACCCACCCAAAGGCCACCACCCTGCTCTTTTTTATTCACACTCACCACCTTCTAATAGACCACATACTTCTTTTATTTATCCTATTTATTCCATCTTGTCCGTCTGACTCCACTAGGAGGGAAGTACCGTGAGGGCAGGAATACGTCCGTCTTGTTCATGGATGGATCCCTCGTGCCTCAAACAGCACCTGACAAAGGGGGACCCTCCCTAAACCTGACAGTCCCATGCCCAAGGAATAAAGGAAGTAAAACGCGCGGTCCTCCTGGCCTTTTAAAGTACCACACTGCTTTTGTCTCGCGAGAAAAACCAAGCGTGCCAACTTGAGAGAGGTCAGCGATGGTTCCATCCACCCGGAAACACCAGGTGGCCACTCAAGATAACTTGGGAAATCTGAGCCGGTCAAGTTTATTGCCGTGTCACCAGCAAGTACCTTTTGGGACTGAGGGAATTAGCAAACAAATTCCACAAACCACTGGCAGTTATTTTTAGCGAGGTAGTGGGAAATGAGAGCCTAGAGGAGAAATGGCAAGAATAGATGTGAGAGTGATTTTTTAACTCGAAAAGAAGATTGATCCTGATTTCTACCATCTGGGAGCCAACCCAAATCCCTAGGAAAATAAGGCTCCCTCAAGCCAAGGTAAAATTAAAGAGACATAGCAATCCATACTCATTAATGGTCCCATAAAGCATCAGGAATGGTGCCCTCTCTTCCCGGCCTCTTGGCCAGTTGTAGGCTCCAGTCCTGCGAAGGAATATAGTAAATATATTTACATTGTTTATGAACATGTCCTGATTGCAGTTGAAGAATTGATGGAAGTCACTCCCATTTGGTTTGTATAAAAAATGGTTGTTCAGAGCCTGAAAACATATCTGAGTGATGACAAATTGGATTTACTGATTTGGAGAGATAGCCTGTAGGGATGGGAACAGATGAAAAATACATAGGCAGTCGGGATATTGAAGTAGGTAAATGATTTAAAGCAGCTTTGGAAGTAGTTTGTTATAAGTGAGTTGCCAGGAGAATTTCCCACCCTACTTGTCGGCTGTCTCCTGCCTTCGGTACCCAATCGGAGCGAGCATGGGTGCCACCTCCCCTTTCCTCCTGCACCTCAAGATCCCTTTCTGCCTCTGCTCCTGACAGTCTTTACTTGTCCTGGACCTTGGGATGGAGTGCCACCAAGTTGCTCACGATGGCATCTTTGGTTCTGCCACCGGCTGCCCCGGGACCGCCACCGTGACGGGGCAGGCAGGACCCGGAGAGCTCCCGCAGATTGCTGCTCTCTTCAGCTGCAGGAAGGTGCGGTGTTTCAGAGAGAGGAGAGCTCTTAGCATTCAGGAGGTGGCCCAGCTCCCTCAATTTACACGTGAGACTAAAGCCCTCAAGAGAGAGAGGAGTGAGAGAGCGCACTGTGTGCCCCTGCTCATGACTGATGGAGAGAGAACCCAAACTTGTTGCCCTGTTCTCTCCACTCGGTAGAACTCTTTCCTCCAAAGAGAACGGGGTTATTCTGACCCACCCAGGTCCCTCACCTGGTATCAGAAGAAAAAGTATTCATCTATCACTTATTTTTAGCCTGCCTTGGAAAGTTTCCAGTTGCCAAAGGCATAGAGGTGACCTTCTATTTTGCTTCGACTGTTATACAACATTCTGAGAAAAGGACAAAAGAAAAACCCACATTCCACTCACCCATGGTTAATCTCTAAGAGCAATGCATTTCCCCACACGTTTCATTGCGGCTTGTCTGCTATGATAGATAGACAGACAGAGACTGGTGATATAGATGATTGATGATCAATATGGAGATAGATAGATAATGGATATAGATAGACACACAGATAGAGAGACGGTAGACATATTGTCTGAAGATGCACAGGCCAAGTCACCCTGCTCCCTGTGGGTCACAATCCGCGATGACCGGTGGGACCCAGAGGCACCTTGGTGCGTTGAAAAGAACTTGGAGTCGTGGTCTGGGATCTCTGAGGCCCCTCTCTATCCAGCCTGAGTGAGCGCCCCACATGCTGGAACATCTCTCCCTACTTAGAAAACAAGGTATTTCACACGCGTTATACGGTTGAGCTTAGGAGATAATTAAAATAAGAATGCTAACCATAATAGTAACGATAGCGACAATGTTTCCATGATGTTCTGAGTCTTCATAGCACCCTTCTCGGGTGTATAGGCTTCCTAATGGATTCGTCGCATCCTTCCTATCAAAGGAAGTGGAGTCAGTGCTCCACGCTGACCACCGGCCCATCAGATATAGGGGCAGGGATTTAAGGGCAGTGGTCAGAGTGCTGGGACACGGGAGAACTCTCAAGAGTCACGTGAACCACGACGTGCCTTCAAACAGCTCTCTGTTAGGTTAAGGAGACGGGTAACAGCGGGCTGTGATTGGAGCACCACTACGGTACCTCCAGCACCGTCCAGCCCTATCTCGGCTCGCAAGTTGACTTGACAATCAAAACTTAGCTCAAAACATCACATTTTTATCAGTTCCTTCCTTTAGCCCAAATACCACGTCCTGTGCTTTTTGTTATTACTGCATTGGACCCTCACACTTACTTCATGGGCTTTCACTTTTCGCCTTTATTTTCCTTGTAAGAAAACAGAGGAACAGGGAAGGTTTGCGATTGACCCAATGCCCCACAGCTAATGCGGTACTTGTCACACAGTAGACAGCAATAAGCATCATTGAGTGGCTAAATGAAGGCATCGGAATTTGAACCCAGAGCTCCCTGGCAGTCACAGACACAGCGGGGACCAGAGTGAAGGGACGGGGTGGAAAGCAGTGGTAAGACTTGGTGACTGGAGACCTCCTTGCCGAGAGGGGATAAAGGCGGAATGACTCTGGTGGCTTCCAGGCTGGGTGGTTGCTGCAGAAGGAAACAGGATGGTTGGGAAGCAAAGTGGTTTCTAAACACCTTTGACTCTTCTCAAAATGCTCTAAAACAAAGCATCTTTATCAGTGATTATCTTCTTACAGCCCTCTTCCTGGGCTCTCTCTGCCTTCATGTGTCTCTCCTTCCTCATTAAAAACTACCAGTCTTATTGATTGTGAGGCATCTTTCAGTAACACAGGAAACTTCTGGAATCCTAACACGTGCACAAGGGGACACCTGCACACTGAAGATTTTGTGGATTTTGTGGGGTGAATGCATGATCTGGGTACTCCCATTTCCTATCAATGGCTTCCTTGGTTTCTTCGATCACTGGAGAGCTACATTTACCTGGGCTGGGCTTTGGTGTAGCCAAGGAGGGAACATCTAGGTCATCTGTTCGCCCCAGGGAGGATCCTCTGCTCTGCCATGGCCAAAAGGCCCCAGAAAATGAGGACAACCCAGTTCCCTTGGAGAAGTGCTGGCTGAGTCAGCACCCAGGATATCTACCTCCTCGGGCTCAGTGTCCATAAACTAAGGGATTCCAGGGATAAGTAGAAGGTGATTACTCCTTTTTTCACATTCCGACACCCCCCCCCCCACCTTGCTTCTAGCCCACCGGCCTCTAGGAAGTGATCCAAGACCCCCACTTGGCCTTCAAAGGAAGACAATGCTCATAGCGTTACAGGCAGGAGGGGGGGATCTTAGGAATGTACAGAAAATGTGTCAGGCTTAACAATTATCAGGCACAAAACAGCTAATGGCCCGGTCTGCATTCTTATCCAGCCAAGGGGCCCCCAGGCAGTTACCCCCAGGCTGCTTCAAGCCAGGCTTTCTTATAGACTCACGGTCGCTAAAAAACAAAGTCAAACATAAAAGTCAAATAGCAGACCAAAATAGCAAGCAGCTATATTTTAGACGTTGGATAAAAAAGAGAAAATGCGCCGGCTGTGTGGAAGGTTTTGTGACAAATCCCACTTGGGGCCGCATCACGCTGGCAGGAAACTGTCCCACGCTGGCATTGGGACTCGCACCCTGCATTTGCACGTGACCTGGAGGAAGGTCTGGAGTGAGGCAGACGAGGGGCATCTGAGAGCTTGGGTCAGGGGAGCGGCACAGATGTACACGATGGACCCACTTGGCTGCATCCATCTGGGAGATGGCTTTTGGATGCAAAACAAACACGGAAAAGCTCCATTCTGCTGGGGAGGGACTTTTTAAAAGAATCGTTTAAAAAAATTAATCACTTAAAATGAAAGTGTCGTTTCTATTCTGCAGAAATAAAAAAGGAACCGGAGTTGGAGGACTGGCCAGACTGTTCTTTCTTTGGACGATTCGGAATTCTTTCGAGAACCAAGTCACTATTTTCAAACTGTGGCAAAGAGGAGGAAGCAGTGTCGCGAGATGCTCCCAGGAAGTGTCCTCAGGTGACAGAGAGGTCAGGTCAGCCCAGGAGGGGCAGGGACACAAGAGGAGCCACGCAGAAATTGACCTGGCCCTCCCTTCATTCGCTCATTCACTCATTTGCTCATGTGTGCATTCACTGACATTCATTCATCTTTCCCTTTCCCAAACTCTCCTCTTGGAAGCTCCCCACTTGCCCCCCAATATCCCATGCGTGCAGCCCCTCAAGAAGCAGGTGCCCGCTCTGGTATGACTCTGCCCCTGACTCGACGTCTGGCTCTTGGAGAAGCTCACAGAATTATAAGTAGTCGAGTGCCTTCTAAGTCTTGGGTGCTGTATCCATTTTTGTGAATATCATACCAGCGCAGACGTTACCGTGAATGTTATGGCATGAGGTGCCTTCAAAAACCGTTGAAGTGCAGTGGGTTCTCAGAGGACCAGGTGAGGACGGCCGCCCTGGGTAATGGAGAGCCTCCTTGGAGAAGGTCTCCACCCATTGCTTTTTCATTGAGGTAGCGTCTGTGGCATCCCAGCAGCCTGTTAGGTGCCGATGACAAGGACGCAGTCCACACTGTGTGGCTCACATTCTGCAAGGAAACAGGAAGTTGCTCTGCAGGATTTTGGGGGCCATGATGGGGAAGAGCAGGGTGTGGGGTGTGTGCAGGGGCACCTGGGCCAGACCTTAGGGGGCCGGGAAAGCCCCCGGGAGGACGAACACGTAGGTGAAGAAGCAAAGTTCCGGGTGGGGGGAGAGGGGTTTTGCAAGATGAAAACTCACACACGCAAAATCGCATGGAATGATCTTGCAAACAAAACTCAATCACAAGTGTCAGTGAATAGAGCAATGAGGCTCACGTGTGGGCGCAAATCATGGCAGGTGGGTCAGTGCTAGAAGGTACAAAGCCTGGGTATTTTAACTTAGTTCTTAGACATTGGGAAGCCCCTGAAAATGTCTGAGCAGGTACATTCCGTAGTCAGACCCGGCAAACTTCAAAGAGGGAATGAAGGCAGGACGACCAGATTCTCGTACCAGGGCCTTTGGAAGAAGAATTGCCCCCGTTGACTGACGTAACAGCCAAGCAGACCCGAGAAGGAAGCCACCCCGTGAGATGTGTCCGTGACCGGAATCAGGCCCAAAGCACCGAGCATATCTTGGTGGCACTCCTGGCTCACGTTGGGGAGACTTCCCTTCTCCAAGCCTCAGCTTCTTCATCATCGAACAGGACAGAATGTTCTGGAAGGTCCTTCTCATCTTCCATAGGCTGTGACGGGGGCTGTTTCCCTGCAAGCAGCAGGTCAGCCGCGCCCAGAAGAGAAAGCAGAGGCTGTGGCCGCTGTGTGTGGTTCTGACGTAACGTGAGGAGGGCCGCTCCCGCAGGGCTGTGGCGGTGCCCATGGCCACGGGTCTGATGCCAGAAGAGCCCGGGCCCAGAGGTGGCATGGACACTGCAGGGGCTGTACCAGTGCCTCTGGGTGGGTGATGCTAAAGACAGCGAGAGTTCGTGGTGCAGAAATTGCTTTACGGAGTCAGTGACTCCCCAGAGCATGCTGCATGCACAGTAGGTCAGCCAGGCAGTGAGTTCAGGGGCCGACGCGCAGAGACAGCTCAGGTGACTTAGGTGCCTGGCCTTTCGGTGATGAGGACGCTGGGGGCTGCACACGTGGATTATCTTTTAACTGTGACCTAAAGCGTTGCCGGTTGAGGGGCGTCCTTCACCTTCGTTGTGATGTGGCCCCAGTCCCCTCGAGCAGATGCCTCTGGCTCCCGGACTCCACACTGTTGGGTTGTGTGGGGCTGGGGCTGGTTCCCATGATGGGGGTGGGGAGGACTTGGGGACGGCGGGGGAAGAGAGGTCTGGAGGCAGGATCAGTCGGCCCCCGCCGTTGGCTGATAAACAAAACCGAATGAAAGAAGACAGAGTTCCGAGGCGATAATGTGCGTTCGAGCAGAGAAACTTGGAGAAAAAGCGGTTGCTCCTGCAATCTCGGGAGCGGGGACTCAGGCGCTAGAACCCACGCGCGGTGCGCTGTTCCGTCCCTGTGGTCACCCTCATGTGTACCCAGGACGTACTTGGTACCGTTAGCGGGGGTCCAGGCTCTGCGTCAGGTGACCGCCTCGCGTGGCACGCACCAGACCCCCTGCGCGCTGCTCCTCCCTTGCCCGCATCTTCCGGTGGTTTTTCTTGGCCACGTGACCGTGAAAGGAATCACAATTTTTCACTCGATGTCCGTGTATTTTTGATTTTGCGCTCCACGTGTATACAAAGCCCCAGTGAAAGCAATCGTGCGGAGAAATTCCTTGGAAAGAAAGCTTGCAGTTTGATGGCGCGGCGCCTACGCACGTCTTTCCTACCTCGCGAAGGCCGGGAGCGGGACGCCCTCACAGCCTGGCCGTGCCGGACCAAAGCCCAGTCCTGTGCCTCGGCACCGTCACCAGCTCGCGACACTCGCGTGCGCCGATCCTCCTTGAGCAAAATCCGTGTCCTAAACTTTCTTGGGGCCACGCGGCCCGCAGGGCGAGACGCGCGGGCCCCCGCTCCCTCTGCGGGGGCCCCTCGAGGCGGCGGGGTGCGGGTGCCGGGAGCGGTGGCGCCGGGGGCTCAGGGTAAGGGGCTGAGCAAGAGGCTCTGAAGACAGGCCCCGGGAGGCTGGAAGGGAAGCAAGGCGACCGGGCCTCACCGGAGACGAAGCCCCCGCCCGCCTCACGCCCTCTGGTTTGCATCATTTTCAAATATCAAAAGCAGGCACGAGCTTACGGGGAGCCCCGGGGAGAGCACTGTGCCTTGTGGACACTCCCCAGATGGCTCCAGCCACTAGACGTCTCTCTCTGGTGACTGTTTTACCAAAACCAAATCATCTCTGCCTGCGTTTTGTTATTGTTCACATTCTCCTTGAGAGCAAAGTGCGAGGCAGCTAAAAGCATTCCTTTGGAGATGCTATCTAATCAGCCAGGGACTTCCAGAGACCCCTGGAGCAGGGCGGGCTGTGCGCCTGCGTGGGGGCCGGCCCTCCCCTCCTTGCTGGACGCTCGTCAGGTGGCAGTGAAATTTCTCGGCTTGGCAACGTGGCCTCTTACGGGCATCGGTCCTGAATGCGTGACAGTGTTGCATTTTTAATTATGATGATGTTAAATGGACCTAATGGGTGACACTCTCCTGATTCGCAGAGCATTTTTATAACGTTTATTAAAAAAGGCCAAAGTTTATTTTACAATCAGTAATAAACGGGAACACAAAAATGCAGCCATTGGCACAATGGCCCTAACACGTTCGTTTGATCCACAAACTGCATATTATTCTAGCCGGGTAAGTGACGGGAAAAACACAATTGAAGTCCTATACAACATTTGATCACCTTACTTAATAACAACAGATGCTCTGAGCGGCCGCGTTTTGAGAAGAGCCCTGTCTGCTGCTGGTTGTGAAATGGCAGGACACTTGGCATCCTCTCACATCACACCATTTGAAAACCATAGAGTCACATAAATGGCCAATGAGAGGTAGGAAAATGTAGCTCCTGTCTGCACAGTACGAGCCATTTCATCCCAGCGATGCAAAACAGCAAAGCTGCCTTTCAAAAGAAAAGTCTGTAAAACTTGCCAGACTCTGTCGTGTGCAGCAGCAGAGGGAACACACACAGCCAACACCTCCATACGCTGTTGAAAAACAGACTTAATAAAGTGGTTTTAATAAAGAAATGCTGTTTTCTCATCTAGCGTTGTGTCGTGACTTGAACATTATTAAACGGGAGTAGATATACGTCCTTAAGCAGAGCAAGGCTGGACCGACCCGGGAGGAAATGCCTTCTCCCCGGCAGAGCCTATGCACAGACCTTTGATGAGGAAGGTGGACCGAGGGGCCGGGGAAGCTGGGGGGTGGGGTGGGGAGGCAGGAGGCGCAGCTCTGTTTGCAGCAAAAGCCATCGGATGATTTTACGGTCCCACAGTCCAAGGAGTTGCCTTTAGGAAGGGAGAAACATGACCAATTGGCTGACCCCAGGTGCTTCCTTTTGTTAAGATTTGGGATGTCTCTTCAAGGTCAATGCTTAGAGATGCCTAAACCTCCCTCCAACGCCCTGTCCCTTCTGGCCCGTGGGACTTATTGCACAAGAGCCTGACGGAGATGCCCCAGCCCCACAAATCCCGTCCCTCTTCCGGATGACGGTCCCGGCTCCCCGCGCGACCTCCCAGCCAGCGGGGCTCCCATTGCGCTATTGTGTGGCACAGAGCGTGCCACCAAAGCCAAGACAGATTCTCCCCATTTCTCAAGGACAAATGGAGAGGAGATGTGATTATTTAGGTTATCCAAGCTCAAAATTGCTCGAACTCCAGCTGCTTATATGGAGGAGACAACAGATTAGAACAAGACTCACAGGCCCTGGGAACTGATCCTGCACATCTCGGGCAAGCCCGAGGGCCTTCTCTGCTGGCTCTTCCCCCTTCTTCCTGCGGCTGGGAAGGGGCCGTGTGGAACCCATCGGCCGCGAGCTTCAAGGCTTTGGGGGCCTTCAAGGCTTTGGGTTCTCCTGGGGCCCTCAAGATGCTTTGAACAGAATGTGAAAGAAACCAGAATCAAAATCCTGAAGGAAGGAATTTTGGCTTTGGAACACGGAGGGGAAAGTCACAGAAAAAGATTACTAGGGGATCTGGAGTGGCTTTGAATTGATCCCACCTGTTGATGGGCCCCGGCCTAATGTGGGGGATGGCCGACACAGTTTTCAGCGAGGATCAGACACCGTGCCCGTTGTGACTAACGCACGAGGTGGGCCCAGCGAGTCCCAGTCAACTGGGCCAGAACCCTCTGTGACATGTGTAAGGCTGTCAACAATTTCGTCCACTTGGCCTTGAAGGATAGAAAAATACGAATATGGTCAGGTGCCTCCCTGCTGTTTGTTCACAGAGCCCAGAACAAAGAGAGAACTGACAGATGTTTGAGCGAGGTTCACCTGACTCTGCGACCCCCGAGTGGGGCCCAGGGTCCAGCCCCCTGGGGAGCCCCAGTCAAGGGGCTCTCCTCCAATGCGCAGTGCACGGACAGAGCGTGAGACCGAGGAAGGGCACCCACAAGGCCAGGTGAGTCCAGTCCTGCGGGACCACCTCGTCTTCTCTCCCCGTGTGGGTGGTTATCGCCGTCATTCAACATAAAACCACACTTGATGCTTGATTCAGTGAATCTGAGGAGAGAGACTGTGCAGCCACAACTTGGGGCAATCGCCACATGTTTTTTTCGAGTGTCATTGAACATAAACCTTCCTGGCTAAGAGCTGATTGGTTGGGTTTTATTTCAGCCCAGAGTGATTTTTTAAATGACTAATTTATAAAATCTTTGAAAATAAGAGTTTCTAATGGAAGTGCTTACACAACCATAACTCTGGCGTTGCAAATGGCACCATTGTCGTTAAGGGTGTGTTGTTGTTTGTTTTATGCTAATCTGCCTTCAATGCGACAGACTGTCACCTGCACGGGGGGTACCGTTCAGCACTATATTAGCCCATATGGCACAAGCTAAATTGTATCGAAGCTATGGGCTAATTACGGATGAGTTAATAAAGCCAGGCAGAGTGAGTCTGGCCATCCCCCACCCCCAGCCCTTGGAGGACCGCCCCCCACTCCCCAAAGTGAATTAGCCCTATTTGGGCTTTTCGGTTCTTCACAGCGCGGTCTTCGAGAACAAATCCATAGTTCCGTTTCCGATTTTCGTCCGTTTTTGTCCTTCCGTGCGCCCATGATTTTGACTTTACTCTTGAAAACAACTTTGGAGCCACTTGATGGTTCCCTCTCTCATCGCTGATTTTCTTCTGAAGGGTTTAGCTCTATTTCATCACAAAAGGACAAAATGCAGCTGGGGGCAGACACACGCGTTACTGAAGTTGCTCGGGTTTTGATAAAGGCAAATGAAACAACGCTGTGCACATTGAGGCTGTAGGTCAGTCCCCCAAGCGTAGACACTTTGGAGCCATTCACTGTAGTTTAGAAGCAGCAAGAACAAGCCAATTGTGGTAGCGTGTCCATCAGGTGTTTAATCAGAGGAAGCAAACGCTTGATTTCGACGGGATGAATAATCTAGTTTGAACGCACTTCCTTTAACACCTTATTCTGGTTTCCTGGCGAGCGCCTCTGTAGGTCTTCACCCAAGAACTGGCAGGCTCTGCCTTCCTAGGTGGGGACGGCCACGTGTCATCTGCTGCTTCTCCGGGCTGCACCTTCACCGCCGGCCAGGGGAGCAGATCTCCCGCTCGCCAGGAGGGTAGGCCCCGCAGGCCTGTCCTCGGAGACCCACATCGCTCCCGCTCTGTTAATCAACTGGCACCGGGAACACGGGACACATTTGGCTTCTCCCTCCCAAATCAAGCCCAGGCTGCCTGTGATATGTCAGCCTGGGGAGTCAGATTTCTTGGGTGACACCCTCAGCCTCTCCCTGTGTACTCTTTAGATGCCTCAATTAACTGGGACAGTGACTCACCAAACATGACAATCTGCCCCTTTATTATTATTTGCAAACAACCACACTTCGCATCCCCTGGAAAAGTTCAAACTCGGAGATGCCAAGCCGGCGAGGCTTCTCGACGCCTGAAATCCGTGTCGGGATCACCAGAAAAATCTCCTTGTCTGATATTTTTAATAAAGCACAACATTTGTTTTCATTCTCTTTCTATGTGCTCAGTAAGACCATTGGCGTCTAAACTAAAAAAAACATAAAGACCGGGAAGAATTTTAAAAAAAGGAAAAAAAAAAAAGGAAAAGGCAAGAAACTGAGTCTGGTTTGCTCACAAGGGGGGACAGAAGGAGCCAGCGCTCCGGCCACTGACCAGACGGCGTCGGGCAGGCAAGGTACCTTTCTTATGCCTCCACTTCCCCGTCTCCGTAAAGGGGACGGTGGCAGGCAGGACCTACTTGAAGCTCAATCGAGCGGTACCATAGGATGTTATAGGTACAGTTTCTGGGCCATAAGAACTCAATAAGGAGTCGAAAACTGCAGAGACCAAACAATCACAGTCACCAGGCAATGACCCACGATGTCAAGACAGCACAAAGGATCCCTCCACAGGATCTGAGACAAAGGACTAGAACCGGAGCAGAAATGGCAGTTTTCTCCACGAGGCTGATCCACCCACCGCCCTGCTTCCTGAGGTTCACGCAGCAGGGAGAAGAAGGGGTCTGTTCTGCACCGAAGCCGGCATGGGAGCCTTTCTGGTCTAAAGAAGACGCTGGCTGGCCGGTATTCCCGCCTGTGCGATGCAGGGGCATAAGTAATGAAGAACGGGCTGGAGGAATCCTGCCCTCACGCAGTCCTGGGGCTCCATACTCAGTGTCTGGGTGGCTGACATTGCTGTGTCTGGTGCTGGCACCGGGGGCACACAGGACAGGCGATCCGGGAGGGAGGACAGCCACGGAGGACGGGAGGCCAGGCCCGGCTGGCGCTGTGCACCTGTGCTGCAACCGCGGGTCGGACTGGGATCAAGTGCAGCCTCAACCCCTCTGGGCCCCCAGCCTCACTGTTGGGAGCAGCCTGTAGGAAAAGCGGGTGGGCACCCTCACGACGCACGACAGAAAATTCCGCAGGATCTGGGGACGCCTGTGCCCACTGCAGCTAGTGACGCATGTGTGAGTTGCAGGGGCGCCCGGCCACTCGGCCCCTCCAGAGCCTCGCCGAGACCGCACCCGCCCAGCAGTCCGTAAGGAAGGGAGCTCTACACTGACCCACCCAAACCCACCCCGGTGGCCGCGGGGACGAGGGAGCCGGACCACAGTTGAATTTCACAGACCGCTAAATCTCTCCATTTACACAAAAGCAAATGTTATGAGAGTCAATCAAACATCCCTGCTGAGCGCCGCCTCTGGGTCACATATGTCCATGCCCTTGTTCATTGGCCTTCAGGACTGTAGCTTGCTTGGGTGCAAAGGGGCTTCTGAGGGACAAAGCAGAGCCCAGCTGGAGGTGCATCCTGGGGGTGAGGGGTCTTTGCACCCAAAGGTGAACTACAAAGTCAGGCAGTACCAAAGGAAACGCAGACTGACCAGGATGAGAACACTGGACTGGTGTCACGTGAAAAACGAAAGGCCCCTCCCTCTCCGTTCCCCGTGAGGGTGGCCTGGGCTTTATTCACTCCGGGAATTACCGAATTGCCCGCTGCATCAGCCACCCAGGTAACAAACTTCGCCCCCGAGTCTGGCACCCCTGGTTGCAAGTTTACAAACACTGGTTTATTTCATTGTCGCTCTGGAGGGGACCGTACCGTCCTAGCCTCTGTCCTTGGCCCACCATTGACACCTGTGCTTCCTCGTGACCCCTTCCATCCGGTGCAGCAAACCCACCCCAAGAGGCAGGGCCCCAGAGCCAGGTCAGGCACCTGCTGCGTGGGTAGGATTTGCCAGGGTCACGAAGTAAAGGCACTTCTGCCAAGTCAGCATGTACAGGAAGGACACTCAGCCCCTCCGGTCAGCAGAGCACGCAGGATGGTTCCGGAGTGTGCTTCAGAGGGGCGCCACGGGCATCTCATGTGTCATGGGCACTGTTGAACATCCTATGATGTAGGGGACAGCCCCACAACAGGGCACGACCCAGCCCCAATTACTAATAGCACTGAGGTTGAGAAGCCCTGATTTATTGGGAGAAGTCAGTACCTCTACCTAATTCCAAGTCTTTACTTTCCCAACAGAGAAGCTGTCACGTCCTCCCAAAAAGGCATGTTGTCGAAGCTCAAGATGGAAAACACAAAGCCAACGAAGGGAAAGATGATCCCTGTCCCTCCCTCTCCCAAATACCCACAGAAGTAGCGTAAAACTCACTCCCCTGTCTGATCAAATACCCATATGGGAAACAAGGACGCATTCGTGTCCAGCCAGCACCTTCTGCCCACCGAGGCGGTGGCTGTCCTGCATGAGGACCACCATTTAAGTGCAGAGGCCACCTGCATTGTAAATCTCAGGGTCCCCAAAGACACGTGGGACCTAGACACACGGAGGACCAAAGAGGCAGCACCAGGCCGTAGTGCTCTGAAGGAAACCTGCCCTCAGCGCCTGGCGCGTAATGGAAAACAGGCCGGCGCACGCCAAGCAGGAGGAGGAAACCAGATTTACTGCCGAGCAAGATGAACCGGGGCCCGGGTCGCCATGGAGCCTCCGAAAGCACACCAGTGGCTCGCGTAACAAACGCCTGGCTGCCTCTAGCTCTCCACGTGGCCGGCCGCCAGTCACCCAAGACCTCCACAAAGATGGCTCTAGTACCTCTGGCAACGTGACCCTGTGGACGGGATCCAAGGCAAATCCCCGCCCAGGCCGGGGGCACCATTGTGAGGACACCCATTAGTGTTCCGCCTGGTTTGGCTGAAGCAAATGTAAAACATAATAGCTGTAGCCTTTACATGGTCTTGCCTGCGTGGGTAGCATTGTTCAGCATTTCGCATATGCTATTTAGTTTCCGCCCTTGAGGTAGAAACTATGAGCATCCCTGATTTACACATGAGAACACAGAGACTTAGAGAGGTTAGGTGACTTCTCAAAGGCCACACAGCTATTACGTGACAACCTGGATGGATTCAACCCCAGGGAGCCTGACTTCAGAGTCATTGCTATTAGCTGAGATACCTAGCAGTCTAGAAGGTCTGTATCTGGCAAGAGGCCGCTTGGCTTTCCAAGGCTCTGTTTTCTCATCGGCACAATGGCTTTGATACTCTCCATGGCACCTCGGAGGGCTCTTGGGTCACTCCACAAATGTGGCAGAACCCATCGAGCTCTATGACTATTCCTCCAAGGTATCGATCGCCACCCCATCGGTCCTGCCCAGCTGGGGCCCGGAGTCCTCAGGGGAGCACGAAAGCCTTGTGTCAGATTCCTCCTCCTCCCTGTCCACACCTGGCATCTGAGATTCCGGACCGGGGTCCTGAGATTGGTTCTACCCAACAGGCTTTCTTGCAGCAGGAGGACCATTGGCTGAAAGGGGTGTACCTTTTAAATAAGAGATTCCCTTGCATTTATCTCAATGGGACGTCAGCCACGCAGCACGTGTTTTGTAACTTCCTCCAGAGACCCTGGTTCATGTAGGTAAGTGTTTCCACTGGCTACTTTCGGTTAGTTATTCCTACTACTTCTCCCTTTCTTCAAAGACATCTGAAGCCTGGACCATTTAACAGCATACTGTGTCCGCGATACATTTATTGATTGTCTGTTTTTAGACCGTTTTCTCACACAGCCTCCTGTTGTGAGTTGAGAATGGACTTTCGCTAGTAAAGTGCACCCTTTTCTCAAGTTCGACCACCAAAACACTTCTGTGTTACAAGACCTGTAGGATGTTCTTACCTTTATTTTTTTTCTTCCTAGAGACGCTGTTAGTTGGGGCAAAGTATATGCACTGCTTACTTTGCTCATGCTTTTTTACAATGCACCGAGGAGCACAGGCTATGCTGGGAATTTAGTGCCCCCCTAACATATACGATGGCCTTGACCTATTATGAAATAGGGATCCAGGACTGGAGAAATGATACTTGCTTTCACCTGTTATGAAAGCAGTACCTAGTGGCCTAATGGCTGGCAATCGACACAGGACAAATGTGTGGTTGGGTTTGGAAAATTCTCACAAACATCTTTTAATGTCCTGAGCGGAGACAGAGAATTTCCCAGAGGGCTCATCACTGACAACAGATTGATTTATATTTGCAATCGTAAAGGTAAAAAGGAGGGTAAACGTTGACGTCTGGGTTCAGCACCAGGAGCATTTGGGGATGGTGTGGGGAGCTTAGGGCGGGGGGGTGGGGGAGGGCGGGTCACAGGCCGTAATGGCGCTGGGGCATAAAGGCCGTGGTTGTACTTGCCAAGCATTTAGAAGTTTACAAATATCCAGATGTTTTGAGTCATAAAGTTAGCTTAATGCTCCAAAGCTGCACTGAAGTTCGCCATTGTCTCCAGAAGTTGGGGGTCCTGCAGCCCCAGCCGGAGCTGTAGATGCCTTAGATGAGTATATCTGCATGGGATTTCTAGGTATCACTGGCTAATTTAATTTTACCATGAATTGTTATCATACCAAAAACATTACAGCTGGTGTTTTGCAAAGAAAAATAATATTTTAAACTATATTGGCTTTCCTAAGGTGGCATGTCGATCAAATCCCTTCAACTGTTTCACAACCTACTAATTAGATTAAGGCAATTTAATGACTCAGGCATATAAAATGCCTTACCTTAGCTCTCCCCCCTTCACTAATGCATACATAGACAGAGAATTAGGTGGGATAATTTTAAGGCCAGACCCATATAAGCTGGGAGATTCAAATTAAGGTTTAATTAACCTGCTTAGTACAAGAATCTCTGAACAGCGGGAGATTTTACACACTGTTACATGTGATCTGTAATAACCAGGCACAACAGGCTTCTCCACAGCCATTATGTGTACCGGGATATCCGCCTTGGCCTGCGTACTTGACCGAATGTCTGGAGCCTGCCGAAGCCAAAAGAAAAATATTTGGAGATATACTCACAGATCATCCTTAGGCTATGTGTACATACACAAAAGAGTCTGGGAAAAGAAGGTTGCGTTCAGTCAGGCTACCTATGATGTTGTAAACAGTTAGTTGGATTCGGCAAACGATTGACTGGTAAATACATGAGTTATCGATGGCCTGCTCAGACCGTTTCCCACATAGCAGCCCACAGCGAGTCGAGAGTAGAGTTGAATCTGTAACCTGTACCCTTTACTCCAGTTTAACCAGCTGAGCACTCATGGGGGAAGCCAGATCATTTGCTTTCATCTCTGGGTTAGAAAAAATACCTGGATGGGCTCAGACGTTGGTGTCTATGGGGATGAGCATTTTACCACCTTTTGGGAGCAGAAGGGCATGTTGGCGAGTGACTTACACAATAAATTACGGGGCTGATCCTTTCTTCTCTCAGCCACACTCCATATAAATGTGATACCAACAGTTTGGAATCAACTGATAGTCAAGGCATTTTCCCCCCTTTGCAGCCACACCTCTCTTTCCGCATCTGAATGGTCAACTTTCAGATGCTCTGTTTTATAAGGAAATAATTCTGGGCAGACTGACACGCTATCTAAGTCGCTCTGTGAGCGAGTATTGCGGACTAGGATGAAACGAATCCCTCATACAAGAAGATGAATGAAAAATGGCAGTGGGAAAGACCAGTCCATTGACTGGATCAAAGTCTCCTTCCTAGAATCATTGAAGAGCTCGTGGTGAGAATCCTCACATCTGTAGCTCTTCCTCCCCACCCATGTCTTACCACTACGTCTCCTCTCTTTGAACCGCTCTCCAAACCCAACATGGTAGATTCTCCTTACTGATGATGTCAAGCCCTCCAGTGGGATTTCCATAGGAATAGCCATGGACAGTTACCAAGGCTGGGTTTAGACCTATCACGCTTCCCTGGATGTGTCTGGAGAAGGCCACACAAGTTAGCAGGGCCTCTGGTATCCCAGCCTCAGGGGTGAGGAGGCAACTCTGTTTGCCTAAGTCAGCTAATCATCACTGGCTCTTCCTCTGAGCCCTAAAGAAGCAGCCAGATATGTAGATGGCAGGCTCACTGGGATGAATCCTTCCAGGTTTACATCGTGAGGATCTATGTAATAAATATAGCTGACCCTTGAACAACACGGGCTTGAACTGCACGGGTTCACGTATATGCAGATTTTTTCGATCAATACAGTACAGCACTGTAAACGGATTCTCTCACAATTTTCTTAATGACATTTTATTTTCTCTAGCTTACTTTATCGTAAGAATACAGTGAACACTACATATAAAAAATGTGTTCATTGACTACTTGTTTTCAGCAAGGCTTTCAGTCAACAATAGGCTATTAACAGTTACGTTTTGAGGGAGTCAGAAATTATACTTAGATTTTCAACTCTGTGTGGATCGGCACACACGATGTCCAAGGGTCAAGTGTATATCAGCACTCGCATCTGTTCACTGAGCCGAAAATTCAAACAACTGCAGTTACATAGTGTGTAATACGTTTATATGGACTATATTTTTGGAGAAGTTAAACAAATCTAGTTGATGAGGCAAAGCGTTCCTAGAAAAATCCCAGCTGATGAAATGGAAAGGATGATAAAAAAGAATAATCCCCAGTTTGCGAACCCCAAGAAAATAGCTGATTCAGGAAGTGATCCTTGGTATACGACACCTTTGGGGGAAAAGCTGCTGGGGAACTTTGTAATGGGGGCGCCATGCTGCCATAGGAACCCCTTGATCAATTTCAGTATCATTAAAAACGAACACCCAGACAATGTGGGCCTTGTGATGTCATGCTACGGGTGGTACTTGAAGGATCTCTGCTAGAAAAAGAAAAAATTGAACCTGAATCTAATTGAGTCTTGGAATGCACTTCCCGTTTACATGAAATATGGGGCTAGTATAAAGCATTAAATGACACAATGAGAAAAAGTCAGGCAAATTCATTCTGAAGGACAACTGAGCTGGCTTCTTCAACAAATCAAAGTCACAAAATAGAACAGAAGGGGAGGGCGATTCAAATTTAAAGAGACCTAAGGAGGCTTAACGCCCACATGTAAAGTGTGGACCTTGTTTGAGTCTGCATTTATTTATACAAAGTAACTTTCATGAGACCAGAGACCAGCAAAGACATTTGAGTAGGGGTGGGGTATTCAATGATGACTCCAAATGTATATTTCTCCTTGTTATTTGATAACAGCAATGTGTTCGTTTGAGAAAATGTCTGTTTTCTTTTTCTTTATTTTTTTATGTTTATTTATTTTTGAGAGAAAGAGAGACAGAGTGTGAGCCGGGGAGGAGCAGAGAGAGAGGGAGACACCAGAATTCAAAGCAGGCTCCAGGCTCCAAGCTGTCAGCACAGAGCTCGACATGGGGCTTGAACTCACAAGCCATGAGTGAGATCATGACCTGAACCAAAGTCGGACGCTCAACCAACTGAGCCACCCAAGTGCCCCGAAATGTCTGTATTCTTCAGAGTTTCACAATGAGGTATGTAGAAGTACAATGAGATCACATCTGGAATATGCTTTTAAATAATTCAACACACACACACACACACACCCACAAATGAAGTAAGGCAAAATCCTGATAACTACTGATTCTTGCTGATGGGTATTAGGGGATTCATCATACGATTTTCTCCATTTATGAGTCTATCTGACATTTTTCTTAATAAAAAATTATGCTATTGCTATGGATGGATGGATGGATGGATGAATGGATGGGTGAATGGATGGGTGAATGGATGGGTGGATGGATGGGTGGATGAAAGGAAGGGGTTGGGCTACACCTCACATTTCATGTGCACACCCTCTCCATCAGGGCTTATGGCCCATATTTACCAAACTATGGTAGCATGTCATACACAAAGGACCCCACCGTCAGGGCACACACTGTCAGCCGTAGTGCTAGTGAGCCTCGTCCTTCCCAGAGAGCTATGCCAGACGGCTCAGCAAAGCATCAAGCAGCTAAGCTTCTTTTGGGCGCAGTTTATGTCTAAGAGTGCCCTTGAATCAGTTACAGCTTATCTTAGAAACACCAGGGGACGACTCTAACATTTCAAGGTCTGTTCAATTATAAATGTATTTTTAAAAAAGCATATGGAAATTCACCTTTCTTCTGTACCCCCTTCGTCTCATTTGTGAGCCCTAAGAAATATCTGGAAGAGACAGAAATTTGTCAAAATGATGAGTGCTTTGCTAACTCTAGAACAAATGCTTTTCAAGTAGATGAACTATCAGTGGGCTATGAAATCAATTTAAAGGGTCATGACCAGCATTAAAAACAACAGCAACAATAAGCCGAGACAGAATAGATAAGGATCAAAATGCATTTCACATAAGCATCGTCTTCTCAAAGTTTTGTCTCAGTGATGTAAACATGAGTGCAGGGTCATGATGTAAAATATATTTCTTACTTAACTCTCTGGACTGCCCTTAAAGTGTTTGATAAGCACGTTTCTAGAAATAAGCATGGTTTTGTGGACATACATTTCACACGGTTTACTCTGTTAACTTCACGTGGACATATCATGCTTATTCACTATTAAACGTCATTTCTAAAAACGGTGCAAGATTTGAATAAGTTAAGGAAAAATACATAACACAACACTGGATTTCCCTGAAATTACGGTCACCTGTTTTGACTCGGACATCTGGAATGAATTACTGTCTCCGTCAGATGTAATTGTGAGGAACAAGAAAATTTCGTTGCATACAGGCGAGAAGGTAGAGTTTAAAATATTTGGCATTTCTTCAGCTATTATTAGGCAACCCCTCCCAACAGTGCAAGAGGAGCGTATACTGAACAATGGCCTCGAACACCATCCTTAAGGTCTGCGCCAGGACAGAAATGAATGTGCTCAGAATGGACGCACAAACGCTTTTTTTGATCAGCTCTCGGATGTGATGTCACAATGTACTCTTCTGACCTCTGGAACTTTCTGCCATACCGCCTGGTTTTCATCTTGCCAACTTCAGCCATCTTCAGGACCTCCTTCCCTGCCTGTCCCAGGAGAGCTACCTCACAGGCGTGGGCACCTTGGTGTCAGAACGGCCTCCCTCGCTGCTCACCCGGCCTGAGAAGAACCTGCCTCTTTATCCAGTGGCCAACCTGAGATGCTGCAGCACACCGGCCAGAGAGCGAGGGAGAGCCTGGAAAAGCAGCGGCCCGCTGGGGCCAGAGGACAAAGAGCGTAGAACACACGCTGCCATGGCTGTCACAGCCAACCCGAGGAAAGCAGGAGGTGGCCTGGGCACAGCTGCCTGGAGACCCACCCACCGCCTCACATTTGGAAGGCTCTTACTTGGACATTTCTCAGCCCTTGCCTTTTATACCAACCTGCCAGACACGAGGAGTTGGTTGAGTCTCCACGGAACCCCGCTCTGCCTTCAGAGTTTTCCATAGGATCACTTTTAAACCTCAGTGTTTGTCTTTGCACTGGGTTGAATAGGGTCCCCCCAACATGCATCCACCAGGAGCTTATGATTGTGGGAAATAGGGTATTTACAGACGTAACCAAGGTAGGATGAGGTCATACTAAAATAGGGTGGGCTCGGGGCACCTTGGTGGCTCAGTCGGTTAAGTGTCTGATTCTTGATCTTGGCTCAGGTCATGATCTCATGGTTCATTAGTTCAAACACCGCATCAGGCTCCACACTGAGAGCATAGAACCTGCTTGGAATTCTCTCTCCTTCTCTCTGCCCCCATTCCACTTGTGTGAAAGAAAGAAAGAAAGAAAGAAAGAAAGAAAGAAAGAAAGAAAGAAAGAAAAGAAAGAAAGAAGGAAAGAAAAGAAAGAAAGGAAATACGATGGGGCTCTAAATCGAATATGACTGGTGTCCTTATAAGAAGAGAGAGATTTGGACTTGGAGACACACACAGGGACAGGGCCACCTGAACTTGGGGGCGGAGATTGGAGAGGACCATCTGCCAGCCAAGTGACCAGGAGATGCCAGGAGCTATTAGCAGCCACAAGACTCAAGGACAAGGCAGGGAAAGATCCTCCCCTAGAGCCTTCAGAGAGAGTGTGGCCCTGGGGACACTTTGTTTGCAGACTTTGGGTTTTCAGAACTGTGAGAGAACAAATCTGTTGTTTTAAGCCAGTTTATATCACCGGTTTGTGGCGATCGGTGGGGGCCGTCTTAGGAAACTAACACAACACACAGACTGACTCTAGATTTCAGAAGACAGGGTCAAGGAAGTCCCTAGGGAGTGCAAAATCAGCACTCACACACAAGAAACAGGGCTGCCGTGTTCTCTGAACCGGGGCTTCCAGTGAGGGAAGCACAGAAGATCTTTCTGTGCGACTTCAGGCAGGTGAGCCTGCTCTATTTGGAGAGGGGCCAAGCATGGTGTGGTCACCAATGCTTTTCTCGAACCACCTACATTTTACGCATTGGAGCATCTCCCAAGATGATGATCTCGTTGGCTGTCAGTCTGGGGTTTGGAATTACGTTTACCGTGTGTGCGCACATGTGTGTGTGTATGTGTGCGTGCACGCACATGTGCATACGCCATGCACTTAGCTGGAAAATTAGAGAAGTGAGTTGTATGAAAGAAATGAATAGGGGCGCCTGGGTGGCTCAATCAGTTAAGCATCCAACTCTTGATTTGGGCTCAGGTCCTGATCTCACAGTTTGAGAGATGGAGTGTGGAGCCTGCTTGGGATTCTCTCTTGCCCTCTCTCTCTGCCCGTCTCCCCCTACATTAAAAAAAAAGAAAAGAAAAGAAATGAATAAACAAGAGGAACGCAAGATGAACGTAATGGTTAGACCAGACCTAGACATAAATGCCCCAGGCTGCTGTTTCTCCACTCTTAGTGTCACCCACCGTAATGTGTGTACTTAACAGAGACATCTTGAAGACCAAAATATTTCCAGGACCAGATGGAAGCGGTCAGATGGTGAAATGGTGGCTGGTGGGCATTTACTTAAAGTCCCCTAATCCTATGGGCTGGGGAGGCTACGGAGGTCCAAGCATTCTGATGGGGGTGGGGGAGATATCCAAGCTCGCCCAAACTTAGTGGGCGTCCTGGAAAAAGCAGGAAAGGAATTTCATGGAAATCCGGAAACACACGGGACATCAGCAGGGGCTGAAGCCCATCAGGGCTTTTGGATTTCTAGTGATTTTTTTTTTTTAACGTTTATTTATTTTTGAGACAGAGAGAGACAGAGCATGAACGGGGGAGGGGCAGAGAGAGAGGGAGACACAGAATCTGAAACAGGCTCCAGGCTCTGAGCCGTCAGCACAGAGCCCGACGAGGGGCTCGAACTCACGGACCGCGAGATCACGACCTGAGCCGAAGTCGGACGCTTAACCGACCGAGCCACCCAGGCGCCCCTCTAGTGATTTTTAAGATGACACAGCAGGGGTCCCAGCTCCCGGGTTTGGTCTCCACCACTGGCCTGATGCACAGAACGTGAAAGAAGAAGCCAGTGACCACAGGACAGTAGCGCTATCCCCGTGGAGCATATCAAAGTTAGGATTTCCAAGGGAATAGTCTCATTATCTCAACTCAGCTAACCGAACCGGAGGTCGCTGGTCAGTAGAAAAACTATCTTTGAGTTCAGTGTCTATCCGGAGAAAACCAGCGACGGGCGGAGTGGTGGGGTTCCACGGCACGGTCATGGCTGCCTGGGAGAAGCAAGGGCTACAGGTAAGGGTCTGTTCCAGAGGGTCACGCGGGCAGGCAGCCCGCCCGCCCAGAGACGTATGGCTGACGCAGGAGTGAGATCAGCGCAAGCCCGCACCTCAACCTGTGGCTCACACAGTAACTCATTTCGCTGAGGCTGCGGGCACACACACACACCCCCCTGGGCGGGTCGGTATACACACCATGCACGGCTGCACCCAGACATCCTACATGAGTCCTTGGAACAGACGCCCAGCCACATGCAACAACCCATGGGTCAACACCGCACACACGCAGGCAAAACCCCCCCCCCCCCAACCCACCCAATGCACACTCACCCTCAGGCCTGCAGACGTACACACGTCAACCCTCCCCGGAGACATAAATGCAACAGACGCGGCAACACAGAGACATCTGTTCTTGCATGAGTTGCGCCCATACACGGAGGCAGGAACTAACAGGTCCAGAAGCTGGCGAGGGGGCGCACACAACAGGTGCACGTGGGCGGGTCGAAACTGCGGGAGATTTCATTCGTTCGTGCATCTTTCCCCTCTCCCCACAGGTGGCTCTGCCTGGAAGATATTCGGCGGGGAAGGCAGCTTCTGGGCCTTGTGGGCACAGGAAGCCCGAGTTCACTATTGATTTCTGCCTTTCACGCGGCATCAGGACGGGCTCATCAGAGAGCCAGCCGGCGCGGTCTGTAGGCGGTCCTGCACGCAGGAAGCCCAGAGCCCACAGGAGGGAGAGACAGAGGCAGTGGCTCCAGACAAGGGGTTGCTAAGAGGAACAGAAGTCCCTCCAGCCAGAATCCTGCCCTGCCTGGATGTGGGGCCGGGGCGGAGGGGTGCACAGCCAGCGAGAGGGGGCCTCTGGATACGAGCCTGGGGTCGGAGCCCGCATCCTGCCGTGGTCACAGGCTGGGCTCTGCACTCCGCTGCCTGGTTTGAATTCAGGTCCACTTTCCCGTTCAGGGCTGGGGTGTGTCTTTCATCGGGCTGCCCGCACTTCCCTCATCTCCAAAAAGTGGGGAGCCCTAGGGTCGCACTAGAATTAGTTGAACTCATGCACGCGCAGCACCAAGCAGCAGAGGAGAGCAGCGGAAGGCGGCTGAGGTCACCCACGAGCGGGCCCGGCGCTTCCCGAACTGTCTCCTACCCCTGGGCACCCTGCTTTAAATCTGAGATGCACTTCCAAATGGAATTTTTAAAAGTGAAAATCAATGCGCCCTAACAGAAAGCACAAATGTTCAATTACGAGATAAATGGAGCATTAAAGAACACATTACGTAACACGATTGGTTAATTGTGCAGGCGTTAAATATCTAGAAACGCCAGTGGACCTTCGGCTATGCAATGAGGCGTGGCTGCCTCCGACGAGAACGAGCTCGCAAGGCGACTCGGGGAATCTAGAAAATCAAATGCCTGCCACTTCTCAATCCTGTTTGCGGGAAGGGAAATGAACCCCCACGCTCCCATCCCGAGAAATCCCCCTGGGGGTCTCATTCCGATTACTGCTTACCTTAGTATCCGCTGCACCATTATAAACGGGCAGAGGCCACAGTCACAAAGTGTCATCAGTTACAGGAGCGGCCTGCGTGCCTCCCCTGACAACCTTGCGGTGCTGTTGCAGGTGGGGAGTTCGGGGGTCGGGCCGGCGAGGTCCCAGTGAAAAGGTGGGTGCTGCTTCAGGCCCAGAGTGGTCTCCCTTCGGTACTGCACACCTGACCCAGGCCCCCCACGCCCCACCGCAGGCCACACCCCTCTTCCTCCTTTGCTCCCGGTCAGAACCTCCAGGTATCGCACAGCATCTATGAAGCGCCTGTTGTCTGTGAGTGTCTGGGGACGAAGGCCAAAGCGTGCTGAATCTCAGCCACTCCGACGCCCTGGCTCAGAGCGCCCAGAGAAGCAGCGCTCACGGGCTGGCTGTGGGCTCGGGTTCCCGGCATGAGGACAGGTACCTTGCACTTCCTCCGAGCCCCCCCACGCTGAAGGAGGCCGTGCTCTGGCTGCACGAGGGGCATTGCACTTGGTATGTCCCACGGGCGGTGGGACCACAGTCCAGCTGCAATCATGGTGGCCGTCCCTGAGATTGCACCCTCCGGGCTCATCTGTACGAGCACACATTGTCCCCATGTCCTCTCATCTTTCCCAAGACCGGGTAGTAAGGCTCGCGGCGCACTCACTCACCTAGGACCCCACCGGCTGCCACCCTCGCCTGGTCAGGAAAGAGAGCGCAGCCTTTGTGGGAAGCTACAGAACAAAGGGACCAATTGCCTGGATTTTGGAGGCAGCCGGTCTGCATTCAAAGCCCAGCCCTCCGATTTTACCGGTGGGGTGACCTCTCCAAGCCTCAGCTCCGAAGGAGCCGATGAGATGGGGCGTCAGGCTCTCCATCCCGCACAGGGGACGAGAGGCTGTCACCAAATGGTCTCCCCCATTGCTGTTGTTATTGCCAGAGTGTTCATCTGCTGTGGGCTGGAGCCCCAGCGGAAACAGGAAAGCTGGGGCCCCTGCTCTGGGGGGTGCTGGGTGTGGTGTCTCGTACCATGTCACCCCATCCTGGTGGTGAGAAAGGGCCCAGGCTGTCCAGGGATGAAGCAGGGACATCCACTGCCATTCAAGGAACCACCGAGAAATCCCCCGTGGAGTCAGGTGCCTGTCCAGAGAAAGCTCCAGTCCCTCCCCCCCCCCCCCCCCCGCCGCTGCCCTGGGGCTTTTCCGCCTACCCATCTCTGCTGGGCCAGCGCCCCTCGACTTCCGGCAGAGTGGGGTGTGGGGGTATGGGGGCGGGGGGCGGGCGGGATGTGGGGGGCATGGGGGGTGGGGTGCAGCGATGTAGCTCACACGTGCCAGCTCCACACGCGCCCAGCTGGGGGTCTGCCGACTTCCCGGAAAGAAACAAATGACTTGGTTTCATCAACAAGGGTAGATGCTCATTTGAAAGAAATGATTCCCTCTTCACACCTTACTGTAATTTTCCAATTAATTGTGATTTAAATATGTAAATGTGGCTAAGTAGGCTGAGCAACACCTCACAGACGTCCCGAATAATGAAGCGAGGGCTCCTGGTGAACCCAGAGAAGGAAGTTTCCCACTGAACACGGCAGGATCCAGACACAGTGGCGCCTCTGCCCCAGTAGCCAGACTGATGTGCAAGCAGGTCCTGCGGTCCCGTGGGGTGGGGCCCAGGAGAGGGTCTCAGGAGCTTGGCCCTGACCCTCCCTCCGCTTCTGCGTGGCAGAATAAGGGTGTTCCCTTTAGGGTGCATTTGAGGAGCTCTGGAGAGGCCCCTGACACCAAAATAACCTTCTGCATAGCCCCGCAGCCTGATTAACCCCATTACTATTTCAACTCCTATTAATTCTGCCTCTGGATGCCCTGTCCCCAGAATCGGGTGCCCGGGGACGTGTCGACCTGGCCACTGCCAGGAGGGGGGCATCCTTCCCTCCGTGGATGGAGCCCAGGACAGGCAAAAGGATGCCAGGGGGCTCAGAGGCGCGGCAGACCCACCCTGGCCTGAGCGCGCATGCGCGTTCTCCTCCCTCCAGGTGAAACGAGCCAACGAGGAACCCGGGACAGAGAGGGGAGCTGGTTGGTGAGAGAAATCCACACGCGGCCCAGCTGCCCGTCTGCCAGCCCAGGGCGGGTTCCGCAATCTCCGCTAGTCCCCAGGGCCGGATCGGAATGATCGGGTTTGAACCGCGGCTCTGCCCCTCCCCGGGATTACCCACAACACGGCGTTCCTCCCCCAGACCTCACCTGCCTCCCTGCCTGTTACACACAGCGGATAAAGACGCTGACCTCAGGGGTGGTTGTAAAGATTAAATAGAATCAAGGACATGAGCGCGAACAAGAGTGACAAAGCCCTGCGTGTCAGCGGGTAGAGGGCGCTGTTCTGGGTGCAGGCCACCCCTCCCTCCATGGAGGACACAAACTTGTCCCTGAGTGGCAGGTGGGTGGGACAGCCCTCCTGGCATCCGGTTCGCCCAGACCCTGAAGTGCAGGTCATAGGATAAGAGGCCGTTAAACACCTTTGACATCACTGTATGGCGTTGCTTTTACCAGGGCATAGAAGCTCGGCTTCCAGCCCAAATTTACTTTTTATTCATTCAACATATATTTATGGGGTGCCTACACCACATCTTATTCCAAGCGATGGGACTACAATAGTGAGTAAGGTCGAAAATTCCTACCCCCGAGGAGTTTGTGTTTTCAAGGGGTTACTGCAGACCTATGCGTATGGTGGAACCCGAATCCTGAACTTGACCGTACTGGAGATGAGGTGATTAATTGTGGTCATAAGGGTGGAGCCCTGATTCTATAGGACTGGTGTCCTTATAAAAAAGGTGGGGGGGAGAAAAACTGAAAACCCAGATCTCTCTCTCTCTCTCTCTCTCCCCCTCTCTCTGCCGTGTGTGGACACAGCCAGAGGACGGTCATCCCCAGCTCTCACCAGAGAGTGAGTCTCACTAGAATCTCTCTGTCTTGGAGTTTCTAGCCCCTAGAACTCTGAGAAAAGTAATTTCTGTTAGTTAAACCAGCTACTCTGGGGTGTTTTGCTAAGGCAGCCTGAGCAGACGAAGACGGGGTCGGGGATGTCAGACGATGATTACATAAACAAGTACATAGTCTATCGGGTAACGCAAATTCTACACAAAAATTCATGACAGTCAAGGCGCTGTGTAGCCCAGCTCACTCGAGAAGGACACACCAGCCAGGCGGACCACGCGTGACCCCGAAAAGCAGCTCGCGTTTGGGCGTCCAGATGGAGGTGGGCAGGACCTCACCTCTTGGGGCACCAATTCTGCCCCTGACAATTCTGTGATTCTTTCATTTATCAGGCATTAGTGGTGAATTCACCTGAAGTTTATCTTCCAGTTATAAATGGGAGAGCTAGGTGAGACATTGCCAGGCACCATCAATTTATGAAGGCAACTGCGATAACTGCAGATTAACGGGGGAGACTCACTTACCCACTCAGTGTTAGACAGACTTTCAGTGGCCTCTTTACGTAAGAGAAGTAGGAAGAGTCTGTCAGTGCAGAAGGATATGTTTAGCTTTGCTACCCAAGAGGCAGACAGGGAGCCGTGGTGGCCAAGAGGTCACAGCAACGACGGTAGAGCCCCAGAGAAACTCTTCCAACACCCTCCGGGGACAGGTTGGAGGTACAGAATCAGAGATTCGGAATTATTGGACACAAACCCACACTGAGGGAGGAGCCTGGAACTCCCTGGGCCCCACCCATAGTGAAGCCATGAATCCTTTCCCCTCCAATCTGCAAATCCAGTCCTGCCTTTTCCAACTGGCCTCAGTCCTCTTGCCATGGCTTCGTGTTATAGCAAAGGAGAAGGAAACCACCAATCTGGATGAGCGGCTGGCTCCCCTTCTGGCCCATATGGCCTTTTTGTGCACAGACTGGCCCACAGGAGGTTGGTTCTTCTTGCCTCGGAAAGAGCTGAAGCCCAGCTGAGTCCCAGGTGCCCCGAGTTTGCGGAAAACGCAGAATCTGCTCTCCCCGAGAGGCTGACCTCGTGAGGATTTTGGGTTCCATGCTGGGTGTGAAGGTGAGGACATACTCCTTGTGCTGAAGACGTCATTGTTTCCAGCCACCAAAGGGAAGACGGCTTCTCTTTGGCCTGACTGGTTTTTCAGCAGAACCCACAAAGCTTCTAATGAAACAGGTGACTCGTGTTAATGCCGTCAGACAGCCTAGGGAGGGGGGTTCCCTAGGGCATAAGCTATGCAAACGCTGACTTTTACTTCCCTGAAATTCCCTTCCCAGAATAGTCAGGAATATTCAGCTTTGGCTATAAACTATTCATTCTGGTTATTTCACAGAGTTTGCTGTCATCCTTTCCTGCTTGATGGACCACCCTACCCTGGCTAATATGGGCGTGCTCCCAAGTCCGTTCTCCAGAGACCGCAAGCACTGGGTAGGCTGGGACCAAGCGTGACTTCTCTTTGGGTCTGCCCCACTGCCCCCGCAAGGAAGAACTTGACACACCTGATGCGTGGATGATGCACGGATGGATAGGTGAGAAGGCGGCCCCGTGTAGTCCCCGCCCAAGAATGACGAGATGATGTCCCGGGTGAGCAGAGCTCAGGTGCCGTCATCAAAGGGGGACAGAATGATGTGGGATTAGCGCTCGCAGGAAAGCACACAGCCCAATGTAAAAGATGGCCAGGCAAGCCATGCACCAGGGCTGCCTCCATAGACCAAGTCCATATTTAGGGTGCCAGCAAAACCAGGTCTGGTTAACAACCGTGAACTGATCCAGAAGTTTCCAATAAAAAAAAATTGAAAACACTGTAATTCCAACATATCAGTAATTGTTGTGTCAGAGGTCTTTACATTGCTTGTATTTTTAAGTACATATTGGAAAAGGGATCCCTTCCAGTGCTCTAACATTCTAAAACACCCCTCATGCCCCCACAGATCGCCTTTTCTGTGTCGCCAGTCGGGCAATGGCAGGGACCAAGGGATCCCGCTGCAGAGACCCTTCCGAGAAGGCTTCTGCAGGCCTGGGTCTTGAGAACTGCACCTAGGGCACGCCAAGAGACCTGCCAGGCAAGTGTCTTCTCTAACATTAACTTACTATCGCCTCATAAGAAATGGGTCTATTTTATACATGAGGGAGCTAGAGGCTCAGGGAAGGTGGAGGATTTGTTGTGGAAAAGAGCAGGGGGGGGTTCAAACCCTGGTTGATATAAGTTGTCACACACCAGGCTCTGCCACTGTGCTAACACTGCCTCTCCCTCTCCTGGATGCTAGGCTGCCCTTCCTGGGAGCCTGCCCAACTCCGCATCTCCCCCAGCCTCCACCCACTTGCTGTCCACGAGGCTGATACACAACACAAGTTTCTTTTCCACGGCTCCGTAGGCTGGACGTCTGAGACCAGCATGCAACGGGCGGTCAGGTGGGCACCCTCTTCCAGGCTGCAGATCTCCTAGTGTCCTCACATGGGTGGGGGAAGGGGCCAGGACGTTCTGTGGAGTCTGTCCTATGAGGGCGCTAATCCCATGCACGGGGTTCCACCCTCATGACACAAGCACCTCCCACAGGCCCCATCTGCTGAAACCATCACCTTTGGAGTTAGGATTTCAACATGAGACTTTTGAGGGAACACAGACATTCAGGTCACGGCAGAAATGTCCCCAGGACTCCTGTTTCCAGTGAGTCTCCTACACAAATTCCGATGTGACGGCCGGTATTCTTGCTTTCCAAACTTTTGGAATGCGGCCCTCTTGTTTTCTCTGCACCTTTATTATCCTCCGCTCTGGCCCCAAAGCTGTTTCTCTGCTTAGTTAAGCTCTTGCCTCCTGACTCGGTGACACTAAGCCCTTTGTTCCTGCAGTTTTTCTTCCTGGAGGGGCTACACGGATATGTCCCTCCTTCAGGCCCAGGATTAAGTGTTTGGCTGATGCCCATGGGACTCTCCCAAGGTAATTAGCAGGGATTGGCACAGAGTGGAGCCCAGTGTCTACTGAGTCATCTATGCCCTCACTCTGTTATCAGTTATTCAATAAAGTAGGTCTCTGTTTCAACGCCACTGCCTGACAGTTCACCTTTGTTTGTCTGTCACTTGATCCAGACAACTGTAAAAGAGTCATTATACATCAAATGTCACCCATTTCAGTCGGTGCTTTGGTGAGCCATCTTGAAACAAAATGGCAGCCGACCAAAACTTTGCGATGTGGGTTTGTTAGCCCAACGGGATCAGGGAACTGCACTGCAGAGAAGTGGAGTATGCAGCCTCCTGAAGAGACATCTCTGATCCTCTAACTAATCAGCCTGTCTCATGTCTCTGAGAGCCACACCAAGGCCACAGAGGAGGTAGAAACCAAGTGACTTCTCTTCACATCTCATGCACAGGCCCTCTCTTGGGAAACTTACAGACCTAGTCTGTTGGAGAGTAGTTGATTGTTTCACTCATCCGCATATTTCATTTCCACGTTTGAATTCCCTCAAGGCCTGTACCACTTGGCCACCTACTTTCGTGACACCACTTTTCCCCGTCCACCATTTTAGTCCGTGCTTTGTGTAGAGTGTGATGTCTTGTGTCTGTGGAATAATTAATCAGCTCCTTCATCTTTTGGTCCCTTGGAATCTCCCCACCTTTCACCTTAGAACCTGCCCTTTCCTTTGGCTTCACGAGTCGCGTGGCCGACTTCTTCTCTCCCTGAAGGACCTGCTTAAAGCTTTCTTCCTCACTGGACTTCCTTGTCCCTCGGCTTCCAGACCAGGTTCTTTGGCCTCTTCACAACCTGTCCCCCTTCACACCACTGAGAACAGGGGCGATTTTTTGCTCACTGGCTTCCTCAGCAGATGCCGGGCTCCATCAGGGCAGGAGCTACGTGCAACCAGTGTGCGGCGTGGTCTCAACACATGGAGACTCTAGTAAATATTTCTTCAGCCAACGAATAAATGTTCAAATTAAAGCCATTAATTCAGTGTGATGATGCCAACAGCCCCCACTTAATAATCTGTCTGAAAGCCTTTCCTTCGATATTTTCCAAGAGGGAAACATAAAGAGCCCGGAGGCTCCCGGGGAGGCAACAGCCACACGCATGACAAGGCTTGTTAAAGAGGCCACGACTTACAAAAACAACCAATTCTGGTGTTACTTTCTTTTTTTCACTTTTCTCCACAGAACAAAAGTCGCATGGAATGAGGACCCAGGGTCTCCTCTATAAACATGTTTGGATGTTTCTCACTCAGGTCAACATTGACAGTCATTGGAAGTGGCACGTTGAAACACAAAAAGCACGAGGCATTAACAGATCCAGCCGCTAAGGGCCCTGCACCCTTTACAGGAAAAGTCCTTACATAAACACAACAGGCCTAAATTGTGTAAATGTCAGGGCTTTCGAAGTCACTCACTCCCATGCCCTTGATGGGCCTTTCTCCAGCATTCTGCCTCTGTGTCCACAGAGGACATGGGCCGGGCGGGCAGGAAGCGGGCATCCTGGCTCTCGAAATGTCTCAATCCAGGAGGGAAGCCAGGAGGGACTGGGCGCCCAACCCCGAACCGCACTCATGTGAATTACACCTGCTAAAAGGCTGTGCTCACACACTTGTTGGCCCTGTATCCACCGTGAGGGGGTCACATTAGACGTGTCCCCTGCACATCGTGGGTGTTTTTCTCCAGAAAACTACTTTGTCACATTGCAGCCCCCTCTGGGTGCGTGTGTGCAGCCGACCGGGCTTTCTACCATTCCAAAGCTCTTCTGTATGCACTGCCTCACTGTGACCCTCTCAGTGCACCCGCGGAGAGGCTGAACAGGTATGGGCCGGTGTATCGATGGAGACATTGAGGCATAAACTGATCAGGGATCCTAGGTCAGGGGCTCCCCTCCAGATAGCATGCACCCCTCCATTTCCACCTGTCAGTCCTCTCTGTCAATGAAGACCCCACTCCACTGCTCCACTCAAGCCACTCTTGAGACCCCATGTCTTTGAATTAAGGTCTCAGTAGAACGTCATTTCTCAAAGACCCAGCTCACGTCTGGGAGTCTGGCATATGGAGCCATCGGGGTCTAGGCTTGAATGTGTGCCTCGTCCACTGTGGACACCCCTCTGTTGGGTCTGGAGGTATTGCAAGATGGACACACTGAACAAGGTTTGACACAGCGAGGTGTCTTTCAAGGCAAAGGGCTGTGATCTTGCCACCATGATCCTGAAGCCATGAGTGACTTCACTGATGGAAGCCTGGGTATCTTCTCTGGTGAAGCAGAGAAAGGGTATCTGTACAGGCTCAAGAGCAGTCCCCTGAGCAGAAGCAATGTCAAGTGAAGATACAGTCTTAGGGGTTCAGGGGCCTTAGGACCATATTTATGTGTTGGGTTGGTGGAGGCAATGGGCCCATCCTCTCCAAAGTCTATGAAAACCAGAACAGGAGCCTCTCCTCTCGGCCATCCTCTGCCATTTGCATCCGCCAGCTTCCCCCCTGACTGCCTCCTGCCGGCAGCCTGGCCTTAATTTTCCCGGGTCCCCGCCAGGAAAGCTGGAGAGGGTACAGCCAGGGTGGCAGGACCACCTTGAGGGTGGGCCTCACTCAACTCTCCCAGGCCACTGGGGGTGAGTGACGTTCACTCCGTGAGTCACCAAGGTGAATCTGAGAAGCCCCAGGAGACATACTATCCTCAGTCTATACGGGGGTGACTAGTATCTCCCAAAATTTAAGTCTACCTGGAGACTGTGTACCTGACCTTATTTGGAAATAAGTTCTTTGCAGATGGAATCAAGTTAAGATGAAGTCATACCGGATGCAGGTGGTTCCAAAATCCTGTGACAGGCGTCCTTGTAAGAAGAGGGAAGTTTGCACAGAGACCCACAGAGAGGGGAAGGCAATCTGAGTTCAGAGGCAGAGATCACAGTGACGCGCCTGTAAGCCGGGAGCACCAGGGACACCTGGAAAGCTGGACGAAGCCAGGAAGTTCCTCCCGTGGAGCCGTCAGAAGGAGTGCAGCCCTGTGACGCCCTGATTCCAGACCTCTGACCTCTGGAACTGTGAGCGAATAAACTGCCTGTTATTGTTAGCTGAGCAGTTTGTGATATTTTGTTATGGCAGCTGCAGGAAACTAATACGGGGTCCTCGGCACTTCACCCCCCTTTAGGACCAAGCATGGGGCTTTGTCCAGGAACGCCTGAGGGCAGGTCACCTGTGCGTGTGTGTGTGTGTGTGTGTGTGTGTGTGCGTGCACACGCGCGCGCATATTCGGGCCACAGGACCACACAGAGGATCACAAAGGCCGGGTTGCCTGGTTCACATTTTCATTCATGTCACCCCCGTCCTGTCCTACACACAGTGGCAGGCAGGGTCACAGAGGCAGGCACTGTCACCTGGAGAGTGGCTCCACCCGTGCCCTCTTGTTCAGGGAACTGGCTTTTGAGCTTCTCCCAGATGGACCCGCGGAGCTCAGCTCCCTGCAGCTGCCTGCCCTGTGATGGCACGGGAGCCACAGCTGGGTCTCTGGGCCGGAATGCCACTCACGCTCATTTTGCACAGGCAGCCATGGGCGGCCCCAGACCCAAAGCCTGACTTAGCATGATGATCTTCTTCCAGAAGGAGGAAGTTCGGAGATGGGGAGACAAAGAGAGCAGCAACCCTGTGGCCGAGCCTGTCCTCCCCTCTACTGCTGGCCCTGCCCGGCCCAGGCTAGGAAGGCTGGTGCTGTCTGCCACCAGGGACCGGCCACTGTCCCGAGAGGGCTAGGTGCTCCAGAAAGCAGAAGACAGACCCGAATTTCAGGAAGCAGAGTTCCTTTCAAGAGAGCACTCTGGAGGCCGCCACCTCTGGGCTGCTGAGGCTTCCTGTGTGGAAGCTGTCAGTCCCTGAAGCCACCCTCGGGGGCTGGCATAGCTGGAAGAGCCCAGACGTGTCCCCTCTGCTTCTTCAGAAGCTGTTTAGACAGCGACCACAAGGCTGCCTTGTTGGACGAAGAGGCTGTCCTAATACAGCTCAACCCCACCCATGGGCCAACCAAGTGTCGGGCATTTCCAGGGGCAGGAGCTCCAGGTAGGAGTCTGTCTGCCTCTGCAGAGCTCGAGCCAGGCTGGCGGAGCCTGAGAGCCAGGGCAGGGACTTGGATGTGGAGCAGGAGACAGCCCTCACCCACGCCACCCTCCCGAGAGTGCCGGCAATGTCCCCAGCCCCGTGCAGCGCCCCGAGCAGGCTCTGCAGAATCCTTCCCACCTGGGGGTGGGGTGTCGGGGCAGAAGTCAGGAGGAACAAGCACATAGGGACAGAGACGAAGTTCTTCACTGGAAGAGCGGCCACCACCATTTGGGGGGAGCCCTGGATCATGGGGTGGAGCAGGTGACCTCTAGAAGGTCTCCCTGCCCTCCACCTTCTTTCCATCTCATTGTCATGTGAGTCACAGTCCGTATCTCCGAGAACTGACTCCAGGCCTGGCCATGCCCACCCGTTTCTGAGTCCTGGAGGGCAGGGCCCAGTGCCCCCGAGCCTTGCCCCCTGGGGCTCTGAACATCCTCTGGCCCAGGGACCCCCCTGATGGCACATGGAGAGAGGCCACAGGCCCTGGCACAGTGTGGGCTTCGTAAACATATGATGTTTTCCTAAAAGCTGCTCTTACGGACTGAAGGTCTGTGTCCTCCCCAGAATTCATATATTGAGATCAATCCCCAATGTGACCTCTGGGACGTGAGTAGGCCATGACGGTGGGTTAGTGCCCCTATAAGAAGGGACACAAGAGATTGTGTCCTGTCTCTGCTTTCCGTCACGGGTGACACAACCATAGGTCGGCCACCTACACCCCGGAGAGGTCTTCACCGCACGGCCAGCTGGGCCGTCACCCTGATCTGGGACCTCCAGCTTCCAGAACTGTGAGCAGAGTGTCTGTTATGGAAGCTTCTGGCCTGTGACGTCTTCATGCTGCCCACGTGGGCTCCGGCAGCCCGCCCCGCCTGGGGAGCACGGAGAGCACAGGATTTGGCATCAGGAGAGTCACCGAGGCTGAGCCTCTGGGTCCCCACGGGACACAGGGGACAGCCCGGGGCAGACTCTCTGGGGAAGACAGCGCAGCCTACAGTAAGCGTGCTGCAAGTGTCCCCACCGCTCCCTCCTGCCCTGCTTGCCACATGGGACGCCCCTCCTCTGGGTGACTGGGAACCTACCCTTGTGTCGCTGCTTCCCGGCCGGAGCCTGCTCTTTGCCGGGGCTGCTGAGAAGGAGGCCTTGTCAGCTGGGACTTGTCATCCGGCAAAGGCCCGAGGCCTTCGTCTGTTTCCCAGGCCCACGGGCACGATTCAACAGTGCACTGTGGTCCTTCTACCTGGCGGTTCTCCTTTGCTCCTCCTTCTGGGGCTCGAGCAAATTCAAGTCCCTGAATGTCCTCTTCCTCGGCCCAGGACAGCCCGGGAGGCCTTCACTTCCCGTTGGGACCATTGACTCATTCTAGGGACCTGTCTGTGTCCCGCTGAATTTGTGTGTTAAAGTCTAATCCCCAGGGTGATTGTATTTGGAGGCAGGGCCTTTGGGAAGTGATTAGGGTCGCGCGGGATCATGGGGTGGTGTCCCCATGGTGATAATGGTGCCCTTATAGGAGAAGACACTAATGCAAGCCCTCTCTCTGTCTCTCACACTCCGTTTGTCTCTACTATCCCCCACTCCCCACCCCACCACACACACACACACACACACACACACACACACACGTACGTTGAGGAAAGGACCCAGGGAGATGGCAGCCATCTAGGAGCCAACAGAAGAGGCCTCAGAACAAAACCTACCGTGCTGGCCCCTTGATCTGGGACTCCCAGCCCCCTGAGGAGTGAGTCCGCTGCTCATCCCCGCCCCGCCCGTGGCACCGTGGGAAGAGCTGACCGAGGCAGGACCCTCTCTCGGATGCTTGTCACCCAGGTGACTCGATCCCCTGCACCCGTTCCGTTTCTGTGAGGTTGCCCATTTGGTCCTGAGAGCAGCCAGACGCTGGGTCTGATCGGAGCTCTTTGGCCGTCACGGCTCATTCAGGCCTGAGCAGCTCTCCCGGGCCCGAGCTCACGGGGGCACACGCGGGCACCCCCCCCACCCCCGACGCCAGCCTGTGGGGGACCCCAGCACTCCTGCTCCCTGGGGCCCAGCCGGCCCGGCCGGGTCTCCTTCCAGCAGCAGCCCGGGCAGCGGCCCCATGGAGGAGAGGCACGGGCTCCTCGGGGAGGACGGAGGACATTAGCGCAGGCAGAAGGCGGGCCGGGCCCCTGGCACGGGCTGCTGTACCAGCTGCAGCTGTGGCACCTGTCATCTGACATCCCGACGTGGATGAGCACCGGGTGCCAGGAGGCCCCGGCGGCCCACTGCCCCCTCCCCACCACGCCCGGACCCCCAGGCCCAGCCTCCAGCCAAACAGGTGTATGCCAGCCTGTTGCGGGTCCTGGGAGAAGCCATGGGCCCGGGAGAGGCCTCCGAGGAGAGGACAGATGAAAAGAACAAAGGAGGTGAGGCCTTGGGTTGACAAGCTCATTGATAACAGTTTAGGGGGAAACAGGTCTGCCTAGTGACAACAAATTGTTCCTAATGGCTTCTGCTGCCCGCAGGCCCCGGTCGGAGAGAACAAGCAGGGAGCCTGGTCCATGGGAGGCAGCGTTCCCCCCCCCACCCCCGCACCGCAGGACAGCCACCTGCCCGCCCCCTTGTGCAGACTGTATGTGGTGAGAAGGAGTGACAGGGCGCCCAGCCCCGGGCGGATAATCACACATGTGACAATAGCTAATCAGGTCCGAAACGCTAGCCTTGCGTGGCCACGCTGAGTGTGTCCAGGTACACCCTGCACCTGCTGGGCACGTGGGATTTTTTTTAACCCTTTTTGCACATGCAGGAACTTGAATTCAGAAAGCCCCAGTGTTCCCGAGGTCACATCAAAGGAGAAGGTAACACCCCAGATCTGAACCCAGATGGTCCAGCTCCAAACCCCATGCACCTGTCACCGGGCAGCTCTGTCTCATGTAGAAGGAAGGTCCCGGGGGCAGTTCCCCCGCCTGCCCGGAAACTGAGCGGTGAGCCATGGACCAGGTGTCTCCATGAGGTGCCACCAAAAGCCATCTTTAAGGAAAATGATGAGGCAAAGCCAAACTATCTTAAAGTGTCAGAGGCCACTTTCCAAAGGTCACTCTGATTGATCATCGTGCCAGCCCCACCAGTGTGGCCAGGTGCCTCCAAGGAACGTCCGCCTGGACTCTTGTCCTTGTCGCAGAAAAGGAAATCCAGAACAAAGTCGTGTCCACATAATAGGTACCCAAACCTCTCCTCTGGAAACTGAGGTCAGCGGCTGCCATTGTCTGATGACCAATCGGTAGTTAGAGTTGTCTCCACTGTGTGGGGGGAGGCATTCACTTGTGGGCAGCTGTGGGGAGGCGTGGGGCCAGAGGACCCACCCCCAGCTGCTCTGCTCCCCACCTAGCGGCACTGGAGGCACACAGGCCCCCGTTAGGCCACCATACCAGCCAGAGGCCGCCTTCTGTCGCCTCTCCCTCACCTCACTGCCTCTGGATGGGATGGAGGGGGCAAGAGATGTGGGGTGCAGGGACCCGAACCTTCAGTGACTCCCTGGGCTCTAGCTCAGATGGGACAGGAGTCGGTGGTGAGGACGTAGCCACGGGGATGTTTACCTGATCAGTCATGTTTGCGTGTCTGGAAATAAATCCCTATGCTGAGAATCAGCAGCACAGTGGCCGTGGTTGACTGGTTTTGCCCCATGTGAATTGTAACCAAAAGCCCCTCCTTCTCTTTGACTTAATCATAGTGCATTCATTCACTCGTTTGCCGGCCACGAGGTCTACCCAGCGAATACCCCACCCCTTACCTCCGTTCAGCATGGATTAATAAACACGTTCACCTGCTGTATTTGTTTCCTGGGGCCACTGTGACAGATCGTCACAAGCGTGGTGGCCTAAAACAACCAGGAGGTACCGTCTCACGGCATGGAGGCCGCCACAGTCAGCCTCACTGGGCTGAGGTCGAGGGGCGGCAGGGCCGTGCTGTGACGGACACTCAAGGACGCACCTGCTCCTTGCCGCATCGGGCTCCTGGTGGCCTCCAACACACCCCGGCTTGTGGCCGCATCACTGCTGTCTCCGGCTGTCTGGTCACATGGCTTCCCTTCCTCTGTCGGTGTCAGGATTCCCTGCCACCCCCACCCTCCTGCAGGAACATTTGTGCGAGCGTTTTAGAGCCCACCGAGGTAATCCAGGGTAATCTCCCCAACGCGAGACCTTTAATGTAATCACAGCTATAAAGTGTTTGCTACATAAGGTAACGCACAGGTTCTGGGGATTAGCACGTGATGTCTCTGGAGCGATTTGGTCTATCACAGCCGAGAGTGTAGGGTGGATTAATGGCGGTGCAGACGGGATGGGGTGAGATGCACCTGTCAGGTACGGTGCTTTTGAGGATTACGTTACGTTACGTGAGTTTCCCAGTCCTTGAGGACCAGGAAGACCGGGGCGAGAGGGTGGTAACTCCGGTCTACGTCCGGGTAAACCTACTGGTCCCTGAACCAGAGTGCCTCCTGGTGCTGGGAGAACAGACAGACACATTCGTTTTCCTGTTTGTTCTTTTCTATAGTTTCCAACGTTTCACTCCAAGCGGTGTTACATTTTTCTGTTTGTCGTGGTCTGGTCGCATCACATCCCAGCACCCGGGCCAGGCCCGGCCGGAGCAGGTGTCCCACGTAGACGTTGAATGAATGGACCTTTGTGATGAGGAAAGGATAAAGTACGGTTAATGGTGACAAGAGCTGGTGGGTGGCTCCCCATCTGGCCCCAGGGTCTCCCTGCCCACCCCCCGCACACTGACCCCGCTGCTGGGCCCCTTCCTCAACATCTACACATTTGCGTCCTGTTGCTTCCTTCTGTGCTCTTTCTCTCCCCCCCTCCCAACCCCCCTCCCCCAGGCAGGTGCTGTGGAACAGCTGCCAGATCAGGACCAGAACTCAGCCTCTATGCCCCGGGCTCCCCAGGAGCTCCTGAGATTTGTGGTACAAATGACAAGGACAGAGAGGCCACACCCTTGGTGGCAGCTGGTGTTTGTTACACATGGCCCATAACCCAGCTCACGTCCCCGTGCCTCTCAGGCTTCAACGTAGGAGGAGGGCTGTTTTAGTCCCCATGTGCCGCTGAGAACAGGGACACCGGGAGAATTGGGTGGCTTGCCCAGTTGGGCCTGATTGGGTCACTTAGCCGGCAAGGGGCCAGGTCAGAATTTGAACCCAGAGCGGTGTGGTTCCTAAGCCTGGAGTCCTCCAGAAAACCAAGGCAGGCGACAAATCTTCGGCAGACCAAACTGGGCTGCGGATGACATGTTCTCAAAGTTGTGTTTTCATTCTTTTTGTCTAAAACCATCAAACAAGGGAAAGAAAGACAAAAATCTGTTCCAAATGGCACTAGCTCACCGGCTGGACTGTCTTCAGAGTCCTCCAGATGCTGAGCTGAGAACATTCCAGCCACACCTGCGGCACCCACCACCCTGCAGGGCTGCCCACCCCGTCTCGGTCGCCCTCCTAGTGCTTCTAGATTTGCTTGCCAGCTTCTCCATTTAATCTGATGCCAGATCCTCAGGCCCCGCAGTTCCAGGGGCTCCGAGAAGTCCTGGGTCTGCGTGCCGCACAGGGCAGGTGGCGGATGCATCCTTCCCAGGCCTCCGTGCCCCGACAGCAGCGGCCCCTCCTGGCCGGTCCCATCCCCGACTCGGCCATTTGGCACCCGCGATGGGGCCCCGGAGCACAGCGTGTGCCAAGCAGGACAGGGCACGGGCCCAAACCTCCCTGGCACAGCCCAGACTTCTGGATGGAAGCTGAATGTATCCCTTTGATGTTCTTTCACTCACACCCTTTAAGAGCACTTAATTCACCCCGAAAGCGAAGTGGGTTATTTACGACCCCAGCCACCGTGCGGTGGTGAGGGGATGCCAGCACACAGATGATTGTTCTGGCATCGCCATTTCTCGGTGATGTTTGCTCAACAGCATTAAGCTGAAATATCGTTTGCAGGGATCACTGCCCATCAGGCACTTAATTACATACAAAATTAGATTTCCTCGTGGGTTCGCTGAAAGCCCAGGGTGTTAGGATAATTACTAAGAGAAAAGATAGAAATGCAAGCTTACCCCCCAGACGGTCCCCCCAAAGAGCGACGAGAAGAAGCACGAGCTGACGCTCCTTAGACGTCCGTCCTTTCCAAAGTCAAGGCATTGGGTAGTTGGCAAGTCGCTCCGGCCCTCCCAGGCGGGAAGGCTTGTGTCACGAGAATCTCCGCCCTTCCCAAAGCCCCTTGTGGTCCTTCCGTCTTGGGTTTCCAAAGGAGGCCGCTGCGGCTCTCTAATTTTTTTAATGGGTAAAAAGAGGTTAAGCACAGACCATATTTCTGGAATTTGGAAGCAGAAAGACCTGGGTCTGCGTCCTGGTGCACCAGCTAAGCGACCTTGGGCAAATCTCTCTGAATCTTAGGTGCCTCTGCCGGAAGATGAGTAATGTGGTTCACCTGCCAGGATCGCTGCAAAGCTTCCCCGAGACCATCTCTCAGGGCGAGGCTCAGCATCTGCACACAGCAGGTGCACGAGAGGTGGGAACACTTATGACCAACGTTTTGTGAAGGATGTTCTAGGAGCGAAGGACCCTGCGCCTTCCTCCGGGTCCCAAACACTCGTAATTCAGTGGAGGGCTCTGTGCCCGGATTCCTTGCTTGTTCTGGGCTATGGCTCTCACTCCCTTCCATGAACTGGGACAACCCTTTCCAGCTTCCAGCTTTGAGACTTCAACTCACAGCTCCTCTGCCTCTGGCTGAAGCAGCCCCCCTGTTGGGGAAGCCGCCAAGTGATTGATTCCTTGCCCCACTGGCAAAAGGATGCCATGAAGAAGGGAAGAAAGCGTCTGACGTGGAGTAACGGGGCCCATCCCCCTGCCCCGAGACCTCGTTTTCTGCCTCTTTCTATTACCTCCCAGAAGTTTCCCCAGACACAGCCAGGATCCCCTGCACAGAGACCTTCCAGCCCTTCCCAGTCCAGTCCCGAGGGTCCCCCTGAGGGTCTGTGCTGGCCTGCAGCTGATTTTAGGGGTGCGGGGCTGTGTTCCCAAGGTGCGTATGTCCCGCACTCTTGGCTGAGGCCAGATGAAGCTGTACGCTGTGTAAGGGCCAATCTGGGTAAGCAGGAGAGCGCAAAAACATGCTACCTCTGGAAGGCTGGAGGCAAGATTCATTTAAACAGCCCGTACTGTCATCGGCGTCACCAAGCTGAAGCTCGTCTTGTTTACCGGATGAAGGTTTCACACTGTGTCAACGTTCTGCCAGAAGCCGGCATTAAAATGAGCAGTTAGTACAAGTCAGTCGTAAACATGGCAGATCCGTGAGACGGGCAGAAGCCACTCGGAGATCCCCGGTGCAGCTTTTAAGCACTTGGCATGCTGCTAGCTCAAACTGGAGAGGGGGCCGCGTGCATCATTTGGGCCCGAGTGCAATGCACTTGAAATAATTACTTTAATCAGCAAAAGTTAATTACTTTAAATCATAAATTAATGGCGGAGCATTTGGCAGAGTCTGATGTGTGTGATGAGGCTGTCAACTGAAAACTCAGGTGAACCTGCGACCCTGTCTCAACATCGCGGGCAGGAGCTGGAGCTGGGGCCCACCTACTGTGCGTGCCGCTTCTGCGCCATTAGGAAGAACTCTTGGTAACCGGAGAAGAGCCACCTTAAACTGTCACCTATAAAAAAAGGGGCCATAAACAAGCAGACTGCTGCTAAGCAGGTGCTACTGGAGAAGCCGGCCCTTGACAATAATAAGATCTTAAAATGGCATCTGCCTTTATTTTATAGCACAATTGGAAAGATGGTTAAAAGTAATAAACCCGGCTGATATGTTTTATGAGTTGGTAGTTAGCGGTGTTTACTGTGGATGAAGATTTTGGAGAAGATACTGTCACCCCCGAGCGCCCCCCTCCCTCCCCAGCATCGAGATGCCCGAGCAGCTGGGAGGCGGAGGGTCCTCTGCACAGAAGCGCTGCTCATTCCTTGTTCTGCTCCCTTGCACTGGCATTTCAAAGAAGCCAGAGCGATCTGGAGAAGAAACAGGAGGCTCTTTCGAAGAAACGGGGGAGCCTTTATGAAAACATCCTCTGCCGGAATTAGCTAGGCGTGACCGCATGTCGGGGGCGCAGACGCCTTTCAGAGCCTTGCGGACGTCAGGGCACCTGGCAGGCCAGCCCACGACCTCCTTCCAGTGTCGAGGGACATTTGTAAGATTTACACAAGGGGAGAAAGAGCCTGCTGGGAACCGGGTCCAGCGTGTGACTGTGGAGCCCCCGTCCCTCCCGAGAGCCACGTCTGGGGAACGGGAAGGGCAGGGGCAGAATCCCACAGGGTTTGGGGGCACGGATTCTGCACGGGGGCCAAGCAGACGATGGCAAGGCCTGGTCTCCGCCTCATTCATCAGGGACAGGGAGCGAGCGCCCCGTGCGTAGGCTCATTCCAGACACTGAAAGTAGAAGTCGAGGCAAGCCAGACCCAGCCCTTGGCCTGGTGACGCTTAGGGTCCGGTGGAGGAAGCAGACGCAGTGACAAGACAGGCCGTGATAGGAGAAGAACAAGGTTTGGGTCACAGGGACACACGTATGTGACTCTGCACTGATTTGGGAGGGGCGGCACATAAGGTCCCCAGCCAACTCCCTGGGGCGCAAAGAATAGGCAGGATTCGCTCCGAAAGTGCACTTTCCACTGACGGTCAACAGGGGTTTGATTTCAAGAGTTGCCGGTGACCAGGACCGGCTAAGAGCCCTGGAGGCACGCGCAGGGTACGATGATCCTTCTGGCAGGGTGTAATTCCAAATAAAGCTAGAAGGTACAGCACAAGATGTGTGCAACTGTGCTGCGCTGAGACCAGCTCTGTTTCTAGGTTCCCCCGATGGTGAGAGCATGCGCAGAGCCTGCCATCGGACGATCCAGGGCTTCTAAGCACTCCCAAAACTCGCCGGATTCCGAGGGGTTGCAGGGCACACCCCACCCCCCGTGTCCAGGTATAACCCCTTGCTCTTGCAGGTAAAATCCAACCGGTCCCTGCCATTCAGTCTCCTGTGAGCATTGCCTCCAGAGCGAGGCAGGCACTCAGAGCTCCCACTCTACGGTGCAAAGTCCACCAGAAGGGGCTGGGATGTCCATGCTGGCAGGTCATGGTTCCCGGGGAGACCCCAGCAGGCCCTGAGGAGCTCACTGCAGATTAAGAGAAGGGTATCTTGGCCCTGGGGCTGGACCTCTCATGGGCTCTTAGGTGGGGTGATGGAAGGAGCCTGGACTTGACTTCTGGCTCTGAACGACATTAGCCAGGTTTGCCTTTGCTGGCCTCAGGAAACTCATCTGTCAAGGGGATTGGATGGGAGGTAATGGAGGCCATCTCAGGGCTCCCAGTCTTGGAGATAAAGACTGGCTCTCCAACCCAGAAAGAAGCAGCCCCTCGGCATGCTCTGTGACGAGCTCGGGATTCCTCGTGCCGTTTTCCAAGAACCCACAGTAAAGTCCCGCGGGATGGTCTCCATCATTCATCTCAGGTCTTGGGAAAAGCTAGTCCTCACGATTTCCTAGACAACCAAACACATCCTTCGAGGTGGCATGCCACCGCTTACCACCGTGAGACTTGGCTTTGGCATTAAGAAGACTCGGCCTCAAGTCTGAGTTCAGCAGGTCTTGTGTGATGTGACCCAGGACGAGTAATTTCACCCGCCAGCTTCCATATCTTCATCCGCATGTTGGAGATGACAGTACTAACGCCAAGGCTATTTGTGATCACTGGAAGTTAGAGACGCAACGAGGTGCCTAGCACACTTCCAGGGATATGGCAGGTCCTCACTATTCGCTAACAAAAAAGTAATCAGCAAGCGAGAGCAAAACTGCTCTCATGACTTGGCCTCCTCAGAACCTGCTGTCGCGGCCAGTACCGTGGGCTGCGAACGTGGCACATCCCACCCAGCGGCACCTGTGCCACCATTGCTTGTTATCATGGGGCTCGGCTGGGCTGGGCATGTGCTGACAGTAGGGGGGTGCCTGGCCTGACCTCAGTGTACTGAGGCAGGTGACCAGAGAAGAGTGGTCCCTAGAAGCTTGAGCCACTGGGAAAGCCATCATGGGAGGGAAAATCCAGATACTGGATCTGGTTTGTAATATGGCCTCCATTGGGTTCGTTGGCCTTTGAAGGATACCCAGGGAGCTGGGCGTTGCTGATGTGTGTCTGTTGCAGTAAAAACAAAAATAATCTCTCAGTACAGACCCCACGTCTTGAAAGTGTTGACCACGGGGAAAAAAGCATTCTCTCGGCTGAGCACAAGCATGGGCTGCTGTCAGAGGTGGGCTGGAGGGGCCCATCACCCAGCCTCAGTGCAAGGTGCTCAGAAACCACAGAGGGGCGCTTCCCTAGATGCAAGACATCCAAGAGTTACTAAATAAAAGATAACATTGCCGAAAACGAAGATCATTAACGTCGGGGACTGGAGTACTGGATGACTCGGGCTACTGCAACTGCTCAAAATTCCATTCCGCTCCTATCCGTCACAAATATTTTGGCAGAACCATCGTTAACCCAGCTCATCTTCCAAATATTCTGGGTCAGATTTAGTCTTTGGTCTCACATGGGAAATTTCTACTTTCATCGAAGTTTGTCCACAGCTCACAGATTCCCTCTCACACGGCAGGGTTTCAATTAAATGTGGCCTGGGATGAGAGTCCATCTTCCTCCTGATTTTCTTGGGATCGTGATAAAACTCTACCCCTAATAGGATTTTCTGCCACGATGGAAATGCTCTAATGTGCGCTCTCGGGTACAGTGGTCACCTGAACACTTGGAATGTGGGAGGTGTGACAGGGGAGGAGGATTTTAAAGTTTATTTAATTTTTATTAATTTAAATTTTTTCAATGTTTATTTTTGAGAGAGAGAGACAGACAGACAGAGACAGAGACAGAGCAGGAACAGGGGAGAGGCAGAGAGAGAGGGAGACAGAGTCTGAAGCAGGTTCCAGGCTCCAATGAGCTGTCAGCATAGAGCCTGATGTGGGGCTCGAACCCATGAACCGTGAGACCATGACCTGAGCCAAAATCAGACGCTTAACCGACTGAGCCACCCAGGCGTCCCTAATTTTTATTAATTTAAAATTAAAGAGCCACACGCGGCTAGTGGCTCAGTATTGTACTGATGTCACCATAATCCACATTAGGGATGGAGACTGGAGTCTTGGATTTTGAATCAGGGCTTGAGGGCGACAGGTTGTGAATGAAGTCAGGTCTTCAAATGACTGGGTGGTCCCTGTCACAGGTAACTTCTTACCTCAAGGGCACACACTGTACCGTGCACCTCACACACAGCGTTTGGCTCTAGAGAACACCTGCTGATGACCAGAAAAATGCCTTTCATCCCAACACATGAGCATAGGTTGTCCATCATGTCAAGAAATGGGCTTTAGGTCCGACAACATACTCAACAGGTGTGGGTACATGTGCGATCCACATCCTTAGACCTTTATTTTTTATTTCTTTTCTTTTTTTATATTTATTTTATTTATTTATTTAGTGTTTATTCCTCTTTTTTTTAATATGAAATTTATTGTCAAATTGGTTTCCATACAACACCCAGTGCTCATCCCAACAGGTGCCCTCCTCAATGCCCATCACCCCACTTTCCCCTCCCTCCCACACCCGAAAAATAAATAATCCGGTGAAGAAATGGGCAGAAGACATGAATAGACACTTCTCTAAAGAAGACATCCAGATGGCCAACAGACACATGAAATGATGCTCAACGTCACTCCTCATCAGGGAAATACAAATTAAAGCCACAATGAGGTACCGCCTCATGCCGGTCAGAGTGGCTAAAAGGAACAAATCAGGAGACTCTAGATGCTGGAGAAGATGTGGAGACATAGGAACCCTCCTGCACTGTTGGTGGGAATGCAAACTGGTACAGCAGCTCTGGAAAACTGTGTGGAGGTTCCTCAAATAAATTAAAACTAGGTCTACCCTATGACCCAGCAATAGCACTGCTAGGAATTTACCCAAGGGATACAGGAGTGCTGATGTATTTCTTTTAACATTTTTTAATGTTTGTTTATTTTTCAGAGGGTGGGGGAGGGACGAAAGAGAGGGAGACAGAGGAGGCTGTACAGCAGAGAGCTCACCACGGGGCTCAAACTCATGATCCTGGAGATCACGACCCAAGCTGAAGTTGGACGCTTAACCGGCTGAGCCACCCAAGCACCCCCACATCCTTAGACCTTTAAAACCAAAACACAGGCCACCGAGTTATCCTCAGGTGAAAAGCAACAAAGGCAACAGAATTTCATCCCAAATTAAATGCATGAAAACTATGGTCATGATTCTGAAGAAGATCAGAGGAAATTAAATATGAATTTTGCATATAAAAAAGGCAACATTTGCAATCCCACAAAAACATGTCAAAATGAATTCATGGCTCCCAGCAGCGCCCAATCCCCCAAGGGTTTAGGTCCATTTTCCCCCATTGAAAATCCCATAATAGCTTTGGACGAATGCACGTTGGAGGATGCCATGTGAGACCCAGCAACTTTTTCCTCCCTGTCATCAAAGGTTGGGGAGACTGTGGCCCACAAATGGAAGCAAGAGAACGCATCCACCTTGTCAAGGAAACCTCAGAAAAGTCAGATAGTAAAAGCACCTGTGGCCCATTAGCCCAGTGGTTAGAGCAGGGAGGGTGAGGGGGCTTTGTAGCGGGCTGTGTTGGAAAGATCATCCAATTAAATTCCCTCTCCTTAATCCTGGGGCGTCCTCTTAAGAATGTGGCCTGGGGGCTGGGGAGCAGGGGAGAGGTGAGAAGCTGCAGCTGACCCAGCGTGATCCCGCCTCCTGCTGGGGAAGACCAACCCAAGGTCAGCCCAGAGTACACGGCTGACCAAAAGGAGGGCATCCCCGGGGAGGAAGTCGGGGACCCCGGAGCCCCACTGTTACTACAGTCGCAAACACAGGATCCGAGCCGAGAAGCCCAGAAAGCAATGCAACCAGAACAATCCGCACAAAATACAAGTTTCTGCCTTGCACCAAACTTTAATCTTTTCCCCCAGGCATCTACTCAAGGAGCATCATTTTATTTAATTTTTTTTTACTATTAATATTCTGCTCTCGATGTTCCTGCAAAGCAACTTCCTGAAAGAAAGAATGGACTTACCAGGAGGACTCATTTGTCTTCAGCACCTGGGCTGTTTTAAATTAGAGAGCACCCAGCTCGGGGAGCCGGTGCTATGTTAATCATTCCAATGTGTCCAGTGCTGGAGATGAACTCAAAAGGTGAGTATTAAAAGTAGTTGTGGAATTCAGTCATTTCACGAATGAGCACGTAATAGCCAAAGGCAAAACCGGAAGGCAGCTTCACTTCCAATCAGTGTTCCCATTTTATTGAAACCAGATTGGAATTCCTGGAAGGAAGCCTACAGATCACATCTTTAATACTCATTTTCATATACCCCAGTAAAACTGTCAGGGAGAATCAGTTGTTGAAGAAGGCTTCCTGTATAATTTACAGATGTGCCTCCCGTAGCCCATTATTTAGACCCGAAACAGAAATATGTTTTTGATCAAGCTCGGAGACTTCCTCCCACCTGCCCAGGTTTCTGCGGCTTTAATTTGTCGATTAATACTGGCCTTTGCACACGGCGCTGACCCGCCACACCGGGGACATTAATCCCCACACACGCAGCAGAGATGCTGGCCATCGCCTGGGCTTCTGGGGGGGGGGGGGGGGGGGGGAGGGAGCACACGGTCCGGGGGCTCTGCGGTTCCTTGATGGAGAGGGTGGCTCTGGGGGAAGTCCGGGGCGCCCGTGGCTCGTGCTGAGACGCGCCTCGCCCTTCCCTCCTTCTCTACCGGGTCAGGAAGAGCTGTAGTCAGTACCCATCACTCCTGTTTTTCCCTTTTTTCCTTTTTAATTACCAGAAAGTCCAGTCCCTCCCATGGGCTGCTCTGGCCGCAGGGCCTGCCCAGACCGCCCACAGAAATGCTCAGCACGCCTGATTCTGACTCCTACTCCGGCCTCCTTTCTGTCTTCCATTTCTGCCTCATAAGACACCACTTTGGAGAGTGGGGATCTTGGGGTTATGGACAGGGAGGCAGGGCTCCAGGAGGTCCGGAGGCCTCTGGCTGCCACTGTGGAGTGAGGGCCGTGGGACAATGGTGCCCGGGCACTGTCCCAGCTCAGGTACCTGCCCCGGGGCCCTCCTTTGGAGTGGGGGAGGTCCGGACTATGACCAGGCGATTTGCTCAGCCTAAGGATTTTGGTTTCCAAACAGCAGATTCCTCACTGTTCCCAAACCATGGCTTTCTTCTTTTCTATCTTTTTTTTTTAATGTTTATTTTTGAGAGAGAGAGAGAGAGAAAGAGCAGCAGAGGGGCAGAGAGAGAGGGAGACACAGAATCCGAAGCAGGGTCCAGGCTCTGAGCCGTCAGCACAGAGCCGGATGCAGGGCTTGAATCCATGAACGGTGAGATCATGACCTGAGCCAAAGTTGGACGCTCAACCGACTGAGCCACCCAGGCGCCCCTTAAACCATGACTTTCAAAACCTCTATTTTTCAAGGAGGGGAGAGACTCCACATGAAACACAAATTCGTCTAAAACAAAAGAAGCGTGAAGGGAATAACTAACACCCAACCTCCCTCCTTCTGAGATAGCTCGGCTGGATGGGGCCAGCTTGCCAGGATTCCGGGACTAGCTCTGTGACACACAGCTATGCCACCTCGGACAAGGACTTTCCTCACGTGCCTTGGTTTATTGATCTGTCAAATGGGAGTGAATATGGAACCACCTTACATGATTGTGGCAGGGAAAAAACTAGACGGTGGACAGGTGTGCTTAGTGCTTGGGAGATACACGGCTGTTGTCACTGGTGCAATGGTGTCCCACAGAGCAGGAGGGGTGGGGCTGGCCCACAAGGTCAGGCAGGTCACTAGCTCATCACCAGACTAGTTCAGCCTGGGCACAGCCAATGAGAAGCACCCAAGGCCATTGTTTCCGGGGGTAACAAAAGACCATGATGCTGCCCGTGCAATCCTATAGGAAACTTACGGAAAGGTAGGGAGACCTGAGTCTGGTCTTGACCCGGCCGCTGAGCCTTTGGTTTGTCATTATGAGATGGAATTTATGATGATTTCTCCCCAGCCTGGATGCCACCATTGACATGAGAACATATGTAAGGATGCAGAGGACAGCCTCACTGACCAGACACACTGAAGGCCCAGGGAAGGGAGGCCCAGTGTGGCCTCCCAAGGGGGCTTGGTTTCCCTAAGTCATCTTTACAAAGGGCTGGGATAGTCCTACCACCACATTAAGAATCTTCTCACACACACACACACACACACACACACCCCAAGATGGTACCTCAGGAAAACAACTTGTATTCGAGCAAACACTGAGAGACAAGATCCTGTCTCTGAACAAAAATCATTATCCAACACAAGAAAAGCAGAGTGATATCATTGCACACCTGTTAATGGGACCCAACCACCTAAGGGGACTTTTCCTGTGAATGAAGCCTAGAAAAGCCAGTGAAATCCCTACATCCAGGCAGGTCTGCACGGAGCACTAGAGGAAGGTCCCCCGCATCAGATATGTTTAAGTTTGGTCTTGAAAAGCAAAGGCCCAGGAGGTTCTATTCACTCACGTGTCGTATCTTCCTCACCTGCCTCCGAGAGGCCAGGAGCTGTGCTCAGTATGAGGAAAGCCTCCCTAGCTTTTGTTGAAGGAGGCATGATGTAAATACAGACATGCTCCTGAGAAACAAAAACAAAGCACGGTTTGTATACCCTGCTCGTTCCAACACCTCAAGAGAAGGTAGACTCTTACTTGCCAAGTCAAGACTTCCAAGAGCAAGTCACATGTCCCCACACCTAAATAGCCAGCGGTTTATGGTGGGGTCAAGATTCTGTTTGCCTTTAACCTTCCTCATCTCCACACTGAGCTCTGTGCCAAAGGCAAGAATACATCTCACGAGAACTCTAGTGACGCTGCACGCTTCACCTTAGGTCGAGATTGCCGTCTGCATCGTCACTGCCTCCTGCAGTCCCCCCTTCCCCAAACCAGGTTCCCAATATGGTGACTCCTTGAGCTGAATGTCCCATGAGCAGAAAGGCCTTGCTCACAGAGCACGATGGCTAAGCAAGAAAGAAGAGTGATGTTGGGTAGACTTTCTTTCCTTAGGTCCTTGACAAGACTCCTGGAAAGTCAGAGGGGCCGTAGGCATCGGGGGGAAAGCAGCTTTTGAGTCTTTTCACTTGTCGCTCACGCACACACTCGTGCACGCACGCTCCACGGGGGCGCGCGTGCCTGCGATGGCTGTCAGGGTGTCTCTCAACCGAACACGTACCTGCTGAATTTCAGAAGGTCACAGTTTTGCTCTTCAAATGACTCTGATGTTTTCCAGACAGACAGGAAGTGGGGGGAACAGACAGAAGGGAATCACATAGAAACTGGGTGTGCGGAGGTCAGAAGGAAGTCCGGAGCCACCGAACGATGCGGGGTGGGGGCGGGGGGCGCGTGCGGAACACCGGAAACTGCTTCCTTAAAGGCCACTCACACTGAGATCTTCCTGCAAATCCCCTGTCATCATCCCCAGACATCACCTTTCCCTTTAGGCTTTGGGCATGCTCAGAATTCATCCAAACCTCAGCCTGAGTGGTAGAGGGTGACCCCCAGAGAGCCCTCTGCCCGTCAACCTACTTCTCTCCACGTCAAAAGGTTAACACCTCAAGGTTACAGACAGAACAGTCTGGTAGTCCTCACCTAAAGCGCTCGGGAACTTCACCTTCCCATTGAGGACATAATGATACTCTTCAATTCATGCTAAAATGTAAATGACTGATACTGGGTTCCTTCCTGAGACCAGGCCTCATAAACAGAGATGGCTTACCTTGAAAGGAATGGGTGTGCCTGTTTATCGAGCATCTACTATGCCCTTTGTTTATGTGGTCTGGTTAAGCCTTCACAATGCCCTTGGGAGGGAGGTAACTGTATCTCCATTTATACAGGGAGGAACTAAAAGGCCAGTGAGGTGAAGTGACTCACCCGAAAATTCACAGCCAGGAAAACAAGTCAAAGGTGCAAGTCAGTGGAGGTCTGCCGTCTCCCAACCCCGAGCCTGCCCCTCTGCGTGATCAGGAAGCCCCTATGTCAGCAATGCATTCATCACCACCAAGCTCCTGTGTATGGCTGTGTGGAAAGGGCTGGGCAGTCCAAGCTGAAAGACACAGCCTTGACCCCCCAAGAGAGTGCACAGTGCTTGAGGATGAACACCGAGGTGCCCAAGGAAGAAGACTATGGCCCTGGGCAGACGACAGTCCTACTGGACTAAAATCAAGGCAGGAAAAGTGGTCACTGCAGGGCGTGCCCGGGAAAGAAGGGAGCAACCCTCCCCGAGCACCTTCTGGCGGCAGTGGCTTCCCCAGGAGGGAGCTGGTTCCCCTTGAATGACCTGAATATTCCTTCTTTCTGGGTCCCAAAAGTCTCACCCACACCCCACCCCCCACTGCCCCCGGAGGGGAGCTGGGCTTCTTCCCTCCATGGGCTTTTCTGGGGAAACCAAAGGACTGGTTCCAGAGCCATCACAATGGCCCCAGGCCCCAGATCCCAGCCAGGGCCAAGGTGGGCCAGGACAAGCAAACAGGAATCCAAACGAGCAATCACAGTCTTCTCCCGAGCTGGGCATTTTCTGGCTCACAGATTGGCCGAGGCACAAAAATTCTTCAAGTAGAAGGAAAAAATAGATGCGTGTGCCTGCGTGGCTTCGAGGTCACCACACAGCTGGGCAAAAACAGGCCAAGGAAGCCCGGAGGGCCCCTGCTTCCCACCAATGGCATTTATGGTTTGTGAAGTCACTGGGTCCCCAGCCACCACCAAGGCCGCCCCTCTCCTGGCAGCCAGGGCCCGGGTGGGCAGGCCCAGTCTCCGTCTCAGGACCCTGCCTCTGTCTAGAACGCGTTGAGTCTCCCCGGAGACGGGGACATCACCTGTGCCCAGAAAGGAAAAAAAGATCCCCGGTGGCCCGCAGCCACGCACCGGCCCTTGCCGACCCCTCCCCGAGAAACCCCGAGAAGATACACACCAGCGCTGCGTGACGCGGGACGGACACTGAATATTTCACAAGTCTGTCTTCATCGTCACAACGGTGCCGTTTCTGAGGTGAAGTTGTCGTCTCACGCTTCGTTTTTAAACCCTTAACATAATGACTGAATGGCTAATATGCAACGGATGCATTTTTAAAGGGCTTCTTTGAAGAGCCATTCCGAGCCCGACCGGAGCGGGGGGCCACGGGAGGGAAGGGGGCCACGGGCAGAGCTGGCAGAAGGCCGCCCCCCTCCCCCGTGCCAGCCCGGCGCACTGACGGAACAAGTGTCGTCGGAGATGTGAAGGATGGCTGTGGCGGCCGGCGCGCCCCGGAGCAGGTGCGGCTGGTCCTCATTTGCAGTGAAGCGTGGCCCCCGCTCAGCGAGCCGCAGCCAGCGCCTGGCAGCTGCCCATGAACCTGCGTGCGGAGAGGCGCTAATGATAATGGATGCGGGCCGATTAGCCAGCCCATTTGGAGTGGCACCCGGTGGCCTGGCGCTGGGCGACTGTAGGCGGTTCTCGTGCGATGGGGGGCTGGGAGGGGGGCAGCGAAGATGCTGGGGCCCCCGGCGGGGGGGGGGGCTCCGGGCTGTCCTCGGCATCCCCGCGCCCAGGGCTGGAAAAAGCCAGGGCTCTCACAGAGTGGGGGAGTCTCCTCCGGACTCTCCAGGGCCTGCGGTGACATTCGTCCCTATTTAATAAACTAAAGGACATGTGGCTACCTGCCCCACTCCTGCCCCCTAAGCCCCACTGGCCAGGGCCGTCTTGCTGGCTGTTGAACTTCTAGGACCTTCTCCCTGTTGCTGTGTTCCTCCCGCCCGGTGGCCTCCACTCGAGTACAGAGTACTCACTTTGATTTAGGACACAGCATGGCCACCAGGCAGCCTGCCTTGGTTCAGATTCCAGCTCCTTCCCTTACTAGCTCTGCCCTCTTAGTGCAGTCCTGAGCTCTCCGTGAAGGCCACACAGCCCTGAAGTTATTGTGGGGCTGGGGATAAGTGAGGTGCGGCAGGTAAAATTCGTAGCACAGGGTCTGGCACTTCTGTGATCGATAGATGTCAGTTTGCATATGCTCATAACATAATAAAGGGCGGCAACGATTGTCATACTGCTGGGGGTCAGGCGAAGGGGACACAATGGGGAAGAAGGCACTCGTGGTCTTGCTCTCCCAGAAACCCCTTTCCAGGGAAGGAGGGGGTCACGTACCTGATCGGGTGCCGCGGGTTCCCAGAGAGGCAAGTGACAGCGGGAAGAGAGGCCAGAGTCTCAGGAATCTAGGAAGGCTTCAAAAAGGAGGCACTTTGGAAATGCACCCCAGGGACCCGCCGGTGCTCACCCCAAGAGGAAGTAAGGAGCTGGTGTTCCCAAATGGGGATACAGCCTTGTGGAGACCTCTGCCAAGCCTGGGGTGTTCAGCCCACATGGACCAAATGGAGGGCAGAAGTGGGGCATCCGAACAGGTGAACCAGGCAGGGAAGGGGTCTCTCACCACGGCCAACAGTAATGACAAAACACACCTGTTCCCTCCCCCAGTGCCAAGAGGCTCCTCAGCCCCGGAGGTTGAGCAGGGACTGCCCCCTTTAGTGACACCCCAGACCATCCGCTGTATGTCCGGGGCCCCTGCAGGCTCACCTTCCCCCTGTATAGAGTGAAAGGGTCCCTTCTAGGCCAAAACTGGTGGTCAGTAATTGGGAAGTAATTGCCTAAGCCTTTAACCAACAGGATAGGCAAGCTGACTAATCAGAGATGGGCCAATGGGAAGCTTTGAAGAAGCCCCTATAAACAGTGATGCAGGTAACTCATAAACTCTGGCCACCAAATTATTTTGTAATAATTAGTGTAATTTTGGCACAATTTATTGATTTTCGTTTTGCCTGGAAGAACTGGTCTGGACAAACTCACCTGCTTTAAGAATTTTCCAGATGCTGGGGCGTCTGGGTGGCTCAGTCGGCTGGGCGTCTGACTTCGGCTCAGGTCATGATCTCGCAGTTCACGAGTTTAAGCCCCACGTCGGGCTCTGTGCTGACAGCCGGGAGCCTGGAGCCTGCTTCGGAGTCTGTGACTCCCTCTCTCTCTGCCCCTCCCCTGCTCATGCTTCTCTCTCTCTCTCTCTCTCTCTCAGAAATAAACATTAAAAAATTAATTTAAAAAAAAAGAATTTTCCGGCTGCTAATAATGAAGCAACAGTTTCGAAATGCTTCTCAGCTCATCACTGTTTCACTTGAAGCTCCCTTGGGAGGGAGCGAAGGAGGGCAGGCACAGCCAAACCTCTGCAGTCAAGAATCTGCTTTACTTGGAGTTGGGGGAATTATGTGAGCAACCAGCCCTCGTACTGGGTGCAGAGGATTCGCCCTGATGTGGAAGCCACTCTCCTGAGTTGAGGCCCTACTTGGCCACTGGCCAGTTGCGTGGCCTTGGAAATATTCATTTTACGCAAAGGATTTGCCACCCTCTGGATTTCTTGGGAAGGTAGCTTCCTGCTTCCAACAAGTTCTTCTAATTCAGGGACAAGTTGATGAGGATGTCGCAAGTTTGGGAAGAGTGAAATTTAAAGCACGTTGAAAGTCAAACAGAAAAACGATCGCGCAGCTCAAAATAGGCCCAGGCCCTGTGGGTGTCAAGCTGGCATATTGATCTGGGTGTGCGGGGCACCCCAGCCCCCTCTCCAAACCAGGACCCCGGAGCATCAGCTTTTGCAAAGACGTGACTCGTATCTGGCCGGAGGTCGCTTTTCCACCCCATTCCTGCCTTCCTTGAGCTCCAAGTCTAAGGCTGCCCTCAGCAGCCTCAGCCAAGCAGCCTCAGCCAAGTCCAAGGCCCTTCCCTCTCTGTCTGTCCCTCCTCAGTGGTTCACAGGCAGGGCACCTGTCCACGTGCTGTGTAAATGCATTTCAGAGAAATGTTTCCACCATGCATAGTATATCAATACCCGATGTGGGAGCAACTTCACTTCTTAATTTATAGCTGCAGCCACGACATTGTCAAGCTAGTCATAAAATATCCCCCTCGTCCACTAATTTGGGGTCTCAGAGTTCTGTACGGGGAATTGGGCCCTGCCGGGGGAAGCGCAGTTTGCATTAAGGAGCATCTCTGAGGGAACAGCGTGACTGCAGTAAAAGTTAGGTGGCCAGAGAAATAAAGATGGCCGTATTTCGGCGACAAAACTCCACATAGAGAAATATACCTGCCCTCCTCTATATGCCAAACAAGCAGAGTTATCATCGCTGTAGTTGTTTTGTGGCTTTGTTCACGGAGGAGACAGCATTATGGTCACCCAACGCAAGAGCGTAATTATATATGACTGTGCAGAGGCCACTCAGCAGCGTCTCCCCAGGATGGAATATTCCAGAACCCGTTGTCAGATCCACAGGGAGTCTCAGCCCACCCTGCCTGTGCCATCCCCAACTCTGGATCTGTTGGGGTCCTCCCGATCAAGCCCAAGCAGACGGAAGAGGCCCAGCCCCTGTCCCCAGCCGGTCTGAGCTCACACATGCTGTGGTCCCTTGAAGCCCCACGGCCCCGTCTGGAAATGGGGTTATTCCTGAGGCTGGGAGCCAGGTCCCGGTTCTCAGCTGAGGCACATTCACCCTCATGTTCAGGTATCACTGTAGAAGGAGCAAAGGTAACCCAAACACGCACGCGGAGAGCAGGGCGCCCACAGTCCACAACCACGCCCGACCTCTGCCCTGCTGGAAAGGCAGCCGGCTTCCTGCAGCCTCCTCCCCTCGTGCCGTGCTCTGCGTAAGGCAGCGACTGTCACCCTGGCTCTGGGGACTCTGGACACTGCCCGTGCAGCTTCACAACCACCTCCTGCTGTCGACTCCGTCACCCCATTTTATGGATGAGGACGCTCAGCTCAGGGTCTGCCTGGGTGTCCCAAGGCCAGGGAGTCCGTATGAGACCGAGTGGGGACTTTAACTCCAGCTGCTCTAGTCCCCGAGACCACTGGTTCGGGCCCTGGAGCCCTGGAGCATTGCAGGAACGGCCTCGACACTGACCAGCCCGTGGGCAGCCCCCCACCCGCCTGTGCTCACCTCTCAAGGCGGCCAAGCCGAATAGCCCTGGCTGTTAGATTTTCCGTGGTGGACACCGCCGTCACCCCCTCAGTGCGTGCGACAAAGATGTCGGGCGTGACCGGACTCGGCCCCTCACCTTGGGAAACTTAAGGTTTAACACAAGAACAGACAGAACAAAAACTGCTAACTGAAATTGATGGTTTTGTTAGCTCACCAGACAGGAAGGTGTTTCTCCAGCTGACGTGTTCCGTCTAAAGAAGTCGGAAAGAAAAGTAAATTAGGGCGAAAGCTGCAATCATCCGTGAGGATGACTAAATAACAAATACTGTGAAGAACAAGAGATTTCTTCGGAAACACAGTTGGCAGCACGGGCGGAAGACAGAGATTTCCAGCACATGTAAGCCCATTCTGCAGGCAGGGACCAGGAGGAAAGTCACGGGCACCTTTCAGATCAAAGCCGGAGGCAGGGGTGAGAGTGAGAAATGCCTGGGAGTTCGCACTGGATGGCCAGGGAGGAACAGTGGCTCCCGGAGCAGCCAGAACCCAGGGGTCACGGAGGTTACCGGCTGACCCCAGAAGCCACAGCTGGACCTAGACTTGGGCTCCCGCCAGCCCCCGAGACGTCCGCATCGAAGAACAAGGGAACCGTCCCAGCAAGGAGGCAGCAGGCGTCCACAAGCCCTGCAGAGACCCCTCGGGGATGTTGAACAGGGCAGCTGGGCAGGGACCCGCCGGGTCACAGAGGACGCCCCAGGGATCAGGGGGCCATGAAGAAATCCATCCCTGTGCGGGTGACCTACCCTAGTCAGGAAGACGCTTGTCCATCCTGGGGACTTTGCGAAGGAGGCAGAAGACGACGGGGAGACGAGGGGATCTTTGTTTGCAGGGCAGTCTGGGCGCCGCGCCTGGTGTCTCCTCAAGGCCTGGAGCTGAAGCAAACGCAGGCTGTTTGCAGGGCCGGCCCCACACGCCCAGGCCCTGCGGCCTTGGGCAGGTCACTTCAGGTCTTGAACGCAACCCTCCTCGTGCGCCAAATAGGTCTGGTACCACGGACACCCCGGCCGCGTGGCGGTGACGGCTGTAGCCATGGGCGAGCCACAGAAACGTTCGTCGTCGTCAGGGTCGCCCTCGTGATCGTTCACCACAACTGTGGAAAGGCGCCTCAGCAGCCCCGCGGACGGTATTTTCCAGTCTGATGAAAACAAACACCCGTGTGATTGTCGCCCACCCTCGTGGCGTGGACTCTTCCATCCGTCGGTACGTGGCCGCCTTCTGCCTGAAAGGCCTTGAGGAGTCGATGCAGAGCTTCCCCATCGGTCTGTCTGTCGGCGGCCGTTTGGCCCTTATCTGCTGCCTGTGTGCACAGCAGTGACCTTGACACTGGACCTATGTGGGGAAGAAAGACGGAGCCCGTCCGCAGGTGCTACAAGCTTGGAAAGCTGCTGCAAACGAGTAGCCCCGTGAGCACGTGTGAGGTCCCAGCAAAGTTGCGCGGAGAGAGAATCCCCATCAGCCCTGGTGGCGCATGACGCCCGATCCTCGTGTCCCCCACAGTCTGGGAGGAAGAGGCCCACGACGGGGGGGTCGGGCCCGCCGGCATCCCATTTCTCACGGTCTCACCATCTCCCCGTATGTTGTTTGTTGTCCTGCTCTCTGCGTCGACCACGTGGGTTTTCCTCCTTAGGAACCGCGAACAACCCGGCTCGCCACGACGTGCCAGGAGGTAGAAACGGGGCGAACCCACTTCCGAACGTGCAGCTCCAACAGCTGGTCCCCGTGCGGTCACGACCGACACGGGACGCTCCTCTAGCTCTGAGCCGGAGGCTGTGCTTGGACATCGGGTAAACTCGCACAGCGAGCTGGGATCTGAGCCTCAAAAGGACCCGCGGTACAAACAGGAGCGAGGACGGTTACAAGGGAGCGCAGGCAATTTCGCAGGAAGTGCCACTGGAAAAGCACGGGGACACATCCCCGTGGTAACGAGACCTACAGCACAGGAGGGGCAGAGCCCTCCCGGGCGGGCCTCTCTGGCCGCAGAGACCGCCGCGGTGGCCCTGATGGCTGCACCCACCAGCCCCCACCCTGTGCCACCCTTCCCCCTCCACGCGACTGCGTTCTTCGTTAATTAATAGAAAAGAACCCTTTTTAACACCGCACATGCATCACTACGGCGGGTTTAATTTCACTCAGCTCTGACTGGCGTCTTCCGTTAGGTACCAATTAAGGGATGCTAAGTCAAGGCAGCCGGGTTCTAATGAGGAGGGAAGACAGGGGAGGCGGGAGGAGGAGGGGGCAGCGGAGGGGAGGCAGGAGGAGGCCAGAACAGGCGGGAGGCCCACCTAGAACAGGGGCACGTCCAGTCTGTGGTTAAAATCACCTCCTTGCCACTCCCCACCGAACACTCTCATCGCTGGCCTGCTCCGAAAGGGCCCCTTGATTCGCGCGGACCGCAGGGAACGAAGGAGAAATTGTATTGTAGGCAGGGGCTCCCTCTTACCGCCACTGGGTTCACTTGTTTGCATCTAGAGACCCTGATGTGTGGGTCGGACGTTCACGGACGATGACTTTACGAGCACAACAGGGGGCGATGGGCCCAAGTCACGAGGGCTCCTGGGGCTTGTCCCCCTGCCTCAGCCTGGCTGTCCTGGGGAGGCGCAGCCCTTCCCGCCCAGACCCCAGACAGCAGAAGGATGTCTGCCGTGGCCACCACGAGGCTGCTCCAGTCACCGAACCCAGCGGTGGGCAGGCCCTGCTCGTGGAAAGCCCTGATGATACCACGTCCCCTTTCCTGCTGGCCCGTCCTCCCCACGAGGCAGCCGCCTCTCCCCACTGGCCACGTGTCCCGGTCCCGAGCCCCCCCCCCCACCCCCACCCCCGCGCTTCCTCGTAGCTCCTGGTACATTCCGCCTAATTATTATTTTGTGCAGTCTTTCACAGCGGAAGGAGAGAAGATTAGGGGAAGAGAAAAGAAAGCTGAAACCTCTATAATGAAATTTTTAAATCACAGAGCTCCTGCTGTTAATATTTTCCCAGCCTCCAAAAGCATCAAATATTGTTTTATCCCACAACTAATCTCCAACGTATATATATATTACAATATTTGGACACGTTAACTCGGGGCTGAGTCCTCAGATGACAGTAATGGCAGCTGAGCGTGGTGGCCCCATCACCAGGCTCTACAGAGTTAATTGGTCACTTTGTCCAGCCGAGCAGTAGGGGTTCCGGTCCATTCCAGTCATTAAAAGCTGCCAAAGTCCCTACCACTTTGAATCAGCGAATATCCTCCTGTTCCGTGTTGCTTTTAAGCACCTGCTTACCCAGCATCCTGCTTCTGCCTGAAAAGCTTCTGGTTCTTTGATGAGGGTTTGGGATAATTTAATCAAGTTTCTGTGGTCCTCTCCGTAAGGAAGAAGTGCGCAGCTCGCTTTGGGGAGAGTCTCCTGGCTGCGCACGCTCTTTCCAGTCCTTAATAAGCCTCCCAAATGTGTCAGCACGACAGGGTGTTTATCTCAATTAATGCATTAATAGCTTCGCCAAACTGCCAGGAAAATGTGACACAGACTTGGGAGAACAGGGTCCCGGTTGAGAAAGAAGCTGGCAAAGGAGAAGTCACCAAATGTAACATCGGAACCACATTTTCAACAGCAGACCCACCATTAGCTTTGTTGTTTTTTTTTTTTAATTTTAGTTTTGGTTGATCACACACACACACACACACACACACACACACAAGGCTCAGAGCATAAGCCATTTGAAGGATTGGTAAGACCGAGGAAAGCGGGTGGGGGGGATGGAGAACAGGACAAAGGTCGGGGTGCACACCAATGCCAGCTGGTCCCTGGCAGGGGGACGGGCTGCCCCTGGAGCAGGTCCTCGGGGGTCCCGCGGTGGGGGTGGGGGACAGAACTGCTTTCCCTCCCCTCCGCTGCTCTGGCTGGAGGGGCCGAGGCCCCTCCCCTCACAAGCACACAGGCTCAGAACCATGCCGGCAGCATTTCTGGTTTTGCCACGTAATCAAGACGCAGAGAACATGCTTTTTTGTGCTTTGCAAGACTTTCTGTCGTGGGCCTCATGCTCTGACACCCCCCTCAGGGATCACTGTGGCTGGTGGCTGCAGGATGAGAAGAGGAAATTTCCATTTCTGAGCTTACAATCCCAGGCTTTCGCGGGTGGTGGGGATGTCTTTCTGCATAATAGACACAAATAGGCCCTGAAATCTTCACACTTTATATAAAAGAAAAACAAGTCTTTAGGCCCCAGGTAGGCCCCCGAGCCCCCAGGGACTGGTTTTGAGGTGACAGCCTCAAAAAGAAGCAGTTTCTAGCCGATAGCTAAGAAAAACAACCTCTACAACCCGCACATCCCTGGAAAAGTTAAAACCTTTCTCTTGTTTGCTTCTGACAAGGGCCTCGGCAGAATCCCCGTCTCCTTCGTGACATTTGCTATTCCCCGGGAGATGAATCCATGCCATACCTGGTTGTGAATATTAGCTTGAACCCAGTGATGCAGAGGCTAATTACTCATTTTCACTGCCCCATCTGCCTTGCTCGCTGGGGTGTGGACGCTGGGCTGAAGCTTCGTGGTGAAGGTAGGGAGTGTATGGGCCACGCCTGGCCCAGGGCAGCCTTAGCACCTGGGAGGGAGTCGCCTAGTTTCACCTGTTTCTGTGCGATGATCTTTGCTCCCAGGTGCAGCCCATGCAGTGTGATGTGAAGACAACACGCAGGCTGGACAAGGGAGGCTCGTGGCAGGAGAGAGGACTCCCCAGAAGAAAGGCATAGAAGTGGAGGCAGGAGAGGACCGTGTTCCCAGGGGGAGGAATGACAAGCAGGAGACCTCAGGGAGGAAACTGGTCAGTGGGGACAACAGCCTGGGGCCAGCGGACACTGAAGTCTGGGGCTAACAGTCCAGGAGTTTCTGGGACAGCAGACAGGGGTCTGAGTCTAAACCCCACCACCAAGGCAAGGCTTGAACTTGGCTTTCAGAATCCAAAGAACTGCTTGTCTGGAGCTGCCCCCCCTCAAAGAGTATGACGATGAGGAAGATGATGGCAATAGTTGCAATGATGACAGGAGAAGGAGGATGACAATGGCAGTGATGATGGTGACAATGATGATGACAACAATGACCATGATGATGATGCTGATGACGAGAGGAAGATGACACTGATGGTGATGACAGTTGTGATGGTGGTGACGACTTTGATGACGATGATGGTGACGATGATGACAAAGATGATGACGATGATGATAATATGGTGGTGATGACGATGATGATGATAACCATGATAACTATGACGGTGAAGACAAATGTGGAGGAGGAGGAGGAGGACGATGATGACGTCGGTGAGGATGATGACCGCGACGACCAGGACGATGAAGACAGGCAAGAGGAGGAGGTGGGTGATGACTAGGAAAACGAGGACGAGGGACAGCCAGACCCAGCAGGCACCGACATGCTGGGACTGTGTCCAAAACACCTTCCGTCAACTATACCTTTAATCTGCACACAAACCATGTGGGTGGCACGGCTGTTACTGGGTCATCCCCCGTGTACATCGAAGCCCAGTGAAACTACGTAGCTGGGATCCAGCAGCACCAGCCCCTGTTCTCAGTCTCCACACACAACTTTTCTGTTCCATCTAAAGTATATTTTTAAGTTCTGTTTTTTGCTTCTAAATCCACTGAAGGATGTCGATGTCAGAACTCCCTAAGGAATCGGGACGACAGGCGCCACCTTGATGGTGGTCGTGTCCCGAGGGCTGCTCGCAAGGGCCCCGCGCCAGCCCGCGGAACCTCCGCCACAAGCTCCTTGCTGCCTCCCTGGGAGGCACAAGTGTGGCAGGAAACCAAAGCCGGGAAAACAGCAGAAGAGGCTCAGGGCTCTCCTGGCACAAGCACGCACTCACCCTGGACGAGTGAAGCTGGGAAGGGAGCTAGTACTGGGCACCGCTCATGCTGGGACTCCGCTTCTGCTGAGATCCACAAATGCACAGCTGTTACAGTCTGGGGGTGGCTGTGGGCGGGGGCGGGGATGTTGGGCATCTCCCCGGGAACCTGGAGTTCTGAGATCCCCCACACAGATCACACTGTTCTGCTTCTTGGGGAAACATTCCTGCCAGCACCCTGGAACGCGGTTGAACGAGGCCAGCTGCACCCTCTGGATGGGGAAGCTACTACAGACACAGTGCCCAGGAGAGTCCCCTCCTCTGTAATTGAAGAAGGTGGGCCCAGGTGAGCCTGAGCGTCCCTCCCACCCTGAGGTCCTGCATGACCGTCGTATCTCCGGTACCCCTGCTCCCATGCACAGACGCTCCCAGGGGCCAGAGTCCATGGATGCCCTGAAGGGCCATCTGCCTGCACGTCAGCTGGCCTGGCACTCCACCCGGGTCCAGGACCAGGGTCTTGGAGGCTCATGGCACACACCAAAAACTTTCTCCCGGAAGCCTGAGAGCAGTGGACGGCATTAGGGAGTCATCGGGAAGCTCAGGTTGAAGCCCTTAGCTCCTTATGGTGTTGGCTTGCTCCCCTAGTTCTGAGAGTGGGAAGCAAATCAGGGCAGGAGAGGCACTGGTTCCTCCAAGCAAGGCCAGGCACACTCCAGGCTTCCAGGCAAAGACGTTGCTGCTTGTGAGGCTGGTGTGCCGTGTGCCTGGGCTACACCACTGCCTGATGCCCGAGTCTCATTAACCGTCCACAGCATCCCCAAGAGGCCCCGGATTACTCTCCGTACTTCCAGATGCACAGACTGAAGCCCACAGAAGGTGACACTTCCAAGGCTGCCTGGTGAGCAGGTGATGGGCCAGAATTCTCCTTCCTGTGCCCACCGTGCCTTGCAGAACAGCTGGCTTATGGCGAATGTGCGGCACGTGGGAGATAAATGAATGAATGAGCACGTATAGATCTGTTACCAGATGCTTCTTTCACCACTTTGTCCCCCTCAGAAGGACCCCAACTGCACACTGACTTTCAAACCTGCGCTCTGAAACCCCAGCCCACAGCAGTTGGGTCATCTTCCGAAACCTCACGTCACCAGTGGGGACCCCTACTATTTCGAGTGAGACTCTTCTCAAGGGATTTCTCTGGGCGGAGGGACAAGCTCCCACCTGCCCCCAGGCTCCCCAGCAGGGGTGAGGTCAGCGCCAACGGCCTTCTCTGCCACGTAACCCCCGGCCCCTGCAGGACCCTGGGGACGTCAGCTCGTGTCTACAGACGACCCAGACATGGGAAGAAGAGGAAGAAGAGGAACCCTTACCCGCGTTTGTGCGCTCCAAGCCAGCAGTGCCTTTTCTGCCTCCAGGTAGAAGTTTCTGCAGACTCCAGAAAACCTGTGCTTTCTCTTAGGTCTAAAGTTGGGTGAGTCATGCCTGCCCCTCTTCTCATCATCAGGAGATCGTTTCTCCTGAGCTCTGGCTGGCTCTCCCTAGTGGAAAGTCCCTGCAGAGCGCAGTCCTTACGAATTAATGAGACAGCCATGATAGGGAGGAGGGACCCCTGGGTCTAGAGCAGAAGCCTGTGTCTTCACTCACTAGCTCTGCAACCTTGAACCCAGCACTGGACCTTTCTGAGTCCCACTACTCTGACAGGGTGGACGTGAGCTTAGGCGAGCTCGTGCTCATGTGACTGCCTTGAATAAATGGGAAGGGAAAGAAAGAATGTCCCTCTATTTGACATGAATGCAAATACTGGGCAGCCTTCCTGCTTTGGGTCTACTCCTACACTGGGTGAATCCTCTCCCTGGATGTGTGTCCCTGGAGCCCCTAGCCCACTCAGAGAGGAAGCTTGCAAGCTCTCCCCTACCTCCTTTGGTTTTGTTTTTTGGTCCTAATATCCAGCATCTTCTGCCCAGGTCTTCATTCTCTGGACTCCTTGTCTGTGTTCCTGAGCTCGCTTGCACAACTATCTTGCACAGTGCCATCCCTCTCACAGCTGGACATACCCACTAAGACCACCAGCATCCAGCCCCACTGCGTGTGCCTCCTCTATCTACCAGCTCCTAGAAGCACAAAGGAAGTAAGAGAGGCCACATATCCGGTGACTTATTGTATATGTTAGGGCTGGGTTCAGCCAGAGTGAAAAGGGAATCCGTAGTATTGGTGGGCGTAAGACATGAGCTTTTGGTCTCTCATTTAAGCTCAGAGAAAAACAGTTCAAGGCTAGTTTGACAATTTCATAAAACCATCAGGGACCTGAATTTCCCCTATCTTTCTTCCGTCATCCTCAGCTCCCAGGTTTCATGCTAAAATTTTCTTCATGGCCCAGAATGGTTGCTGGAGTGACAGCCTTTTTGTTTACATTCCAACCATCAGGAAGAAGGGAAAGAGAAAGGGAAAACACAGGCCCACTTCCCCCACAAGGTTAACAATCTTTAACTGCCTTCCCACATACCTCTCACAACCCTTCTGCTTGTACTTCATCAGCTGGACCAAGGCATCACCCAGTTACAAAGGACATGGGCAAATAGCCTTTTTCTTGGACATATTGCCACCCCCAATAAAATCTGGGGTCTATCACTAAGAAAGAAGGGGCAAGTGGAAATTGTGTGGCCGTTAGCAACCTCTGCAACATTTGCCCAATATCACATCTAGTAAGTAGATATACAATAGTACAGCTCATCTGACTCAAAGCCCAAGCTGGTTACTCCTACATGACATGCCCTCAGTCACCCCATCGCCATGTGCCATGCAAGGAGCTGACCCAGGTCTGCGAGTACAGCCCACAGCACAGCTGTCCACCTGCCACGTAGCCTCCATGCTCCATAATAAGAAGACTCAATCCACCCGGAAGCCCAATCTTGTCCCGCGTCACTACTCTGCTTTCCAGAAGGCCGCCACCTTCGGATTTTCTCTCCAGGAAGAGGGTGAGCCTTCCAGTGAGTTCTATGGGCCCAAAACACCCAAGCGAGTCTTTGCAAAGGTCTGACTCTCTGGAAGCAACAGAGAGATCTGGGCTCTGCCCACTACCCTCCCAAGGGAGGGTTTCCTTTGGCATGGGCTATTACCCTCTGGCGGATTCTTCTGATGTGTCTGACGCATTGTTATGAGCCGATGACTTTGCATGGGGCTTCAAAGATGTCTCTTCTGTGTGTCTTCCCTGCGTGAGGCCAGAGGAATGAACTTTCTGGATAACTGGGGTTTCTAGATAACTACCGGAACTTGAAAAAATTATGGCCGTTTGTATGGAAAACTTTATAAAATGTAGCATATGTGCCCCTACAAAGAACAACATAATTAAGCAGAGTATGAACATCATCTAACTTCCCCTTAATGACAAGGCCATAATTAGGAACATCAATTAGAGTACTGAGCTTCGCTTTACAGGACGCCCTCAGGAGTTGCTGACGTGTGTAGGGCCATTTGTCCCCGCACAAAATGGCCCCATTTGTTTTGTTTTCCTAATTTCTCTGGCTACTTTTTTAATATTATTAATCTGTCTGGTGCCTCCCTCCTCCGTAAATGGCTAAGCCTTCTTGATGGGATCACTGAGTCCTGATAGCTCTTGGTTTGTCTCTGCAGCTAGGCCCTGGCCCCCCAGGTCTCTCCTCTAGTGGAAAACCCTGTGATCCACGCCAAAGTCCTGTGCAGAGGCCCGCTTTGTTCATTTCCATGGTCAAAGTTGTGTTCTGGGTTTCTGAGACTGGTCCAGGGTTCAAGTGGGTGTGTACAAGGGGCCACCAGCCCTTGAAGGCCCCATTCGAATCTGTTGTTGCTGCTGACGTGGGACTGACTGTTTCTCGATGGATTTGAACCAACAGGAATCAGAGCCTTCTAGAAATGAAGAGATGAGCAAGGATTCACCTGCTTACGAGGATCACACTTACTTACTATTACCAGCTATTTGTTCCCACGAAGACGTCTTGAGTGTCCCAGTCATGTTGTGGTTGGTAGTTAGCTTTCCAACCGACGCCAGGGAAAGCTTTGAAAAGCATCACCAGGTTCCACCCTTACTCCTTAATACGGATTCTTGTTATTTATGAGGAAGTAAAATTCCAGATAAACCTGGAACCTCAGCTTCCTCAAATTCTGAGCGATTCGGATGTTCATAAAATAGTAGCAATTTGCAAGCACATGCTTTTCCCTCGAAACAGCTGAATAGGGTAACAATCCATCAACGTGCCCAGTTAAATACAGCAAATGCAAATCACTCTAATGATCATATTTACAAAATAAGTTACCTTTATTTGGAAATAATTACCATGTGCTTTTAGCTCTCCAAATGAAATCAAGGAGGTTTGTGATTCAAAGGTGATCTGCTGTAAGAAACAGATGATGGGAAATTGATACCGATCCCTGTGTACTCCTGGCTTGCCCTCTCATTTCCTTTCGGTGTCCTGCTGATATCTGCATGACAATGGGATCTTTGGTTCTTTGGACTCCCTGGCCCAGGTTGTACCCTCACCAAAGTGACTGTATGGTGAAGTATCACTCCTAGGATGAAAAGTTGTGCTGAGGTGCCCATCTGATGCTAAGAAGGTACCGAGGTCCTGTCTTTAATCAGCAGTAGGTCATAAGTACTGCTGTGGCTGCAGGCAGAGGAGGAGGGGGGTAGGTCCCAGGGCAGCCCCAAGCATGCTGCAGCGCACCCCCAGGCGTGGGGCACAGCCCACGTCAGCCTATGGGGTCCCCAACATCTGCGTTTCTTTTAGCTCACGTAGGCACGTGTATGCTCAGATGCATGCCGCCCTGCGTTCCCCGGATGAAGGAATATGGAAGAAGAGGCAAATAGTTTTAATCAGATTCATGCTACCTCCCAGCCACCAGTGGCTCTTCCTCATCATTGGCACCCAGAGGAAACCAAGTTAGGATTCTAAATATACTTCTAAAAAATAGGACAGGTTCGAAACCACCGGAAGAGGAGAAATGTTACTGATTTTGAAGGATACCCCCCCTTCTCCCCTGTGCTGCTGGAAAGGCAGTTCCCTGGGGTAGTCCCCTTCTCTTGGCTGCCCTGACAGGTGTCCATGAAGCCCTGGATGACCACAGGGGCTTGTCCAACATGAATTGCATGACGCCTTCCATAGGCTGCTTTCTGACCATCAAAAAATTAAAGTGTCATTTTGATATAAAAGACGATCAAAGGGGCACTTGGGTGGCCCAGTCGGTTGAACGCTCCACTCTGGGTTTCAGCTCAAGTCATGATCTCGTGGTTTGTGAGATCGAGTCCCACATTGGGCTCTGCCCTGGGACAGCACGGAGCCTGCTTGGGATTCCCTCTCTCTCTCTTTCTGCCCCTTCCCTGCTCACGCTGTCTCTCAAAATAAATAAACAAATAGTTCAAAGAGGATCAAAAAGATGTATTTACTAACATCCTCTAAAAGGTTGGTCAAGGAAGGGACACCTGGGTGGCTCAGTCGGTTGAGTGTCCAACTTCGGCTCAGGTCACGATCTCGTGGTTCTCAAGTTCAAGCCCCGTGTTGGGCTCTGTGCGGCAACCTGGTTCAGATTCTGTGTCTCCCTCTCTCCCTCTGCCCTTCCCCGGCGCGTGCTCTGTCTCTCTCTAGCTTCAAAACTAAATAAACACTAAAAAAAATCGTTTTTCAAAAAATAAAAAAGGTTGGTCGTGGAAGAACTTAGGAAATTATTAAGTGGTGTGGGAATGACAGGGATGGTTATCCCAAACAAACAAGAATGGCAGAACTGAGAGTAACCATGAAGAACATTAAGTCCATACCTTACAGCACAGGAGGAGGGACCCGTCTAAGCTCATTCAAGGTTTAACTATAAAAACTAAGGGCTGAAACATATTTACTGCCATCAGAACAGCAAAGCCATGACAACCTGGGGTGTTAACTTGGTTGTGCTAAGTCGTCTTTTACTCAGATAAGTCATCTTAAATTAAATATGAATGATTAATAAATATAATACCCATAATAAATGACACATACTAATTTAATTAAAAATAGATGGTGAATTTTACAAATGGGGCATTATTGTAATGATATGGAATGGACTTGTTATGCTAAGAATGTGCGGTGTTGAAAATGTGCAATTTCCATGCACATTTTACCCTTATTGTGTCTCATTAAAATTTTAAAAATAACTATTTTAATTGTCAAGCATTTGACAGACTGCTATAAAAACTTGACACTTAAGTTTCAATTTTACAATATGCATTTTAATGACTCCTTTCGCTGCGTGTTTTGTTATCCATAATCCGGCTTTTTCCACACACAAAAAATTAAAATGTCATTTTCTGGTAGTTTTTAGAGAACGGAGTTGAGCTTGCTGGAGGGTTGCAGGAAAACATGTTTAAATCTTTACAAATAAATATGAAAATTAGAACTGTATTTTATTTCCACTGCATTCGGTGGTTTAGTTGTTGATTTCAGAGCCTTCAGGGGACCTGGAAAGGAAAAGAAGGTACTCTTGCGAGCTCAAGCCAGACCGGAGGGAGCGGGGACTGTCAGAGATTTTTAGCACCAGCTTTTCACAAGGATTTCCCATTTCCTCCACGTGGGATTAAGACAAAGCGACAGAGATGACTCATAGGAACCCTTGCAAATGAATCTTCTATTAGGAGAAAAGGACCCTTATAAGTGGAATCATGCATGCCACTGCGGAAGATGCCTACGTTATCCAGAAGAGCTGCGCGAGTCCTTGAGGGCATTAGCGTTTCCTTCGTATATTCTAGGAGGAAAATTGTGTGCATCGGGGCTTTCCAATGCTGACCACTTGAGGAAATCAAGTTTCCTAAGGTCTCACCTGGTAATACCCCGGAAAACGGTTCATCTCTTGGCAAAGCAGAGGGGGCATTGGAAAACAAAACGAAACAGTATTTGGATATGCAAAGGAGAAAAACGGTATACTGACGCAGTCACACGGTTGATACTGCTGACACTTTGATTAGCATCCTCAGGGTACTAGACAAAGTACATGTGCTTCAGCTTCTTACCTTCACAGCAACCAGAGAAGCGGGTGTTTGTGCCCCTTCCCTGTAGCTCGCAATACTGTGGCTCCCAGAGACGGAGTAAGTTACCCCAAAGCCACATGAATAACCAACAGAATCTGGGTGCAGCCGTGCCCTCTGATAGCAAACGTCTAGGAAGTCCCTACTCGGAAGAGGTTCTGAAGGCCTGATGATGTCGTGGCTTGACATTTTAAAACTAAGGTGAGCTAGGGGCGTCTGGGTGGCTCAGTTGGTTAAGCATCCGACTCTTGACTTTGGCTCGGGTCATGATCTCACGGTTCCGTTCATGGGTGCACGGTCAGTGCAGAGCCTGCTTGGGATTCTCTCTCTCTCCCTCTCTCTGTGCCCCTCCCCTTTCTCTCTCTCTCTCCACAAAATAACTGAATTAACTAAAAACAAAAGAAAAGGAAATGGAAAACTAAGATGAGCTATTCCCAAGTGTGAAGTCTATGAGTTCATTCATCAAGGTTTTCAGCCACTGGTGGCTGGAAAGGCTGGTGGGGACCTTACCTGTCCACCCATCTGTCCACCCATCTACAGCTGCCTGACCACACCCCTTTCCAAGCCAGGTGACGAGTCCCCGCTCCAAGTACCACTATTAAAGGCCTGGGCTCCCTTCCGAGTGGGAGGTGGGCTTCATGCTCTGATGTTGTGACTCACGGCCACGTGTCAGCTTCCCGGCACTTCCCACTCCTGCACACACACCAACCACAGAAAGAGCCTCATCCTAGGCCGGCCCAGGGCCACCCGTCTGCAGCTGGACAAGGAGGGGGGCATTTGCAGAATAACAATAAAAAGGAGACCTGTGTTAGGGCGGTGAACTCCAGGCAGTTCTGAACAATTCCTCACAGGCCACACTCTACAGTCTGATGCGACACGTCAGGGCTGCCCAGAGAGATCTTGGAGGCACTGGGGAGTACAAGGCACTGCTACTTCTAGAGATTCTTGTGTTGAGGGGTCTGCATCCCATGTCAAAAAGGACACTACAAAAGGCCCCAGAAACAATGCGCCTCGTTCCTGGCAGAATATGGGAGCGGGCAGCTCCCTAACAAGGTCCAGCACTGCCCTGCTTCTCCTGCTGTGGGTGAGAAGACAGCACAGCCTTGTAAACAAAATACATAGCAAGCCTACCGCCCAACTAAGGCGGCTCCCCAGGCAAGGAGGTGGCACCACACCATGCCACAGATAAAAGAGCCCTTCCAACGTGGGGCCATGCAGAGCCCTGGGGTTGCTTGGTGGCTGGAGATCAACCCTCAGCCCCTTGTGCAGCCCACGGACCCTGAAAAGAAAGCAGATGTTGCCAGAAGCTCACTTTCAATACTCAAGAATGAGGTCAAGAATCACCATAGGCGTCTGGTCACCCAGGGTGCCGGGATTCTTATCTTTGTGTCTGTTGTCCTGCCTGGAATATTTACTTCTGTTCTAGTTCTCTGCAGAGATGTCCCTTCCCCAGGAGAACCTTTCCTGACAGCCAGACCAGACATTAATCCCTCACACTTGAAAGTCAAGGCACTATCTGGAAGTACAATACTCATCACAGTTGGAGAAAGAAAGAAAGAAAGAAAGAAAGAAAGAAAGAAAGAAAGAAAGATGATAGATAACAGATAGGTGATAGATAGATAGATAGATGATAGATAGATGATAGATAGATAGATAGATAGATAGATAATAGGTGATAGATAGATGGATAGGTAGATAGATAATAGGTAGATGATAGATAAATAGATAGATAGATAGATGATAGATAGATAGATAGATAGATAGATAGATAGATAGATAGATAATAGATGATAGATAATAGATAGGTAATAGGTAGATGATAGATAATGAAAGAAAGAAGGAAAGAAAGAAAGAAAGAAAGAAAGAAAGAAAGAAAGAAAGAGGAAAGAAAGAAAGAAAGAAAGAAAGAAAGAAAGAAAGAAAGAAAGAAAGAAAGGAAGGAAGAAAGAAAAGACAGGAGAAAGACTGGCAAAGAGTAATGGTTAATTTTATATGTCAACTTGTGTGGGTCACAGGGTGCCCAGGTGTTTGATTAAACATTATTTTGGGTGTGTGTTTGTAAGGGTGGTTCTGGAGGAGATTAGCATTTGAATAGGGCGGATCCACTGAAGCTGTGGGTGGAGCTCCTTCAATCCATGGCGGCCTGAAGGGAACAAAAAGGCCGAGCAAAAGAGAATTTGCTCAGTGCCTGACTACCTTCGATCTGGAACATTGGTCTCGGCCTGCCTCTGGACTGGACTTTACAGTTTTCTAATGATTAGACCAAACGGTATTGGCAGGAATACTACACAGCAGGAGACACAACACATCAGCCTGTCCCATTACTGGTGTTGCTCAGTGGGATCCCTTGACTGAGTTAGCGTTTGCTAGTTTTCTCTCGCCCAGATGGGCTTTGTCCCCTCTTCAGTGAAGAAATAATCTACCAAGTGATACATTGAAACCATGAGACTATATGCTTTCTTGGAGTCATTTGATGTTCCTTGTCTAAATAAGTTCCATTGGTGGTCGCAAGATAGTGTTTTCTAATTTTAAGATTCTTTGTGCTTTATCAACTAGTCATCATTTGTATAAAAGAACTTCCATATTTCTCCACCTTCCCTCCTTTTCTTCCTTGACTATCACTCTGGATGCATGAATTTCATTTTTTGCCCCAAGTGCTATAATCAACTACCAACTTCACTTTGTGTAAGGAGAATGTGGTACGTTCTGTGGTCTTCAAGGTGACCCAAATTTGGACAATTTTAAATCGAAGTTCCCTCCCGCATCCTTATCTGTTTCAACAATTTTTGAGCATTTCTTTGATTACTGACAACATATTCTAGGCTCTTTTATTTTTCCTACCTATCCACTCCTCAGACTTAGAATTGGCAATTTTTCTCTTGTTTTAAGTTTATTTATTTTGAGAGAGAGAGCACATGCGAAACAGGGGAGGGGCAGAGAGAAGACAGAAAGTCCAGAAGGTTCCGTGCTGTCAGTGCAGAGCCTGATGTGGGGTTTGATCTCACAGACTGTGAGATCATGATCGGAGCCGAGATCAAGAGTCATATGCTTAACCGACTGAGCCACCCAGGCGCCCCATGACCGGCAATTTTTCAAACAAGGCTAGTTCATTGTTTTCGGTGAGAAAACACATTAAGTCAACAAGGTGTTTTGGTTTTTTTAACTTTTTTGTGCTATTAATTTTGCTATAGTCTTTGTGCTATTAATAAATGGTATCTTGAACGTTACAATCTTGGTTGCTTATTGCTGATACATAGGAAAGAAGTGATTTGTGTATACTGATCCTGTATCTAGTAAACTTGCCAAGCTCTTTATTCATTCGGATTATTTGCCTGTAGAGTTTCTTGGGCTTTCTGTGCGTAGAATCATATCATCTGCAAATAATGGCACTTGTATTCTTTCTTTACCAATTCTTATACCTTCTCACTTTATACTTTTTTGTTTTATTGTGTTAGTTGCAATGTTTAATGGAAATGATAATGGTGGCATATTTATCTTGTTTCTGGCATTAAGAGCAAGTCTAGTGGTTAATTATGAAAAATGATGTTTGCTATACAATTTTAATAGATGCCATTTTCCAGTTAAGCACTTTTTTTTCTTCTCAGTTTTATAAAATATCTTTCAAGATATTTTTATCATTAGTTTTTATCAACATTTGATGCCGCATTTACTGAAATTGTCACATTTTCTTTTTTTTAACCATTAATATGCAAGCAACTTCCTAATGTCAAAACATTTGTATAAGTACATGATGGACTAACACGGATGATACGTATCCTTTCACCAAATCTAAACTAGAAGAAAGGACAAAATAGACAAATCAACAGTGTTTTCTGACACTGGACAATAGGGATCACAGAACTATGAAGCCTCAGAAAAAATAAACAGGTAATCCCGCAAACACCTTGAGTTTCTATTTTGAGGCCCCTTTTAGTTTCATATAGAAAGGAGAATACTAAACAGAGCACAGAGGTCTTGCTGTGTTGAGGAAACAGATCAAAGTTTCTTGAGACTGAAGGAGCCAAAAAGTGTGGGGTGTAGAACCAGAGACAAAGGAGATACACAGAGAAAGACTCCAGAACTCTGCGTAGATCTCTTTCAGGTTTAGCTCAATAAGATAGATAAATGCAAAGATCGACTAAGTAATTATAAGTGTAAATATGCTCAGAACTCACACATGCACAGAAGAATTCATAAGTTCTCCAAGGATCCAGATTGGAGGGTCTCTATTGAACACTCAGCGTAGAGAACAGAGAAGGTTCCAGATGAGTTACACCTTGGTAACAGAGAGAAAATAGGACAGACTCTAACGCAAATCGACTAAATTTGAAGACAAGCCTTATAACAATCGAGCTGATCCTTAAGTAACTTAACTTCCTGCGAGGGGAGGAAATTATTTGAAGAAAGACAACACAACCCAGTATGCAATAATACAAAATTTATTGTCTAACTTAAAAAAAAAATTATTGGAAATGGGAAGAAGCAGAAAAATACTACCCATATGCAGGAAAGAAATCAGAAAGTGAAAGCAGAAATAATTGCAGACAAAATTTTTTACAAAAACTATTCTAAAAATATGCAATATACATAAAATGAGAAAGAAAAGGAATATTAATGAAACATTTAGTGATAAAAAATGCGACATCTGAATTGACAAATTCACTGACTGGATTCACGACAGATGAGACCAACGATCAAGGACCTTGAAAACAACAATAAATAACTATGCAATTGAAGCCCAGGGATAATAAATGACTGGTTTTTACTGAGGGCCTCTATTTTCTTCCTTTCTTTCTCTCTTTTTCGTTTTCTACTTCCATAGTTTCCTTCCCGTACTTTATGATGGGCCGCCCACTACTCAGTCAACACTGTTATTTCCAGCAGCGTCCTTAAGGAAGAAGGTTGGACTGTTCTCCAAATTCAAACTCCGTTCCAGGACCTAGCACAGAGTAGATGCGTAATGACCGTTAGCATCTCACATATTTACACATTTTTGCGTCTCGGGCATGATCGTCTTTCCCTGCCCGCCTGCACCTGGCCAACGTCTTGTCTTCCTGCAGGATCCTGCTGTGATTCCCCTCCCAGCCCGAGTACTGGTTAGTAGGTACCCCACCTCTGTGCTCCCGAGGCATTCTGTACATTCCGCCAGCCCTCATCATGTGGTGTTAGACTTGTGTGTTTGTGCACCGAGTGAGACAGGGACCAAGATTTACCCTATTGTCCCGTCAAATCATTGCAGACATGAATATGTATGACTTGTTTTTAAATATATCAAGAAAGAAACTACGCTTTCTCTTTGCTTAGCTGGTGGATATTAATGGATTTATTTCTAGGTCAAAGGGAGGCAAGTGGCTTCACCACCCCTTCTGTTTTGTCAGGTGAGGCTGGTCCGTGAGTGCCAATTTTGAAGACAGGCTAGCACGTGAAGGGGGGAACAGGGGACTTTATACGGAAGTTGGAGGCTACAGGGCACCTACACTTACCAGGCAAGAATCGCATATCTTGGTTGCCTCTCTTGAAAACTCAGGAGAATGCCCAGCACGGCTATAATAACTGAAACCAAATCCCATCATAAACAGACATGTTCTGGGGCGCCTGGGTGGCTCAGCCAGTTAAGCGTCCGACTCTTGGTTTCGGCTCAGGTCACCATCTCACGGTTCGTGAATGCGAGCCCCGCGTCAGGCTCTGTGCTGACGGCCCGGAGCCTGCTTGGGATCCCCTGTCTCTTCCTCTCTCTGCCCCTCCCCTGCTGCCTTTCTCTCTCAAAATAAAGAAATAAACTAAAAAAATGATAATAATAAACACACATGTTTTCATCCCTTTAAATAGAGTACAGCTCTCAGTAATGCCTTTCCCTTAAACACGGAGAGTAATTACAATAAGTCAAGGACATCTACTACCCAAATAAATACACCAAGACTAAAAACACGAAGCCGTGTTAGGGGCAGAATTGAGGACCGGCTGTCTCTCTTGTTGAGGCACCGCAGCACTGGGGTATAACACAATGTAATTGGTTCTTTTGAAGTTTTTAATCACTTTCCTTGTAATCGAGAGTGATGCTGACAAGCAGGGTATCGGAAGCCAGCTCCACACGTCGGTGACACGGGGGACCTTCGCCGGTTCAGGCTGGCACGGGTAATTGTTTTAGAACTAAGGCGCCCAACATACAGGGGGCTCATTACAAAGATTCCTCTGGAATAGACGAGGTCAGAATCTCCCGTCCCCACAAATCATCTGTCGGTGAGCGTGTTATCAAAATATGAGGCGGCCCCTTCAAATATATTTTAAACACTGTTAATGTATTTCCACATGTCACCATCTGACAGCTCCCCGTCCTCAACTTTGCCACCAGGGAAATTTACATGCATTTGAATTCACTGGGCTAAGCACAGTCTCCCCACACTGACAGCCCATTTAGTTCCGTGATAAGTTAATCTGTGCCGCGTTTGATAGCTTTCTGTCTTTTACCCAAAACAGAGTTTGCGAAAATGATTCAGGAACAAAATTTGCAAAACGTTTGCGCTCCCGCTTCATCACCACGGAAGTTGGAACGCTCAGAAATGTGCGACGCGGTGGGGCCGGCTGTGGGGGGACCTCCCCCGCCTGTCCTGTACCCGTACTTCAGGCTCCCTCTCCTTCGTTTTCTTACACAATCTTCACGTATGTATTCAATCAGTCAACAATAGAATCGATCAGGCGATGTGTCCAAATGCGACGACACTTTAAGGTATTAAATTTTCTGCCTGTTTATTTTAAGCCAGTGAGCTTCTTGCTACAATCCCCCCGATGTTTTCTGATCACTGGTAGGGCTGCACTAACAATCGATCACAATGTGGGTGGCTTGAAGCAAGAGAAGTTTGTTCTCTTACAGTTCTGGAGCCCAGAAGAGCAAAATCAAGATATCAGTAACGTTAGTTCCTTTGGGGGGTTCGAAGGAAGAAAGCGCCCCGCGCCTCCCTCCTAGAAGCTTCTCAGGATGGCTGGCAGTCTCGAGGGCACTCCTTGGCTACGGCAGCCACACTCCAGACTCCGCCTGTCTTTACGGGGTGCTCCTCCCTCTCTCCCCTCCCCTTTCAGCAGACTTCCCTCCCTGCCCGCCGCCGTTCTCCGGTGGCAAACACACTAACAATTCTTGAAGGTGACGGGGACACGGAGGTCCCCAAGGACCCTCTGCCTGAGTGCAAGCAGCACATCCCTCTCTGTGCCCAAAGTAGATGTGCCCGGGTGGCTTCAGCACGGAGCAACCAGTAAGCTGGGGGTGTAGACCACAAGGGAGGTGGGACACGGTCAGTGCCAAGCCCATCAGAAGACTGGGGTCCAGGGTCTCCCACAGAGGAGGCACGGACTCCTGAGCAAGTCCGCTAACCTCTCGCTGACTCTTGAATGTCAAAAAACAAAACAAAACAAAAACAAGCAAACAAACAAACAAAAGCCCAGAGCACCTGGGTGGCTCAGTCATTAAGCATCCGACATCAGCTCAGGTCATGATCTCAAGGTTCATGAGTTCGAGTCCCACATCAGGTGAACACGAGCCCTGCTTGAGGTGAACCCTGCTTCTCTCTTTCTCCCTCTCTATCCCTCGCTCACGTACATCCTCTCTCTGCCTCTCCCAAACAAAACAAACAAACAAACAAATTAAAAGCGCCCAAATCTCTACCCTGAGAGACGGGTAGCCAGGGACTCTGTCGGGGAAAAGAGGGTAGGAAGTGATCCCACTGACAAGTGGGGAAGACAAGACACATGGAGAGGGTGGGAGGTTGAACATCCTTTGACCTGGGGTCCCGACTATAGGTGGACACCAGTTGGCATGATTGCATGATTGTAGGTTTTTGCCGGGGACACCCATCCTGTTGGGTGCAGCGTAGGGTGGGAGGTGAGCAGGGCTGAATCAGGCCTGGAGCTTCCCCTGGCTGGCGGATGGAGAGAAAGAAGGAGAGAAATTGGCCACGTACGTACATGGGGCAACCGAAGTTTCCGTTAGATGGCCCACTCGAGACCCTGCCTTCAGGAGAGAGGAGAGAAAAGGAAGGAGATACGTACAGGTGGGGGGAGGGGGTCTAAGCCATTCTTCCTCTAGGTGTGGGAGGCTCTGGCCTCCGGACGTCCAAGCTGAGGTCGTCTCCTCCTCGTTCCCCATTCCTGCCAGACCTCAGATGCCACCATTTCCGGGAAGCGTTTCCTCACAGCCTCAGTCAAGCGCCCCTCCTGTCAGGCCCCCCCGGTAGGACGTGCTGCAGCCTGTCCCCGGTCCCCCATCTGTAACTGTCACACAAGGGAGCTTGCAGCCGTAGCCTCCGTGCCCCATGTGCGGCCCCCTGCTGGCCCTCCAGGTTTAGCATCGTCCTCGACACACAGTAGGTACTCAATAAATGCACATTGTACTGAAAATGTATTCCATCTCTGTAGTACCTGATACCCTCAGGAGGGTAGAAACACAAATTTGGTAAATGTTTGAACGCTCGAGATGAGTTAAGGGGGCTCTGACTGCATCGTACCTTCTGGAGGCCCACGGAACCTCTTATATGAAAGTGGCCGCACTTAGACTCGTTAAGAGCAGTGTTTATTTATTCAGGAAGCTGTGCCCTGGCAGAGCAGCTGTGTGGAGCTCACAGGCGCCCTGAAAGAAACACTGACAGCCAATTAGAGGAGGAGGGCGGCCCCCAGACACCCACGGCGGCCTCTTCTGGATGCCCGGTGCCCGATCCAGATGTGCAAAGCTGGACCACAGCCCAAGAAATTAGGGCGTGCAAAGAAGCTTCACGAACCTGGGCATAATCCTTAGAAAGAAAAATAAGGGTGACAGATTTAAAAGGGTAACAGAAATATAGGATACCCAGCTCAGTTTGAGCTTTTTAGATGAACAATGAGTAAGTTTTAATCTATGCCCCGTGCACTGTTCGGGACATGTTTACGCAACTCACTTATCTGAAGTTCAGACTTACCTTGGCACCCTGTATCGTATCTGGCAAGGGCACATTCGCTCTACTCCACCCACAGCCACACCACGTCCCTCCTCCGGCCACAGGGGTCACAAGAGACAGAGCTGGACGGAGCCCTGGCCACAGCAGGCAGGCCTGGATCCCCAGCCCGCGAAGAATACTGGCTTCGTGCACAGAAGACCTTGTGATTGCTGGGGTGACCGTGGAGTCATGCGGGGGAACACTCTGGGGGGGGGTTACAAAAGCACCAATGGCTTCCACCACTAACCTACTAAAAATCACCGGGGTATCAATCCAGAATGCTAACAGCAGAGAATTCCCAACACTGTATTTCCGCATTAGGATCGACTCAAGGGCAATTTTCTGCACGGATTCAGTGTGCAAAATGCAAGGGTGGGGTCTGTTCTAGCATTTTTTTTCTTTTTCCTTTAAAGTTTATTTATTGTGAGAGAGAGAGAGAGAGAGAGAGAGAGCACGGGCAGGAGGGGGCAGAGAGAGAGAGGGAGGGAGAGAGGGAGGGAGGGAGAGAATCCCAAGCAGGCTCCTTGTCAGGACAGAGCCCAACACGGGGCTCAAACTCACAAGCCGTGAGATCATGACCTGAGCCAAAACCAAGAGTCGGACGCTTAACGGACTGAGCCACCCAGGCGCCCCTGTTACAGCATTTCCCGAGCCCTTTCTTAGAGGTTGTCATCCAGAGGGGGATGCCATTTATGGACTAGGCCGCCTGTGTGGACGTGGAAGGAACAGCGTTCTTAGCCGTTTGCCCCCGAGCCACCTGTGGGCCCCGTGAAGGACAAAGCACACGAAGCCGCCAAAGAGGGTGTGCAGCTTACAAAGGTGGGGGTTGCGAAGCTCAAGCTTTAAACAGGGATGGGGGTCCCCCGGGACAGATTGCTGACGGTTCGAAAGAAGCCAGAAATCGATATTTACTTGGTGAACGCGCTTGACCTCTAATGTTGGTAAAGACCTCGACACTCTTTCAAGTAGTGCAGATCTGGTCCACAGGCCAGAGGTGGCCACAGGCCCGTCTGCCCTTGGTTGTCACTTCTGTTACCGGAAGCTTCTTGGGGGCTTCCCCACCTTCCCTCAGCTCGGGCCTCAGGCAGCCCCAGCCCCACCCGAGGGCCGGAGGAGCCTCTCCACGCATTTTCCCTTCTGCTCTCACCTCCTTTCCCCGGATGCCAGAGGCCGAGAGGCGGGGCTGGCGTGACAAACGGCCTCGGAGCCCTCTGTGACCACGGGACTATGTATGGGGTGCAAGGAGCCGGCGAGGACAGATGCGTCCTGGATGTGGGTCTGTCAGCCCAGACCTGCAAACCACAGCCTCCCCGGCTCACGCCGTGCACACCTGCGGCTTGTTGACAGCATAGAAATGAGAAACTCGGAGGCGGTCGGACACCCCGTGAGTTCACACGACCGACCCGCACCAAGGTATTTAGCACAGGTGTTTCTGTAATTGTGATGCATGAGGACACGTCCCGGTGATCAGTGGCCCTCAACACGCGCACCTCCACCTGCCGGGAGAGGCCGGCGGGCAGGTTGGGGCCCACGCCGCGCTCAGATGCGATGCACGTTTCCCAGCAGAGCCCCGACGCCCCCAGTGTGCGTTCCCGCTCGCGTTTCCCCTTTGGGGATCCCTGTCAGCCAGAGAGCACCGACACGTCTGCTCGGCCCGCCCCTGGCCTTGCTCCCTTTCAGCTCTCGGAGGGCTGCGCGGGGCTGGCCGGAAACGTCCCGGGAGCAACTGGCAGCCGACAAGGCGAGCAGGAGAAGAACGATCAAGCTCACGCGTGGAGCGAGACAACCCGCGGAGGCTTAAAAGGAGGTCAGTCGAGTGAGCTGTCGACTGGCTACAAGGGCCCCGAGGTGGGGAGTTCAAAGTCGGGCAGCAGCCTGAGCCGCGCGCGGGCTGGGGCCCCGGGGACCAGGAGCCCCGACACAAAAGCCTGGGGCCGGAGGTGGGGGCGGCCGGGACCAGCGGAAAGGCTCCTTCTCTGGGCAGGGTGAGCCTCCCCGAATCTCCTGGGCACAGCCAGCCCGCGCCCCAGGCCTCCCGCCCTGCAAGTTGTAACAGACGGAGCGGAGCGAGGCCGGGCGCGGAAGCCACGCGAGGCACCTGCTTCTCCAGGTACTGAAAGGTGCCTCAGAGCACGTCGGTTATTTCCACCTAAAACCCGGGCAGGAGAGGAAAAACGTGGCTCTGAGCTTGAAGTCCGCCTGCCCTGTGCGCCGCCCGGACACCTGTGTCTGCAAAGAGGGAGAGAGAGGGGACGGCGCTGCCCCCGGGCCGCCACTGCCCCAGCGCCGGGCTCTGCGCCTCAGTCCCGGGAGCGCGGCCGGGGTCCGTGCAGGGTGCGCCCCGTGCCTTTGCGTGGAGGGGGGGGGGCACAGGCAACACAGCGGCCGCCCGCACCCCGGATCGCCAGCTGGCACCTCTTTGGTACGTAGTCGTCGATGTCACTTGTCAACTGCCACGAGGTGGCTTTTGGCCTTCCGAGAGCTGCAAACACCCGCACACAAGAGCGGAGCTAGAGTCTGCTTAGGATTGTCTCTCTCTCTCTCTCTCTCTCTCTCTCTCTCTCTCTCCCTCTGCCCCTCTCACCCACTCGCACTCTCTCTCCCTTTAAATTAAAAATAATTTTAAAAACAGAATACATCTTTAAATGTGTATGGAAGCCAAAATGGCAGAACATACTTGCTCTCTACGTATTATGTCTCCGCCCCACCAAATTCATACATTGAAGCCCTAACCCCCAGTGTAATGGGATTTGGAGGTGGGGTCTTTGGGAAGTACCTGGGTTTAGATGAGGTCATGAGGGTGGGGCCTTCATGATGGGACCATTACCCTAATAAGAAGAGACCCCGGAGGGCTTGTCGGATGGAGAGATCCACCTTCTTGAGGACTCACCGGGAAGGCGGCCATCCACAGGCCAGAAGGTGGTCACTCCCTAGACACCAACCATGCTGGCACCCTGCTCTTAGACTTCTACCCTCCAGAATTATGAGAAATACACGTCTGTTGTTGGTATTTCGTTACGGTGCTCGTGCTGAAACATAAAAACGAGAATCGGCCCTTCATAAAATTTAAGAAAAGATTACAGGCTAACATCTGGATGGTCATCTTCCACTCCGTGATGGAAGATGAGGGACACACTCACAGTGACACATAGAATACTCCCTTCTCCGAACTCGGCAACACGAACAGACCCCGCGTGAAGTAGGGAAGCACTCATCCAGACACACACCTCCCTCTCCTTCTGGAACAAGAGCTGGGCCTGACCCCAAAGAGCCTGTCCGGACACAGGCATCCAGACCTGAAGTCAGATGGCATCCAAGGGGGAAATGGCCCCGTGACATTGAGCTAAGCAAAGCCTAGAGCCCTGGCCCCCCAACTATCACCCCTGCCCAGTTCCTTGATCCCCACGCTCAGGGACCACCACGGGAAACCTGGGAAGAGACAACTGAGCAGAAAAGCCCCTAAAAGCTATTATTATTTATCCCCCCCCACCCCCGCTTTCGTTTCTAATTTGGTTCATACTGACTTTCGGTTCTTAGGTTAGATTTGCCAGGGATGAACAGGTGTTATCAGTCTCGCCCTTATTTTCAAAGCCCAGGTCCTGGATATATTTCTCATTTCTGTAATTTCTGTTCTTTTTCTTTCCCACTGCCTGCAAAGGAATGAAGCCTCTGAAAGCTTCTGCTCTTTGAAGTTCATTTAGATTTTCTTCAGGGCTTTGTTTAGTGTCCATTTGCTTTGTATTTGGATCAAAGGGTAATCTTTTCATTGGAAGATCTGATCATTTTTATTTATATCCTCCCTTGTTACAGAAAATTTTTTCATAAAGATGAGTAACTCCTGCTTTAGCAGAAGAGTCCTGCCTATATCTGCTGGCTCTTTTTATTTATATTAACAACTTTTCCCCTGCCCTCATTTTATTTGTGTTTCCTGCTTCTAGTGAATTAATGTCTCTTCTTATAATTGTGGGTTTTTTATTACCCAACCACCTCCACTGCTACTTTTTAACAGATTTTATTTAAAATGCCTTGATGCTATATTAGTTGACCCTATACAAGAAGTTTAATTAATGTCATGTATTCATTATTTTTAAAATTTTTATCAAGAGACATTGACCTTTTATCTAATTTTTTTAAATTAAGTATGCCTTATCTGTTTTCCTTCTCTGTTTTTAATCCTTCCTTCCGTGTCGATGGATGTCTAGTAAGCAACATCCTGTAGATTTTAGTTTTTCATCAACCAGAGACTTGACTTCTTGATAGGGGAATTTAACCCCTCGTGGTCACCGATATAATCACGAATACCATCCGTTGTTATCATCATTTAGAGAAGCCTCATCGCTGATGGTTTGTGATCCGGTGACCACAGTCTATCTGGATCTAACGCTTAAAAATTGTTTGGAAGGTGACATTCCATGATTAACACCACTGTAATCTTAAGCCATCATACATACGTTTAACCTGGTTAACATCTACAGGATTTATTAGCCTCTCATCAACATTGTCCTTTTGTCACCTCTGATGGAGGATGAGAGGTGGCATTCTCCACCTCCTTCATTTGCACCCAACAAAAGTCCTCATCAGAGCCCTGAAAGTCTAGCAGAGGAAGACGGACACACAGGAGTAGGGCAGATGGCCGTGAGCGCCATAGAGAAAAGCAAAGCAGGAGCGGAGGGCTCTTTTCCGAAATAGTCAGGGAAGCCGGTGGGTTAAGCCCTCATTCCAACCAAGACCGGAACGCAGATACCTGGCAGGGAGAGAGTCCGACACGCGTGTGGCCTCCTAAGGATCAACAAGGAAATGAAGAGGGCGGGAGCAGGGAGAGGGCAGTTGAGGTTGGTCCATAGCAGGGGGAGAGCAGGACTGGCATAGAAGAGAGAAGTTTTAAGAAGGTTTTGAGCAGAGAAGTAATTTAAATTTTGAATGATTGGATCAAACTTTTAAAGACTTCCTCTGGCCACTAAGTGGAGACCAGGCTGTGAGGGGGCCAGGCAGAAGTCCATTACCCCTGTCCAAGAGCCCTGGGGTCTAGCGATCGCAGTAGGCGTTGAGACGCCATCAGAGCCTGGCGATATTTCAAAGCAGGTCAACGATGGGTTGATGCATCGGACGAGAGGGAAGGAAAGGAGAAAGTAGAGACCACGGAGGGCTTTTCAGTTGCTCTGGAGCTTACCGGTAGGTTACACATATGGGTAACTCACCAGCCCCTCATGCTCCTACCTGCTCTCCCTCTACACACAGCCGCCCACCCCCATCCATATATTTGCTCGTCTCTTAATGGTAGTTAGTTTCACAGGTTGGCAAAAGTGTTTTCCCACAATTACATTTTTATTGCAGATTTCTTTATTTCAGGCACGTAAAAGCCTGCCTGTGATCTCAGAGGAAAAGTGTGTTCTAGAAAGGCAAGCTCTGGAGAGGGCAAGTCTTACAGGGTCTTTCTGTTGTTCCTGTGTGGGAACGATAGCGTGGTTTATGTTACAGACTGCGTTGTGTCCCCAGAATTCATATGTTGAAGCCCTAGCTCCAGGCACCTCAAAATGGTTCTGCATTCGGCCATAGTGGACCCCGATCCAGTCTGACGGGTGTCCATATGAGAAGAGAAAATTTGCACACACAGAGACAACAGGAAAGCATGTGCACAGAGGCAAGGCCATCGGCAAGCCAAGGAGAGAGGTCTTGGGAGAAACCGAGCCTGTGGACTCCCAGCCTCCAGAACCGCCACAGAATAAACTTCTGTGATGATGCCCCCCAGTCTGTGGAATAAACTTCTGTGATTATGCCCCCCAGTCTGTGGTATTCTGTCATGGCCGCCCTAGCCAATTCCACCTCACATCGTCTTTAAGAATTATGAAACCAGGGGCACCTGGGTGGCTCAGTTGGTTGAGCGTCCAACTTGAGCTCAGGTCATGATCTCACGGTTCTTGTGTTCGAGCCCCGCGTCAGGCTCTGTGCTGACAGCTCAGAGCCTGGATCCTGCTTTGGATTCTGTGTCTCCCTCTCTCTCTTTCCCTCCCCTGCTCTCTCTCTCTCTCTCTCTCTCAAAAATAAAAATGAACATGACCAAAAAAAGAATTATGAAACCAGGGGCACCTGGGAGGCTCAGTTAGTTGAGCATCTGACTCTTGATTTCAGCTCAGGTTATGATCTCAGGGTTCATGAGTTCGAGCCCCACATTGGGCTTCGTGATGTCTGCTTGGGATTCTCTCTCTCTCCCTCTTTCTCTGCCCTTCCCCTGCTCGAGTTCTCTCTCTCTCTCGATCTCTATCTCAAAATAAATTTAAAAAAAAACAAGAATTACGAAACCATTATTCCATTCTCCTGCTTTTTTGCGGTCGGGAAGCTTGAAGCTATCTTGATTTTTACTTCTTCTGAACGGGGCTCCATTTTTCTTTTGAAGAGCTTGGAAAAGTCTTTTTTTTATTTTTCTGGCAATTTACCAATGTTACCATAACTGAGTATAACCCAACCTATGGCTAGCCAGCCCTCATCCCCTACGTGGGGCGTTCTGCAAAATGTGACTGATGTAAAGGGAAACAAGCATGGCCCCTGTTTCCAGAAGCTCGGGGTCTGGCAATGGGGTGGAAACGTCACAGAGCATGACCACCAACGTAGCAGAGGAAGGTCCAGGGACCCGGGTGGTGCAGGGAGGAACCTGAGGGAGGACCCAACTCACATGAATGAGACAGACTGCGGGAAAGACTCTTGATCTTTGGACATATAAGCAGGGGTCACCTCGTGTATGTGAGAGAGTGGGGTGGGCACAGAAAGGACGTCCCAAGAAGACGAACTTTTGCGAAAGCTCAGAGGTTTGAAACCCTCCCTGAGCACGGGGGCGCCGCAGGCCCAGCAAGGAGGCCGGACCACACTGGCAGCGGGAGTAAGACGGTGACCGAGTTTGCGTTTCAGACACGGAGACACTCCACAGGGCGAAGCAATGACTGCAGACGGCAGAAGTGAGGAGGGTTTCTTCTTTGCATACAAGCAGCCAAACTCAGCTGGCTTAAACCACAAAGAGAGGTGTCTTTCCGGTAGTGAGAGGTCAGGGGTAGGTGGGTGTTCCCAGACTCCCTTCCTCCACCCCGACCCCTGTGATCTTCAGGTCCCCACCCGTCCCCGCCCCCCCGCCCCCCGCCGGGCTTTGTGGTTCGACCAGAGCTCAGGCACAATGGGCCACCAGAGAGAAAACCCTCCTCGGTGGAGCCTGGGACTCATCCGTGGGCTGCTGGGCCCACGCCCACCCCTGAGCATGACCTTGGTTGGGAAATGCAGTCTGCAGATGTCTGGGGCCACCAGGTGGCCCTTTCTGTGACTCTGAGGCCCAGGAGGGCAGGCGCACACACCTGCAGGGAGGGGGAAGTCTCTCAGGAGGCGGAGGGCACGGAGGTCAGAGGGCAGGGAGAGCAGGGGGACAGAGAGAGACCCGGAGACACCGAATCCTGGAGCCCGTCCCGGAGAATGACGGTGCTTTGCACGGAGCCCAGCTGGATGGTTACTGTTCCAGGTCCCCATGTTGGTCTCCTCTTATGTTCTTAGGAGTTAGCTAGTATTTTATTTTTCTAAGATTCTTTTCCTAAACCCCAACCAGTCCTCCTGATGATGAATGCTTTTCTCCGGGCCCTCCGAGGGCCGGACAGCTCCACCCCCCGTCTCTGTGCTGTCACATTTCAGGCTCTGTTAATTTTGTGGACGGGCTGGAGGCAGTGCCCTCCCCTCTCTTCGCGTTTCAGGATGACCCGGTTTCAATCCCAGCTCCGCCACGCCCTAGCTTTGTGACACTGGCAATTTGCTTAATCTCCCTAAATACCAGTTTTCTCATCTATAAAGTCGCAGCAATACTGGCATTTACCTTGTGGGGTTGCTGTAAACATGACAGGAAAGTGCCTGGCCAGCAGGATCTGCCTCGTGAAAGCTGGCCGTGCTCGTTTCTAGTGTTGTGTCTGTGGTGTCCTCATTGTCACCGAGATCGGGAGTCTCCGTGGGGGACGTCTGCTGTTCTACGGCATCCCTCCTCACCCCCGGCTTCCCAAGGAAAGTCTGACTTCACCGGCAGAATTCGGCATGCTCTGCTTTTGTGTCACAGCTGCGACAACCTCCTCCATCTTCCTGAGACTGGATCAAAGCCCTTTGCCAAAATCTTCTCGAGTTTCTCATGGAAGATCGATTCCAGAGTGAGATTAGCCTTTGCACTTTTTCTGGGTTGTGTTTTGGGGTTTTTTTTCTTTTCCTCTTTCTTTGGAACAAGGAAAGTTTCGCAAAGGGATCAGCTGTTCTTTCCAGTACGTAAGAGAGTGCGTTGTCTGGGAGGCAGCTGTGAAGCCTCCAGTTGCTCAGTCAACAACATGGTGAACTGCCAAGGACAGCCTTCGTGGTGCTGCAAGGTGGTGACATTGTTGAAGGAACAGTTCCAGAAAATTCTGTGGCCTGACAAAAGCACCCTGTGTGATGTTCATGTCACCTGGGAGGAGTGCCTTTCTTTCTCTAATCCCAGCACACCACCCACCCACCCCCGTGCCAGCAGCCCCCTGAATTGGGCGGGACACTTGGGCCAGGTGCAAATGTGTACTCAAACACCTGCGACAGATGATTCTTGGACTTACTCATGTAGTACGTTTTTTTTCTTGAGCACCTACTATAGTGTTCCTATTCTGGGAGCCGGGACGCCGTTGGTGAATAACACCAACAAAACCCCCACGTTTCAAGGGCTAGGGCCCCACGGGGAAGCCAGATTGGGATCCGGCAGCTTGGGTCCTCCCCGTGACCAAAGGCTCTTACGCAGCTGCTGGCTGGCCGTTCCCCCTCCCCAGGGCACGGCTGGCCCAGTCAGAGACAACCCAAGCCACAGCCTGAAGTGTGGGTCTGCCCTGGTGCCAGTTCTGCCGCTCAGCCACTGGTGTGGAATGTCCTACAAAGTCTTTCTGGAACATTCCGGAATTCTAGCTTCTTTCGAGAGTGCCCTTATTGAGAATTGCTTTTCCTTCTTTCCTTTTCCTCCTCTCTAGATGATTTCATGAATATTTTAAAGGGAAACAGAAACAGGGCCTTTGGGGGTGTCTCTCGTGGTCCCCCGCCCCCGGCCTTTGTCATCTTCTTGGGTGCCTCTCTCGCGCGCTGTCCGAAAACACTCAGCTCTCAGTAAATTTAAGGTTGCCCCACTCCACGCCATGTGTCCTTTTAATGACATTTTTTGCTGGATTATGTACTCAACCTTGTTTTATATAAGAGGTGTTCCTTTGAGATGCCGCCAATCTGATCTCGTTGGAAGTTTATGAGAAAACCCAATATGCTCCAGTCCGACTGCAGACAGGGCGCGCGCCAGCGAGCCAGATTTATCCGCAGCTCCAGTGCAAACACGGCTGATCATTCCCCGGCTTTGTCCTGCGCCGACTGGTTCCAGAGTGGTCTCTGGGGCTCCGCATTCCTGCCAGAATGTTCATGACATCACTCATATTATTAATAATTACAGGTTATCCACAGATGGACGGGCAGATGGACACACGGCGACAGAGATTTGTTTAATCTCAGCAAGGCTATTTCCCCACATATTTCCCTTTGCCCACTCTTGCTGCCTCCCTGGAGGAAAAAATTAATGAAACAACAAAATGTCTAGGAAAGAAAAATGAAAATCCTGTCGGAGGGTTGGTAGCACTCTCCCCCTTCAGGAGGAGACACTGACCCGTCCCCCTTCTTTTTCTCAACACGGTCTGTGTACCATGTTCTTTTGTGAGCCTTTGAACTATAAACATCCCCGAAGAAAGATATATCCCTGTCCCTCGTCCGACCCTTGCATCGCTGCAGGCTTGATCTGTGATCCAAAATTCACAGAGGGGGAAGACGAGCCGAGTGTGTGTGTGTGTGTGTGTGTGTGTGTGTGTGTGCGCGTGTTCATTGCCTGGGCCCCAGTTACTTCCTGGGTTTTCTGGAAGGAAAATGGAGCATCATTCGGTCTGGGGGGCAGCAGGGTCCTTGCACGAAGAGATGCACTTCTTGGATGGAGGCCAGGCTACCGGACTCTTCCCCTTGGTCAATTTAGAGGTGACCAGCTCCACCTGTGCAAGACTTGAGGTCATTGAGCCAGCCCAGGGCTGTCCTTGGCAGAGGCACAAAAGAGGCTGTCTACACAGGAGGGTGGGGAAGCTGCCAACCAGCTAACCTTACAAGCTACGAGAGGAAGGACTTTCCGGAACAAGCAATAACGTGGGCTCCAGCACAGCACAGGCCTCAGAGCACGACTGACTGCACTCGGTATTTATATCGCACGTACGGTCCACCAGCTTCACTCTCTCAGACGCCACATCTTCAGTCTCCGAGTGTTGTCCGTTGTCTGTCAGCCCCCGGGCTCTCCCTTCCCTACCTCGTCCCACAGCTGCAAACAGAGGGCCTCGCTCCCAGCCCTCACCGAGCCACGATTTGGCAAAACTGGGAGCCAACACTGGGTCTCCCAGCTCAGCTCTGGTTCCTCTCTTCGCCTAAATGTTAAATGTCCGAATCCTTCTTTCTAGGATCTTAAAGGGCAGACAGAGTCTTAAGACCGTTGCGTATCACCGAGCCAAGCCTACCTGATCCTTGGATGTCCCGTGAACGCCTCTTATCCCTACAGACTCCAGACTAGTCACCTCTGGGGCCGTGGACGAAGAAACACAGCTGGTTTGCTTTCCGTTGGAACAAGTAAGACCCAATGGTAGTATCATCCAATTGGAATAAAAGACATTTTCGAAGAACAGCTCACCTGAAGTGTCTCTCCCCACAAAATACGTGGGGGCAAAAGAGCTACTGATCATTTTTTAAACACCCAGGTACTTGACTGCATTCAACCTGCCTCACGCTGTTCTCTTGCCAAATCTTTCGGCGTGTGCAAACACCACCTGGCCATCAGAGACCCGGCTACTGGGCTTTGATACAACTTGTGTAAACCTGGCCTCAAACTGCCAAGCATTTCTCTGTTGCCCAGACTCAGAAATATTGGGTCTTCCGTGGGTTCGTTGCTCTCCCATGATTATCAACCGAATCTATACTTCTCTGATAAGACTCAACCTATTTAAAATGCTAGGAAGGTTGCCAACGTAGCTGCTCTGCAGAACTGACTAATTCTCAACTGTGAGGCCTTCGTTCATGTACAATGCCTGCTGCATAGTAACTGCTTAATAAATACCTTCTTCCTCAATAAAAAGATGCATAAATATAAAAATGTGGACTCCAGCTCCCCAAATGAAATCGCCTCCATCCCAATGCAAAGGGCAGGGTCATTTTGAAATAAGTTAATGGCAGACAGAGAAAGCAATCAGGCTGTCCTGGTTGATATACACAGCACACAGCTTATTAAATATTGAAACTCTTTAGAAAGGTCTACTGACCACAGAGCCCAAATCATCCGTGGTGATTGAAAATACAGGATTTTTTACAAATCACACCCAACTACCCCAACCTGCTCTACCAAAATGCCTGCCCCCCGCCCAGGATGGGGTTATTTTTCCAGTGGCCCAGATTTATGCTGATGCCTCCCCACTATTCTCAACCAGCGAAAATGCACATGCAGACCAGTGGGCCGGGCTGGGGCTCTATTCGGAGGCCCAGCTAACTGGCCCACCTGGGGCTCCTACCTTTGACCTCAGCTTCATTAGCACAGTGCTTTTGCCCCCTGAGCCAAGGAGGCTGCTGAAATATAAATCAACTGCCTTCTCCCAATTCCCCATTCCTCTAGAAGAGGTGCTAATGAACAGGGCAGTGGCCAAAGAGTGCAATGGGAGAAGAAATAGATTTGCGGAAGCCACAAATTGGATAATCTACCTCTGGACAATGGCGAAGTGGATTATGATGCTTTCTATGCAAAATTCATCCCTTAACTGGGCCCCTCTGACCACCCCCCTGACACCAGCATAGCCAGGCTTCTCTGTCTCTCCAGGGCTCTCTGTGTCCTCACTACCGCCCGCATACCACCCACAGAAAGTATCCTTGCAGGCTCTGAGAATAAGAACAAGATGGCGCCCCGGCAACCCCCAACACCCTCATGCGCCTAAAAAGGAAAAAGTGAAACACGTGTATGCTGAAATTAGGATCACTTGGCTCCCAGACCTCCTGACTCTGAAATGATCGATACTGGAGCCTGTTTGTCACCGTGTCTGTGATGCCCTGAGCTGGGGCCAATCTGCCTGTGGGGCCACCGCCCCCCACCACCCTGTACCCCAAGTCCTGACGCACCGGAAGACTGGCAGAACCCATGCTGACCAGCTACTCAGATCGTCCTCGCGGACCCCTGTCCTCCAATCCCAGAGCAGTCTGATCCTTCTTCGTAAGCCAGAACTTCTGCTCCCTTCTGAAATCCACATTCTCTTTGAACTTGTAACCTTGATCGCCCTTCATGGAGTGGGTATTTTCAACAGCATTGCGTTGCCACTATGAAGCTTCATCTATGTAGTGATGCTGAGGCCGGCGTGGCAATTCCATTTTTCTTAGCAGCGCTAAGCAATCATCATTTATCTTAAAAATTGGCACATTCCTCCAAATACATTCATGAGAAGGTTGGGTGTCTACTCCAATGAGAGTCAGAATCTTAAAGAAATCATCTCCACCTACTTTTCCACATCCTAAAGCTAATGTGGAAAAAAAAGATAGGAATCATGTGTTCTATAGCAGCAGAGATTTGGGGGAAACAGACATTGAAATGCATGAAGTGAAATACATCTGAAAATATAAGCTCAAAATTTCATTCCATAATGAAACAAATACCAAGTAGAGGGAAAAATTCTAATCGCATACATAGAGATCAAGAACGTATTGCATTTCTATGTAAAACAAACTGATTTCTCACAACTCAGATAGAAATTAGAATTATTCATTTATAACTTCATAGATGAGGTTTTGCCTCTAACATCCCACTAATCCCTATTTTCATCACAACTGGGAAGGAAGAAGTAGTCAAGCTTTTTACTTTGGGGATATCTGAGCCCCTCAGAGGGAAGAAAGAGATGCCTTCAGCCTATTTTTTTAAAACGCATCATCAATAATTCTGGGCCGAGGCTGTGCGCCCTGGTTCCCATCAGAGAGGAGTGAAATGCAGGCAGGCGCCTGCACTCACGTCGCCCCCAACCCCGCGTGCACTGGACCCCGCTCCAAAGTGAAGGGGCCGGTGCCAGCCAGTGACCAAAGGCATTAACATCCAGATGTCAGAAGGTAGCTTCTTGCCTTCTGCCAGCAGAGATTTTTTGAGGAGGACCAAACTACATTAGCTCATGGCTCATTGCTTAGAAGAAAATGGTCTCTAAACGGTGAGGGTCTGTTTATTATCACAGCCAAAACAAATCTCACCATCTGCAAGCAGCACTGGCCACAGAAAGCCACTGCCCGTTTGTGAGGCTATCAGAGGTCACAAGAGACTGTCTCTGTGTCCAGCAAAAAGAATTCGGAACACACCCCTGCCCCACCGACGCTCACAACAAGGCCCCCGAGGAGGGACAAGGAGAGACATCAGTCACCCGTGCTGAGAAAACACCGTCAACAGAGTCTCACGACCCTGGAACAATGGTAAACTGTGGCTTGCCTAGAAATTTTTATTGCTTCACTTAAGCCGCAGATATCCTGTGTGCGTGTGAATTTGTGTGTTTGTGTGCACATGTGTGAGCTCATGCATGTATATATTCGTTTGTATGCACAGACTCCACTAGGAAGGAGGGGGTTGAAGATGGTTTTCACTGGCCTGGGATCTTTGCCTCGACCCCCACCGCCTAAAAGGATCCAGGCCTTTCTTTCCAGGAGGCAGCTCCTTCCTCTAATCTCTGCTTTTCGTTGAAAATCTCCCCTAAAATGTAACTGACAAGGCAGGTTCCCCCATTCCTTGGATGAAAATCGTGGGCTGCTTTTACATCTAGGGTCATGTCTGACTCTAGACAGACACAAAGACCAATTTCCTGAAATGGAAACAATGCTGAACGCATCTACTCTGTGTGCCACTCTTCATGAATACATGAAGACCCCCAAGGACCAGTGTCTCTGCGACCCTCTACTTCAACTATCCTCGGAGATCCACAATTATGACTAGTTATTCACAAATTGCTCTAAACGGGAAGAGGAATGATCTCCATCTAGCTCTTACTGGTAAAAAGTTTTAAATAGTTCTTTTTTCAAATGTTTATTTATTTATTCTGAGAGAAAGAGAGAGAGAAAGAAAGAGGGAGAGGGAGCAGAGGAGGGCCAGAGAGAGGAGAGAGAGAATCTCAAGCAGGTTCTGTGCTGTCAGCACAAAACCCATGGGGCTCGAACCCATGAACTGTGAGCTTGTGACCTGAGCCAGAACCAAGAGTTGGAAGCTTAACCGACTGAGCCACCCAGGTGCCCTGAAAAAGTTTCAAATAGTTCTAATGAAGTCTTCTGGTTTAGAACTAAATAGCTCTTGTAGATACAATATTTATTTTCTAATACCCATTTAACCCATTTTATATTAGTATTTTATAATACTAATGAGGCCCTAGAACTGGCTTTTTTTTTTTTTTTTTAATGCCAGGCTCTGAGTAGACAGAACTTCCTTCAGGTGTGCTATGGGTTGAATTGAGTTGCCCGAAAGATGCTGGAGTCTCATCCTCTGGTACCCATGGATGTGATCTTATTTGGGAACTGGGTCTTTGCATCTGAACAGGGGAGGACAGAGTCATCAGGGCGGGCTTTCATCCAATGTGACTGGCGTCCTTAGAAAGAGGGGAAATTTGGACAGAGATAGACACACACAAAAGGAAAATGATGTAACCACAAGGAGAAGACAGCCATCCTCCAGCCAAGGAATGTCTAAAGCCACCAGAGGCCAGGAGGGGGTGCCTGGAACAGATTCTCCTCGCAGCCCCAGAAGGAACCAGCCCTGCTGAGGCTCATTTCGGGATTTCCGGCCTCCAGACTATGAGCCAGCACATCTCTGTTGTTGAATCCCCCAGTCTGAGGTACTTGCTACAGCAGCTGAGCTGACTAATACAAGGTATTTGAGCAGTCTACCCCCTTGTCACCACTTCACCTTGGGCAGCTTGTGTTTGCTCTGTCTTCTGTGGTGGGAGTGGAGGGGGGTCCTCCTGTGCCTTCAAGTCCCCCGAACTTCTGTGGGGCAAGTCCTGGGTGATTAGTCTTGGGAGACTGAATACATAAGTAGACAATGGCCAGACCATGTATAAAATAGAAAGGTGACCCACAAGTTCTGCAGTGTCCAACCTGGGAAGCCGAACCACAGTGTTGGCTGCCATTGGCCCAGAACGGCCAGGATGCGGTCGGGAACTGCCGATTTCTTTCCTCTTTGCTCCTGCTTCCAACTCGGGACCAACCAGAGGAAGCCAAAATCTGTTCCCCAAGTGAATCACATAGGATGCTGTGCTTCTAGCAAGCCGCCTCCAGGCTCCCCAGGCCAGCAGCTTCCAGGCAGGGCCACCTGACGTCATCCCTTTGTCGCTATCAACTTTCCTGCTCCCCTGGCTGCCTCTGAGTCTCTGAGTCCAAATGCAAGTGACGGAGGCTGAGACCCTCCCTATGGCAAACCCTGAGCAAACACCTTTTGTTTGTTCTCATTTGGTGGTCTTCCTTTCTCTCCATGGTCCAACTCCTATATTTTGTCACAAATTCGGTGAGGAAGGGCACATTATAGGTTTCAGGAAGTACTTTTTGGATGGCCAAACAAATGAACGAATGCCGTCACGCCAACAAATAAATATTTGTTGAATGACTGAGTGGGTTTTCACAACCTGTATAGCTGGGAAGAAAAAAAAAAAATGGAGAATATGAAACACCAGCACGTGTGCATTGCTAGGGTTTGATTGTGCTTGGTAGCTCTGGGCTTTGGTCAAACTGGAGGAAATGGCCAGATTGGGAGTTTCCGGTTTCCAATACAATGTGCGTTATACTTTCAGCCTTATTTATTGTGGTATTTTTCAAATTATAATAAATTTGCTTTCTTCTGAATATTCAGATGCTTCAAAAGGTACCCAAAGGATGCAATTAGCCCCTAGGGAAATATGCTATTATGTGCACATATCATGTTTTGCATAGGCTTTCCATCATCTACATAATTCATGTGCTTCTGCATAATTTTGCCTCTTTTTATGTTTTCTATGTGTTTGTGAGATAATCTAGAAGTCAGTTTCCCACCATCACAAACACGGAAAGAACTCAAGTCAGTTTCTTCACCCAATCTGCTTTACTTCCAGTCAGCCCCCTTAGAGAAGTCTCTGGAGGCACTTGCCTTTCATAGGCACCAAACATCAAGGCAGGAAAAAAGTAGAAGGTTCAGGGAGTTTTCAGGAATGAAACGGAACCTTGTCCATTTTCATATTCTTCTGGGTATTCACTGGGGTCTCTGATGGATGGTGCTAGCATTTTAAAACTCTTTAAACTGTTTATAATCCTCACTTTGGTTTTGAAACAGAAATATAATGCCAAAATTAATGGCTTTTTTAAAGCTTCTGATGTGAGTTGGTTGCATACAAATTTCCCTAAAACTGAGAAAGTCCCTCACCTGGGGAACAGGTAAGTTGTGCATAACCCTGGTTGGGCTTTAATTGATTTTTCTCTCGCAGCAGCCTTTTTTTCCCCCATATTTTTAATTTCCATCTCGCGTGTGCTTTCTCTACCACTGAAATCTCCTTACAGTACAGTCGTTAGATGAGGAATAGAGTGACTTCCTTGAGCAGTGACCCCACGTGGGGTCCTCAGCTCGAGCTTCAGCAGACTTTATCACCAGGCCAGCCCTCCAGCCCCTCGCCCAAATCCAGAGCACGTCAGAATTTGTCCTAACCTCCTTTCTCATGAGAAAGTAGTGATATAAGGTTAACACTGCGCATGACTCTCTTTGGGGCCAAAACATGGAAGGAAGGTGAATCACAGACATTTTTGGAAGTCGCTGAGACCAGGACGGGCACAGCTGGCCCTCTTCAAGGCCTACCCGTGGAAGAAGGTGTCAGAGTCTGGATGAGTCCCTCTGTCTTCTATCTCCAAAAAGAGCTATTTGGGATGAAAAGCCCAGGGAGGGCAGGTACTACCAATCCACACACAAATTAGGTGCCAGGCTGTGGCATGCACCTCCAAGAAGCAGGCAGCCATGGAGGAAGGCGCTGTCCCAGAGGACTAGAGCAAACCCAAGTGACCATAGGAGCTCAGGCCTCTTCCAGATGCCCGTGAACATACGAAATCAGCCATTGCTCCCCTTCTGGGCCAAGACCCCCTCTAAGCCCTGCAACGTAACTGTATAGACCACCAAGCCCTCTTCCCTGACATATTCAACCCCCTTTACCTCCATAATTGTTGCCAAGACACAACCAGAAGTCACCAAGGAGGCCAGACAGAACCTGAAAACCAGGGTGGTTCCACGGATCAACCTTAGAACAAAATTTTTCCAAACATCCTTCACGAATGAAAAGATCCTCTATCAGAGCATGTGAATACTTAAATACTAAAAGTGGAGATCGTTGGGCTAAAAGGAATGTCAGTTCAAATTTTATAATCCCCCCAAAAATATATAATATATATATATAATATATATATATATATATAATATATAATATAAATATATAATTTCTGCAGAATAAATACCAGCATCTGTAAGGGCAGGGACAAACCCATAGAACTGACAAGAAAAAGGCATCCAAATGAAAACCAGATCCTCCTCATCCCAGCGCAAGTCACTGCCAAAAGACTGAGCAAGGGAGGGAGAAAACATTACTTATGTTGGCGTCGTTAAAATCTTACATCTGAAAATCATGGCAGAAACAAGAACCAAGGGCATGAGGTAATCTGCCGTTAGAACTGCGGAATACGGTGCCTTTGCTTTTAAAGTTCGCGCAGAATAGGCACCGATGCGTTAGCTGAAGCACTACTGTTTCTACTGAGGGTCCTTCCTCGTGACCCTGACCTCCGGCCCTCCATCCGCTGCTCTGTCCATCCAGGCGTTGCCTTTGACTTCTGCTCTCCTTTCCTCTCCTGCTCTCTTCTCACTTTTCTGCCTTTTTCTGATTGTCCTCTTGCTTTCTTTTCTCCCCCCAACATGACACCTTCCTTCTGATAGAAGCTCTTTCTCAAGTAAACTACGAAAAACCCATGATCCTTTCCAGCTTTAATACCCAGATCAACAGCCCTCTGTTTATGAATGAGTGATGTGAGACTCAGGGAGCAGAGGGCAGGGGCTAGGGGGAGAACCACAGTTCACAGTCGGCTCTGCTCTACAACTCCTAGAACTCTTCGAAATGAATGGTCATTGTCTTTGGCAATGATGGAGAAGGTGGCCGCTGTCTCCTTAGTGGAAAGAAAGAAAGATGTGTTTCCATCAAGAATCCATACCTTATGAAGGATTGAGAGTCCAGGAAAAGAGCAGAGAGCTTGGTATCCGAAGCTAGCTTGGGGTAGAGTAGCTCTTGTGACCTATCTCACTACATAATTGAGCTACGTAGTTTTGTTTTGGTTTTTTTGTTTTTTTGTTCCTTCTAAGGTAATAGATGCTCCACGCAGGCAGGAGCCTTAACTGTCTTATTTCCAGGCTCGGCACCAAGTGAAATGCAGTATACGGAGGAGGTACGGAATCGATGCTCGATGAGGGAATAATCGAACGGATGAGTAGAGTGAGGCCATCTGCCAGGAAGGCACACGCCTGTCTGGTGGCCCAGGGCTCCCTCTCCACCCCTCAGGCCAGGCTGCCGGTCTCTTAACACACACCTGTGTCCACTATACTCATTTTAGTAGCAACGGGGATGGAGGAACCCACCTGATCTCTTGTGACCACTTACCAGACCTGGAGACACCTTTCTGCTTTCAAAAATCAGGGAAGAGAAAAACAAAACCCCAAAGATACGGTGCTCTTAAAAAAACAAGAACGCCCCAATATAAAAAAAAAGAGCACTTTTAAAAATACGTTAAAAACTTGCAAAAAGAAATGAAGTTGAACAGCCTTTTTTGGAGCCCCGCCCCCCCCAAAAAAACCATGTCTTTAAAAAAATAAGAGAAGAACCCTCAGATACAAGAGATGAAGGATGAATGAATAACCAACAGGAGGAAGGCAGTGAATAATTAAAGGAGAGTCAATAAGGAACAAATTAAGGGGAAGAAACGATGTTGATGCTGAATAAAACAGGACCAGAGGCTCTAAGTGAGGGAAGTGACCCCGCAAGAAAACAGCAAATCAGCGGGCAAAGGATTTATGACCTTCCGAGGGACGAGAATCCAGAAAAAAAAAAAAAAAAGAACCAAACAATTAAAATAGTAAGCGAGAATGTGACAGCTAAGAACGGCTGATAACGGAGATTGGATATGCAGACGATTGCTTTTCATGAAGAGGAAGCCGGAATAAATGAAACAGAAAAAACAGCTGCAGAATAAATCTTCCAAAAGATGGGGGGAAAGCTTGAATCTCAAGTCGAAAAGGGCTCCTCGCCAGCAAAAAACTGGATTTTCACACACACACACACACACACACACACACACTCCTCACAGGCATGTATACATTGCTAAAAGCCTGAAATTTTAAAGATTAATAAGAAAAGATATGGCAAGCACCCATACAGGAAACAAAAACAAGCGAAAAGGAAAAGAGGTTACTTATAAAAAGCAAGGCAGGTGGGCCTCAGATTTCTCCTCTGTGACAGTAAATGTCTTCAACCCTTTGAGGGGTTCAGAATCCCAGGAGGATAAGAAAGTCTAAAATTAATTAGTGTCCTCCTCCTATACAACTGGAAATCAAAAGACCATGTTTTATGCTTGATATTAAAAGAATATATGCTGTAAATATATGTTTTAAAATGAAATGTAATTTTTAAGGTTAATCTAAAGCGTTTACATTTCCATATAAGCATGCAATTTAAATTTGAAAATTTGAAAACGTAGCCACTACCAGCAAGAAAGCATATCAGTCGGTAGGGAAGATCCAGAGGAAAAATTCCAATGGCAGCTCAACTATTGGGATTAACTCTGATGGAAAACAGTAAAAAAATAAAAAAATAAAAAAAAAAAAGCTCCACAAAGTAGATATGCCCTTAAAAGCAGAGAATTGAAATGGTAACAGGGAGCCCCAGGCTGCATTCTAGAATTACCCAGAGGAGGAATCTCAAACCACCCTGAGGACCTCTGAGGAGTCCACACTCTAGTCTACATCCTCTTTTGAGGATGGTGAGGCCCACACCCCTTCCCACCCCTTCCCTGGTGCCTCACCCCTTCCCACCCCTTCCCTGGCCCCTCGGGGAAGCTCAGGTGAGAAGGAGAGCTGACTTGAGCCCCGACTGGCCTCCGGAGAAACAGCCACGGAGCCCCTCCCGGGGAGGACACAGTCGGACAAAATTAGAATGAACGTCCACAGGGCCACGTGAAGAGTTAGGTAAGATGAGCCAGAAGGGACAGGAAGGGCCAACAGCAGAACCCACTCCTTACAAACGTCCGTGTTGGGATTCGGAGAGGGGCGCCTCCCACTGCTGAGGAAATAAACCGCCAGCCTGAAATCTGCAGGGAATAAAAAAGAGTACAAAGGGACAGAGCAGATTTGGGAAAGGGCCAAAGGGCTTCTAGAAATGAAAGATGCAGTGACTGCGAGTCACCAAAGCCGGCAGGTGCCCCTGGCAGCAGAATGGACAACAGACAAAGAGGGGGAGGAGCCGGAAGAAACCCAGAGCAGACGGAGGTAGGGGTGGGGGGAGATGTTGGGTTCCGCTCTAGGACACTGAGCTCTGCGAGCAGCGGGGTGAGGGCCAGAAGGAGGGCATGAGCCCAGATGTGGCTGCGGAAGATTCCAGGCACACTTGGGGCAGGGATGGCCCTCCCCCGAACCAGGGGACTAGGCCATCGTACCCCTGAAGCGAGCAGCCCTCGGGTGTGGGTGCCTCAAGGAGCAGCTTCCAAGGGCAGTCTGTGGAAAAGGGCTCCGTTGTGGGCCTTGGGTAGGAGCCAGCATTTCTGGAAGCTGGAGAACGGGAGCCTCCGTCCCGAAAAGAAAGCTGACATCCAGGCAGGACAGGGCGGCACCCGTGTCTGGGGAGATGACAGCAGACAGTCCCCAGTCACCTGTACGCAGACTAGATCTGCCCCCAGCACTAACAGTGGGGCTCTCCACCTGCTGTCCTTTCCCACCTCCCTCTCCACGGCCCCCTGTGCCCCGGCCAAAGCCCAAGCCCTGTGATGGGGTCCCACTTCGGCTTCAACCTCCCTACCTGGGACTCTACGGGGCATCACATTGCTCACCTCCGGAGGGCACCATGCACAGCGTGGTCTATGCCAGGGGCGCCCCACGCAGACTGGATCTGGTGACTGGGTACAGTCTCTTGGGCGAGCTTCCCCAGCACGCAGACACCTCTCCGGGGCGACCTTGCACCCGCCACAGCACCACCAGCTCGTCCAGAGCGAGCATCCCGGTTTCTCCGCAGGATCTTCAGAGGCACCGTGCAGAGGCTCTCACACCAACGCGCCCTCCAGATGGGGCTTCCCGAGAGAATCCCAGTGCAAACAAATACTTAAGATGCTTTTTGGTTCAACATCTCCCTCAGCTTTGTTTAGATGGTTTCTTTCAAGTCTAAATGCAAAGCTTTCTGAAGGAAAGAGCTCAGACGTTCTGAAACCTCAGACCGTGGGGTTGTTAGCACGAGAGGAAAGAACCCCAGAGCTCCCCACTGCAAACTCCTGATGGCACAGAGGTGGTACCTTGGGCCCAGGGGACCCAACCCCCCTCCTGCCTCCTCCTCCCTGTGGACCAGACACGCGGGATGTTTCGTCTCATCCTGACAAGCAAACTCTCTGCACACGTGTCCCTTTCCCTAGACCTCAAAGTTGCCCGAAATTGTGGCTGGGCTCCAACGGCTCAAGGAAGGACTGGAAGGGACACCGCCATCTTCCCAAGTTTTCTGGGACCAATCACCACCCGTTTGGCAGAACGATGGGAGACGACGCATAGGAAGAGGCCACAGCCTGGCCCAGTAAGACCCACAAAACCTGGAACAGCTTAAAGAATTAAGTTATTTGTGGAACATAGGAGAAAATACCTGCTGCTTCTCTTATCTTTTATTTATTATAACTAATATGTTGAAGGCATGCATCGTACAGGTGCATGAAACAAATAGCTGAGAAAAGAATGAATATGTTTTATTAAAAAGTTCAGATGAAGTGGAAAAAAAAATTGGAGGCTTCATTAATCACACCGGTATCTGGTTACATAAGGGCCTACAGACAGATGCTTTTAATTCAATTTTAAAACAACTAGCAAAATATCTAGTTACTATCCAAACTGTTTCCCATGGTCTTCTCGGGGCAACAATTGTAGTATTTCTTACATATTGTGTTCAACCTGGTAGATGTTGGAAGCCAAAACTCAACTTGTTCATGATGCTTTGTACATATCCTAAAACATAAATGCTATGATCTCCATCAATCTGACATCTTTAGCACTGCACACAATGAGATTAATGATTTGAAATAATATTTCTCATCGCTGTGGCCAAGGCTGGCGGTTCACAAATATATTCCAGGGAGTTTTATAGTTACTTGAGAATTTTTAATTTTTTTTTTCTGTTGTCATTGGCTGAAGGTCTCAAAAAAATTACTTTTATTATATAAAAACCTCTCTTCCACCATGATAATTTCCCATCAAAAGCCACGTCCCTGGAATAAAATTTCAGTTTCTGAAGTAACTGTTTTTCTTACTGAGGCCTGGGGAATCCCCAGGGATGTCTCAAATATACTTTTGGGATTTTTCCTTGGCTCCTCTCCTTATAGAAATATAATTGGATTCTGATGCCACAACTTAAGGAAATAATATACTTCGAATCAACAGGCCCCTCAAGAAACCAAAATCCTTATTTGCCTCTCTTTTTAAGGAAAAAAGAGAGAACGTTTACATCCACACGAAAAGCTTGTGTTGGGTATTTAGTCATTCAGATGTTTTTAATGGCAACGCTTGTCACGTCCCGGGATAGGGGGTGGACAGACTCCGAGGTCGAAGTGGCCCATGGTCCCCTCCTACTACTGTTTGGACATTTCTGCAGCATCCCTCCCTGCCCCCCACCCCCACCCCGGGCAGGCAGGACCTGTGACTTGCTCTAACCGATCAAACGTGGCAAAGTGACCTCGTGCCTGAGCTCACGTGCCCGTAATGACGTTGCATACAGCTGCGACGTCCGAGTGCCTAGGACACGGTCCTTTTCACCGGCCTCGTGAGCTGACCAAGGACAGGGCCGCTTGGCAGGACGCCAAGGGCGGCCTCCAGCCAGCAACTCACAAGACACTGAGACTCTCGGTCTTGCGGCTGCAAGAGAACGACACTGCCAGAAAACACAGGATTTGGGAAGCGGGAGCTTCTCCAGCTGAGCCTTCGGATGAGAGCGCAGACCTGGCACCGTCACCCTTTCTCCAGCGCGAGAAAATCAGGGCCACGAGATTTGCGCACGGCCACCGCCGGTGAGAGACTCTGTGGGCACTGTAACTTGACCTTCGGAAAGCAGACCCTGCCCTCCTTCCACCCTTCCCTTCCCTGAGCAAGTGGGTTTCTCTGTTCCCGATTTAGGTGCCGCAGGGGAACCCTGGAGCAAGAACGCCTTTGACCGGACCGGTGAGGGGCTGCGGACTGTGCCGACCAGGCTGAGTGCCTGCTCTTTGCTTCACGTCCGCTCTCTGCCCTGCTTGGTGTGCAGGAGGTAGACCAGCCTGGGTGTAACGTGGGCCTCTTTACACTTCAGTATCTAATGGGGCTTGATCTGCAGGAGATCCAGAGGGCTGGGGAGAGCGGGTGAGGGCGTGGATGCCCCAGCCCCCTCCCTAGCAGGGCACGCTGGGGCGATGCCTCCTTCCACCTACTCCGTGGCTTCTGTCAGGCCGCCGTCTCCATGCAATTCTCCCTCCGGGTTCCCGGGACCACTGTCCCCTGCTACCCAGCCTGAGCGTAGAAATGCCCCTAGGGGCACCAGCCCAGGGATACCTCACTCTCCTTTAAAGTTCTCCCCAGTTCTGTCCACATGGGTAAACAGTCCCTTTATTAAATCCTGCTCAAATTCCCCAAGTTGAATGTGGTCCCTCTTCCCCGCCTGGGCCTCGTTGATACAGAGCCCTGCTGGGCCAGGCTCAGGACATCTCTCGTCTCTAGAAGATGGCTTGAGTCTCTCCGTGCCCACCCCACAAGAGCAGCAGCTTCTTCCAGGGGTCACTTCCTCCCTGCAGTGCTCTCTCTGGGACCCGCACAGCACGGTGCTGTGTGACTCAGATGCCACCTGCATCTGCTCTGGGGCATCACCAAATGTTTCTCTGTGGCACCGGCTGGTTGTCGGCATGGCGACGCGCCTTGTGCCTGCCTGCACAGCCACCTGCCTCCTCCCCCTCGCTACGACAGCACGCACCATCTACGTCTCCCCGCGTACGAAAGGGTTGTTTCGTTAATTATTAGCTGCTGAAGTATACTTAACATAACTCCAACTGATCCCAGGAAACATGATCTTAAAGAGGAGCTTGTACAATAATTAAATGTAGGATGGAGAACATCGTGAAAGTCAATGACCCAGTCCATTAGCAGTTTAAACACATTTTGCCTTAACGTGATTATATTCGGTGAAATTCCGATGGTGTCAGGCAAGTGAGAACATACATAAAACCTGGAAGTGCTGTCACACTTACCAGCTCCTCCGCCGTCAGGTGACCGGGCTGCCTCACACAGGTGGCAAAATGGCAGAACTCCAGCGGCAAATCACGAGCAGCAAAACCCCGAGCCCAGTCGCAACCCCGTGCACACAGCGGATATTTTGAAATAAACCCAAGTAGGTTCAGCAAACGTACTGGTTCCTATTGCTCTGTAATGTTGCTTGCTATCTGAAATCAGTCACCAGAGGGGACGTGGGGTGGGGGATGGGTGAAATAGGTAAAGGGGATTAGGACTGAGTAATGTACCGAGTCGTTGAATTTTGTACGCCTGAACGTGATATAGCCCCGTATGTTAATTACACTGGAATTAAAATTAAAACAATAAAAACTTTAAACAGGTACCTGTTCTCTGAGTCGCTGGGTAGAAAGTCGGGTGCTGATCCTCAGCTCATATGGCAAGGGATTCGTACTTGATGGGATGGACTTATGTTCAAGTGGCTCCTCTGTGAGGTGCGGACCACGAGGATGGCAAGGATTGCCATCGTTGGCGATGCGGTCTTGAGTCCCCGTGGATTCCAGGAACGCCGCTCCAGGCTTGCGCGCTGGAATTGGCAGGGATGACCATGGCGCTGCCCCCAACTTGTTCAGGAAGAGACGAGGCACCCCAGAAGGCGAGGGCAGCTCTAACTCTCAGTGGAGGGATTTGTTCTCGGGAAGGGACAGCCTCTTCCTGTGGAACATGACATTCGTGAGCAAGAACATGGCCTGGCTTCAAGGGGAACCGTGCTCGTCTTAATCTAGGCAACATGCTGGAAGATTTTATGTTCCGTTGTTCAGCAGTTTCCTAGACCAGCAGGGAAGGAAGAAAGGTTACAGAATACCCTCTGACTTTGATTAAGCCTTTTCCGTCCAAGTGTCCCCCACTTCCAAAGGCCCAAAGTATTTCCCCTTCTTTGGCCACATGCTAGACTACATTCCCCAGCTCCTTGTACACTTTGGGGTAGCCCATATGACTACGTTCTCTGCCGTGGAGCATGGGCCAACGTGGGCAGTAATCTGGGCTTGGCACGTAAGCCCGTGCTACTCTGGACTTGGCCCCTTCCGGTTAACTGTAACATCCACGCCCAACCTTGGAGCAGCCCAGATACAGACCTCACCCAGAGACCACTCTGATCCCAGGGCATCCTCTCAGGACCATCATAAGAACAAGAAATCAACTCCTGCTGTCATAAGCTATTCCACTTTTGGCCATTTGCCACTCCAGACTAGCTCACTGGGACCGATGTGGCCTCTTTCATTCAAGGCTGAGATAAGGAAACTCGAATTACTTAATTAAATGCATCGCTGGGTAGGGGCAGGTGTTCACGGTCCACTCTTCTGTCCCCGCAGCATGCCCTCAGCCACGGAGCTCAGGTGGCTGTGGGGTCAAGCCCCGAGAACCTGCCCATGGCTGGGGGTGCAGAGACACGCGAGGCTTGGGGAGCTCCCAACTGAAAGCATGTGGTGATTTGGGTGTCGACTTTCCTGCCCACTCTACCGCCTGTGTGAGGCTGTCTTGATTTCCTTCCGTGTCTGCTCTCGGTGCCCGGTGTCCCACCGGCACTCAAACAAGGGTGTGACAATGGGACACATCACTTACAAGAGACACATCCGTCATTCCTAAGTAGATGTTCTCTTGGACCCAATGTAACTACAGAGTAAGGCGAGCCCCCTTCCCTCCATCAGATGAAGAAATAACCTTTATACTCCAAACCACTGAGATTCGGAATGCTTATTACGCCGCAAGCTGGCCCATCCCAGCCAACTCCTACTCTCCAGGGACCACTCACCCCACCCAAATCACCCACCGGGACTCAACCTGCTTCTTTATCTCTGTACAAATTGCACGCTAAACATGCATTTATGTGTCTGTCTCACCTGCTTTTATTCACCGGTTTATCCCCAGGACCTCATACTGAGGGTCGGATGCACAGCCACTTGCTGAATCCTTCTCAATTCCCCAACGAAATGGGCTCTCGGGCACAGCAGAGGCCACCTGTTAAAACACATCCGAATGCATTGTCTCGCTCGCTGGCAGAAGCCTCAGGGACATTCTCATTCTGGAATGAAATGTCAAGGTGTTTGTGATTCAAGTTATAGGTCTCTGCTTCTGTCGGTACCACGAGCACAGTGGAAAATGGAGACACAGGGAAAATAAAATCTCACTCAGAGTGAAGGGGTGGGGGCGGGAAATGGCAAGAATTCAGGCTTTCCGGCATTTAGGGGTAAGTCTGAGCAATCACACACCTCCTACAAGCCAGCCTCAGCGGCGTGGGGGCCCCTTTGGTCTGTGCTCAATGCCAAGCGCTTGCTCCCTGGGCAGTGTGCTGTAGCATGACATTATTCCCTGTGACAGGGACACTGAGGAATGAGGAACGCTTCCCAATGGAAGGCTGTGTGAGTGATCAAGGTTATGAGCAGCCATCGGCCGCAGGGAAAAGACCAGCAGGACGGCAGTCTCTGTCCGGAACAAACCAGACTCTGAATGCTAAATGCTGAAGCTGCCTTCGCGTGGGATCTGGGGCTCCTTCCAGACCTGCAAGGGGGCCCACGCAGCCAGTTTGGAAAATAGATCTAGTCGTTCCCACATGGGAAAGTCTAGTAAGGTTTGGTGCTCGGATGGGGCCACACACACCCCCTGCTCAGTTCAAGGCGAAATCAAGCTTGCGTTGGTGAACTCAAGGGTCAGGTCCCCTCCCCCAGGGATCCCAGGTTCTAGGCTCAGGCCCCTGCAATGCCCAGGTGATTATCAGAGGGCCAGCCCTGGACAGTGAATCCCAGCAGGGTCCCGGTCTACCAATGTGTCACCGTCAGGGTGAAGTCATAGCTAATCCCTTGCCAATAGCAGTGTGGCAGGGTGAGATCTGCATTACCTCAACAGCTGGTAAGAGGTCAACAAGATACTAGAAGGCATTGTCAAGGCCCTTAGGGGGAAGATGAGCCCCCCGTGGTGTGAAGGGAGGAGCGTGGCTGGGGACAGAGAGCGGAGAAGAGGGGAGACGAGGAGCGCAGAGCGGAGACAGTTGTGGGCACCACACTCACGTGATCCAATGAGCCGAAGCTCCAAACCCCCAGCCCTGGAACCTGCCAACCTTCTGGAGGATTTTGGGCTCCCAACATGGAATGGAGGTGCTGTTGCCCTCCTCCTGCTGATACCCCAAAGAGTAGCCAGGCCCCTGCTCATATGAGATTCCAGTTGTTACCACCGGAAGATATTGGATCGTTTCTTTGCTTAAGTCTTTTAGAAACGGGTCAAGTTTCAGCTTGCCATGGAGGAGTTTCTGGCCGATGAAATCGACGAGTGATGGTACGTGGGAGGGGGGTTAACACACCTTCGAGGAGTGTGCAAAGTGTCCATCCCCATGGAGTGAGTGGTTTTGTGCTTAGAGCCTGGATCAGATCCCCACCAGGAAAAACTCAACTTCTTAGTATACTTAATGCACACTTATTTTTTTTTTTTCACCAGGGACATCAAAAGAGAAAATGTCATCATCATAAAAGAAAAAAAAAAAAACAATGTCAACATCAAAAAGGGAGATCTTAGTCTCAGCTAAAGGACAGTCCTGCAGATTGAATCTACTGAGTTTTATATTCACCGGTCATCCTTGGCTTCCTGGCTTTCTTCTGCCAGAACTGGCAGAGGTCTGAGGATAGGAGTCTCCTACCCTCCGGTGTGCTTTCAGAGTCACAGTGAGTTTGCCACACATGGTCAGAGAGCCAAGGGGGCATCTGACAGGGGCCAACTGGACAGAAACCTCAAAACCGAGGAATGGCGTCCACAAATGAAGGCGCGTGAAACTCACACTGCATGTATTTTGTCAATTTCTTTCTCTAGGGAAAAAACAAACCTAAAGATGAGCTGGTTTCATTATTCTGAGGCAGGTAGAACAGCCAAAGAACTTCAGGACTGTTTCCCTCTGAGGGGCTTGTCTTCGTCTGGGTTCTGGGGCCACCCACTCCCGAAAGGGATGGTCAGGCTTTCCTTGCAGCCCACTGGGGTCTCCCCGCCAGAACCCAGCCTCACTTCTTTATTTTTTTAACGTTTATTTATTTTTGACAGACAGACAGAGAGATAGTGCGAGCCGGGGAGGGGCAGAGAGAGAGGGAGACACAGAATCCGAAGCAGGCTCCAGGCTCTGAGCTGTCGGCACAGAGCCGGACGCGGGGATTGAACTCACGGACCGTGAGATCATGACCTGAGCCGAAGTCGGACGCTTAACCGACTGAGCCACCCAGGCATCCCCAGCCTCACTTCTTCATGACCAATTCAATGAGTTCTGTATCAGACATCATCCCAAAAGTCCTGATGCGGTTCCTGACGCCTACAGAAAACCAATCCCCATTGCCACCAAATCCCCCTTCTCAAAAAGAGGAGCTGGTCAACGTGTGCCCTCTCCCCAGGGTCCCAAATCCTACCATCACTTCCGCCGAGGCATATTCCCCTCAACGTAGCGTTTCTCAACCTGGAACACACCCACGATTTCCCTGGGGGTCTCATTGATGGCAGATTGGGATGCGGTACTTCTGGGTGGGGCCTGATCCTCAGGAATTGTAACTAGCGTCCTGGTGATGCCAGTGCTATGAGCCCGTGCACCACGTTTTCAACATCTAAGATCTGAGATCCATAGCACATCCCACGCGAAATCAGAGATATCCTCAATCCCAAGTTGACCTTAGACCAAGAGCTTCTTTGAACAGCGTTGCTGCACCAACCTGACTGGCGCATTCACGTGACCCCATGTGGTACCATTAAGATACCCAATGTGACCAGACTGTTCTAATCTTATTTCATATTTGCCTCCCATATGACTAAGACCTAGCGTGTACCACCGGGACCACCAGGTAAGCTGCCTGCCTCCCGCCTATGAAAGATCTAAAGAAAATCTAGCATCTGCTAATGAAGGGTAGATCTGAAAATAATACAGAGGATTTGATATCTTTTTATACTTCCCTATGTAAAAGGAGGTCTTTGAAGAATAGTTTACTCTCTGCATACACATTTAGAATGTTATATTATCTCACACACACGCACCTACATGATGTGTGTTCATTGTGGACATTTTTTAAAACACAAAAAGGATAAAAGGAATAAATCATCTCTAATTTCACCATCTGCCTCTTTCCCATGCATAAACAAGTTGAAGTCATGGTATAAATGTTTTTATATCCTTCTTTTGTAAATTAGCATATTATCAGTATCGTGGCGTCATCGGAAATTAAGTAAATCTCATTTTTGATGGCCATATCACATTCCGTTATAAAGCAATCATTCCCCTTTTCACTGAATAGTTAGGTTTCCTTCTCCGGTGGGGTTCAATGCTACAAGGAATCTTTTTTTTATTCTCTATCATTTTCTACATTTTCATCCAGTTCACCAAGTTAGAGCTTCTACGATGTGTTAAGTACTCATCATTTTTTCAGGATCTTCCTAGAGTAGGGAATACTGAGCTCAATAGTAAGGAGACACACGTACTGAATTACCCTCCAGAAAGTTTGAGACAATTTGGCACGTCCACCAACAGCCCAGAGAGAGCCTGGCTCAACCCCAAACCTCCAGAAGTACTGAGTTTTGTGAGTTTTTGCATTTTAAAAACCATTTGCAAGGGAGATAGCCCCATACTTTGCCAATGGCCGTGTTTGTCTTTAGCCCAGCGAGGAAGGCTCCATGAATCACCCATCCTGTCCTCGGAAGCAGAAAGCTCGGAGCTCTCCCTGCGGCACTATTGGAAGCAAGGTCTTGAGCCAGCAATAAATGAGTGAGGGGAGAAAGACCCAGAACCTTGTAATTGATTATTTAGTGCAAAAGAGGAAGAAAATGATCACAGGTGGTGATGGCAGATGTGGCGGCCCAGGATACTTGGCAAAGTATGGCACACATTTGATTACCAGTACGGTGGCTTCTAAGGTGTCGAATGTCCGAGTGAAGCTCTGTTGTCCCCCTATCGCAATGAATTGCATATGTTTTTATTTTCTCCACTTACTTTCCTCTCTCTTTTCTAACTACTTAAATCAGTGACATCAATAGCAGATGTTGTGTGAAATTAGATGCCTAAGTGAGGCTATAAAATTCTCCCAACAAACAATGCCAGCAATTAAATGTTTCAAAACAGAACATCACTGTCATATCTCAAAATAGATGCATGACAATGTGAAAGAGAGCCGCCGTAGATCCCAAGTTTGGCAAGGAGCCCGAATCAGCCCTCGTTCTAGGCACCAATTCAAAACGTTATTACTATTATTCTTAATTAGTGCATACTAATTACTTTCTAACTTTCTCTCTGCTTTTTTTTTTTTTTTTAATTCCTTCTCGTCTCTCCTGGAGTTTCAAGGATACTCGCTGACGGTCTAATTTGATAATGAATGCACCCTCGTAGAAAAGCCAGCCTGCCCACCAGCCAGGCTCCTGCGTGATCCCGCCACTCCTAAGATGATCACCCCGGCGCTGAGGTTTGGGAAGACTCTGGCTCCGGGAAAGAAAGTCAGAAATTGCTATTAGGCCTTCTAATACATCAAAAGCAACTTCATTTGCATTTCGCCACCACAATGAGGATTAATAGGCAAATGGCATATCATCTGCAGCCCCACTGAGTTGAAAGGTGGATAAACATTCCACGCGGAAGCAAGAAGACGGATCGGGCTGTTCCAGCCAGGGCGCCAGACCGTCTACACCTCAGCAATGCTGATGGAATAGCAATGAAGATTGTAAACTGCAAGTCCCAGCCAGCGCCGTCCTTGCGCATATTGTTAAGACTTTTCTCGCGCCCAGAAAGCCTGTGCCTCATCAAGGAGACCTCTTTTCCCCAGCAAAATATTAAGGAGACAAGAAGGGGAGGAAATGAAGCTGTATTAGCCCCTCTAGGAAAGTCAACTATAGGCGAGAAAGAGAAATGAAAACAATAACAAAACGTACAGACAAAACACATGCGCGCGCGCACACACGACAGAGAGGTGGGTCTAGAGTCCCCTTGGAAACCATCCTGTTGGATGACAATTTCTACCTGCTCTGTGCCCGTGGTTCACATAGATCATATTTGACTTGGATTCTCACAATTCTCAAGTCGTCAAAACAAGGTTATTCATTATCGTTCATTTGCTGGAGGAAGAACTGAATGAGGTCCCGGGAGCTCCCAGGGCTGGGAAGAATCTGAGCCTAGCACCTCCTGGCTTAAATACATGGGCGTGTTCAACTGGACCCCATGCTGCCTCTCTGCCTGCTGGACCTTCCCCTCTCATGGGCTGCTCTGGCTCCGTCTGTCCCCATGTTCTGCATAAGCTGTGCTATTTAACAGCAGCCTCCAAAAGGGGAGGTGGGTGGAGCTGGGTGGAGAGGGCATCACGTGATTGAAGTCTTGGCTTCCCTACAGCCATCTTTATTCTTATCTGTGACCACAGACAAGCTTTTTCCACAAGTATGTTGCCACTGATCTGTGATGCTGGATGAGCGGCTATAGAGGAAAAGCTCCATCCTCCATCACTAGGGCAAGCCCAGCCCCCCCAGCAGAGGTGAGGAGCATGCGCTTTGTACCCAATGTTTCGTTGTAACCCAGTGAAACATAAGAATGGGAGACAATGCAGCGATCATCTGCTGTCTGCTTAACTTCCAACCACATCTGCGTTAGGTACAACTCTCCCGATCACAAACAATGCAACACGCAATGAAAATTGGCTTAAGCTTAAACAAAGGAATAACTGTCTCATGCAGCAGAGGGTGTTAGAGGCATGTGTGACCGCTTGATGGCTTGGTCGATGCCACCAGGAGAGCTCTCCCAGACCTCCTTCCCTCGGTTGTCTTCATTCTCAGCTTCCCCCCAGGGTCTTGTCAGCTTCAGGACCACATCACAGAACACAGAACACCTTGGTCTCCACCAGTACCTCAGCCGGGGTCCCACAAGTGAATCTTGTCGGCCTTCAGCAACCTACCTGTGTCACGAGCCCGTCCCTAAATGAATGCCTACATCCAGGAATTAGCCCAAGCCAGAGGTTCCACCCAAATACATTGGCGGAGCGATTTGGTGGCTGTCGTCACCAAGAGCAGGGTTTGAGTCTGCTGGATAAAGTGTTCTGAGAAGCAAAAACAACAGAACCAGAGAAGCGTATTTGTCATTTCAAGTCACAAAGAGCTGGAGCTGAAGAAGGGACTGAGATCATATCAATCTCAAACCACGACAAGTTGTGGCCGTGCCTTCACCCTTGGCATCCGGCGACAAGGGTGAGCACGTGCATGCTGCACAAAACCAGGATCACCCACAAGTTGTCAAGCCAGGTCACATACCCAAATCCGAAGGCACTCTAGAGTTGTCCAGCCATCAGGGCCACTGGCTTCGAAAAGCAGTCATGACATACACAAGCCACTGTCTGAGCAGGAGCCATGTCAGGTGGCTCATCAAAACTAACCCTGCAAAACTTCTTGTGCATCACAGTTATTTCTATCAGAGCCATTTTTTTTTTTAATTTTATGAACAACTGTGTGAACTGTCCTGACATTCTCGTTACAATTGGTCATCTCCAAACACAAATTAGCCCTGCATATATTTCCTGATCGTGTTTCTCATCCAAGCCCCTTTATTCCAGTCATTATTCCCTCACCTCTGTGCATCAGATATTCCCCTTGAACCTGATGCAGGCCAGGTGCTATGCTAAATACTGGGCATCCGGAACCGAGTGAGAAACAGTGCTGCCCTGTGAGGAAATCGTGCTGTGGCGAAGGAGTTCATGTCAACTGCTACATGACCTGAGACATAAGGGATATCTGTTTGTCTGTCCCAGTTCTAAATGACCCTCTATAAATGGGGAGAAACCAAGTAACAATTTCTAGAATGACAAATGGGTAATGAAATAAATACTCCTTAGTTCAGTGTCATTCGATAGGGGCAGGATTTATGGTGTTGGTTGGTCACGGTCATTTACAGCAAACTCTAATGGGAAATGATGAACTTTATACCCACCCAGTGTACTGTGAATCTTTATTTTGCCTTTTTGGATACCATCCACTTTTGACCCTTCTCCATGCTGGCTCTACCCAAGGATATGGACTTAGATTGGTCTACATAAATAAGCATCCTCACCCTTTGGCTTCTGGTTGGGCTCACCCATGAGATTATTGAAAGGAGATCAGAAGGAGATCAGAAGAACAGAGCAAAAACAGTAAGGTTGGGACCTATTTTGCCTTGGGTCCCTCCCTGCCAGATCTCTTGGGTAGGCTGGCTTCTGCTAAAAGCCACACTATTAGGAGGACCTCGCCACACAGCTATCTTCTTCGAATCAAGTAGCTCATGCTTTCAGAATGAAGTGTTGTAAGACATTAGCCTCTGTGATTTCCCTACAACTTCCTCACATCTCTGCAAATAGTCCTTTTATTAAAGTCTCCTCAAGGTACTCCGTTTAAGTGTGCAATCTATTTTCTACCAGGACCCTGACTGATTAGACTAGTTGAGCCAAAATTCCTTCAAATATCTTCTGCATGTATTTGGCTATCTTATGAAGGTCTCCAAAATGGTGCATGAAAACACCTTGCTTCACAATCCTCTGAGATTGCCCCATCCTTTGGTCTCACTTTCTAGGTGGGTTGTGAGCCCTCCACTAACTCTACCTTCCCCATCAACCCTACCCATAAGCTCTGACCACTGTTTCAGAGACACAGGCCTGAAGAGTCAAGGCACCCAGTATAATCTCACCACTTACTAGCTTATTCCCCTTGGTTGCCCCGGAATCACACACACACAAACACGCACACTCACACGCACATGCACCCATCACACATACACACACACGCACAGGCACCCACCCACCCCCACACACACCCCCCAACATTAAATTAAATGTGAGACAAAGCCAAGTGTTGGCAAGGATTCAGAGCAACTGAAGCAAGAAGTGTATAAATACACTGTTTGCAGGAGTGGAAATTAGTGTAGCCACTTTTAGAACAGCGTTTGGCAGGGTCTACTAAAACTAAAATACATCCACCCTATGACCCAGCAATTCCAGTCACAGGCACATCCAAGAGAAATGAGTGGATATGTCCAAAAACAATTGTACAAGAATATCCATAGCAGCACTGTTTATAATAGCCCCAAACTGGGCACAATCCAAGTGTCCATCAACAGGCTGATAAACAAACAAGTTGTGGGATTCAACAAAGAATGAGCCACTAGTACATACAGCAACAAGGCTGAGTCTCAGTTCTCATGTTGAAAAACAATCACTATACGTTGCATGATTCTATTCATATGGAAGTCAAGAACCAGAAAAGCCAATGGACGGTGAAAGAACTCGGGATAGTGATTCCCTTGGGGAGGAGTATATAGAGTAGAAATGGGAACCATGAAAACCCTTGGTCCTACTTCTCGATCTGGTTTAGATACACGCAGAACTCCATCAGATTGTATGCTGAAGGTTCATCAGCCCCTGTGTACCTTCCGTGGTATGTATGTTATACTTCAGTAACAGATTACAATTCTAAGTTAGACTTGAGAACGATAATAATATTAAATGTAAAGATTGATTGAAATCAGATATACGAGTGATTCTAAATATGGTTATTTATCAGTGGAGTTGTCCAAACCCATGCTAATACATGGCTAACATTTTTTGACACAGGCAGATAGCAGATGACCATGGAATGGTCGGCTCAGTGCTTATAATAACATGCAATTCATGTGACAGGTGTTTTTCCAGCCGGGTTTCTTTTTCAGGGTAACTCCTATAACCACACAGGATGATAAGCCCAACTCATGGGGGAATGATCATTTTGCAGACCCACAGGCAGAAACGGTTTCGGACAGTTACTGGAAAGGCCAGTGGCTGTCCCCTGTAATGGAAGGGTTCGGTCCTAACGTGGATACACAGGTTGGAGTAAAAAAGCAGTAAGAGTCACACGAAGTGAACTTCCCTGAAAGAGGAAGGAATTATTTTACGGTTCAGAGAAAACGTCTCGGGGAGTCGTTGGCATGACTACACTATTCGGTAAGTAAAGAGGGGACCCAGCAAGGCGCCTGTGATTTCCACCTCTACAGTGCACTCTCAATGGCCTTGCAGCCATCTGCATCTAGAGCCAGAGGTCAACCTGGCCACTTACAAGGCATTTCTAAGTTTGTCTACAGTTGGTGTGAGGCATTGAAGCTGACTGATGGCGGCCATGCAACGCCGCCATCTCAGATAGAAAGCCATTCTCGAGGTCCCGGGTACCTGAGCCACTCAAGCTCCCCCAGCAGTGGACCACCCTGTCACCTCCCAAGTGGGTTGGAAAACTGTTCAGACGAAGCCTCCAACACCTGTGCTCTGATGACAATTCTGCTTCCACAGCACCCCCAACACAAGCCAACCTACCGGGTCCTAATCCGGCCCCGCCAACTGTTCACCCTCACCTGTCCCCTGCCCCTGCTGCCCACCACACTCCGGGAGGTCCCCCAGTGGCCTTTGTCCACCACCTGGCCTTTGGGCTTTCCTGTCCCTCTGCAGGAAAGCCCTCCCTCTCAGCCCTCACGGTCCCCTCCTCACTGTCAAGCCTCGGCCTCATTCTCCAAAATCCCATCTCCAAAATCCCGTTTGGAACAGATCCGCCTTGGTATTCCCTCACGTAACGCAGACTCTTGTTCATGGTGGCGCACGTCTTAATTTATGATTGCGCAACTGTTTGTTTACGTGCTTACCTTTCTACTCTCCGGCTCTTAGATTGGGCTCATGAAGGGAAGAACCCAAGCCAAGCACAGCACAGGGTACCCGAGGCTGGCAGAAACAGAGAGTATTGGGACGGCATTGAGTAATGGTACGAGAAGGATTGCAAACATATGGGTTACTTCTCCAGTCAGCTCCCTAGCAAGGAAGTGCTCCTTAAAATGATAGGCATAAAAATCAATTAGGAAATGAGTTTTAATCCTAAAACCCATGCTGAATGACGCTGTAGGAAAAGAGAAACGAGTCCATCGCTGAAAGTGGCAGACAGAAGCAGAGACTTACGAGCCAGGAACAATTCTTGGGCAGGAGTTAATTCAAAGTAAACAAAGCTACCTTTACAAAGGTACACATTTCCCATGTTTTCATGGTAATTATTGATTAGAAATAACCTAAAATATTTAACAGGAGGGAACTGTTAAGTAGAGTATGTCATCTGGATGGAGGGTTGGCAGCTATTGGAAATTACATATGCACCTTAGGATCATAACGATTACTTCTGATCATTTTTTCCTATGAAGTAGGAAAGCATAATAAACACAGTCTACAAAACATTGATGGTACCACGCATCGATCTACGAATAAAGAATCTAAGGAACACCCCAAATTAACGTCTTTGTGTGAAAGAAAAGAAAAAATACTTTTTAATTACCCTCGAATAAGGAACCAGTGAGGTCAGACGGCACTGAAAATTCCATCTGGGTCTCAATATCCACGAGTATTTGTCATCGATGGTTACAGACACAAATAGCTCCCCCTGCTGCCCCAGTTCCCAGTGTCTTTCCTTCTTCACTCAGCCCCTTCTCTTCCAGGCCTGTCACCCTTCCATGCAGTGCTCCCTCCACACACAGAGGCCCTGCTTGCAGGGAGGTGGGCGTCAGGGAGATCCTTCCGATACTTTATCCTTGGAATGGAGCTTCTTTCTCCAGATGTAAGACCTGCGTAAGCAAATGGTTCTCCAATCAAAAGAGCCTGGCATCAACCTCTACACGGTCTTGGAAGGAGGGAGTTTTACAGAAAGTCTCTTGACTTGGGAAGGGAACTTTGGCTCCACACCAGACCCCTTGGAGGCCCAACTGAGGTTGTGACATGCCTACCAGGCCTCCACAGCAGAGGAACAGACCCCTGGGGTTTTGCTCTGACGCTGACCCTTTGATTGACAACCAAGAACAGTGCGTTTTTTGCGACCCGTACTTTTTCCCTATCAATTCTCCCTCCCCGCAAAGTGGATCGGGAAGAGACCATCTTGAAGTTCCGTGCTTGGCTCACATACCAGAGGTCAGTGGCTTTCCAAGCTGTTCACATGAAGATGGTTTTCACAGGTAAGAGACGGACACAAAGTGAAGAAAATGTACCAACCCACACGCAATACAAAACGACTGATTGTTTCGTGTATTGCGTCCTTGGGTAGCCCTTCACGAAGAGCTAAGTAGATGAACCATCTAATTAGGAAGAGTCAAGATTGTCACGTCTTTATTTTTACAGTCCTTAAAGTGTGATCAGAAACTAGACCCATCAGGTTTCCACGCGTATCCGTGGGCGATGGGAGCGAGGAGGCAGCTCTGTGTGGACAGCTCCTCCCCGGGGCCGCACAGCCCCGCCCGACACGCTGCGGTTCCTGGGGCCGCGCATCGCTCCTGCTGGGAGATGAGCCCTCATTACTCTCAAGCTTCCTGAAGGCTCATTTAGACCTTGGCAGGATGGTGGGTACAGAGCAGCTGTTTGCTCTGACTCTTTCCCATCATTTGACCGGTTTTTAATCCGCAACAACGCTTCCAAAATTGAAAACGGAACCAGGTTGGATTCCCGAGCAGAGCCGACCAAGTGTGGGGCTGGCTGGGCACATCACAGAAGGTGCCAGATTGAAGATGAATCTCCGTGACCGCCTGGACTCCTGGCCAGGCAGAAGCTCGGCTGCCAGGCGCCCTCCGTGAGCAGGGGCGAGGCCACCAGCCAGCACCGGGCACCTTCCTGGGCGGCCCCCAGGGACGCTTTGTCCTGACAGATCCAGACGTCCCCGACCCTCACCAGGATCTCCTTGGTTGTCTCTCAGTCACGAACTGACCGTCTCAGAGAGCCAACTGAGAGGTCCTGACATGAAACACAGAGTTTCATCAGTAGGAAGCCATAACCTGCCGGTTCATTCTAATTTATAGTCATTTAAAATTTTCTTACGAGGATTTCTTCCAGGCATTCGAGTTTCTTTTTATTTTTTTTTTCAATTGTGGTAAAATACAACAACATAAAATTTGCCGTCTTAACCATTTCTAAACGGGCAGCCCGAAAACCCTTCATTTTGTGAAACGAAAACCCCGCCTCCCTTAAACAAGAACTGCCTTGTCCCCAGTCCCCACCCTCCAGCCCTCGACACCCCCCTTCCACTCTCTGTCTCTGTGGATTTGATGACTCGTGTAAGTGGAATCCTACAGTATTTTCCCTTTTGTGACTGGCTTATTTCACTCAGCATAACATCTTCAATATCCATCCATGTCTTTGGAGAGCCCGGGGGGCTCAGTCGGTTAAGTGTCCGACTCTTGGTTTCGGCTCAGGTCATGACCTCACGGTTGGGAGATCGAGCCCCACATCGGGCCCTCCGCTGAGTGTGGAGCCTGCTTGGGATTCTCTCTCTCCCTCCACTGCCTGTGCTCGCATGCTCTCTCTCAAAATAAGTAAATAACCATTTAAAAAATATTCCACGTTGTAGCATTTTTAGAAGTTCCTTCCTTTTTAAAGCTGAATAACATCTCACTGGTGTGTGCAAACCTCACTGCGTTTATTCCTCTGCCCGACGAACACGGGGGTTGATTTCATCTTTTGACCTTTACGGAATAACGCTGTTCTGAACACAGCGGCACGAATGTCGGTTCAATCCCCGCTTCCCATTCTTTCAGGTATGTAGCCCAAAGTGGAGTTGCTGGGCGGTGTGGCAATTCTATTGTTCACATTTGGAGGAGCCACCGTGCCCTCTTCCACGGCGGTTGCGCCAATCTGCATCCCCACCAAGAGAGCGCAAGCGTTCCTACTTCTCCACCACATCTCCGGCACTTGCTGCTTTGAGTTGGCTTGGTCTGGTTTTTTATACAGTAGCCATCATAACGTGCGTGACGCCCGGTCTCCCTGTGGTCGGACTTCTGGTTACAAATCAAAGAAAAAAAAAAAAGAGTTTTCCGCAGGTGAATTCCCTCGGCCTTATGCTCACGGGAACCACACGGCAACCCCGAGAGCAGTGACTGCTCGTCACAGTCCCGCCTTCCGGCCTGGCCCCGGAGCGGTCACTTTAGACGGGTGCCTTGGTGTCTAAGCAGTGAGGCGATGACTTGGTGACAGATGGAAGCCGTGGCCACTATGTGGCCGGGAGGCGAGCGGATTCGGTGAAAGGGAGAGAGGGAGAAGGCAGAGGGAAACAAGGAATGAAAGGGGCCTTGAAAGACCCAGTCCTTTGGAGAGACGCACAGACACTTTGATGTCCCCCGTGGAGCTCGTGGAGGGTCCTCCTCATTAATTAGCGTCCGCGTGCACACGCAGCTCGGGAGAACTGCCCACCGGCCCAGCCAAGTCTGCTAACTCAGCAACTCGTCTGGAACAGGAGCCAGATCCCCAGGGCCGCACGCGGAGCGGGTCATGGATCATCTTTGGCTAAATAAGAACGGAAGAATGCACCCTCTTAACGAGATACCACCCATGACAGACACCGCGCAATTACACCAGGAGAGGCCAAACGCAAGAATGAAAGAGAACAGATCAAACTGGGAGGTGGACGGAGAGGGAGAGTCTAACAACACCGGAGCCAAACTCCTGAAAGATGGAGAACGTGCGGGGATGGCCACAAGTGTCCAAGGCCAGGTCTGCTCCAAAGGACTTTTCCATGAGTTTCTTCGACCCCATCTTTCCCTCTTCCGCCAGCCGTGAATCCTGCCACGCAGACAGGCTAGCACCACTCTCCCCATGCTCCCTGCACTCTCCCGTCCTTCCCTGGCATTAGGTGCCCAAGACAGACCTCCCCTCGCCTCCTTCCTTCCTCCTGGGTGGGCGTGGCAGTGCGCACAGGCCACGCCCCCCGCAGCTATGCTGGGCCCCTGACCACCTGCCCAGCCTTGACCTCCATCTTGTCGGCAGCCAGGAGGGGCCGCTTCTCCAGCAAGCCACATTTGGCCCCGTGCCTTTGCCCAAGTCAAGGTAATGAGTGGATTCCATCCAAACGGCAGAGACAATTCCTTTTCCGGGAACATTCTGAAAGGCGCAATACATCCGCTCATGTCTCCCGTCTTCACCGTCAATGGAGGGATAGATGCCGTTTGACTTTCAACCCACCAACAATCTGGGACACCGTGCAGGATCCCCCCCAACTTAGAAAAGGCTGCTTTCCTGTCACTGCCTTGAAATTCTTGATCATTATTTCACAAGGGACTTAGTACATAGCAGATCTTGTTAAGAATTTCTAACATTTCCCAAAATTAGCCAAGCTCTAGGAAAGTGTAATTTCTCTAGCTCTTAAATAATATCTTTTCCTTTGCCTTCCTTCTTTTCTACTAACCTTGCTCCCACTCTGTGCACAGCCCCATGCTGCAGACCCCTAGACACTAGAAAAATAGGTTAAGGGTATCTCCCCCTCTTTATTTGTCAGCTGTCTCTATCTTCAAATGAGAGTTTGCATATGGAAAGGAAGAGAGAATCTCACTATGTAAATATATAGCAAAAAAAACTCACGTGATCTGTAATGAGATGTCCACCTGAGGGGGCAGAAAAAGCTTCAAAATAAGACACACTTCGTAGCCCACGTCTATGATTATGCAGCTTTGTGAGGATAACTGGTTTTGAGACTGAAAAAGGGGCTACATTCAGATGACTCCCACCGACTCTCAAATTGTCCTCATTCTTCAACTGATTTGTTTAATGTTTATTTGTTTGTTTGTTTGCTTAGAGCATACGCACACACTTGCGGGAGAGGCTGGGGCACAGAGAGATGAAGAGAGAATCCCAAGAATGCTCCACGTTGGTCAGTGTAGAGACCAACTCGGGGCTCAAACTCACAAACTGTGAGATCATGACCTGAGCCAAATCAAGAGTCAGAGGCCTGAGCCACCCAGACGCTCCCTTCAACTGATTTTTTTAAAAGTAACTTGCATTGTTTTATGGTCATGGTTAAAAATAAGTAAGATACGGGGTGCCTGGGTGGCTCACCTGGTTAAGCATCCTGCTTTGGCTCAGGTCGTGTTCTCATGGTTGTGGGATCGAGCCCCTCATCGGGCTCTGTGCTGGCTCGGAGGCTGCTTGGGATTCTCTCTCTGTCCCTCTCTCTCTCTGCCCCTCCCGGCTTGTGGGCATTCTCTCTCCTTCCCCCCCCCCCGCAAAAAGTAAGAATAAATAAGTAAACATAAGGAGAGTAAAAAGACAATCATTATAATAGCTCACCTTACCTGGAGGGCTTACAATGTGCCAGCGGTGGTAACATAGGACTCAGTGAGTCTGTATTAAAGAATTTGTGAAATCCTTCGGCCTAGAGATAAGCACTCTGAGCACATTTCATTCATGACACAAATACACATACACACACATGTATATGTATAAATAAATATATCTTAATGTACGTACAGAAATACCCATGATTCCTATACGCAATGCACATATTTAATCACGGACATTGTGTGCCATAAATAAACATGTATTTATATGTAAGTATTATGGTTATACTTTTATAGATATAATCCTACATATAGCATTAAACGAACATACATAAATATGTACCTAATGAGCATCATAAATATATAGTAAGTATAAATATGCATTTAAAAATGCATAGTGCTGAATACCTATAAATATATGTGCATATAAGGAGCATTACACATACATACAGTTAATATCCAAGGCACAAATGAGTTTACTCTCTTGTGATCCTCCCCACTACCTCATGAAAAGGAGCGATGACCGTCCTCCTTTCAGATGAGGAAACTGAGGCACAGAAGAGCTTGTGGGGGTCACACAAACAGGAAGTGGAGCTGGTCCGGTCTCGAGCGGCCTGGATGGAGCCCAGCTTTCAGCCCCACACCACACGCATCCAACGGCGGTGCAGGGCGGTGGGGCGGGGGGCTTCTGAGAAGGGATGGTGGGGCTGGAGGCACCAGAGCACAGAGGTGGGAGCCCCGTCCAAGTGGTCCTGGTCGGAGGCACAGGTGTGAAGTTCCCAACCTGGGGATCCATGCCGTGCAGGTGCTTACGGACACATTGACAATGTGCCGGGGGGTGGCACCATCTCATAAATGGATTTTTTTTTTAATTTTTTAATGTTTATTTATTTTTGAGACAGAGAGAGACAGAGCATGAGCCGGGGAGGGATAGAGAGAGGGAGACACAGAATCGGAAGCAGGCTCCAGGCTCTGAGCTGTCAGCACAGAGCCCGACGCGGGGCTCGAACTCATGGACCACGAGATCATGACCTGAGCCAAAGTCGGATGCTCAACCGACTGAGCCCCCCATGTGCCCCAAGGGTATGTCCGTTTTTAAGATGTTGGGGACACATTGCCAAAATCACCCCCCACAAATACTGTATTAATGAACATTGCTACCAGCTCTTGGAGACTAGCAATTTCTACTCTCACATACACCCACGATCTTAACTCATTTTAGAGATGAAAACTCGCTATAATATGACTTCCTGAACGGCAGGCATTTTTCCCGATGCGCTGGCCTTTTGTGGTTTTCATTTTCTTAATTACGTGTTTACCACCTAGTTTTCTATGAGCATCTTTCTATTTCTCTATCACTAATTTGTTCATCTTGTAAAATATATGTTAGGTACCTTCAGCCTCCACTGATCGTATAGGTAGCTCATATCCCCCCAAGTTCTTACTTGCTCTGCAGACTCATGTATGGTGTTCAAGACGGTATGTGGTGGGGGATGTTTGATAGTTAAGTCTATCAACGATGCCTTTTGGGACATCTGCCTTTGGTGTCTTGCATAGAAAGTCCGTCCCCACTCCCAGATCGCATAAAGAATTCTCTTGTAGTCTCTTCTAGTACCTTCAAGGGTTGATGCCTTTACCATTAATCTTTATCCCTCGTCTTTAGCTGATTTTCAAGTGTGTTTGGAAGCGGGGCAAAGGGTTCCGGGGTGATTCCGTGCCCTCTCTGCCTTCCTGATCTTGCACCATTGACTATGATGTTTGCTGTGGGTTTTTCTTATACATTCTTGCTCACCATGTTGATATTATTTGCTGTTATTTTTAGTTTGGATGTGTTTATCATGAAAGCGTTGACTTTTGTCACATGCCTGTTGTGCATCAATTGAGGCACCATGTGGGCTTTTTCCTTCATTCCGTGAACATGGTTATTACACTGATTGATTTTCGTATGTTGAATCATCCTTGCTTTCCAGAAGTAAATCCCATTTGGTCACAGTGTATAATCCTCTTAACATGCTGCTGAATTTGGTTTGCTGGTATTTTGTCGAGCATTTTTTTTTTTAATTTTTTTTTAACGTTTATTTATTTTTGAGACAGAGAGAGACAGAGCATGAACGGGGGAGGGGCAGAGAGAGAGGGAGACACAGAATCGGAAACAGGCTCCAGGCTCTGAGCCATCTGCCCAGAGCCCGACGCGGGGCTCAAACCCACGGACAGCGAGATCGTGACCTGAGCCGAAGTCAGACGCTTAACCAACTGAGCCACCCAGGCGCCCCTGTCGAGCATTTTTGTGTCAACATTCACAAAGGATATTGGTCTGTTGTTTATTTCTTGTAGTGACTTGGTCTGGCTTTGGTATCAGGGCTATGATGGCCTCATACGATACGCTAGGAAGTGTTCCCTCCCCCTCAAATGTTGGTATTGGTATTCATTCTTCTTTAAATGTCTGATAGCAGTTACCAGTGAAACCATCAGGTTCCTTTGTGGGGGGATTTTTGGTTTGTGATTCAGTCTCCGTATGAGTTACAGATCCATTCCGATTTCCTATTTCTCCGTGATTTCATCCTGGTAGGTTTTTGTGTTTCTAAGAATTTGTCTGTTTCCTCTAGCTTGTCCAGCTTGTTGGGGCACACTTGTTCTTAGTACACCCTTCAAATGCTCTGGATTTCCTTAGAATAGGTAGTAATGCCCCGTTTTCATTACTAACTTTCATAACTCGAGTCTTCTCTTCTTCCACCATCTAGCTAAATGTTTGTCCATTTCCTCAATGTTTTCCAAGTATCAAATCCTGTTTCGTTAATCTTCCCCTGTGTTTCTATTCTGTATTTCATTGATCTCTGCTCTAATTTTTATGATTTCCTCCCTTCTGCCAGTTTTTCTGAGCTCCTTTTAATCGTGTGAATATTGCACAGAGATATTTTTAAAGCTTCCTGCGCGATTGCCTTGCAAATAGTTGATTTTACTGTCTTGGAGTTAACACACAGTCTCGTTGTCAAGTTCACCTTCTTCCTAAGCAGCAAATACCTTCTCCTCTCTTATAAATGCCAACCTATAAGACTCCACTGTCTCTAACATGTATCAAATGGCCGCATTGAAAACTTTTTCAAAGCAAACAAAGCATCTGGCTCTTTCAGAATGTTGTTCTTCCCTTCCCATTCTTCTCATTTAAGTGAGTACAGGCCAGCAAGGTTGTCCTCAGGACCCTCACCCTCCTTGACTGTTGCCCCAAGTTCAGTGGGTTTTGCCTCCACCAATGGGATTTGGGGCACGAACTCCACTGAACGTACTCGTCTTCAGTCCCATTCAACAGGCAAACATTTTGGGGAGCATGTGTGCGATTGGGAGCCCCCCAGATCTGTGCTCGCCTGGGGAGGGGGGGTGCATGCCTTGATCAGATGCCTTGCAAGCTAACCCAGCTCCCAATGGTACAGAAATGGTACATAATTATCCTCTCGGTGTAGACATAGTGCCTTCTCTGGCTCAATATCAGCTCCAGCCTTCTGGTGACAGAGATGACAAAGTGAGTCCGAAGGGAAGATCTCTCAGCCCTCAGCCTGCCCCGCCTGGCCGCACACCCCCTGCAAACAGGTGGCCCCGGTTGCTGTAACTGATCCCCGACGTCTGTGTACAGGCCAGTCACGGATGCCCGGCCAACAACACTATCTATTTTAGCCACTTGCCCTTTTGCCATTTCCAGCTCGTCTACCAGCTCCCGAAGTATAAACTTTCCAACGTGCCTGCGGTGCCGTGGACTCCTTCCAAGAGACAACCAGGCCAGGTCAAATCCAGTTAGTAACAAGCTAACAACGCTTGCTCTCTTTGAAGAGTCTGTGCCTTCTTCCGCCGCCGGCATCAGGACGAAGGGAGGCAGAAGGGCGGGCGAAGGAAAGGACTTGTGTATTTCTCCAAGTCAGAGTCACAAGCTGCTATTTCTGCCCGAGCCCGTCATCTGCAGGGTGAGCCATTTGCCCGGGGACCTCTGCGGGAGAACAGCAAGCCCTACATTCCGGCGACTGGCTGCTGAGCGCCCCTCCTCTCCAGACACCTGTAAGGGCCACCGGCAGGCCGCGATGTGCTTGCACAGGACCCCGTGCAGGCCGACACGCGCCAGCACAAACGTGTGTTTAATTTATTACGTGACCACTTCAACTGGATTGCAGATATCGGCCGGGTGGCTGGCTGTATTTGCATACCTTATATTTACAACGGGCAGAAAAAAACTCCTCTGAGGTAGGGACCGCAGGCACATCTCTTAATAAATCACTAGCAGAGGAAGGAAAAATCGGCAAGAGTTTCAAGGATCGTATTAGAAATAATGATGCCCAGAAATATAAAAGCACAGCCATAGAGGGAGATGACTGCCAAGCCAACAGAAGGATTCTGATTCTCCTCTCTTATGTGAGAGCAGAGGGGACCTCCCCACCCTTACCTCCCCGAGGGAGTGATGGTTGGCAGGGGGTGACCGGGAGACACTGTGGGAATGGTACGTTCGAATGGCAGTCCCCAGGCTCTAGACCGCCTCGTCCAACAGGCCACACGGTGGGTGGTATCCCACAGATGCATGTGGCACCTACTGGTCTGGCCCCCTTGCTGGTCTAGGAATGGCTTCAGGAGGATGGACAAGGGAAGACGCGCCTGTGTTTCAGAAGGTCACGCAGAGCCTTGCAATGAGGACTACGGAACATTCAGTCCTACGCCACAGTGAAACCAACTGTTCCCCTTCCTGTGGTCTCCATTCCCCACCTTGAGGCCAGGAGGAAGCTGTCCTTTAGAAAGGCCCAAGAGCCCTTTCCATGGCATTGGGGCCCCATGCCCTCCCTCATTCCAGAGGCCCTTCTTAAGAAATTGGAGAAGATCCAGTGGCCATGGGTTGAACAATTAGCCTCTTCTCCATCCACAACATCCCCTGACCTTAAGGATGAGTTTCTGTGGCCCCGGGTGCCCTGAAGACCTGGGTCTAAAGGTCAGAATTGGGACTGGAATGGCTGTCCTCAATGTCTGGCCTCAGCCACTCCAAGCAGACTTGGTTGGGGGGGGGGGGGGACCAATTCAATGGTACTTCCAGCCCCTCTCAGGTCTCTTTCTCTATTCATCTAGGCTCTCCCTGCTCAATTGGGTTGAACCGGGTCCGAAGAAATGACATGGGAAGATGGTAACCAAGCTACAAACATTCATTAAAGGCCCTGTGGCATCCATTTCAACTCTCAGGGCAAGAGGTTTTACCTGCTTCCTGTATGGACATTCTTATCTGTTGAGTAGAACACCCTCTACCCGATCACACAGAGTTGATCTAAGAACGTAATAACACAAGAGGGTTACCGGGGGCAAGGAAAATCAAGACGTGCTCTAGAAAACCCAAGCAGCCTCAGGAAGCTGGGTGTGAGCACTCTTCACTGTTCACCCCAGAAGGTTCTCTTCAACAGGTTTCCAGGATGGTCTCATCCCCATCCCAGCTTTTCCTGAGGCACCAATGGTGGGACGCAGAATAACACCTGGCAAAACTCCAGCTGGCTTTCTCGGGGAATAGACGCCATGAAAACACAGTCCTGCTCCCAGAGGAGTGACGTTGGAAGGCTAGTGACTTGGTTTTCTTTCTTGGCTTTATTTATTTTTTAATTTTTTGGTGTTTTTATTCATTTTTGAGGGACAGAGACAGACAGAGTGTGAGCGGCGGAGGGGCGGAGAGAGAGGGAGACACAGAATCCGAAGCAGGTTCCAGGTTCCGAGCTGTCAGCACAGAGCCCGACGCGGGGCTCGAACCCACAAACTGCGAGATCATGACCTGAGCCGAAGTCAGATGCTTAACCGATTAAGCCACCCAGACACCCCTCTTTCTTGGTTTTAAACCAACAGTTCACACCGGGAGAATGTCAAGTCCCCTGGCCAAACCTGGCATCGTGATGACAAACCTCGAGTTGAAACCTCGAGTTTCAACCTCTGATTTGCAGAGGTCTCAGGCCTGTCACCCTTAAGCTGTAATTTCTGGAATTGCTTCTCAGTTATTATTTCCCAAAATTAAAAAACAGAACTAACAGGCTCCCCCAGCCCCAGGGTTCTGATCAAGGTCTTGCTGTTCTTGCAATGAGCCCAAGTTCACGAATACACTGCATATTCTCTTCAATGAGCCCAAGTTCACCAATACACTGCATACTCTTCTCTCTGAGGACGCTCAGGTGAGAAGGCTGCTTGTCCACAAGGTTTAAACACTTGCTTTTTCATTTTTTCATTTTTTTCTTTTTCTTCCTTTTTGTTTTCCTTGTCAAATCTCAAATCCTGCAGATCAGACCAATATGTGAGACTCCCTCTTCAGCCCCAGCCTCACATCGGGGGACACACTGCTGTGCATGGACGAGGGGCGGCGGCAGGGTCACGTGGAAGGGGGAAACCTTGTCACCAACCCCAGGTGCGGGGACCGTCTGGGAAGGGCTGTGCCCCAGAGGAGAAGTCAATACCACAGGAAATGCCCACAGGATAGAGTGAAGCGTCTTCCATTGGCGGTCCCGGCCCAAAACCAGTAGGTCAGAGGCACGTAAGAAACTCAGCCACAGCCCCCCACCCCCAGCCCTGTTCCTACCAGTGTTACCGCCTCTCCGACGGCACTGCCCTTCGACGGTGCTGTCCATCCAGCTGGTTCTTTCCTGCCCAGCCGCCTTACGCCTGGCCCGACCCAAGGCCCCTTGATCTCTTGTCTCTGCCTCCCGGGAGCCCCTCGTAGCCCAAGCCACCACCATGTGCCACACATACGTTTAAAACAGCCCCCCACCTGAGCTCCCACTTTACAGTGAGGGTCAGCCTCTGCTTAGTTCTCCATTGTGGGGGCACCTGGGTGGCCCAGTTGGTTGAGCATCCAACTTCGGCTCAGGTCATGATCTCGCAGTTCGTGGGTTCGAGCCCCATGTCCGCGGGAGCCTGCTTCAGATTCTGTGTCTCCCTATCTCTCTGCCCCTCCCCCCTCACACTGTGTCTAGCTCTAAAAAAATAAACATTAAAAAAATTTTTTAATAATTCTCCAATGTGTAGCAAGAATCATCTTCTTATAACTTAGGTTGCTAGATTTAGCAAATAAGAATTCAGGATGCTCTGTTCAATTAGAATTTCAGATATACCATGAGTATTTTTTAGTCCAGGTATGTCTCAGGCACATATGGCCCAGCAGTTTCACTCCTAGGTATATGCCCAAGAGAAATGAAAGCATGTATCATTCAAAAACTTGTATATAAAGGTCTGTAGCAGCATTATTCGTAACAGATAAAAGTTGGAAACAACCGACAGATGAGTGAACAGACACAACGTGGCCCATCCACACAATGGAATATTATTCAGCAATAACATGCATCTGTCACATGATACATTCCGTAACATGACTGAGTCTTGAAAACATTACACCGGGTGAAAGAAGCCAGTTACAAAAGACCACATATTACAGAATCCCATTCCTGTGGAAGTCTGGACTACAGACATCTATAGAGAAGGAGAGGAGGTTAGGGTTGCTCGGGGGCTGGGTTCGGGATGGCGGGGAAGGGAAGACAGGCAGATAATAGCCAAGGGTACGTGTTCATCTGGGACTTTTAGGCGACGAATATTTTCTCACATGGACTGTGGTGTTGACTGCACATTCTGAATATACCAAAAACATTGAGTGGCACTCCTTACAAGAGTGAATTGTATGTTATGTGAATTCTATCTCAGTAAAGCTGTTTGGGGGGCAGGAGGACGTATGTCCCATGAAATATTTGGCATATACTTATACTAAAAATGTGTTTCCTTGTCATCGGAACACCCAATCTCACCTGTTCCTCTCTTGCTTAGATTTTTTCAATAACCTGCCTCTGCAGTGAAATAGAATCCACAATCCTTAAAAACTTTCAAGAGTAGGAATTGCCTGGTTCCCACCCTCCCTCCCACTAGCCCTCAGACCAGCACCATTCTTCTCACTTTGCTCCCAACGGGCCTGTGGGTCAGTGCTTCTGGACAGAAGCACTCCTCACAGACTCTGAGGCTGCTGTGCAGGTGGGCGTCTCCCTACAATACCCCACCACCAGGGCCAGCTTGGTCCTATGCTTAAGATCCTTCACAGATGCCTAATGTCCATTGGCTGATGAATAAAGAGGATGTGGTGTATACACACACACACACACACACACACACACTGGAATATTACTCGGCTATCAGAAGGAGTGAAATCTTGCCATTTGCAACAACGTGGATGGAACTAAAGCGTATTATGCTAAGTGAAATAAGTCAGCCAGGGCGGCTGGGGTGGCTGTCGGTTAAGTATCCGACTCTTGGTATCGGCTCAGGTCATGGTCTCACGGCTTCGTGGGTTCGAGCCCAGCATCGAGCTCTGTGCTGACAGTGTGGAGCCTGCTTGGGATTCTCTCTTTCCCCCCTCTCTCTGCCCCCCCCCCACAATAAATAAACATTTAAAAAAACGTGAGAACGTTCATAAAGAAAATCATCACCAAGTCATATAGAAGCAGGAAGAGCTCAGTGTTCATACCTATCGAAGCCCCTCACCAGACCATGTCCACACCCTGCTCACACAGTCCCTTCCCCACAAGAAGAGAAAAGGCAGGAATCAACATCAAATCCATTCTGAAGATACCTGCTAAAAACTGTACTAGAAGACAAAAGCCCTCCAGATTAAAAGTAAACTCCGATCTTTCCATTTTTCTTTTCCGGGCTACGAATTTCACTACTGAGCTTCCATTTAGCTTTCTTTCCATCACTTTGGGGATGTAAGTTCACCAGCGCTATTAGAATGTTTAAAAAACAAACAAACAACAAATTTCTGTAAGAACGGCTCCTCTCACAAAGGGTTTACGTCAACCCTGTGGTCACTAAAGCTCACGGAGAAGGCTGATTCCAGAGAACGAACACAGCATGGCGGGGAAAAGAGAAGAGCCCACGGTGGGAGCCACCCCACCATCCCTCCTATTTTCCACGAGCATTTGTTCAAAAATTATTCCCGCCGTGCGGCCATCTTGGGTTGAGAAGAGGCGACATTGAGCATTTCATGGAGCATAATACGGAGAAGGAAATTGTCCTTTGAAACAGATGTAAGTACAATCTTGACCACGGATAGTAAATGGTTCGGAGAAGAAGTACGTGTCTCCCAGCACAGTCCTGCACGTGGGACCCGCTCGGCCCAGGAGCCACGAAGGAGGATGTGGAAGAATCCTTGGACATAGCAGACCTGAGAGGGAGAGAATCCTCCCCCACCGATGACGGGTTTTCACCAGCTTCTGAGCCAGGGCAACCTGGAAGCCAAGATCAGAATCTTGTGCCCAGCATTCATAATTCGCCATCTGTGAGAATTCAGAATGACTGGTTGTGCTTCTCAGAAAAGGGCAAAATAATTCTTCCTCAAAGGTAGACGATAATGATGACTTCTTACTTTGCTTCCCCACCCCTCCACCAAATTTTAACAGTTAGTGCCCAACTTCCAGAAGTAGCAGGGGCAGCTGGTGCAGGAATTTCCAAAGGGGCCCAGCTGGAGCCCTGGGGCAGGGGAGTGGGGTGGGGGGGGGGGGCCTGTGAGCCAGAGAACTGCCTCTGCAGCTACTTCCGCTGACAGGGGGGACACGGGCTGGGGAGGACAGTGTGGCCTGGGTCTCATGGGGGTGCTGCTGTGTGCGGCTGTAGGAGCCACGTCCAAATCCGGGGTGGCCGCGCTGCCCCCGGGAGCCCACAGCCGCCGTGCCCTTAGCTCATGACTCCCCATCGAGTAGGATGTTTTAAGCAGGTGTTTCCCCCCGACCCGGTGTAAACAGAATACTTCGTTTTCTTTTTTAATCATCACGTTGGAGCCGGAGGCGTGCACGTTTCCAAGCACTCCGTCACTGAAAGGTTTGGAAGACAAGGCTTGAGGCGTTGAAGAGCTTCTCAAAATTAAGTCTTTTCATTTCCTTCCGTCATCCTTACCTGGGGTTTCCTGTCACCGTTGATCCATGGGAAACGGGGAAATTGTTGGAGCCGGTGAAACACCCCAAACGCTCATTCGTTATCCCGAGGAAAGTGATGGAGCGGCGAGCGGCAGAGGGGCCCCGATAATCTTGCGCGTGGCCATTTGCAGAAAATCCGGGGGCAATCCATTTTTTAAAAAATTCTCCTCCCTTAATGAGTTGAAACTATCGAATATTCACGCTGAGGGAATACGGATCCTAATGAAGGCAGGATGGATGGGGAGGCAGAGGTCACGCCAACCGCCGCCCTCCTGCTCGTCTCACGTCCAGTGTCGACTCTGCCCCTCCAGACTCATCCAGACTCATCTGCCTCCACATTTGTTACAACATAAAAGTCCCCTTAATATTTTTTATCATTTCACATCACAGGCGCGTAACGACACCCACAGGAGCAACCTGTCCACCCACGTATGTTTTTAGCATCGCTGGCGTCTCCTGCAATTTTGTGAAGCTGGGAATGAGCCGTGCGGGGGAGAAGTGACAAATCACGGGCTTCAGAGCCCACTGGTTGTCACCCCGACCTGGCCCCCTTGGTGGCGATGCCTCCATGTGGCCGAGCCTCTGTGATGGGGTCAGGCCCTGCGTGCGGCTGCGGCTGGCACCCACCGTCCCTGCTCTCCGTGCCGGGCGCAGGGCTAGCCCGCTGGCCTCATCGACCCCAAAGTGTCACAAGTAAGCGTTCTCCAAAGTATTGCTTCCTAGCAGAAAGTACCCTGCAACACTTATCCTGGGGGAAAGCAACTTAAACACACACACACACACACACACACACACTCACAACACTTTTTCGGCAGCTCTTTTTAGTGATTTTCATAGATACCCTGTAAAGAACTTGGGGCTTTTTAAAGCCTATTTTGCTTAAGGTAACAAAAATGCTGGGGCTCTCCTGGGAATTTGATGCTAAGCGATTTTGCAACGTTGCTGCAGACTCTATGAGCCTCCTGACAGCTGGTTTGTCTGGGGCGCCCAGAGTGAGTCTCAAATGATGCACTGTGACATCCGTCACCTTGAGGCCCACCGGCACCCACTTATCTTCTGCTCTGCCATTTTCCGTAAGTGCTGCATGTGACACGGCCTCTCGGGGGCCACCAAAGCAAGTCTCAGCCTGGGCACTTCCCAAGCCCTCTGGTCACCACTCTGGCAAAGAATTTCCACAGGGCCAAGTGGCCCTCTGGGTGCAGAGAGCATCCTTTCCTATCAGAGGCTCCGCTGTCCAGCAGACCTGTGCCCACCCCTCACCTGCCCCGGCCAGACTGTCAGGTGTGAGTCTTGGGTGCCTCCCAGCCCAAGGCTTTGTTCTAGGGACATGCGTACGGTGGGGCCACCTCTGGTCCGGCCCCTGGCACGGAAGAAGACCAGTGCTCAGCGTCCTGAAGAAAGTCAGGAGAAAAGAGAACGGTGCTTAGGAAGGAGACCCATCATGACCAGGAATGATCGCCCCTGCCATCCCATAGCCAACAATTACTGAAAATAGAAAAGAAGAAAGAAAGAAAGAAAGAAAGAAAGAAAGAAAGAGAAAGGAAGGAAGGAAGAAAGAGAAAGAAAGAACTCACGTCTCCTCTGCAAACATCGCCAGGTATTAAGATGAAAGAAAATTACCAAATTGCAGGTTTAAAACAAAACAAAGTGTCACCATTAACCAAATAGCTGGGAAACTGCAAGGTTTCCTCCCTCCTTCTCCAGGCCCTCCCAACTGAGAACTTACTGAACCTGCTGTTCCAAAGGAGCAAAAAGCAGGAAAAGAACGACAGAAGCAGATATGGAGAAGCACATAAAGCACGCAAGATCGCAAGCACATAAAACACATCAAAATAAATCTGTCATATTACTATATTTACTTCTTTGTCCCTCTTCTGCCGGCTGGCTGCGTCATAAATCTCCCGCCGAGGAAGGGGAGGTGGCGAGCGCAGGTAACATATCCTGAGATTTCAAACATAAATATGGAGTTGTGGGGGACGCCAAGCCGCCTGTAATGCGTCGGCTTCTTTGATAAGTTAATATGCCCTCATAGCATAAGGCACGGGCGAGCTTGACATTTGAATCATTTATGGCTTGGGGGGGAAATGGCAGCAGCCTTATTTTTTTCTGGAAAAGAACCCACATGTCTTTATAAGCAGTGAGAGTGTCATTGATGGCGCTCGGGAGCTTTTCCATTTGGGCCATAAACCATGTGTTTGGGAGCCGGGCCATTGCTGTCGAGGAGAGCGCCCCCCGGTCCCGAGCACCGCGCTGCTGGGCTCTCCGCCCGAGGTCCGCAGCACATCGCAGCCCAGCCCGGGCGTCCCAAGGCCCAGTGGCACCCACGCTGCCCACCGCCTTTCCTTCCGCCCGCTGGCTGAGGTCTAGGCAGGGCGGGAAGTCCCGAGATCCCTGGGAGGTATGTTCGGTTTGCCCGGCGGCTGGTGGTCCGGACAAAAAAACCCACCTGCACGGATCGTCTTCGAGTCTCTCCCGCCGGCTGGTCGGCTCGTTCTCGCCCAGGGAGAGAGGGGCCCGGTGCTGGCTCTGAGTTGCAGCTTTGAGAGGTGGCCAACCTGACCGCACCTGCCAGCACAAAGCCCCCCCACGCTCCCGGGCACGGGCGGCTCTGTCTCCAGCCCCCAACCCGGGCCGTGCTCACACCTTCCCCAAGCTCCTGGTCTGAGTCCCGGCTGGGACGGGCGCTCAGGGAGCACGCGTGTCTCCTCACCACACCCGAGGAAGTGTCTCGAACTTTCCGCAGCAACAGCAGTGCCCGCTGCTGCAGGTGCCGGGGGCTGGGAGGCGGACGGCTGCGGGAGTAGCGGATGTTGGGGGGCAGATCGTCTTGCCCCCAGAACTGTCTGTCGGGTGTCAGCCGTGGGGCGGGCCCCAGGCTCCCCGAAGCCCAAGCCAAGCCCTCTGCTACTTGAACACCGGAAACAAAGTGAGCAGAAGACCAGAGTGGGGCTCATCAAGCCCGGCAGCCCCCCAGGATTTTCCTCCTCCTAAATTTTGACCTGAGAGCTTCCTGCTTCCCCAGTAGCACAGGGAGCCTGTCATTTTCCTCTGCCTCCTCCTGAGCTCATCTCCTCGGTCACCCCATCTGTCCCCAAACTCTCCAGGCACCCCCCTCCCCTCCAGGCCTAGATGCAGCCACTCCCACCCCCCCCAGCCTGTGGGTTCCCCCCTCCAGGGGTGTGGTTCTTCCTCTTGGGAAGCCGTCTCCCTGCCTCCCTCCTCCTGCCCTCCTCCCCCCGCGGCCTCTGGTGCTGAGACACTGCCTGTTCCCCCTGGTCTGAGGCAGCCTAGACACCCCACGATCAGGTCGCCTTTTCACCCTGTGCCCCTGCCACTGTGGCCGGGCTTGTTCATGAGCAGCAGGGCCCAGCCTGCCTTTCCCTGACCAACCCCTGCCTTCGGCCTCCCACCCGCTCTGCCTCTCCCTCTTCCTGTGACCCTGGACACTTTGCCTCTTGGACCGGCCGGTGTCTGTGGCTTGACCCTCACCCTCGCCGCCTCCATGGCGTTGGTCTGGCAGCAAGGCCACCTTCCTGCTGTGCTTTCTCCTTTGACTTCACCCCTGGGGGGGACGTCTCTAGCTCCTTTTCATCACCAGACTAGCCCTCTGAGGTTTCACCCCTCCAGGCATGGCCCAGGCACCAGCGGGAACTCTGGGAAATGCAGAACCTCACCCCGACCCATACGCACCGAGTCTGCCTTGCATCCTGGCAGATTCCCAGGTGACCAGAGCACGCGGTAAATTCTAGGAAGGGCTGTCCTAGGGAAGTACCCCCACTCTTGGGTGATCACTGCCTCCCGTCCCCAGAGGGAGATGGTGATCCCGGCCTGGTGCCATCAGATGCTCGCCCCACTCTCCCTGCGCGCCCCGCTCCCACATGCCCAAGGTTTCACCAGACCCCTGCCTCCCGGAGCTCCGAGACCTGCACCTGTAGCTCGGGTTTCTCCCTCCGGGTTCTGTCCGTCCAACTGTATGCAGCTGCCACCAAAAAGGACCCCAGTCTGAGTCACTGAAAACCATAGCGTCTGTCTCACTGTTCCAGAGGCCAGGAGTCAGAAATGAAGGCATCGGTAAGGCTGGTTCCTTCTCTCTCAGCCTCTGGCTGCTTCCGGCAATGCTTGCCATCCGTCCAGTCTCCACTTCTGTGGTGGCGTGGTCTTGTCCCCGGCCCCGTGTCCAGGTCTCCCTTCCCTTTCTCTTACGAGACACCAGTCACTAGGTTAGGGTCCCTCCAGCCCAGTACAACCTCGTTTTAGCTGGACTGCATCTACAAAGACCTTGTGTTCTTTCTTTTTTCTTCTAACTTTTTTTAAATCTTTATTTAGTTTTGACAGAGAGAGAGAGAGAGAAACAAGAGTACAAGTGGGGGAGGAACAGAGAGAGAGGAAGACACAGAATCCGAAGCAGGCTGCGGGCTCCCAGCTGTCGGCCCAGAGCCCGACGCGGGGCCCGAACTCATCAACAGTGAGTTCACAACCCGAGCCCAAGTCGGACGCTCAACCGACTGAGCCACCCAGGTGCCCCAAGATCTCATTTTCAAATAACGTCACACTCACAGGCACCAGGGGTTAGAATTTGAATCTGTCACTTAAAGGGAAAGAGTCCAACCCTCGCACCATCCGCCTGTGGTGGGTGGTCTTTTGAGCTCCTTAAACTTGACATGTCCGGAGCTGAAGTCGGCACCCCGTCTCTGGGACCTCCTCTGGTTTCTGTCCTCTCGTCTCAGCGAAAGAACCTGCCAGCCACCAGGACCTGGATGTCAGCTGGATGTCGATTCTGACCTCCACCTCCCCTCCCTGCCCTGCAGCCACCAAGTCACATCTCTGTCTCAGTTCCCGCTGCCCCACTTCAGGCTAGAGCCCTACCACCTGTCACCAGAGCCACTGTACCGATGTCTCCTGGCCAGCTCTCTCCACTCCATTACAGACACAGTTCTCTCGCTAAACACAGACCTGACCTTGTCACTTCCCTGAAAACCATCTTCCCTGATTCTGATGGAGGACCAGAATCCTCCACGGGCTTTTCTGAACCCAAGATGCACTGCCCAGCCCCCGCCTGCCCCAGACCTGCCTCTTGTGGCTTCACCTCCTCATACGCCATGCCCAAGGCATGCACACTGCCTCAGCGCCCCGCACAGACACTGTCTTCTGGAGGCTAGCACCTCCTGATCTTGTAGGTTCCAGCCTACACATCACCTCCTCCGGGCATCTGTCTGAGGCTTGAGTCGTTTGGGCATCTTCCCACCTCGCTTCCAAAGTGCCAGGTACTCACCCCCAGTACAGGCCTTCCCCATGCTGGAGTTGCCTGTTGACTGTTTCGAGCATCTCCCCATGTGACCAGGTGCATCAGGACGGGGAGCGGCCTTCACGCACCGCAGGACCCCTGTGTCTGGACGGTGCCTGCCCCGAGACGCGCTCAGATGTTTGCAAACTGAACTGAAAGAAAGGAAAGAGGGACTGTCTCTCCTCTCATTCATGGGCAAGTCTCAGACTCAACAGACTTTCCAGGACAATGAGGCTTCTCGCGGAATATGGACTTCCCGGCTGAAATCAGTGGCTCGATCGTCAATTGCCTTGTAAACTGTTTTGTGACGCTTGCAGCGTGGGAAATGTGCTTAACTACCCTGTTCATCATTTACTCACCAACCCCAACGGAAAGGTGATAAAGGGCTGTCACAGTAAAACGCGCTGAAAAATCTGGATGGTCCTGACGTTGGTTTTGTTACCTTTTAACGAAGAAGTTATTTTATCTAGTCTGGCCGTATGAAGTGTGAAAGGATGCACTGACCACTTCCGCTCTGTGTTCTTCTTCGAATGGTTAAAAGAAAGCAAAGAAACGGTTTTCGGACTGGCCCTGCCCCTAAGGAGCCCTTTACCTAATTAATTCCCATAAAACCACCGTGAGTTAGGTGAAATGGACCGTTTGCGATCATCAGCAGTTGGAATCAAAGTCACAAACAGCCGTGGTCCCCCCATCGTCCGTCACCAGGCACCGTGGCGCGGAGATCTGGGCACATCTCTTTCTCCTCTGAGGTCACCCCGTCATCCTGTCTCTCTTCTGTTTTTTCAGCCTGTCGTCTCCCCTGGTTTCTTCACCTTAGCCCATAAACATGCCCGCATCTCTGCCACATCAGAAAGTGCTCCCTGGACCACATGGCTCCCGTACAGCCTCCCAGACTCCCTTCCTTCCCCGAAGAGAAGCTCACGGAGCTGACGTCTATAACCTGCAAAGTCAGCGTCGTCCGCCCACGGCTTCCTTGCCACCACCGTCTTCCCAGTTCGTCGACGCGCCTGTTCTACAAACCTAGCACCTCCCGGACGTGAACTTGGCATGGGGGACCGAGCTGCGGGAAGAAAAGCCCTCGCTCGTGGCAACCTCGGGGAAGGACATGAAGCATCACCAGGTGCTAAAAGCTTATTGAAAACAACACGTGCTCTGAGAAGCCCCAGCCCTAAAGCCACCGCGTCCGGGCTTACACCTTACACCTTCCTGCGCTTCGGAAACGCTTCTCTCTCTGCGGCTGGGTCCCCGATGTTCTCAGTGTGAGATCCAGCACCCTCTTTCCTCTCCTCCTGCTCCAGCTGACAGCCCGTGTTACACTGACAGCTACCTCCTCTCCCTGGGCTTCCTCATCCTGCGATTTCCAGTCTCCCCAGTACCTGTTGGAACGCATCCAGGTTCCTCACAGTCAACCAGCAGTCTGTGCAGAAGACTCCCCAGCCTGAGTGTCTAATCCAGCCCCTCGGGCTGAGCTGAAGTCCCGCTACCAGCCTCAACCCACACAGGGGTGCCGACGGACCCCCTAAACTCAGCACGTCCTGGGGCAAAGTTGTGACCTTCCCAAGTGTGGGGAGAACCACAGAAGTGGTCCGAAATCCACCCTCCTGCCTCACCCACTCTGCCCTCATCGTCACCAGGGGATGCTACCATTAATAGCTCCAGAATGCCCCCCAGACGGGGATGTTTTCTACGTCTAGTGCCCTAGTTTGGATGGTAATTCATGAAAGTCCAGGTGACTTTAAGGGGATCCCTGCAGTCTCTCCCTCACTCGATCCGTCGTGTCCCAGATTCAGCCTTTCAAAACACTGCTCACTTTCTTCCTCCTCTGAAGACGGAAACTCCTCACTGTAGGGAGACTGAAGTTGAAACCTGGTCTTGCATATCAGCAAGATATGATATGATATGATATGATATGATATGATATGATATGATACGATACGGGTCTGGTATCAGCATACCGGGTGGTCTTGCCTGCTTCCCTTTCGAACCGGCTTAGTCCCTACCTGGCACGGTAGGGTAGCATCTACTAAATGTTACCTCGTTATTATTGCCGTCATGGTAGTTCTTGTTGCTACGATTCTTACTGCTTTCACACATATACGGTGCAGGAACACTATTCATTCGGTCACGCACGTACTCCAAAATGATAATTGAGTCCCTTCTGCATGCCAGGCACTATTCAGGCACTGGGGATTTCTTAGCAGGCAAGATAGACTAAGCCCTTGCCCTCACCCTGCCCTCACGGAGCTCACTGACCTTCTAACTGGAGGAAGCAGTCCATAACACATTAAGGCAAGCATATATCATTTCAAGAGGTGAACAGAAAGGCAGGGGAGGGGACTGAAGATTCAGGGCTTACTATTTTATGGGAGGTGGGCAGGGGAGACGTTTCTAACCAGGTGGCCTTCGATAAGACACGCGAAGGAAGTAGGTAACCGGCCAGTGACTATCTGAGGGAAGAACATTCCAGACAGAAGAAACAGCTGTGCAAAGGTCCTGGGGTGGGAACACACAGGGCGTTTTTGATGGGGAACGGCCAGGAGGCCACTCCTCTTCCACAGAAGAGGGTAGTGGAAACAGGTGGAAGATCAACTTATTAAGGGTCAGAGAACAAGAGTCATGAGGGTCTTGCAGGCCAGGGAAGGACAGTGGGGTTTATCATCTGTTCCTCCAGGAAAGGATCCCGTGATCAAATACCCTTGGAAAATGCCAAGGAAACAAAAGGATGTATTAGTGTCTTTGCTATGCTCACGTTAAAGGGGGAGGTAGGCGTCATTTCTCAGTCTGTTTTCCTCACAGTGGTCTTAGGTCAAATGAACCTCTAGTCACATCTCTGTGTGGAAACCAGCTTGGGAATGTGGCCTTAAACATGTACCAGAGAAATATCATTAACTCTTGAGGCTGTTAACAATCAAACAGCTCGACATTCCAACTGTATGTAGACGTGCTTTCCCTTTTTCATTTAACACTTGCTCTCTACAGTGGAGGTAGAAGGCTTATAAGTAGAAAGGGAGGTGAAGGTATGCACGCTTGTGTTATTATTTAAGGAGCTAAGTCTGTTTTCATTTTATGAATGAGTGTGGGCAGGGGGCCCGGGGACTCTCCCCCCTTTTCTCACGCCAACCTTCCTGAAGTCTCATTGCAGCTGAAGGATTCGCAAACTTTCCTGTTGTTTCTTAGAAAACTTCGATTTTAAGCTTATGGAAATTCTACATACGACATGGCATAATCTACGAAACCCACAACAATTCCAGTTTAAAAGCCAAAAAAAGCTGAGAGAAACGAATGATTTTCTTAATCCGCCGTGATTTTTGTTACAACTCACTAATAAAAATACTTTCGGCAGTAAAGAAAGATGATGGAGAATGCTTCTTGACGTTGTTCGCAAATAATGAAAACAAAATAAAAATCTCCAGACTTTCTCGAGTTGGATTGATTTCCATAGCCCTCACTAGGTGCTATTTATGACATCACATATTTTTTTTAATGTGCTAGTGACAGAGTACCTAAGAGTCAACAGAATCTTGAACAGCACTCTAGGGCCAGTTCGCATCTAGTAAGAGCAATTTCTATCACGCCTTCTCACAGCCATCTTAATTAGGTCAAATAGCCAATATGGAAACAACTAACTGAGTTCTCTTAAACACGCTAGTAAGCAGTTCTTACGCCCTTGTTCTCAAAATAAGCGATAAAGTAAACTCAACCCGGCATTTCCAAATAAATTTGATGTCCACAGAGAACTGACATGAGCAAGTGTATCTTTAAAACTTTTTTCTAAAAATTATAGCTCCTAGTCCCTAGACAGAATGAAATGGCCTACTAGAGAAAACAAAGAGACCATTGTCCAATTTTTGTTTTCTTGGTTTGCATAAAAAGTTAAGACACCCAGCAAGCTCTTTGCATTCAAAGTCGTTTTTGACTCGGGAAACTTGAAATAATGAACATACCATAAAGAACTTTTAACTTTTTCTTTCATGCTTTAAAGGAAGCAAAATTATTTTGATTAAGAAGATGTATAATAGCAAGCACATACTAAGAGTATTTCATGCTGAATCAAAGACAAGTGAAGAATGACCTCTTGTTTTATACTTTTCTGATCTCATTTTTAGGATATTAGTAAGCGAAATTAAAAGTAATTTTTTTCAATTATGAATTGGTAGAATACTTGCAAGGACAAATGTTAATAAATTTTAAGTACTAGTGAATAAAACTCAATACTAGGTTAAAGTAATAGAATATTATGACTTAGGACACTTTACTCCAGAAAGTAAGGGGCAGGGAGGAGAAAAAAAAAAAGACGGAAAGGGAGGGGGAGGTCATAGGATGCATCATAAAATCTTGCCTCTGTAGTGGGAAACAATTAGTCACATTAAATGCTGCTCAGGTTCACCTAAAAAAATTTAACAAGACATAAAAGAATAAAAATGCTTTCAACCAATGTAATTGCATCGCAGAACAAAGATCAATAATTTTTGTAGAAACACAAAATATTCTGCCCCAACTAGACACAGTGCACAATGCCTGGCATACACTTAAAAATTATCAGGCATGCAAAGTAGGAAAATACAAGCCATAATGGGGAGATAAATCGTTCAATCCAAACTGATGCAGAACTGAGACTGGTCTTAGAATCAACAGACTAAGTTATTAAAGTACATATTATAACTGTCTTCCACATGTCCAAAAAGTCAAGTAGAGGCATAGAAGATTCTGGTAAATGTTCGAATCCAGATGCAAATTACCATGCGTGAGACAAACTGGATGAGGCTAACAGCAGATTTAAAAATGCATTAGAAAAGATGAATAAGCTTGACAGAGCAGCAGAAATTACCCAAAGTTAAATGGAATGAGGAGGGAGAGGGAAGGATATGAAAAATAAACAGAACATCAGTGAACTCAGGGACAAATTCAAGTGATATAACACATATAATTAGAGTCTCCAAAGGAAGGTCAGAGAATGGAAGACAGAAAAAGATTTGAAAATATATTCAAATTTGATGAAACCCATAAACCTATAGACCCAAGAAGTGCAATGAACTTCAAGCACAGGAAATGTGAATGAAACCACACTGGGTCACACCATAATCGAATTATGTCAAAAACAGTTCTACAGGGAATGCATTTTAAACATCATATCAGATGCAGATAATCAAAGATAGAGATGACAACACAGATGTCATGGGAAACAATGCCAGTGAGGGTACAGTGACGAAGCACTTCAAAGTACGTCTTAGGGGCACCTGGCTGGCTCAGGAGGTAGAGCATGTGAGTCTTGATCTCGGGGTTGTGCGTCTGAGCCCCATGTCAAGCGTAGAGATTACTTAAAATAAACCTTTAAGGGGCACCTGGGTGGCTTAGTTGGATAAGCCAACTTGGATAAGTTGGATAAGCCTATCCTTGGTTTCAGCTCAGGTCATGATCTCACCATTTCCTGAACTCAAGCTCCATATTGGGCTCTGTTTCTCTCAAAATAAATAAATTAATTAAAAAATAATAGTAAATAAATAGGTCTTTAAAAATAATAAACAAATAAAACACTTCTTTAAAAAACAGTCCAGTTCAGGTCATGATCTTAGGGTTCATGAGTTCGAGCCCCCTGTCGGGCTCTGTGCTGACAGCTCAGAGCCTGAAGCTGCCTTGGATTCTGTGTCTTCCTCTCTCTCTGCCCCTCCCCCACTCACACTCTGTTTCTCTCTTCTTCAAAAATAAATATTAAGGGGCGCCTGGGTGGCGCAGTCGGTTAAGCGTCCGACTTCAGCCAGGTCACGATCTCACGGTCCGTGAGTTCGAGCCCCGCGTCAGGCTCTGGGCTGATGGCTCAGAGCCTGGAGCCTGTTTCTGATTCTGTGTCTCCCTCTCTCTCTGACCCTCCCCCGTTCATGCTATGTCTCTCTCTGTCCCAAAAATAAATAAAAAACGTTGAAAAAATAAATAAATAAATAAATATTAAAAAAAATTAAAAATAAATAAAATAAAATAAAATAAAATAAAATAAAAGGCAGAAGTGGAAAACAGTGTTTTTTAAAAAAGGCCCATGGGATGCCTGGGTGGATCAGTCAGTTAAGCATCTGACTTTGGCACAGGTTATGACCTCACAGCCTGTGGGTTCAAGCCCCGCATTGGGCTCTATGCTGACAGCTGAGAGCCTGGAGCTTGTTTCAGATTCTGTCTCCCTCTCTCTGCCTCCCCCCACCCTGCACCCCCCACCTTGCACTCTGTCTCTCTCTCTCAAAAATAAACATATAAAAACATGTTTTTAAAAATTAAAAAAAGGCCCAAATGCCCAATCATATGCTGCCATCAAGAAACCCACTTTAAATATGACACAAATTGGTTACAAGTAAAAGGATAGTAATATATATGTATAATATATATATTATATATATAATATACATATATATGTGTATATATACATATACATATATATGTGTGTATGCATATATATATAGAGAGAGAGAGAGACAGAGATAGAAAGACAGAGACAGAGACAATGACAGACAGAGAGACAGAGAGAGAGACGGAGAGAGAAGAGAGAACTAACACTAATATTATAAAAGCTGGAACAGCCATATTAAAATCAGGTCAAGTGGATTTCAGAGAAAACAATGCTACCATGGATAAAAATGGTCATAAAGGATAAAGAGTTAATTCATCAGGAGGCAATAACAATGCTTAACATTTATGCACCTAATAACAGAGCTTTAAAATACACAAGGCAAAAACTGATAGAACATTAAGGAGAAATAAACAAATTCTCACATATAATGAGAGATTTCCACACCCCTCTCTAAATATTGATAGAACCAATAGAAAATCAGTAAAACTTCAGAGGACTTGAGCCACAAAAGCAATCTACTTGACCTAATTGACATGTATAGAACTGTCCACCCGATAATAGGAATTTATACATTCTTTTCAAGTGGATGAGGAATATTTAACAAGATAGTCCATATTCTGTGCCACCAACCAAGACTCACATTGAAGTCATAATCATAGGATTTTCTTAGACCACAATGGAATTAAATTAGAAATCAGTGGCAGAAATACATCTGTAAAATCACAAAATGTTTGGAAATGAAATAACACACTTATAGATGTTCTATGAATCAAACAAGAAATCAAAATGGAAATTAAAATTCTTTGGAATTGAGTGAACCTAAAGATTTAACCTTTTAGAATATGCAGAATGTTGCTAAAGCAGTGTTTAGGGAGAAATGTATAGCACTAAACACCTATATTAGAAATGAAGAAATGTCTAAAACCAATGACCTCAGGTTCCATCTTAAGAAACTATAAACAGGAGAACAAATTAAAACCAAAATTAGCATAAGAAAAGAAATAATAAAGGTCAGAAGATAAATTAAGGATATAGAAAAGTGGGGGGGGGTGCGAAATACATGAAACCAAAAGCTGATTCTTTGAGAAGATCACTGAAATTGATGAGCCTCTAGCCAGACTGACCAGAAAAAAAGACAGAGGAAATAAATTGCCAGTATCAGAAATGAGAGGTGACATCACTACATATTATAATGTTATTAAGGGAATAACAGCACAATATTATAAAATTTGTGTTAATAAATTCAATGATTTAAGATGAAATGGACAAATTTATTGAAAAGCACAAACTTACAATGTTCACTCAAGAAGAAATAGATAATCTCAATTTCTAGTTAAACATTTTTCCATTAAAAAAAATTAGAAACCCAGCTGTGTTTACTGGTGAACTTGACTGAATATTAAAGGAAGGAATAAGAGGGTTCCTCGGAGGCTAAGTCAGTTGAGGGTCTGACTCTTAATTTTAGTACAGGTCATGGTTTCATGGTTTGTGTGTTCAAGCCCAGCATCGGGCTCTATGCTAACAGTGCAGAACCTGCTTGGGATTCTCTGTCTCCCTCTCTCTCTGCCCCTTTCCCCACTTGCTCTGTCTCCTCACAAATAAATAAATAAACATTTTTTAAAACATAAATACATGAAGGAAGGAATAACAGCAATTCCACATGTACTCTTCTGAAAGTAGAAAAAAAGGAACAATTTCAATGAGATCAGCATTACTCTGATACCAAAACAGTGAGTAAGCCAATTTTCTCCAAGCTGATCTATGGACATAGCACGCTTCCAATCAAAATCTCAGCAGGACTTTTTGCAGAAAAAAACCCACGCTGTTTCCAAAAATTAAATGGAAATGTAAACAACTGAGAATAGCTACAACAAATGAGAAAAGAATCAGACGTAAAGAACTTACACCGCTGATTTCAAGGCTTATATAAAGCAACCATAAACAAGACAGTGTGGTCTTGGTGTAGGGATAGACATAGGTCAATCAGACAGATTACAGAGCTCAGAAACTGTCCTACACGTACGTGATCAATGCATTTTTGACAAAGGGCACCAAGACAATTTGATGGCTATCCACGTGGGAGAAAGGAACCTTAAACCTACATTACACTATATGCAAAAATTAACTCAAAATTGATCATAAACCTGAGCATAAGACTAAAACTATAGAATTTCTATAAAATAGAGGAAAAACTGTTTGTGACTTTGCAGTAGGTTAATATTTCTTAAGTAAGGAAAAACACAGGAATAATAAGCAAAGTGTGACTAATTGGACTTCTTCAAATTAAAGTGTTTCTGTCAGGGGCGCCTGGGTGGCGCAGTCGGTTAAGCGTCCGACTTCAGCCAGGTCACGATCTCGCGGTCCGTGAGTTCGAGCCCCGCGTCAGGCTCTGGGCCGATGGCTCGGAGCCTGGAGCCTGTTTCCGATTCTGTGTCTCCCTCTCTCTCTGCCCCTCCCCCGTTCATGCTCTGTCTCTCTCTGTCCCAAAAATAAAATAAAAACGTTGAAAAAAAATTAAAAAAATAAAATAAAATAAAAAAGAAAAAATAAAAAAATAAAGTGTTTCTGTCAACAATGTTTTCTAATGTTCACGATATAAGGTTTGCACTTCTATTAAATTTATTTCTGATTATTTTTATGCTACTGTAAATGGAATTGTTTTATTAAATTCATTTCTGGATTGCTCATTGTAAGTGTACAGAAATACAATTGATTTTTGTATATTGATATTGCATCCTGAAACCTTGCTGAATTTATTTGTTCTAATAGTTAATTAGTAGATTCTTCAGGACTTTTTATATACAAGATCCCACCATCTGTGAATAGAGATAGTTTTACTTACTCTTTTCCAGTCTGGATGCCTTTTACTTCTTTTTCTGGCCTAATTGTCAGGACTAAAACTTTAAGTACAATGTCAAATAGGAGTGTCAACGGTGAACATCCTTTTCTTGTTTCTGATCTTGGGGGGAAAGCATCCAGTCTTTCACCACTAAGAATGATGCTGGTTGTAGGTTTTTCATAGGCGACCTTTATCAGATTGAGGAAGTTCCTTCTATTCTAAATTGGTGGAATACATCCCATGTTCACAGATTAGAAAACTTAATGGCAATGCTCTCCAGGTCGATCTAAAGATTCTCGCAATCTCTATCAAAATCAGAGCTGGCTTCTTTGTAAAAATCAACAAGATAATCCTAAAATTCATATGGAATTGCAAGGGACCCAGAGTAACCAAAACAATCTTCAAAAAGAAGAACAAAGTTAGAGAGCACACATTTCCCCAATTTCTAAACTTACCACAAAGCAACAGAAATAGAGACAGCATGGTATTGGCTTAAGAATAGACATATAGATCAACAAAATAGAAATAAAATACATTTATGGTCAATTTATTTTTGGCAATGATGCCAAGATCATTCAATGGGAAAAGAATAGTCTTCAACAAATGGTATGGAGACACCTGGATTTTTGCCACATGCGAAAGAATAAAGTTGGATTCTTACCCCACATTATATACAAAAATTAATTCAAAATGAATTAAGACATAAACATAAGACGTAAACTATAAAACTCTTAGAAAATCCTTCAAGAAAGTGAAAAGACAAGCCACAGAATGGGGTAAAATATTTGCAAACCATAGAATATGTAAAGAATTGTTACAACTCAATAACAAAAAGAAAAACAAATTTAAAAATAAGCTAAGAATTTTAATAGACTTTTTTTTCAACGAAGACATACAGTCATAGTCACATAAAAAGGTGCTCATCGTGAGTCATCAGGTAACAATAAATCAAAACCACAATGGAGTGCACTTCACACCCTCCTAAGACAGCCATGATCAAAAAGCCAGAAGGTAAATGTTGGCAGATATGGAGAAATCATAATCATCACACACTGCTACTGGGAATGTAAAATGGTAAAATTGTAAACGTAAAAATTGTTTAAGTATAGAGCAATTATTCATAAAAACCAAAAGGCAGAAACAACCCAAACATCCAACTACCGAAGAACGAATAAGCAAAATGTGGTGGAACCACACAACGGAGTATTACTCAACCATTGAAAAAGAATGAGGTTCTGATATATATTACAATATAAAAAACTTTGAAATCATTATGCTAAGTAACGGAAGCTAGCTACAGAAGATCACGTTTTCTATGGCTCTGTTTATATGAGACATCCAGAACAGGAAAACTGATATGGAGAGTAGATTAGGGGATGTGTAGGGCTGGAAAGGGGGGCTTGGAGGGCATAGGATTGTGATGGCTGAAGTATATGGGGTTCCTTTTCTTTCTTTCATTTTTAATGTTTTATTTATTTTTGAGACAGAGAGAGAGCAAGAGAAAGAGTGTGCAAGCAAGGGAGGGGGCAGAGAGTAAGGAAGAATCCAAAGCAGGCTCCGGGCTCTCAGCTGTCAGTGCAGAGCCTGACGCAGGGCTCACACTCACAGACTGTGAGATCATGACCTGAGCCAAAGTCAGACAACCAACTGAGCCCCCCAGGCACCCTGTGGGGTTCCTTTTCAAGTGAAGAACATGTTCTGATATTGACAGTGGTGATGGTTACATATGTAACTAGACAAAAACTTCTGAATTATACACTTCAAAAAGGAAAATTGTATGATGTGTGTTTCATGTGTCAATCGGGTTATTATAAAATATTAAAAACTTCTGTTCATTGGGAAGAAAATTAAAAGGCTAGCCACAGAATAGAAGAAAGGAGGTGATTTTCAAAACACATTACCTAGTAAAGAATTTGTAGCCAGAATATACAAAGAATTCTTGTAACTCAAAAATTAAAAGACAAGGCAGTTTATTTCTTAAAAAAGGAAGACAGGCAGAAGGTTTGATCAGACATTTTATAAAATAAGATATATATACGAAAAGCATATTAACTCGTGAAAAAAGAACACTCAACATTATTAATCATGAGAGAAATTTAAATGAAAGCAATCCCTCTCCTTAATATTTATCCAAGAGAAATAAAAACATAGGCACACAAAAAGACTTGTACGTAAATGTTGGTAACTGACTTGTTCACAAATCATAGCCCAAAACTGTCAACATTCAAACATCTATCAACAGACAGATAAGAAACCATTGTGGTACATCCACCCACGGGAATACTACTCAACAGAAACAAACAAAACAAAACACCTAGGGATATATACATTAACCCAGATGGCCTGATGCTAAGGGAAAGAAGTCAGACACAAAATAACACAAGTTATATGATCCCATTTATATGAAACTTCAGAAAAAGCAAAACTCAAGGGATCCAAAGAATAATAAAAGCATAAAAGTGATTATTTAGAGCCAAGCCTGGATAGGGCAGAGAATTAATGGAAAGAAACACACACAGAAGGAACTTCGGGTTAATGAAAACATTCTATATCTTGAGTGTGTGTGTGTGTGTGTGTGTGTGTGTGTGTGTGTATACACACACAAATATATGAGAAAGATCATGTACCTTTGTCAAAACTCATAGGACGTACACTGGAAATGAGCAAATTTTATTAGTTATAAATTATACCCCAATAAAGGTAAGCTGAAGCGTAAACTATTAAACGTTGTCAATGTATTCTCAAACTCGTGACGTACTTGGCAAGTGATCCCTTTTAGAAAGCATGTGGCCATGTTAATCAAGCGTCTCAACGCTGTTGATAAGCTTTGACCCAGTCAGACCAGTACCGCTAATGAATTCTAAAACAGAATCCAAAATACACAGAAAAGTTTCATTCCCAAAGATCAGATGTGACATTTTTTATAAAATAGAAAATAAAACCAACGTGGGTGTGGGATCCCAAACTTTATTCTGGTAGGTTTGTTCCAAATATCGGAAGATTACGGTTTCATCAAATTATGTCTACAAGTGCTTTTTAATTAAAACGATGAAATACTTCTGTTAGAATTTTGGTTGGATAGAAAAAAGCCAACATTGAATTTCTAGTACAATCACAACTAGGTTTAAAATATTCTTTTTTTTTTAGGTTAAAAATATTCTTTTTTTGTTGAGAGAGAGAGAGAGAGAGAGACTGAGAGCGAGCCTGCACTCATGTGAGTGGGGGAGGGACAGAGGGCGAAGGAGAGAGAATCCCAAGCGGACTCCACTCTCAGTGTGGAGCCCAAGGCAGGGCTCGATCCCAGGAGCTGTGAAATCATGACCTGAGCCAAAATCAAGAGTCGCGCATTCAACTGACTAAACCAGCCAGGTACCCCTGGGTGGCTCAGGAGTGAGATTCTGTTATTTTTGCCAAATTTGCCAAACTTTTCCATAGTTCATATATATCACTTCTACCATTTCAAAAATGAGCTTTTAAGTCGGAAATAAATTAACTACTAATAAGAAATCTGTCTTAAGATGTGCGTATTCCAAGTAACCAGACACAAAAAACTGTTCTGAGGAAGAAGCATGTTGGGGTTGGAGGGAGCGAGAGACAAAAGACAGACAGGAAGCAGGAAGGAGACTTTGGCTCAGGAGCCGGGAGGGGGTGGGGGTGACGCCATTCTGCCTGGCCTCCCAGGAGAGGGCTGGCTAAGAGTCAAAGCAGCCTATGAGCCAGACAATTTGTTATCCCCAGCTTACAGATGAAGAAACCGAGGTGCAGAATGAATAAATAAGGTGCCAGGACGGACAGGTGGGAGAGTCTGGAATCAAGCCCAAGAGGCCCAGTCCCAGAACCCAAGCTCTACCTGCCACAGCCGGGCCAGCTGGGCAATGAGAGCAGTCCTGGGCCAGCAGGTCACCCGCGGCCACCACTCAGGACTTCGGGCCACTCACTGTGAATGCGGGAAGGAACGAATATAGTATGAACCTCAACGAAGAGAATTAAGTGAGCTAGCACAATATAATCACTCAATAAATGTCAGCTACGTTTACCAGTGGCCCAGTACTAACAACAATGTGCCTGCTTATTTAGTGTGGCTTAGATGGACGGTGCCACGGGGCCTGGCTTGTGCTAAGTACTTTCCAGATGGTCAGGAGGGTGCTATCAAATTTCCCATTTCTAGGTAAGAACACTGAGATGTCAGTACAGTCTGAAACAGAGGAACACGCTCTGGGAAATCATGGAGAATCTCGATGACAAAACGTGGAGTCATCACCTCCCCAGGCATGAGGGGGTGGAAAGCTCAAAGTCCAACTAAACAAATAAATAAATCACAGGACAGTGGCCAAGTGCAGAGGAAAGTTCCAACATCAAGACCAAGCTTCAAAGACCTAAAATTGATCAAAAGAGCAAGTAAATCACTGGGAAACGCTACAAGCCCTTCCTCCGTCTGAGGACCAGACGGGTCGGCCATCTTCCACCTCTCCCTTCCAGAAAGTTCTGTCCTCCATTGACTGAGAGATGGTCTCTCCAAAGCAAGCAACATCCAAGCCTACAAGATATGTCAGTGGGACGATGGATGGCAATCCAAATTACGTCCTCTATCTCGGCAAGGAAGAAACACCACAACTGTCCTATTCAAGGGCATTTACTGTTAGTAACACCCTGAGTTTCTAACCGACCACGGGGGGCAACCTGTTCTTTGTTCTAACCTAAGGTTGGAAAAGGAATTCAGAAAGATCCCAGGAACCTGTAAATTATTAAACCCACATACACATGTGCATTCTTTTTGGTAATTCTGACACTGAAAAAAAAATAGTTTAATTGCACTGGTATTTCATTTTTATACGATGTACATCTCCAAACTTTGGAGAGATAATCACTCTCACTAGCCCCAAATCCCATGGCCTCATGTTACTAACATATTATACTTATTAGCTATGAACTTTGGGTGGATTTCCCATGCCCCGAAGAAAAGAAAATAGTGGGAAAAATCTCTTTTTATTCATAAAAATCAACTCACGTAAAAGACAGACAAAAGGGGCTAGGTCTGCGGCACAGTGTCAGAGGGAGGGGTATTGTCTGCTTTTCCCCAGCGCCCGGATGCTGCGTGAGCTTCCAGAAGGAGGGGGCGGAGGGAGAGAGCAGGTGGCCTCCTGACCCAGACTCTTGGCCTCCTTTCTGCAGGCCGCTGTCTAAAGCTACGAGGCCCGATGATTTGATTGGAACCTCCATGTTTGTGGCTCAGATTTTCCGAGGCTTACTCCCTCGCTGTGGCCTCTGTGAGGCTGTCAGTGTCTACCTCTCATAAAAAAAAAATGGTGTAAAAAGAAATGGTGGCAATTCTTGAGACAGGATGTTGCCTCATTATCTGCAGCCCTGAGTCAAGCCACACAGTCTCCGGAAGCTCGTTCCCATCATATTCCTGCTCTGGCTGTTACCGGCCGTGTCTCAGTCACACTTAATTGCTTCTCTGTGTTGTGCCCGTTGAAAGGTGTGTCCCCTTCCACGGCACACTCCCCATACAGGCATCTTAATGATGTTGGCTCCCGGTTTGGCTCAGGGGTAAAAGGACACGTTCATTTGGACCACCAGTTTCCACGGAGATTTTGCAAAATGTTCGAGTCCCTTCTTTCTCGGAACTTGGCACCACTCCCCTCGTAGTTGAAATGTGTCCAATAAATGTCTATTCCTTCTCATTTCTTGGAAACAAATTAAGTCATTTCAGTGCACCATCAAGGGCCACTGTTGTGCCCAGGACATGCGACACCCCAATCAGGAGGACAGCCACATCTCACTAACATCCTGCGGACGTCCTGAAGACTTCTGCCTTTGGCTATGGAAAAAGAGAATGTCATCTCCTCAGACAACATGTGCTTGTTTCTTCACTGAAAACTAGTTTTCTGGGGCAACTTTCCAGGTGGAACCCACGGGCTTTTGATCTATAAACCCCGAAGAATTCCGAGAATTCCCGTTTCTCGAAAAGTCTGGGGACTGAGGAAGAAGGTGTGTGGATCCCACCTCCTCTCCCTCGGCCTGTCTGGGGCTTTCTACAAGCCTCGATCCACCCACACGTTGCCCAAACTTTAGTTCAAGTTTCCCCAAAAGCTTGATGCACGTGGCATTCATCTATTTTGGAACAATGATTTGAATTGAAAGCTCTCACCTCAAACATAAACAACCCGTAGAATATGCTGCCATGCAAGTCTTCTGAGAAATTATCCGATTTTGCGGCAGGAGCCGTTGATTTAAAATAATAGTGGGGCCGGACAGAACCAATCAGCAGACTCTCTGGACATAAGTTAACATCTTTACTCCCTAAAATAGAATTATGTATGGTGGGGAAACGCATTGGAGCCGAATTATTCCTGAATATAACAGTGGCAACGCAGTTTCCTGGATTTACGACGGGCCCTCGGGGAAATGTCGAAGTGGCCTGAAAGAGTTAATGTCCCTCCTGAAGGGCTTTATTTTAATGTTTGGGAAGTTGGTAATCTAGTATAGCACACTGCCGTACAGAAATATCTCCTCATTACAAGCCTCCCTCCGTACAAAAATATTTGCTTTTATGGATGAAGACGCTCTCTCGACAAAAGAATTAAATGTAGCAAGTGCGGGCCTTCCGAAATCCAATCACTTTCGAGATGTGCAAACCTCACCTTGGCACAACAGTAAAAATGACGCGTGTAGGTATCCACCACCATTCTGGGCCATTTCAGGGGTCAGTTGAACAAGGAGGCCCCGCGTTTCTCTTTGGGCCAAGCCTTCTTGTCCGCCCTGTGCCCCCTCTTTCCATACAGTCAGTCTCCATCAAGCCACCATCATCACAGCGCAGGGAAACGAGAAGAATAAGAAACAGAAATGAAAGATGAAAAGTCATCCAGGAAAACACTAGGAACACAGATAGGGCCATAACCAGGGAGGAGCTCAGCCGTACAGGCACGGTTAGCCATCCAGCCCGATAGTCAGAACCGGGACGGTGGGCAGAAGAGGAGATCGTCGTCATAATTTGGGGAGAACGACTCCGCAGCGCAGAGATGCCTTCGACTGGATGTGCTAACCGGGACTCCTGCTACCTTTTTCTGAATGAAAAGAGGCTACTTTCCCAGAAGAAAGAAAACCAGATCTGTGCTTAAATGATGCTCCTAATCTCTTCCCTAGCCAGGGTCCATAAATCATCTCCTGCGCGTGCGACGCGCCCTTTGGAGCCAGTGAGCGTATTATGGGAGCAACACGCCCGGCTCCCCCCTCGGGCACTCTCGGTATAGCCCGTTATCAGCCAGCCACGGCGGTTCCAAATCTGGGCCCCAAAAGTTGGAGACCAGGCGAAGCCCAGAGCAGGATCCAAGCTCAGACATTCCTTAAAAAGTTTGACTCCAGCTCTGCTGACTTCAGGCTGCCAACTTGAAATGGAAACCTCTTGAGAACATGTTTTCTTACAAAATTTACAAAGAGCTTTGCTGCAGAGCCAGCAGCTGGAAATGCCATGTGAGCAGCCGTTCTCCGCGATCTGATTTCTTACAGCATTTTGGCACTTCTGGTTCAGCTCCTGGCGGGCAACCAGAAGCCAGAGAGGTAATAAAACCTGGTCTGCTCCCCGGACAGCTCTGGGCCAGGCTCCTTCCCGGAGAAGAGCTGACTCATGCCAAGAGAAAGGCGGAAACACATGCCTCTCCTGCTCTCAGGAGAAGGGACACAACCATGTCCCCAGAGGGGCGCTGGGCACCGTGCCTTTCCCGGGTGTCGGGCACCAGGATGGCAAGAGCAGACAATGCTTCCGCACTGCCCTGGCTCTGACCAAAGTCAGGAGCACGACCGATCGTAGGGGTGGCCACTGCAAATAAAGGCCTCCCTTGCCAGCTTCAGTCCTAAAGCAATTTATAGCAAGTAGCGTCCATTCTGTGATCGTTTTTAAACTGCCCGGAAAAAATTATGCCAGCTGGGCTTTGGTACCCATGGTTCCTCTTGTACTCTCCTTATCCTCCCCTGCTTTATTCTATCAATTTCGTCACGTCCACTCAGCAGAAGGAAGAGGTGAAACACTGAGGTCCGCACGCCTGGAAGAAGGCTGTCCTGTGTGTGCCATTGGCACAGACACTGTGTTTCCCCCTCGAGAGCGTGTCCATAAGGGGGGGGGGGGCAATAGACTCCTCCAAGGAGTCAGAGTGAATGATGTTTCCAACATCAACCCCAGCAGAGGAAGAGTGGCTCACCACTGGGGCCAGCGCTCCACTCTCCTTGACAAAATAACTACCATTTCAACGAATTCATCAGCTCCTTAATTTTTCTCTCTGCTTGGGAAAATTAGTGGCCGTTAAATTTCAGATTGCAGAGAGGAACGGCCAAAGCTCTAATTTTCCAACAGTCAGTTTGTGACTAGCCACTGGCAGAGCCCAAATAGATCCGTCGGGGGATGACTGTGTTTGCTCAAACACCGTGGCCCCGGCTGGCCTCAGCCACTTGAGGGCGGACCATAAAAAACCCACCATAGACAAAGTGACTTGGGCCAAGGTAGGGCATGGGGCCATTTTGGCATTTGACTCACTGAAGGCATTTGTGGGGTAGGGTTGTCACATAGAATACGGTTCGCCCAGTTAAATTTGAATTTCACATAAAGAGGGAATAGTGTTAGGTGTAAGTATACCCCATGAAATATTTAGGATATACTTATGCGAAAAAGTATTTATTGTTCATCTAAAATCCAATTTAACTAGGCATTTTGTATTTTTATTTGTGGACTCTGGCCATCCTAACTTGAGGTTTCTGTTGGTAATGAGGCAGCCAAGTTCACTCACGCCCAGAACAATCAAACTGAATCCGAAGCCTGTGTGAGTCCCCCGCCCAGGACTGAGCAGGGCACTAGCAACAGAAAAAATTCCAATTTCTCCTTCACCCACAGTGACTTCAAGGAGCTATGCAAGACACTCTATGACTTGAAAACAGCTTTCTCAGGAAATGAAGCCAGGATGCCAGAAGCCTGAGAAGGAAAATAGATCTGATTCAAAAAGAGCAAGTCAGACATTAAAAAAAAAAAAAAAAAAAAAAAAAAAAAAAGATGTTAACTAAAAGCCAAGAAACTGGAAACCAGGACCTCTCAGAGTGGCTAGAGCGAAATGAGTGGTAACAAGGAGACAGACAGAGAAAGAGAGAGAAGGAGAGACAGACAGAGAAAGACAGAGACAGCCAGAGGGAGAGAGAGACAGACAGAGAAGGAGAGACAGAGAGAGAGAGAGAGAGAGAGAGGACGCTGTAGAGACCCCATCAAGCCCCCCTTTCTTTGCACCCGGGGCTGCTCTGTGACACAAAACAACTGTTCAGATGGGCATCAGATAACAAGACCAGTGCTGTTTCTCTTATGGAGCTTTAAAATTTTTATTATAATTATTATGATGATTTGTATGTATGTCACATGGTCTCATAGCATAAATTCTGAAAACTTCAGGAAAGGATAAAGGGGAAAATAAAAAATCCCTCCTCTTCCCAAGAGTAGAGGAGAACCACTGTATTTCCTTCCATCATCTTCCAGCCGTAGCTACCATTTTTACAACATCGGAATTATAAAGCAGCTAACATTTTGCAACCTACTTTTATTATTTAATATATTGTGAATATTACTGCGTATGCTTCGTTTCTGAGAACATGGTTTTTAATGACTACTTAGTATTCCATTGCTTTTAATGGACCACGATTTATTTAACCTGTTTGCTCTCATTGGGTACTTAGGCTGCTTCCTAAGTCTAGTGTTACCAAGAGCACCTCAGAGCCCCCTATAAGCACAACTCGTCTCGGTTCTGTAGCTGTTTACGCGGGGTAAACACCTGCAAGTGAGCCCAGGTACCGGGTCACAGGATAACGTTGAAGTTTTAATTCACATTGTCAACCTCGCCTCCAGAAAATCTCATCCACAAACCCATACGAATTGCTGTTTGCTCAGAACCTTGCCAACACCAGACATTACCTCTTGCCAAAAGCTTTACTAATTTGAGCAGCCCACAATATCTTTTATTTCTTAAAATTGCATTTCCTTTATTCTTAACGGGATGAGCATTTCCTTAGATGCCTTTTGTGCACTAGACTTATTTCATGGATGCTTTATCAGGTTTTTAGGCATAGTTTTCCCCAAAACTTTACTGAATTGTGAGGGTCCCTTATGTATTAAAGGTGATAATCCTTTTCTTTAATAATATGCCCCAACGTGCTCCCATTTGTCCGTAAAGATTGGTCAGGGTGTAATTTGGTGTCGGGAATTTTCCAGTTTTTATGCAGATATCGCTATTGTGTTCTTACTTGACTTCTTCCTTGTCCTCCCTCCCCCACCTGGAAACCAGACAGATACGTATCCCTCGTTCCCCAAGTGCATCTCGTTCTCTTGTACTTATCTCTTTAAACGCAGCGGTGAACCTTTGGGGCGCCTGGGTGGCTCAGTCAGTTAAGCATCCAGCTGGGGCGCAGGGCATGTTCTCCCGGTTCGTGGTTTCCAGCCCCGCGTCGGGCTCTGTGCTGACAGCTCAGCGCCTGGAGCCTGAGCTTCGGATTCAGGGTCTCCCTCCTCTCTGCCCCTTCCCTGCTCATGTTCTGTCTCTCTCTCTCAAAAATAAACTTTTTTTTTTAAGTTTTTAAATAAATAAATAAACACGGCAGTGAAGTTGCCCGTAGAGGTGGTAGAGGGATCCCTTTGCAAGTAATCAACCTGCTCTCTCAACATCATTTACTGAATAATCACACGTCCCCTTGTATTCGAAATCCACCTGTATCACATGCTGGGTAAGTGGGCACTCATCCACCCACCTACTCTTGTGCCCACCCCAGCGTGGAACCACTGAAGCTATAGAACATTCCTCAGTCTCTCATGTCCTTCCATTCCATCAGTGTCCAATATTGTGAATAGCTTCTAGAATACGCGAGTCAACCTTAAATTTGAATCTTGGTAAGAAGTGCCCTAAAAGCCTAAGTTGAACTGAGGAAGTTTGGCCTCCTTGCGCTATTCAGAACCAAGGTCCGTATCTCTATTTCCTGAAGATTTGCTTGACATCTCTCAAAACCTGTTGTCCTTTCCTTCCTGTGGATTCCCACCCCCACCCCACACGTTTTGCCAGGCTTACTCCTAGGACTGAGAGTGTTATACCAATCTTGGGGATTGGAAATCTTCTATCGTTTCACCTTCCAGCCAATATTTAATGGAATAAAGAGACAGTATTAATCTGTGCATACGACCACCAGAAGGAACTCTGTCAATGACTTCCTTTAAAATATTCTCTTCGGGTTTCCAGACACCGAATCATACATACCACATGTAGACTTGGGTCGACTCTAAAATTTACCTTATTATTTCTGTTTCCTGCCTTATCACACTTGTTGGAACTTCCAGAGTGAGGTTCTTCATGATGGGATTACAGCATCCTCTCCCTGCTCTAGACTTTGAAGGACCTATGCAGAGTCCTCATTAAATGTGATGTCGCTGCTGATCTCATATTGTCTTCCCATGTCAAGGAAATGTTCTTCTAGTCCTGGCTTATTAAGTTTTTATTAGAAATTGATGTTGAATTTTATCAAGTGTCCTTTGGGACTTTATTTAAGTTTTTCCTCTTTTAATCTACCAATGTGATATATTTTATTAATAGATTTCTGAATATTAAAACATTATTGCATTCCTGAAATAGATCTGTATAGTGTAAGAAACCGTTGTCTTCAGTTTTCTATATATTATTTAAGGATTTTTCGTTCTTTGTTTCAGTGGCTACAGTCGGATCTCGCCAGGTACAAGCCCCACCCACCGTGCTATCCTCACCTTTCCAGTGAGATGGGTCTGGAATTTTCTGCCTTTTCACGTTTAGATTTGAGGCCCAGCCGGCCACGTAAAATGAACCAGGAAACATTTTCTCCCTATGCTTTGCAATATTTCCTACGGCAGGGGGATTATTTGCTCTTGTAAGATTGAAATCCCTCACCCTGGGGCGCCTGGGTGGCTCAGTCGGTTGGGCGTCCAACTTTGGCTCAGGTCACGATCTCGTGGTCTGTGAGTTCGAGCCCTGCGTCGGGCTCTGGGCTGATGGCTCAGAGCCTGGAGCCTGCTTCCGATTCTGTGTCTCCCTCTCTCTCTGCCCCTCCCCCGTTCATGCTCTGTCTCTCTCTGTCTCAAAAATAAATTAAAAAAACGTTAAAAAAAAAAAAAGAAAGAAATCCCTCACCCCTGAACTCTAAAGAATTCTAAAATTATTCTGGAAGAATGAACAAAATACTGAATAATAATGGAAAGGGACTAACAAAGAGATTCATTTTAAAATCTCACAAAAGTACAATAGTGAAACTATAAGCAACTTTTGAAATTTCTCTCCAAGATTATTAGCCCATGGACGTTTTCTCCTTTCTCAGTCAGACGTGAAGATTTTTATTTTCTTCAGAAAGATCTTCCATCCACTGAGTGGCCAACTCCTCTACATTAATTCTTGTCATTTCTTTACAGTATCTTATTACCGCTGAGTTATCCTGGCATTTTATTTTTGTTTTTTTCTCAATCATGTTCACTAGCTCCTGATTTTATGTGTTCGTATTTATCCTAAATCAGATGTGTCAGTTTACCTATTTTAATATGTATTTGCTTATTTTTTTATTTTATTTTTATTTCTTATTTTTTTAAATTCACATCCAAATGAGTTAGCATATAGTGCAATAACGATTTCCGGAGCAGATTCCTTAGTGCCCTGACCCAGGTACCCCGTGCCCCTCCCACAACCCCTCCCGTAACCCTCAGTTTGTTCTTCATATTTATGAGTCTCTTCTGTTTTGTCCCCCTCCCTGTTTTTATATTCTTTTTGTTTCCCCTCCCTTATGTTCATCTGTTTTGTCTCTTAAAGTCCTCAGATGAGTGAAGTCATATGATTTTTGTCTTTCTCTAATTTCACTTAGCATAATACCTACCCTCCAGTTCCATCCACGTAGTTGCAAATGGCAAGATTTCCTTCTTTTCAATTGCCGAGTAATACTCCACTGTCTAGATATCCCACATCTTCTTTATCCATTCACCCATCGATGGACATTTGGGCTCTTTCCATCCTTTGGCTATTGTTGATAGTGCTGCTAGAAACAAGGGGGTGCAAGGGTCCCTGTATCTGCTTATTTTTAAAGTTCTAGAGTTTCCCAACGTCACTATTTTTCTATGTTCTAATTCATAAATTTCTCTCTTAGAATATTTATCCTTTTCATTTTTTAAACATTCATTGATTTTTTACAAGAAATATTAAGTGCTCATTAGTTTGTGCCTCGTTGTTGATTCTTGTTTTAGAACACATGTACTTCACATGATGCATTTGACCTGGAATTAACTTTGAACTTCGACCCTTAATTTTGTGTGGGTCTTTATTTTGTAAGTATTCTGGAATTATAGATTCAAATTTTTTTTTAACGTTTTTATTTATTTTTGAGACAGAGAGGGACAGAGCATGAACGGGGGAGGGGCAGAGAGAGAGGGAGACACAGAATCGGGAGCAGGCTCCAGGCTCCGAGCCATCAGCCCAGAGCCCGACGCGGGGCTCGAACTCACAGACCACGAGATCGTGACCTGAGCCGAAGTCGGACGCCCAACCGACTGAGCCACCCAGGCGCCCCTCAATTTTTATTTTATACAATGGCCACTGGGCGAGTATTACCTTAATTTTTTAGGTGTATTGCAATTTGTGTGCCATTTTGTCACTAAAACTTGCCCCTATTTTGTTGTAGCTCTGGATGTGGCTTGTACAGTTTGCTCCTTAAAAGCATTCGTTAAAAAAAAAAAAAAGGATTTGTTCAATGTTTCCTTGTGATTCTGCGGTTTTTTGTCATCGACTTCTACAAACATAACATGAGCATCGTCCTCTTTCTGCGGATAATATAAAGTTCACTATACTTCATGAAATATTGAATAAGCTCTATTTATTATATCTGGCACAATTCTCTACTTCTTCGCTTATTTTTGTCCACTTGTCTTGGATGCTTACTAACTGTTCACGTGAAAGTCACTTGCTACACCACTTATGTCTTTGTCAGTTTCTTCTAGTATTTTTAATTTACTACATAGATTCTAATAATAGTAATATTTTACACACAAGCGTTCATTATTCATACATCTTCATGGTGGATTTTACCTTTTAGCAACATAAAAACAATTCATTTGAAGCTGTTTTAACCCTGGTTTTATATTAATATGCTCCCACTTTTTGGGTTTTATTCCTTTGTACTGATATTCATTCAGCCATTATCTTTCAGTCTCTCTCTATATTTTTAGGCGTGTCTCTCGTCAATAGATTTTAATTGCGTTGGCAATCAAACCTGAAAGCCTGTCGCTTGGGGAGTTTGGCCTTTTCATATTTATCTCTGGACTTACTCTGTTGGGCTTTATTTTTTTAATTCTTCCATGTTATTCATCTTTTGCTACACATTATGTTCCTTAGCCCTTTTATTTTTTTTTTCTTCAGAAACTCAGACAGTGTAAATCCTGTTTCTATCCCATGTGTGGTGCTTTTCACTTTTTTTTTTTTTTTTAACATCTCTTATTTTTCTCTGGTCGGCGTTGACACCGGGATACTATCTACCGCCTCTTTCTAAGTAAAACAGAAATGCAGCTTACCTTGGCTTTTGCCCGCTCGGTCTGAGCTGCCACTTTTTGCTCTTATCTGAAAGCATAAATCAGATAATATTAAATTATTTGCCTAAGTTATCCATTTTTGCTCTCAATAACTTTTTGTGCGTGTAGCGGGGTTGTTTTTAATCACGTGAGCAAGTTATTCCAACTCTACTACGTGTTTTACCAAATTTGTTGTTTATCCCTTTGCTTTGACTCTCTGATCTTCCCACCCTTCCATAGTTGGTTGCAGTGTGTCCACTTTTCAGAAAGGACACGTGAATGGTATATTTTCTGGATTCTTTGCATATCTGAGAGCATCCTTTGTTGTAGCCAAAATACGTGTCAACGCGCATGTTTTCTTTTAAACTTTTATAACTTACTGTTGTTTATCTTCTACTCAAAGGTTCTTTTTTAATATGAAATTTATTGTCATATCGGTTTCCATACAACACCCAGGGCTCATCCTAACAGGTCATGCACGTTTAAGTCAACATACATGTCATGGGCACCTTGCTGGATCCAGGGGAGAGAGAGGCTAATGAGACAGTACAGGTCTTTGCAGTCCTTACCTTATGGAGCTCGCAAGCTAACGAGATGCCACCTAAAAACCCCACGTTTGGAGCAAAAATTCGAGTAAAGGATAGAGAGTACTTGGGTCGGAAGATTTTTCTATAAAAGTTCTACACACATTGACGCATTGTTGTCTTTATTATTGTGGAAAAGTCTACCAGCTGTCCCCTTTTTCCAAAGCATCCCGTTTGTGGTATAAAATAGAAGAGTATTAGAGTTGAACATTTTTTCTCAGGTAAACTGTTCAAGTAACTAATTCACAACAACAACAACAACAGCAAAATATCATTGGATGGGCGCCTGGGTCGCACTATTAGTTAAGTGTCCAACTCACGATCTCAGCTTAGGTCTTGATCTCAAGGTCCTGAGTTCAAGTCCCTTGTTGGGCTCTGCACTGGGCTTGAAGCCCACCCTCTCCTTCAGGAATCCCCATTGTACGTACATAGGATCTCTTGTCTTTCCAGGTCTCCTACTTTCTCGTTTATCCTTTTATTTGTTCATCCCTTCTCTCAGGGCTTCCCTAAGTTCTCAAGTTCATTTCCTGCCTCTAGGTGCAAAACTGCAGTTATAAATTCGGCAATTATGTATTGGTGCATAGCCTTTGAGGGTCTGGGTTTCTGCCATCTTCAAAAAGTCCTGTTCTGATTTCATGGAATTCTCTATTCCTTGCTGTTACCTCATTTCACGGAAGGACACGGACTCCGACTTGCCACGTTCTTGTCCTAAGTCACTGTTTTTTGCTTATCCTTACGGAGGACACTTTCTTTTTGCCCATTCCCCCTATGTTATGGATTCTGTCACTAAGCAGTGCTTCAGGTGCCAGCAGAAGGACACACAGAAGGCCGGGGGTTTCTCTAAACTTGCCTTGTGCCATTGTTCACCCAGCCAAGCAGAGCTGGAGGCCCTCCCCCCAGGAGCTCCCCTCTGCTTGAGGGCTGCCTGGCCTGAATTTGTTTAGGAGCCTGGAGCTTGTGGGAGTTTCCATTCTCTGCTGGCCCGGTTGTGGCAGGGTCTACATGTGCTCTCCTGCCACCCAAGGCTCCTGGCCACCAGCCCAAACACTCCCCTCCTCGGGAACAATAGTGCAGCTCTGTTGGGGTCCTTTCTAGATAGTCTCCTTCAATGAGAACACATGGTGCGGGACAGCCCTTTGGTCCTTAGGGCCCCCTATGCAGAAAACGGAGGCAAACATCTTGAGTTTTCCCATGCAGAGAAGCTACTGTGGCCTCCAGCTCCCATCCCGGGTTTTCCCTATTTTCACACTTCTCCCGTCCTTTCCAGGTAGAGTGAACACTGCCAGAGGTCGGCAACCGTGCACCTGCCGAAGACACCCGGGCCCCGCCCCCTGGAGAAGGGGGCTTGGTGCCCACCGCTAACCCCAGAGAGAAAACCCATAGCTGCTCTTGTTCCAAGGGGCTCCAGATGCCTCCCAGCCCTTCACAAAAGAAGAATGGCCCGGTGGGCCATCTGACCCAGCTCTTCCGGAAGGACACCGGCCGGCAGGAGTCGGAGAAGCAGAGCCGACACTGGCCTGTGCCCCCCTGAGCCCTTTCCCGCTTCCACCGTGCCCTGGGGGCCCGCATTCTTTCCCAGGGAAGGAGGAGGGCCAGAGTTAACCAGCACCTTCTGGCGGGAAGCAGGACTCCATCGACCACCGTCGGCGCCCCCAGACCACCCCGTTCTGGAAGGAGCCACGCGGCAACCTGCGTCCGGCGCCCACACCGCCTCCCCGGCCTCTTCAAGCAGGGCCGGGCTTCCTTCCCTTAGGACACGTTTTTGTCTCGGCCCCGCCCGACTCGGGGAGCGTCCGAGGCACAGAGGTGAAAAGTGCCCATCACGGTGAAAACAAAACGTCCTCTGGACAGTCGACGACATTCTGAGACCGAGAAGGTAAACGTGTGCTTTCCCCGCCGCCTGTTCCGCGTTTTGCCTTTTGAACACAAAGAGCCCGTTTTTCGCGGGGCTGCCGGGGAGGCGTTGGTGGGCCGGCTGGAAATCTGCAGGCGCTGGGGGGGCGGAGGTGCAGCCCTGCTTTATCTCGCCGGCATCGATCGCCTCTAATGAGCACCAGTGCAGCTGCGGCTAATGGTGGGGCGACCGGTGTTAAGGGCAAACGTGGGAGAAGATTATCAGCCCAAGGGGCTTAACAGTTGCTGGACGGCCCGGAGCCCTCGGGGCAATGATGCACTTGAGAGGTCACTGAATCAAATGAGGGGAAAGATTCAGTGCCTGCTGCCGGAAGAAATGCGGCAGAAGTGGATTTTTTTTTTTTTTTCCAACCGAGACTACAGGCATCAACAAAACCCTTACCTTCTGCTAGTCATTAGTCCCTGACCCTTCGCCCGATAAGACGGCTCCAGTAGAGCTGTCTCGTCCTAATTATGACTCATCAGACGGCGGCAATCCTACCCAATTAGTGGGGCTTAAGCGAGGGGCGCTTGATGTAACAAGGGTCCGTGCCCTGCGTGAACCGGGGAAGGACAGGCGTCTGCTCGGATGCGAGCCACCCCGGCCTGCTCCTTACGTGGGGGGGGGTGGGGGGCAGGCTGCCATTTGATCTGATTTGCTTGATATTTAATTCACTGTGTTGCCCGCCACCCCCCTCGGAGATCTGACAGGGGCCCGATTAGTGGCCATAAGAGGTGCAGAGGCCAGTGGCCTTCAAGAGACAGCTAACCAGCAGATGCTACAGAGCGCTCGCAGTCAAATGTTAGCACAGAAAGGGAGCTACAGGTATTAGGGAAGATAAAAAAAAAAAAAAAAAAAATGACTGGCAAATGCCTTCAGGGGTCGGGCATGTTGCACATTCTGAACTTTAATAGCATAATGGAGTAGTTGCAACCGGGGAAAGAGCCCAGACCCGGCAGGAAGGCAGGCTGTGCTGAAGCTATAGGGGCGGCTGAGCGGGGGAGGGGGCCTTGCCACGTATGTCCTCTGCTTTGCCAAAACGCCCAAACCACTCTTCATTTTAATGCTCTAAACAAGCAATTTAATATTATCCTCGTGCCATAATAAGTCACGTGGCAAAGTGATACCTTGCGGTTATAAGAAATTATTTATTAGTTTTTTAAAAAAAAAAATTCTAAGGCGGTGTCTTTGCAACCAGGAGACTTCCGTTGGGTCAGGTTATTAAAATATCCGGGTGTGGGTCTGTCTGCCCCCCCACCCCCACCCCGCACCAACCCCGCTCCGTAACAGGGAGCATTTGATCTCTGAGACACAACGGATCACCACCGCATGATCACTGTCACGTTTTCCACAGCCAGGGAAGGCCTTGCAAAGCGGTTACCCCGCAGAGGGTCAGAGGCACCCCAGAACCCAACCTGTGTGCGTCCAGCTCCTTTTTCTTACATCAGCTGGAGGGAGGGGAAGGAGGGAGCCCCACCGGGGCAGATGGCCTGAGAAACCCCTGTGCTCACTGAGCCCCAGTGCTTGCACTCTACAAAGAACAGCCCCGCCCAGCAGGAAGTGGGGATGCTTGTTTCCAATCTCCCTCAACCCTGTCTGGAGAGCACTGAGTGTGGTCCAGCCCGTGACCAGCTTTTCAGGAGTAAAAATCGTGAAGTGTATTAACGCGTACCAGCAGAGCATAAAAGATATTAGTGGCTGAGGTTGCAATTCGTAATGAAGACGCGTGTTCTTATGAACACGTTCATTTGTTTGTTCTTCAGTAACATCCTTCTATATCTTGCTCGAGAATCCTGTTTGCAGCCCAATGTTAGAGATGCTGGTGGATGTGCAAAGATCAAGAAGGGCGCCCTCCTGACCACAGAGGTGGGACAAAATCGGAGAACGGTACAAGTTGGGAACTGGCGAAAGGCCCAGATGGGGCTCCGGGGCCTCGAGAAGGAGCCCCGAGTGCTGGATGGTCAGGGAAGAAGGTCCGTGAGGACCCCGAGGGCAGGAGCTCAGCAAAGCCTCGGAGAAGGCACGGGGGGGGTGGGGGGCCCAAGGAAGAGCAGAAGGTACAATGGTCCAGGGCAGGGACGTTGAAGGAGGACATTAGGAAGGCACACAGGGGATGCTCCCCACACATTAACAGAACAGACGTAGCCACAGAGTGAGATGGGGCAAAATATGGAGAGAAAATGTAAGGGTGACTTCTGTACTCTGTGTGCTTTTCTTTATTTCTGCGTATTCTAAAATGAGCATGCCTTAACTCTTTGCATCAGAAATATAAATTAATACCCATAAACGGTACACAGTGTGGATGAACATGTCCATGTGGACAGAGGTTGAAGGACAGGTGTGGGGAAAGGGAGGCTTGTTGAGGCCAGAGGTAGGAGGCCCGGGGAGTCAGACGGAGGAGACAAACCTCGGTGCGATGCTTTCCGGAGGTAGGCCCGCTGTCACGCAGGTCGGGAAGGCCTCAGGAGGAGAAGCTCTGTCTCGTCCTGCTGCAAATCCACCTGGTCCCGAAGGCACTGGCCCCACCGCCCTGCACAGCTGCCTGCCCAGGGACGTGGGCTCCGTCCACCTTGCTGCGGATTGCAGAGACATGAAGGATGCTTGGACGGCATGGGGCTGGGGGGCAAGTGCAGACGTTCCTGATCGACACAGGGAAAGCAGCAACGAGGTTCAGGTCCACGGCCTGTGTAATGCACGTCCGTGGGCCCGCCTCTTAGCAAGGCATGGAGTTCACACAGGGCGCAAGATTAGATTTCTGCCCACAGAAGCTTGAAGTATCTGGGGAAATTTGCATTCTCCCTGCCCCGTTTTTGGTGCAGTGAGCCAGGTAAACCCCTTGACTGTCCACTTCTATGACACCAAACCCCAGCGGGCAATTAGATTCTCATCTGCCACGGCTCCAAGTTATCCCAGGCTCCACCTATCCCTTAGCTGGGTCCCACGTGACCACAGACTTCTATGTTCAGAGGACACTTCATCTCAGATGAAATGCTATGAGGCTTCCAGTCCACGGAGGGCACATCTTTCGGGTCTGCAACGGATTCATAGGTGGCGGTCACCTGCCCAACATTACAGAGCGCGTGAGAGGACACAGTCTATCCAAAGCAGCCCCCGCAAAGTGGGAGACCCGGCCACGCAACCACGAAGAGAGCTGCTCCTCGTCTCATGGCTCCTGAGCACTGCTCAGCGGGTCGGTACCGGGTAGACTGACCGATCCCGCCCATCGGTCTCCTCCAGGACCACGAGCTGCACATCTCTGTCTCACGCCAACCTCGACAGGCTGGTTCCGGAGTCTGCAGGTACTGGCTGGCCTCAGCCGGGAGGCTCTTCCCACTTCTGATCACGCTTCGCTGCTGTGGAACATCACTTCGTTGACCATCAGCAGCCATCCAAACACAGGCCTGGCCTCACGGCCGCCCTTTCTGGAGGAAAGGCGCGTAGGTACGTAGACACGGCGAAGGGATAGGAAGAGGAGTCAGCCACAGCAAGACGGTGACGGAAGCCGTGGGACAGTGGAACTCCCGTGTCCTGCTTCCCAAGCCTGATCAGGGAAGCTCGTCGTGGACGTGCAGGACACCGGTCCACAGGACAGGCTGCGGTCGTGCTACCAAGCACACCTGGGCCAAGTCCGGCCAAGGCTTTGTCCAAGGGTCATCCCGGGAGAGGCCCCAGCGGGCGGGGTGAATGCCCCAAGGGCGAGCTCTCAATCGGCACACGGCGTGGATGCCCATCTGAGCCAACAAGTGCCCGCCTCTCAAATGGATCAAGACAGGAGCTAGAAGCTCCCAAACGCAAAGCCCACCTACTATAAGCGTTGGCACACTTCACTTCAGATTTCCACTTACGTGAGCCCCAACCCCACTTCAGCGACAAACTAATTAAAACTTGAGTGAATTGGGGCTCCCGGGTGGCTCCGTTGGTTAAGCATTTAATTCTTGATTTGGGCTCGGATCACGAACTCACAGTCCTGAGACGAGTCCCGTACGAGACTCTGTGCTGGGTGTAGAGCCCGCTTAAGATTCTCTCTCCCTCTCCTTGTGTCCCTCCCCTGCTCATGATCTCTCTTTCCCAATCTCCCTCTCTAAAAAAAACAACCGAATGAATCTAAGTAGCTGTGATCAAATAGAGTTTATCTTGTGTGAGAAGGTAGCTAGATTTCAAGATCTTTGGTAGATCCCACCGGACAAGGAGGCTTCCGGCACGGGACAAAATTTTCACAGCAACATAATACATCTGCTGTTGTAGGTTTTCTTGACGTTTCCTTTCACTGGTATTGTAGGACCATTGAGAATCAAAGAACATCCGCTCTGGAAGGAGCGTACAGACCCAGTCTCCAGTTCAGAAAATGACTTGCCCGAGGCGCCCTCACTGGTTGGCAGCGATGTTCGTTTGGCATCTGAGTAATGGTGGCTGGAGCTGGGATCCTCCCACAACCGGGAGGGCTTCTGAAACACCCGGGCCCTCGAGAAGATACGTAAGTTCTAGGCTCTAAATCCAGCCACCCTGAATGCCAGATCTCAGCTCTGCAGGTGGATGTTTCTACCACCCAGACCTCAACCCTCCAGGTTGAGTAGCTCGGCTTTACAAGGTCCTTTCAGCCCTCAGAGTCTGATCCCTCCTGACCTCTCCCCACATCCCTTTCCATTCTCCTGTTCCCACATTGTCTCTGATCCCTACGGGACTTCTGAAGACTCCAAGTTCTCTCCCATTTCTGGACCTCGCCTACATATTCCTCTCTGCCTCAAAGTCCCTTCCCTCTTTTCAGAGCCTGGGTCCTTCAACATCTGTCCCAAGATCCAAACAAGTAAGAATGACCAACTCAAGGAAGACTTTCCCTGGCTTCCAGCAAGTGTAGACCCCCTGTAGGGAAATGATTATCAAAGCACCGAACACACTGTAGTGTAACTATTGAAACCAACCGGACCGTGCCTCTCTTGAGGGTTGGGACAGCCTTTATTACTTCTCTGTCCCTGCCATCTGGCAAATGCCTATCCATAGAAGATGCTACATTAGTGACAAGTGACTAAAAATAAAACCAGCGTTTATTAAGGACCTACTCTACGTCCATGAGCTCATTTGAGGTTTATTTTTTTTTTATTTTTAATTTTTTTAAGCTTATTCATTTATTCTGAGAGAGACACGGACAGCACAAGAAGGGGAGGGGCAGAGAGAGAGGGAAGGAGAATCCCAAGCAGGCTCTGCACTGTCAGAACAGAACCCGATACAGGGCTTGAACTCACGAAACCATGGGATCACGACCTGAACCGAAATCAAGAGTAGGTCACTTAACCAACTAAGCCGCCCATGTGCCCCCCGCCAATTTAATATTTATAATAATGGTACAAGATCTGCATAATCTTATGTGAAAATCTGCTGGCATGCCGTCAGGCTGTGTTTAGCTGGCCCACAGGGTACTGAGATTCAGATGGGCCAAGTGTCTGTGGAAGGAGACTTCAGGACAGGGTCCTGGAAAGGGCTGTCACAGAACAGGCGATTCTTCCTTATTACAGATGCACTGATTTTTAGAATCCCTGAATAAATCCACAGTCTCTCTTGACGACACATGATCCTGAAAATATGGCCAGGCTCACGTGGCTCCAACTAAAAATAACTACATTCTGTGGACCATGTGGATGCATGCAGAAGAAAATCAACGGTTTGCAAAGAATTTTCCTTATATTCCATTCTTCCTATGCATCAAGTTAAGTAAATGTGAGAAGGCTGTAACCAAATGAGCTGACAGGCGAGGAGCGCGGCCGAGGGGCGAGGTATTGGCATTTCGACATGAAGAGCTCGTGGTTTCATTTCAGAATAACGACCAGTGAGGAGGAAGATCAGTGCAGAGAAATCGAAAGGACGATCCCTCTCTGACATGGCATCCTTCCGCATCCATCTCCAGGAGCCTTAATTGTGGAAACCACAGGCAAGGGTCCCACGGGGATCCCAGGAGGGGGCTGAAGGCAAACTTTGGTGCCTGGAATCCTACTTTTCTGTTGTCTTTCATGAAAAGATTGAGGCTCCAAACAATGAGAAATCACACTGAACGACCACAACAAAAACACCGAAAGATGGAAATGTTTCGATGCAGGGGAATCCTCATGGTTGAGCTGTTCTGTGTCTTGACTGCCGTGGAGCTCACACACATCTGTAGAACTGAGTAGAAGGAAACACACATGTGCACACCCACACCCACCAGTACCTGTAAGACACATTAAATGCGACAGGATGGGTGGATTGTATCAATGTCAATATCCTGGTTGTGAGAGTGACTGCACAGGATGTTACCATGGGGGGAAACGGGAGCGAAGGATATACACACGTAATCTGTCTGCGTTGTTTATTACGACTGATGTGAATCTCCAGTTATCTTAAAATAAAATACATTGTTTCTGAAAAACCAGCCACCGTGCCAGCTTAGGATCTGGACATCACAGAAACGATCGTGACAGGTGACCGGTTGGCAGAGTTTCGTATTCATGGCACTTGCAACTTCACAGCTAAAAACCTGTTTTGCTGTCCTGTCTGCCTTGGTTCCTGTTCCCACTTTTCCAGACCTTCCCCCCTGTGACCCTACTCTGTTATTAAATTTGGTTGCTCTGCAGAGCTGGCCAGGAGGGCAAGCCAAGGCCGAAACAGCCAAGCCTTGCTCCTGTATCCAAACAGCCTGTCACATACAAAGTCGGTCATGGCGGACGTGAAGGGCCATCTATATACTGGGGTTTTTGAACCTTTAAAAAACAAGAAACACGGGAGTAGAAGAAAGCCGTTGTTTTCACTCGTTTGGTTTTCATCTCAGAAATACAACCAGCTCAGATGTGTCTTTTGACTCACCATCCTTTCTCTTCCATCCCTGCCCCTCCCCTCCATAATAAGCTTTCTCTCCAGGCAGCCCTTTTCCTCCCCAGCCTGGGACAGACAAGACCAAGTCTAGAGGCTGGAACAGAGCAGATGTGCGTGTGAAAACGCCCAGGAACATTGCCGACGTCTATCATTTCTATTATTTGCAGGTAGCTCCCCAGTTTTACAAACCCTGCGAGCAGGAGATACCACACTGCCAGGACTCAAGGCAACCTTCTGTTTATAAGCCAAATGACAAATCTGGCCCAACTCAAGACTGATTTCCGGTGGCACAGCCTCTTTTTATAACTTGAGGCTTTCCCCCACTAAGTATCAACTCTAGTTAGCCTGACTCAGATTTCTCAATCCATGTGTCATTTCTCCTGAAAGTTTTACATGTTTTTGTTTATCTTACAATCTTTAGGGTCCCCAACCCACTGCGGATGCTTCTGCAACAAAGCTAACCCTATTGGTTGAGTCTGCCACTTATGGGAAACGAACGAACAAACAAAACCATAAAGGCACGCAGTGCATCCTACACCCAACAAGTCATGAGTGGCTCAAACAAAGAAACACCGTCTCCCAGACTAGCCTAGACGCATAAATAGCATGTCTAGACACTTTGACAGCAGTTAGGCTAAAAACTAAAGGAGTTCTTAATTTCCACACTACCACACTCTAGCCACTGGGACTCTTTGGGACATAAGTAACAGCTTAAGCACAAAAGAGAATCCATTAGCCTCAAATAATTTGGAAAGTCTAGGGGCAGATGCAGGGTCCACTTCCCCCATGACTAGAGCTCAAGGGTCGACCAAGCCAGGTGGACAACTCCATCCTTCAGCTGTTGCCTCCCTCTGCTGGGTTGTATCCTCAGGCAGATGTTGTCTATAGCTCTAAATGTTGATCGTAACAGTTCGTGATCCCAGAGAAAGTGAGCCCCACTCCTGAAAGCTCCAACACAAGCCCAGAGGACTCTCCATGGCCCAGTGGGATCTTGAACCCAATCTCAAGACAATCACTGATGCTGCGGAAGGGTACTCTGTGTTCTCTGATTGGAGGTCAAGTGCACACACGGGGGCTTCCCAGGCTAAAAGGCAGAAGGGGGGGGGGGGCAGGCTCGCCCTCAGGGTGTGAGCAAGACCATTTCCGAATGCAAAAGCACTCATTTTTCAAAGAAAAGGATGCTGAACAGACAAAAAATAGAGGTCTGCTAAGCACATTCACATTCCTTCTGATGGCTGGTCAAAAGGCGGACTTGTGCAGCTATTTCAAAGGTGGTTCTACTTTTAAACTTAAACTCCAATCTTAAAGCTTAGGTTCAGATCGCACAGAAAGAAAACCACAGCTACAGAGAATTTAATTTTTAGAACTGTTGTAGAAGAAAAGAAACGGTAAGTGAGACCCCAAACTCCCTGCTTTGAGCTTTAAATTGACACTTCTAAAGATGATGATGGCTTTATTATATATTTTTTTAACTCAACCTCATTGTTACGGTGAAAAAGTGCTGTGGAATCCAACGGCCTTGGAAACGAAGATTTCAGTATTTCAGCTATTGAAGAATGGACTATTTTTGCTCCCAAATCCATTCATTTTACTCACAAAGGAGAAGCGATACTAAAACACAAGTGTGATTTCCCTCCGACGTTTAAGCAGCTCCGTGTTTATCTAGAGATAAAGGATTGCAGGGGAATGTACTTTAAAAAGGTCGCCGATTAATACAAATAGTCTCTTATTTGCCAAGAACCGCGTATACATTTGAAAATAAATAACTACAAGGAACAGGAAAAATTGTCCTGTTTAAATTTCTTAGAGAGACCATATAGTATCTGTACAATTCTTTATCTTTCGGACCATGGAAGCCCTCCTCTTTTAGGAATAAAGATCTAAAAAGTGAGGACGCAAACATTCAGACTTTCAAAACTCGTAGGCAATCTTGAGATTTCTTACTCATCAAGGCTCTTTTGGTGGCAATGACAGAAACAATCCAGACAAGCTGGGGAGGAAGGAGGGATACCTGATGCATGCACCCAGCAAGTTACAGGGAGTGGGTGAGGACTGCTGGATCCGGGAGCTGCCCTCTAATTTCCCCCAGCTGAACTTCTCTTTGGGGCCAAGACCAGAGCTTCTGGAAGCCTCCAGGCTCATATTAGCCCAGCTCCCCAACTGGGAAGAAAAGATCTCCTTTAACTCTCTCAGCTTTGATTAAACTTAGATTTGATTTTGTCACTTGACCACACAGAGATGGAACACGTGACCAGAAAATGGGGGACCATGACTGGCATAGCCTTAGTGTCATCCCCACTCCTCAGTGCGGGGAGGGGGGTGTACAAAAGTTGGGGTGGGGGGAGCGGTATGCAGTGTAGCCTCAGATCCAAGCCAGAAAGCAGGACTCTGAGTCAGGTCTCCGTGTTGGGCCAGTGCTACCCAAAGTCAGGTCCGGGGAGCGGTGAGGTATGTTCCAAAACATGCCTGACCAGTCAACACATGGCTTCCTTTATTAAGAAAGTCTTGCTATCCCCTCCCCCCCCAAAAAAAAAAGTTGGACTAAACAGTGTGTTCAGTGACATATTTGTCTTCATATGTGTGAGGGATGTCTCTGGATAGTCCTCTGACAGATATTGAAGATGCAAAAATGGATAAAAACACACAAACTATTTCTTAACGGTTGGGTAAGACAGATGAGCAAAGACGCACTTACAGCCCAACAACGCCTGATGGGCATGAGGCCAAGGCAATAACGCAGACCCCTGAGTGAAGGCTTTCTATTCTCATTCCAAAAGGAAAACAGGACAGCGCCATCCACATTCCAGACCCCCGGGCCCATCCTGAGCAGTGCCCCGGGAGAAGCGCCACAAGGAACCCAGTGAGAACGTCTGCCTTGAGGCCCGAGCAAGCCCGTGGTTGTGGTCCCACGGAAATCCTAGCCTCTCGCTTCTAGCTCCTGGTTCGAACTGGTCTTCTTTGCTGAAGCTCAGGTCTCACCTTGAGCTCTCCTCTGCTTTCAGATATGAAAACCCCTCACGGACCATTCCGGAGCCATGCCAGAAAATTACCCTTGCTAATTACAGTGAAATAAAGAGTACGTCTGCACCATGCAGCAAGCCTGTGCTATCTCTACAGCAACTGTCAGGGAAAGAGCAATCCAGAGTCACATTAAAAGAGAGAGCGAGAGGTATTGTGCTCGTTCAGGAAATTGAGAGGAAATTCACATCTTTACTTTTGTCTGCCAACCGATGTCTTTACCATGGAGCACGCCCTTTCTGTCTGCAGATGGGTCAGGTAGCGGAGGACTGGCTCTAGCCAACAAACCCACATGAATTCCCTGATTCTCCATCCCTCGGAGGAATACTGAATCTCAATGATATTTGTTGCAGATACACGCAAATTCTATATTGTTCCCATCACAGGAAATGCCATCTTCTTGGACCACCGTACTGAACATTCACTTCACATGTCTCTGTTGCCAAGATTGAGTCCTCCGTCCAAGGGGATACTGACTGCTGTGTTGCTGCTGCCCCAGACCTTGTCTGCCTCTGGTCGCTCTCTGGGCTCCTGAGTTCTGTCCTGCAGTTACCTGCTGGCCTCCAAAGGTTTCACCTCGCTCTTTCCTTACCCATGGCATCATAGGGGCCTTCGCAACGCCTGGTCGTGCCAACGGCTGGCCCCAGAGTGCTTGGGTGCCCATTATAAAGGGCCACAACCGCCCCGTTCTTCCTGAGGGCCTTTGCAACAGTGAGTACTGGGTCCAATCACTCTGTGCCCTTCTCATCAGTTCTTGCTAATGAGAAGCAGAGAGAGAGAGACAAAGCCAGTGAAAGGAAGGAAGGAAGGGAGGAAGGGAAAAAGGAAGAAAAGAAAGAAAAATAGAAGAAAGAAAGAAAGAAAGAAAGAAAGAAAGAAAGAAAGAAAGAAAGGGAAGGAGGAAGGAAGGAAGGAAGGGAAAAAGGGAGGGAGGGAGGAAGGGAGGAAGGAAGGAAGAAAAAAGAAGGAAAGATCACAATATACTGAACAAAATTCTAAGACCTGCCAGGAGATACTCCAAATCTCCACTAACCAATTCTCAATTCTCCCTTTCCTGGTATCTTAACTGCTTCAGGGTGTTCTCTCGGTCAGGGAGCAGTTCAGTGCCAAACAAAAATCACAAGAAAAGCATCAGTAACAACGAAATACAAAACAGCAGTCAACGAACACAATCTGTATAAAGTTCTCTCTGATTAAGAAAACAACACTGCATTGCCTTAATTTCCCACAATGACTCGCGGAGTGGCAGGACACCTGGAGCGGAAAATCAAGTGCTGAATCACAAGCCACAGTGGATCAAGGTCTTTCATCGAGGAAATCTTTAGCTAAAAGAGAGAGAGAGAGAACATCAATCAGATATTATTTCCAATTATTTTTCAAATTGAAACAGAGAAAGAAAACACACACACACATAAGCTTGACATGGTGTTAGCCAAGTTGTTGCTGGAAGGAAAGTCCTTGCTTATATTGAAGTAAAGTTCTGAAAATAAGCAAAGAACAGATTTATTGATTTTGGGGGAGTCTGGGTGTAAAAAAGAGAAAGAAGAAAGAAGTGCTCTTTGCCCGCTCTGTCCAAATGACATCCCAAGTGGCCTCCCTAATGGTGGGGGAGGGGAGGGGGCAGGTGCCTACCCGGGCACATGCACAGAACTGCCCTAAGGCTAGGGCTAATGGTATTGGCTGAGTCTGCTGTAAGCCTCTCTTTTCTAATAGCTAACTTTCTATGTGCGAGAAGACAGACAGATATTGATTGGTCCAAATGCCCTTGAGTTGACAACATCTGAAATGAAAATCCACAAGGCTAGCACAAACTTTCTGCAAGTTCAATTTCTCGAATCTGATTATGACACCGGGCTGTGAAACCATTCACACATGTAAAAGGCCTCTCTTTTTGTGGACCCCCACTTGGCACCTGTAATTGGAGGGAGTTAAGTGGCTTCATCAAGCTTGTTATTCAAATGTCGGAAAGAAGGAGGCCACTGTAGGCTAATCTGGGGGTGATAAAAGAGAGAGATGTTCTCTTGCTGGTACAGGGCTAATGTCAGAAATAAAGTGGACGGAGGCTTTGCATGGCTCCCTGCCTGAACCAGTCATTGCACGCTGCTTAAATACACATTCTCTAAGAAGCTAATGCACCAAGTTCTCTCGGAACACCTATGGAGAGTCTCCTTGATTTCAGAGCTCGGGCATTTGGTAGGAATTAGAGCTCTCGTCTTGCCGTCTCCATTATTCTACCACAATTATTTTTCTTCTCCTTTCCTTTCCCCTCCCAAATCAGATGCTGAAGTTGCAATGCACAGCCGGTAAAGTCTTGGGAATAGCGAGGTTTGCGGTTCTCTGTCCAGCTCTTATTAAACGCACCTCTGTATTCTACAAATTCCTCTTGATCGATACATCGACTGCGGCATGAACCTTAAATAAAGCGCTGTTAAACTGAGGAGCGCCCTGTTTTTGTCTTAGTAGGTTATTCAGAAACATAAAGAGGCAAACCCTTTCAGAATCGGCGTCTGCGTGTTCGTGCCAAGGAAATTGCAGATGGAGTACACTTTAAATTTATTCCGTCATTGATTGGGAACGCTGATCCTTTATGGCTTCATGTTTCTTTGCTCATTAATCTTAGTTAACCCTCTCAAAACAATGCCAGCTTTGTGGCTCCAAGTAGAGAAAACCCACCATGCAGAGAAGGCAGTCTTTGAAGACAGGTTTGATTCCTGGCATCCGTACATCAGTCAACAACCCCTGTCTTAGGAGATGCCGTGACTTTCCTTCTAAACATATTAAAACAAGAAAGAAACAGCCTTCTGTAAGCCACAGTGGGTGGAGGGGGGCGGGGCACGAGGAGGAGGAGGGGCTATAGAGGAGCCCGGGGGGAGGCCCAGGGAATGGCCCAGTCTCGGGACACTAGAGGCACCTCGGCAGCACGGCTCAGGTACCTGTTGCCTCGACACCAGCCACCGTGAGTCATGGTCAGCAGAAGCCCAATGTCACCCATGACCAGAACCAGACCAGGTCAGGCCCAGCAAGTCAGGGCCTTGGGAAGTGGTGGCCCAAGAAGATGTCCTCTCCCATCAAATCCCTGTCTGGGATTTGGATCGTGCAATACTCTAAATACAAAAGAAACCTTCTCAGATGTAATAGTGGGTTCCCTGCACCCCCAGTATGGCTGACTCATAGGCCAGTGATCTTCTGGTTTTCCACCAAGCCGAAAGAAATGCTTAGCATCCTTCCTTCCTTTCCTGACTCCCCATCTCTCGGAGGAATACTGAATCTCAATGATATTTGTTGCAGATACACGCAAATTCTATATTGTTCCCATCACAGGAAATGCCATCTTCTTGGACCACCGTACTGAACATTCACTTCACATGTCTCTGTTGCCAAGATTGAGTCCTCCGTCCACGGGGACACTGACTGCTGTGTTGCTGCTGCCCCAGACCTTGTCTGCCTCTGGTCGCTCTCTGGGCTCCTGAGTTCTGTCCTGCAGTTACCTGCTGGCCTCCAAAGGTTTCACCTCGCTCTTTCCTTACCCATGGCATCATAAGGGCCTTTGTAATACCTGGTCATGCCAACGGCTGGCCCCAGAGTGCTTGGGTGCCCATTATAATGGGCCACAACTGCCCCGTTCTTCCTGCGGGCCTTTGCAACAGTGAGTACCGGGTCCAACCACTTTGTGCCCTTCTCATCAGTTCTTGCTAATGAGAGGCAGAGAGAGAGAGAGAGAGAGAGAGAGAATGGAGGAAGAAGAAGAGGAAGGGGAGAAGAAAGACCACAAAAACTTGAACCTGAAATTCTAAGTTTTTAATTCTAAAAGAAATACGAAAAACGCCTGGGGAAAAATACTAACAGTCAAGACCCACAACAGCCCAAATGACAAACATTTCATAAAGGACTCCAGACCCTACCTGCCACCACGAAGCACATTTAGTGCATCAAAACCTCATGAATGGAGTCTGGAAGGTACAAGCCCTGTCTGAATTCATGAAAAGATCAACATCTGAATATATATTAAAGATAAAGTCCAAACAATTCACGAAAGGCAGAAAAACACCAGCCTAACTTCTGGGTGGGTGCAGAAGCCACCGCCCCCTGAAGGAGGAGCAGATCCCCTGGGAAGTGTGTGCTGAATGATCTCTGCTCTGGGTGCATCCAAACAGGCGTGGTTTTAAATGGCAGACTGTTTTATTGGAGGAGAAACGTTTATCTCTCAACCCAGAGAAATACGTGGCCTCCGCACAAAATAAAGAAAACGGCCCGCATCTAACACCGACACTTTCAGACGAGACAGGGAAAATCTCATCATCCACATAGGAGTGATCTTCACATCTCTATGAGCCTGGAAACAGCTCTCGGGGGCTTGCCAGAGGGGTCTGATTTGGAAGCACCTTAGATGCCCCAAACCAGCCGTGGGCACAGGACTGGAGCAGCATTCACCGTGGGCCTTTGCTAGAACACAGCGCCATGTGGTTGTAAGCCAGTATCAGCAGAAGGCCACCCTGTAGAACCCATCCGGATTCACCCCACCTGAGGCCAGACCTCGGCGCACTGGCTCTCAGTCGTGGCTCTGCCCCTCGCCGCCTGGGCGAACTCGGACAAGCCCGATGATTTCTCTGAGACTCTGCCCCCGGCCACAACATGGAGAGAGCTCCCACGCAGTGGCCCTCTGGCAATCAGAATGGCCTCCAGGGTGCCACATCTGCCTTCTGCATTACGATTCTTCACCACACTCGGCTCCAAATGACTACTGTCAATTTCCAAAGAGAAATCTGCCCTCCGCGGAGGATGAGATTGACGGTTTTAAGAGTAATTGAATGAATGAGCCTCAAGCTTTGATGTCTGTTCCAAAGGGCCAGTTTAAATGCCTTCTAGAGCGATGCTTATGTGGCCTCCCAGAGTGACTCTGGGGCTGGGGAAGTGGCGCTTACAGGCATAGGAGACCCCCGCCTGGCTGCCTGCAAGCTTTGCCCTCCGCCCTAACCCCAAAGTCACACCTGAGCAGAAATACCCGAACAAACATCCGGGTATTCGGGTAAAGAATTCTCTTTTTCTCCAGCGGAAGGCCAACCCGTCTCCAAAATGATTGTGCCAAAAGTGGGTAGGGATCCAATTAAACAAGCTTTAACTGTCCCATCTGCTAGATCCCAGCTCTGTGGCCCAGCGTTTGCCTGGCTTATGAATGCCATTTATAGAGGGGCCCTGCCCCAGCCGGGGTCCTAATGACCTGCGCCCTTCACCACACTCCTGTGGATCCTGTCTGACAGTCGGGACCCCTGGGACTGGGAATCCCGCGAGCTAATTGAGTAGGCAATCCCATTTCAGCGAGCTGCTGTCACCGGGAGGGCCCGGGGCTCTGCACAGCCACCCTCAGACAGCGTCGCACCGATCTGGGCGCGGGCACGAGTTGCCTTTCTCGGCTCAGTGCTCGGGAGTCGCAGAGTCACTGTCTGCTCACAGAGGCACGGTCCCACTGGGCCCCCACGACTGGGCCAGCTCAATGCCGGGGACCAGACACAGCCTGCGCTTTGCTCTCTGCGAAGGAGGAAAATGTTTTTTTGATTGAGGACAAAGGATTCACTGGAAACAGCCTTCCTGTGTTTTCACATCTAAAAACCAGC